>NC_063168.1:23280330-24480330 GCF_023159225.1 Perognathus longimembris pacificus | reverse complement strand
TGCATTGGAGCAAAAGTAAACAGATATAGGAAGAACACAACCTGAATGGCAAGCAAAGCTCTAATCCTGTGATAGGAAACTCAAGAGACACACAGCAGCATTCATATAAAAACATCACATACATCTGCAAAAAAGATTCTCCATCAAAATAGCACAGCAAATATAGGAAGTCTAGCACATGAAGAAGTTTTGGCTCAATAGCAATCAACCAAGAAGGGAGCAAAAACAGCATGGAATCTCAAACTTTAAGGGGCTGCTTTCATTCATGTCATGTTCTGCAAGTTACAGGATATTGTCAAATTCTTCCCTAGAAAGATGTGTCCTATCATGTAAGTATTTCAGAGTAAAGCAAGTCAAGTCTGCCAGCCAACCCCTTCTCAATTCCTTGTCTGCTCATAAGCCTTCAAGTTTTTAATTCAACATAAAATGAGGTATCAATTCTGTGTAAAGCAAAGAAATTGAGGGGCAAAAACTGAGGAACCAATGATCCTCTGGCCTTCGAAGAACAGCATGCTTTCTTCCAAGTAGGTAAAAACACCATAGATGAACTCAGAGTCCTCATGTCAAATCATCTAGTTCTTTCATTTGCCAAGTCTCTACACTCCTAAGTGAGACTGAAGACAGATTTAAGAGTCTGGATCCCAAGAGACAACAAAGTAAGGCCAATGCTCTGAGGAATCAGTGCTATGAACCCACTTCAAGAAATGTTCATTAGCCAAATATGGTCAGGATCACCTTACTTGGTTGATTCTGGAACAGACCAATGAACCAAATTCACAGTACCGGGAATATGAAAACACACCATCTCCCATTTTTTATTCAACAATAGTCTACATTCACTCTCTAATAAATCTGAGACCATTTCCAAAGGACTGGTGAAGGGTAATCTCCCTTGTTTTACATAAAGAACAGGATTGCTTGGTGTGCTGACATTGTGGTCCATTATGTCCATTGTGTAACTGTCAGTCTGACCTAGCTGCTAATGACAACCTTCCCACAGAAGCCATCCTAAGTTCAGCTTCAGCCCATAAGGAAACTTGCAAATTCCCAGCCTTGTCCAAGTCCCTACTACCCATAAACAATCTCCAACAATGACACTCCAAGTATGTCTTTTGAGATGTCTAGAACTACTATTCCTTCTTTAACCACTACAGTACATCCAGTTGTCCTGAAAATGTTGTGACCCAACATCATTCATTCGCTCCTGGTGCCCAAATAACTTCTCTAATCAATATGGACTGCAGTCACTGTATCTACAGAGGAAGAGAAGCCACCTAAGCAGAATCAGATGGCAGTGTCCCCTTCACATAAAGTTCAGATAGAACGTCTGCTATCAAGCTAAAAGACAAGAGTTCTTTCCCAATAAGCTAGAATACATGCCCTGGGACTTAGGAAAAGAAGGTTGAGTCTTCATTATCATGACCCTCAGTTATCCAATGAGATTTATGATTTGCATCCACACAAGATTAGAGGTTCCACTCTGGTATGCCTAGTAGCCCTGGTAGTAGATGGATGCACCACCATGGGGGGTGTGGTGGGGAAACAACTTCCTTTACTAGGAGATCAGCAGTAATTATTGCTCTATATAAAGGAATAAAGTCAAATTAGGTAACTTCCTGGGGCATGTGGTACTTATATGCCCCATGTTAGGGGGCACTAGGTAGGTAAAGTCTCATAGGTATAACATTGCCAAGACTATGGATGACCTCTCAAATGTCTGTGTTACCTACCAAATAAACAACTTAAACCAGCAGAAGTGCTGCCCAACAGAGGGACCCAAGGAATGATGGAAAGTTAGCAGATGTCATTTGGTATGCAGGTACAAGTAGCAATGACGTGTCAAGAAGATGAGGATGGTAAGGCAACATGCAGTCAGCACCTCTATTATCCTTTAATGCAGTTGAGCAGACTACAGGTGTACACTTGGGCCAACCTTCCTGAGACAGAAGAGATCTTCAGCCTTCCAGAAATACATCCAAGCACTTAGACACAGATCCTAACTAGGCTATGCCAACCTAACATGCACTGGGCATCTCCCAGGCTGACCATTGAAAAGGAATTTTAACAGTCCAGATTTTAGCATCTACTATGCCTAAGCTGACATCATGGCCAGCTTAGACACACATTTTCCCCTTCCCACCCACCCCGCAACACGGATCTTCCAGCTACAATGATCTATCCTTCCCAGTCACAGGATGAGAACTTCATTAGGAAGTTATTTTGGACAGAGGGAAGCTTTCATGATGCCAATAACAGGAAGACAAAACCTTAAATAAAATTAGAAACCACCCATGTCTACAGAGACTGCCTGAATAAAAATGGACCTCAGTGGTCCCATTCCTGAGAAAGTCTTTAGCCAACTATTGGATAATTCAAGTTCTCTCTATGTACTGGGAGCACAATAAGTTGAGCAGTATTCCCTAATAACCAGCAACACTGATATTGCCACAACTCCCTTATCAAGGTTAGCCTGTAATGAGTTTCCTGGCCAAATATGAAGCAGTAATTTAACTTACAGACATTTCTAAAGGAAAAGCAAACAAGATCTAGCAAGCTTCACTGCTTCTATCTCAGGGCTGGAACCACCAGGACCAAGTATGGCCATTGGGAAGACTACAAAATATACTTTTTCAAGTCAACTTTTCCTGGAGAAGTGCAAAAGAATAGGATCATCCCAGACTTCATACACGAAGAAAAGAAGTCCAGGTCACCAAGGCCAAATGGAGCCAACATGGGTTTTGCACTGAGAAGACCAGGATGGGAAGTTCTATAGTCACTGCCTTCTGGGAGATGCAGCTAGTCAATGTGGTCAGGCACAGGTACAGGAGAACACCAACAAAACCCACAGTCGTCAAGTAGAATTTTTAAGCTCATTGGATTTCCGCAATGCTGCAAAAACGATTGCAATAGGCTTGGTCCTTGGATCTATAGGCACACTTGCCCAGGGTTCACTCCTAATCAGTCTTTATCTTTGAAAACAGATGGTCCCAGTACTCTTAACAGTCTTAACACTTTCTTCTTAACAGTCTTCCTAGAGTCAACAGTCAACTTCTTCAGACGACCAGAGATGTGTGGAGGGTACAGAAAACTGGCTGAGGCCTCCAAACTAGATATGATCACCAGGGAGGCACATAAACTTCACCATAGCTCTACCATGTGAGTAATTTCAGAACCAAGAAAGTAAGTACCAATGCCATATACCATTAATCACCTAAGAGATAGACTTAACTAGTGATCATATAAAGATTCCATGCACTATGCCAGAGAAGTGAAATGTCTACCACTAGAGCATAGATTCATCCAATTTTAGATCCACAGACAGCTCTAGAACTGGGATTGGCTATAACAATACAGGATAATCCAGAGGACTGCTGGTAGGATACACCATACACATACTGGGATACTGTCTCATCCCAGAACCTAATTCATTCTGTGCAAGTCCTGTGGGATGTGGCTATATGAGGTCAGAGTGGGGATCTGCTGGGGTTTTTTTTTTTTTTTTTTTTTTTTTTGGCCAGTCCTGGGCCTTGGGCTCAGGGCCTGAGCACTGTCCCTGGCTTCTTCCCGCTCAAGGCTAGCACTCTGCCACTTGAGCCACAGCGCCGCTTCTGGCCGTTTTCTGTATATGTGGTGCTGGGGAATGGAACCTAGGGCCTCGTGTATCCGAGGCAGGCACTCTTGCCACTAGGCTATATCCCCAGCCCTCTGCTGGGATTTTTAACCTTGCTCTGGTCACACTGCTCTGGTAAATAAAGTACCTGGCAAGTTAAAAATGTGGCTATACCGAAGAGTCACATACTAAAACAGAGATCAGGTTCCTCACTAAAGGAGTTCACCATGTTTCTACTCTGTGATGATCAATCCAGGTAGATTAGTACTTGAATTTATCAGTGTCTATCAATTTTGTGGGGAGATTTTAGGATTGAGGGGCTCAATTCTAGCAGTTGAGGGTCCTAAAAAGTAGAGATGCATCTCTCCCAAAGACCTGCCTATGGACAGATTCTACATCTGCCCCAAGAGTCCCAGCCTGCCCCTTTCCAAGTAACCCTCAAAATCTACCAAGAAATTCTGAATCCGCTGCCAGCCCAAATCCACATGATGACAATCATAAGACCTACAATTAGGCCACGTGAGGCCTGCATTGCGTTTACTTTAAGCCAACCACTCAGGACTCAAATATAGTGAGGTATTGCTGGGATACACTTTTTGTTTGTCACTCAGCATCCATCTGACAATACAGATAATGTCCCACATGAGGTGATCTAGGTTATTTGCATTATGTCCTGAGCTGTAAAACATCCAGCTTGTGTGACAAGTACAGTAGATACCTGAAACTTTTTTTTTTGCCCATCCTGGGGCTTGAACTCAGGGTCTGAGCACTGTCCCTGGCATCTTTTTGCTCAAGGCTAGCACTCTAACTCTTGAGCCAAAGCGCCACTTCTAGCATTTTCTATCATGCATTGCTGAGGAATTGAACCCAGGGATTCTTGTATATGAGGCAAGCACTCTGTCAAAAAGCCTTATACCAAGCCCTTGGAACCAACATCAGTACTGAGCAAAGAGACATGGAGACATGATCATTTATATGCAAACTTGTTTGACAAAACAGGTAAAGGAGCTTCTAAAATGCAATCTAAGATAATGAGAATTACCAACATTTTAAAGAAAGCATTCGCCAAGATGGAGACCCTTTTCTCTTAGGAAAAAATCTATGGTTTAACAGAAAACCAAACTATCCTGTTTCTGGAATCAAAAGAAAACTTATTCCATCATATAACCTTTTGCTATTGGCTGTCCTGTGAAACAAATGATACAAAAGCAAGAACTCTGCTAGCTTCTATTGGTCTACCATCAAACTCTGCAATATGCAGGAACGTGTCCATGGCTACACTCTGAAGATAGATGCTAAAAGCATTCAGTCTGGCATTCTGATAATTGTTTGTACACAGAACTGCACAGAGAAGTTACACACTTCTAAATGTCAATAGTATTCGCATTACACAAGAATCTGCTTTCAGGAGAGAATCTACACATTTTACAAATCTTGCAGTTCCTCTAGGTGCTGTCTAGACTTTGAAATACAGCCTGAAGAAGCAAAGATGAACGAGAACCAACCCAACTGTTGGTACCCACAAGAATAGAGATAAATCATCTACTGCTATTCTCAAACTTTCCCATTAAAAACCTTCTGTACCATGCATTTCTGCCTTTAAAAGCATGTACCTAGGCAATTATCAGGGCTGTACAAGGCACTCTCCCTCCACTTGTAAATGACAAGGCAATTCTTTTCCTGCATTAGGGTCAACATAAAAAACGTCACAGGGTCATATCCTTTCTGGGTCAGGAGTTACGGCTGCTGAGTCCACGTGACTGCTATCTTAATTCTGACCACAGGCCACAATTCTCAACTGAAGTACTACGATGTAGCCATACTGTTCAACATGTGTGGAGGTTATGACAGCATCACTTAGGGCAACTGATTTTTTACCTCATAAAATCTTCATACCTATGACTAATAGAAATACCCAATAGATATAAAATGTCAACAAGCATGAACTAGCATGAAAAAGCAGAACACCTCACATCATGACGCTGAAGAAAGAGGGCCCCTTCCACCCCCTCCTAGCTACCCCTTTTGCACACCAAAAATGTCCAGGATTCCCTAGATAGCACCACCACCTTGGAGCCAAATATATAACATGTGAACCTGTGGGGAGACATTTCACATTCAGACCTAAGAACAGGTGAAGATGCATTTGGCTTCTTCCCTTCTGACCGACTACTGGCATTTCTGAGTCATCTCACCACTGCCACTAAGGATAAACATAGCACAATGTTGTGTCAGACACAAAATGCCCCATCAGCTCCCCAGGAGACGTGATCGGCAGTAGCAACCTCAATCCTGGCAATCCCTTATCCTCCTGAAGAAACTTATGCCCAGGAGCGAACAGCACAGGAGAGGCTTGCTCAGCTTCTAACACCTCTGCTCCCTACTATATTATCAGCCTTCATTTAGCTGAACCACAAACTCTTAAGCGCTTCTGCCATACTCTGGGGCACAAAGAGAGCTGAAGTTGTGAAGTACCACACTGACAAAAATCCGTTTCTTATAACCAGGGAGATTATAGTAATGAACAAAAAGTGAGGCTAACTGAACAGATATACTGTACACTCACTGGCCTGTAGCTAGCCTGATATTACATGTGCTGTGAACATACCCTCTATTCCCCGTAAAATCTTATCCACATAGCTAGAAGATGAAGGGACTATCGCAGAGTTAATCTACAAAAATGCTCTTCTCTAAGGAAAATTGTTTTCTGTTACCATCTAAGAAGTAGATCTCATCTACAGGTCTTGTAGAAAAGAAACGGTTGTTGACTTTCAACCACCAGACCTCCTGGGGCCACTGGAGGCCTCTCAGAGCTCAAGGAAAACAGTTCAGGGGTACGCTTCATGTCATACATAGCGATCTAGGCCAGTGCAGGCATCAACAGATCCACTACTGTCTCATTCTAGTTAAGACACAAAGTGAAGTCTCAGGAGGACCAGAATGAGTCAGATTCAGATCCGAGAGTAAGACATTCATATGGAGATGTGCCCAAGTTGCTTATAATTGTGACCCTGAGCTGTGAGTTTTATGACAAGATTCCTGTACAGTCATCATGTCAATGATATCCCTGGCCTAGCACTTAAAAATTGAGGAAGGAATTCTTTCAGGAGAAATTTCTAAGGGTTATATTCGAAAATATCCTCCTCTCAACTTTGAGAAAAATGTACAAGCATCCAGCACTCCATCCATATGGCACCGTGAGAAAGTAGCTGCAAGATTATTAGGCATTAGTGGGAGCTTAGCTCAAAAAAGATCAAGATGGCTCTCAATATGACAATGGCAGCAGACATTTCTTTTCCTCTCACAGTCAGGGAATGTGTTCTAGTAGGAATGGCCAACAATGCACAAGACAACCTCCCCCCCCCCCTCCCAGTCACTTCATGATATGAGTCAGTATTTACAACCTAGATGGCAATAAACAAGTTTTAAACATCCTGAAGCCTTTGTAGGATGCACAAGTGCACATGTAATACCACCTAGATTTCTGATTGTATGCCAAAGGCACACAAGAGGCAATTACTACCTTAGGGGGCTGAAGCATCCCACAGCTGAGGGACTAAGCTAGTGTACCTATTTCTGCCAAGTTTTGCTCAACACCCTGGCCTCTGCTGAGCAATGCTACTTCCTATAATTCAAACATATGAGAATTTATCAGGAAGTGTGATGGTGTTTATTTCCCACTGGAGAGTGGCCATATTTCAACATCTTGCAAACAACTTGAGGAACCTACTCCACTGTACTCTGTGCCTACATGTCAGCTCCCATGGTGCCACCCTATGGTTCTGCCAAATTAACCTTGTTCTGTTTAGTTGGCATTTCCTCCAAAAATTAGCAGACCAGAAGAGGAAAGAACTTTATAGTATGAAGACAGAGTCTACTCTTCAGTAGTCCCAAGAATCCCAGAATGCACATACATTGCCTTCAATAGCTCCTGGGTTTTTTTTTTTTTTTCTGGCCAGTCCTGGGCCTTGAACTCAGGGCTTGAGCACTGTCCCTGGCTTCTTTTTGCTCACAGCTAGCACTCTGCCACTTGAGCCACAGTGCCACTTCTGACCATTTTCTATACATGTGGTGCTGAGGAATCGATCCCAGGGCTTCATGTATACGAGCCAAGCACTCTTGCCACTAGGCCATATTCCTAGCCCCTATTGCCTTCAACAGCTAAGTGTGGGAAAACTTGCTCCCTTTGTGATTACTAAAAGCTATCCCTGGGTCCTTACCTTAGAATCCTGCAAGCCAACTTTGCAATCTGTACACACTTGGAAAGTCTGTAATATCTGTAGTGTTTTTTTTTTTTTTTGCCAGTCCTGGGCCTTGGACTCGGGTCCGGAGCCCTATCCCTGGCTTCGTTTTGCTCTAGGCTAGCACTCTGCCACTTGAGCCACAGCACCACTTCTGGCAATTTTCTATACATGTGGTGTTGGTGAACTGAACCCAGGGCTTCATGTATATGACGCATGCACCCTTGCCACTAGGTCATATTCCCGGCCTTGTGTACACACTTGGTAGTGTCCTGAAAGTGCTGTAGCAGGTTTTCACTCAATACAATTCCCCTAACAGATCTTAGGGCAAATGGGCGAGGGTCATCTGACTCAGTTCAGATGAGCCACATTGTTAGTCTTCAGGTAAGAAGTTCCATACATACTACTCAGTGCCCTACAGCACTATCCCAGGGATGCCAGTAGCCATACCCCCAACAGGAAGAAAGTCAAAGGAAAATGCTAAACAAGTCCAGGAAGTTACTCCAATATATCTCTAGTTAAAAAGTCGGGAAAAATGAGTTAAGATATCCAGCTACATTCTCTGGCTTCTTGCCTCTACTTTTCTGAGTATAAGAAGGAAGCAAAAAAATCTGGTACAAACCAGAGGAATGGAGGTGTTCATAACACATAAGTAGGTTGATTTTCAGCTTTGATGGATTTAGGGGTGATTCTGTTTCGATGATGTCAGCAGTCTCCCAAACCACCCATGTTATTTCCTAGATCAAGTGAAGATCTAGATACTGTGTTTCTCCATACCAGTTTTGTGAATAACTACTCTGCTTTCCAGCTTGACCTTTCCCATTCCCAAGGTATGCGGTGGCCTACCATTTCTAATTAGAGAGTGGAAATCGAACCTGCTCACCAGCTCAAGATGAGATGAAGGAATAATGCAGGACAGCAAGCACAGAAAACCCAGACCTTAAGAAGGCCTAAACCCATTTGTCTCCACAGAAATTGCTTGATCACAGATGGATCTAATGGGTTCAATCTCATCCCTCATACCCAAGTAAAGGGCGCTGGGTCTGTTTTAGAACAGCCCACATCACTTACTTGCTCAAATAGAGCAAGCAATATCTAACTTCCAAGTCAACTGCCTTGGATTCACCAGCTCTTCCTTCACCAAGGCCAAGTCTGTAGACACTTAGAATACCATGAGCAAAATCCTGTAGTGCATTTATCAGAATTTTATGTAGAAACAAATCTGATGGAGCCTGTCCTTTCTGGTCATCTGCCCACATTCACTCTCATGCATGTTGGATCCTTTAGATCAATATCCTGAACATCCCTGGTGTTCTCAACCACTCGAGGATTAAACAATATCCACCTTCAGTTTCCAATGAATTTTTAAAATTTTTATTGTGAAACTGATGTACAGAGAGGTTACAGTTTCATATGTTAGGCATTGGATACATTTCTCTCTTTTTTTTTTTTTTTTTGCCAGTCCTGGGCCTTGGACTCAGGGCCTGAGCACTGTCCCTGGCTTCTTCCCGCTCAAGGCTAGCACTCTGCCACTTGAGCCACAGCGCCGCTTCTGGCCGTTTTCTGTATATGTGGTGCTGGGGAATCGAACCTAGGGCCTCGTGTATCCGAGGCAGGCACTCTTGCCACTAGGCTATATCCCCAGCCCTGGATACATTTCTTGTACTCTTTGTTACCTCCTCCCTCATTCACCCCTTCCCCCTTCCCCCTCCCCCTTTCCCCCCATGAGTTGTTCAGTTGATTTACACCAAACAGTTTTGCAAGTATTGCTTTTGTAGTCATTTGTCTTTTTACCCGGTCTCTCTTGTTTTTGGCATTCCCTTTTTTTCCAAGTTCTAATACCAGTATACACGGTTTCCAATGTACTCAGATAAGATAGAGATAGTGCAGGTACAACCACAGGAAGGGGATACAAGAGGGTCATCAATAGAAGCTACGGTTTCACATCAGATGTCAAAAGTAATTACAACAGTGATATGACAGTCATTTCCATGACATGGAGCTCATTTCACTTAGCATCATCTTATATGTTCAAAAGGTATAGCTATGGGGCTCTTGTGATCCTCTTCTGTGACTAGTATAAACCTGTGCTAATTATTCCCTATGAGGGAGACCACAGAGTCCATGTTTCTTTGGGTCTGGCTCACTTCACTTGGAAAAAATTATACTAAGTCCTTCCATTTCCTTATGAATGGGGCAATGTCATTCTTTCTGATAGAGGGATAAAATTCCATTGTTTGTATGTACCACATTTTCCTGATCCATTCATCTACTGACGGGCATCTGGGTTGGTTCCATATTCTAGGTATGCATATTCTAGCTATGACAAATTGTGCTGCGATGAACGTTGTTGTGCTGGTAGAGGAAGCAATCCAGAAATTCATATGGAACAATAAAAGACCCAGAATAGCAAAAACAATCCAAAGCAGAAAGAACAGTGCTGGAGGAATTACAATACCAAACTTCAAGCTGTATTCTAAAGCTATAGTAATAACAGCTTGGTATTGGCACCAGAAGAGGCCTCAAGACCAATAGAACAGAATTGAAGACCCAGAAGTGAACCCACAGAACTATGCCTACTTAATCTTTGATAAAGGAGCTAAAAAAGTAGTCTGGAAGAAAGCCTCTATCCTTTTACTTTTTTGTACAAAGTCATTTAGTATACATTTTTAAAAAATCTAAAACCAAAAATAATTTGGAAGAATATTTCTTTAAATCATTCTGTAAGGGTATAAAAAGTTGACAAGATGACTCTGGCTTACTATTTCCTCTTTTTGTTTAAAATATTTTAGAACCAAACTGAATCCTAACCTTGTTCTTAGAAGACATCACATCACATGAGGTGCCAGACTTTGAAGTTAGGCCCCACCACGTGAACCCCATTTTAGAATCGAACCCTGAGCCAATCAGATTTGTACCTGTGTTCTAATCTTGCTTGCACAGCTGATTGTTGTAACCCTGTTCTTTGCCTTTATAAGCCCTGTGTAATCACAGCTCGGGGCTCCCTCCTAACCTCCGCTGTGTCGGTGGGTAGGACGAGGCCCAAGTTGGCAGCTCGTTAAATAAAGCCTTGCCTTGCTTTTGCATTTTGGAGTGTCTGAATCTCGGTGGTCTTCTTGGGGGTGGTCTTGCGACTTGGCACAACATTTTTCTATCATAAACTTGACACTTTTATATCCCTTAGACGAAGCCATATTGGTAATTAACTGATAATCACACAATACAAATGCTGTGGAATATTTGAGTGCTAGGTTTTGAAGGAGGGTAAAGATGCATCCATCTCAGACCCAGCCCTGTTCCCTGCTTATCTAGGTCACCTTGGACATCATCTTGGTGAAATTAAGCACTCACTTCCACAAATGAAGACATGAGGTTCCTCTCGGCCCCACCTAGCCTCATCAAGACTGGCAGCTCACCGGGGCCTTCCAACCACACAGGGCCCCGGACACTACCTGGAAGCCAGCTGACAGGAGCTACTCTGAAAGAAACCACACGCATTTTCCTGAGGTGCTGCTTCTAATGTACTTCATAGAGAACATAAACCGCATCACCAAACTTTACTAACAAAGCACATCTAAGTGATATTAGAAAGATAGCCTCTTTAACAAATGGTGCTGGCAAAACTGGTTCAACACATGCAACAAACTAAAACTAGATCCTTATATATCTCCCTGCACCTGTAATAGGGAGGTCAGATGTGGCCAGTGCCATCATTAGCTGTGGAGGAACTTCAGGTTGACTCCAGCTCAGATTAGAGCAGAAGGCAACTCCATCTTCACTAAGATCTCCCCCACCCTATCCAGGGAAGTTCCCCTTTGCTGTGATAAGATTGTGTCAACTGCTTGACCACCTGAAGCATGGAAAGTTCAAGGAATGTTCAAGGTTAAACCCGTGCCCTCCTCTGAGTAGGCGTATCCACCTGCATCATGTGAGCCCCGCCAAATCCATGTGCCAATTCCAACTAGGATAGGTTGGTTCAAATAGATACTATGAGACAGACTAACTATTGGCCACCTGCATGCGGCCTAGCATGCTCTGTAAGTGTTGTATCCTCACTGGCCACCTGTGTGTGGCAAGTTTGACTGTGATGTTTGCCTTATAACCAGGCTGGAAGGCCACACACACGCACGGTTCCAGCTCCCGAGTCTGGGCTGCACACGTGTGGGCGGCTCCAGCTCCCGAGTCTGGGCCCTGATCCTGCACACGTGGTCGGCAGTTTCGGCTCCCAAGTCTGGGCTGCGACCAAGGCCAGTCAGTTCACTTTTTGTTCACTTTTTACTTCTCCAATAAATCTGTCTTTTTGTCACCTTGTAGCTGGAGACTGTGTGGTAGACTCTTGGGGGAACCAGGAATCCCCTCCCTTGGGGGGACCCCATTTCATTGTAGCAAACCCCCACTCTACTTCACACCAAAATCAATTCCAAATGGATCAAAGACCTCAAAATCAAAACAGATACCCTGAAAACACTAAAAGGAATAGGAGAAACACTTGGGCTCCTTGGCACAGGACAGAACTTCCTTAAGACCCAGAAATGCTACAAATCAAAGAAAGGATGGGCAAATGGGACTGCATCAAACTGCAGAGCTTCTGCACGGCAAAGGACATAGCTCGCAAGATAAACAGAAAGCCCACAGATTGGGAAAAGCTCTTTACTGGCCATTCAACGGACAAAGGCCTCATATCTAAAATATATGCAGAACTAAACCAATTACATTCCTCCAAAACAAAACTGCAAAGAACCAATAGCCCCCTCAACAAGTGGACTAAAGAGTTAAAAAGACTTCTCTGATGAGGAAATGAGAATGGCCAAAAGACACATAAATAAGTGTTCTACATCACTGGCCATGAAAGGAATGCAAATCAAAACATTGAGATTCCATCTCACCACAGTAAGAATGTCCTATATCAAGAAAACAATGACAAATGTTGAAGGGGATGTGGCCAAAAGGGAACCCTACTTCTTCATTGTTGGTGGGAATGTAAACTGGTTCAGCCACTCTGGAAAGCGGTATGGAGATTCCTCAGAAGGCTAAACATAGAGCTCCCCTATGACCCAGCAGCCCCACTTTTGGGCATCTACCCCAAAGACCACAAACAAGAACACACTAAAGCCTCCAATGAAATTTTGATTCTTGAACAATTTTTGCTCCAGAAGCAAGATGGTTTTCATCAAGACAATACCTTTAGGTGTAACCTTTCCATCACTTACAGCTTTTATCTGTCCACTGGTAGGAAAACACTACTGAAGCTTAGATTCTGAATCTACAAGTGCACAGCTTTTGGCAGAGCTGGTCTGCAATATTACTGGAAAGTATACAAACAGGATTGAAGTATTTAACCACGAGGCCTCAGGTCAAGATTATACATCTTAGAGTGAATTCAGATATGCCCATGAAATTGTACAGAACTTAGCTTTAGTGACAATAGACATAAGGATTATTTAATTGTCCAGGAAAAATTCAAGGACACAAAAGTCCTGACACCTACAGTGTGGTATACCTATAGCCTACCCCCAGGATGGTGTCCTGAAAATACTATGGTACTGCATTTCAGTCCCAGTCACCAGGGATACCTATCCCATCAGCTATGACAGCCAACTCCTCCTAGCCAGGGCACGGAATGTTGTCATAGCCTTTCTGAGCGCTAGCTTCAAAATGAGGGAAATATTTAAGTATGTCAGTCTCCCAAACTACCAAGACATACCAACGTCAAGATAAGTGTTTTCCAAAAACTTTTATAGAGTTACCCAAGACTCTCCAGTCTTGTCTAAGAGAAGAAGGTAAGCAGACAAACATTTCCCCATTCAATGACTACAATCCATTGAAGTGAAGTTGCCACAAAAAGAGCCAGTTCCTTATGAGCCAAGATGACTTCCTGGGATTCAGCTGTTTGAGTGGTTTGGGGTTTTCATACGATTCCCTAGGATACAGTCATAGGTGGGGTGAGAGTCTCATAACTAGAGAACCCAAGTTTTCACACTGGCAAAAGTGGTTAAGGGTATGAATAAACAGGATAGAAGTCTCAATTGCTTGCAAAGCACTTCCACCTTCCACTGCTGCTTCAGTCAGTTCATCTCCTTGTTCCTCTTCCTGCCAATTCTGCCCAGCAGTGCAAACAGGTGACATCCTGGGAGTCCCACCCTCCCAGCTTGTTGCCTGAGCTTTCCTGGGGTATGATTATGTAGCCTTGGAATTGAGTGAAGAGTCAAGTACAGCGAAATATTGCGCCTCACCAGACATGCTTTGGTGCCTACGTGGTCTACAAGGATGGACCTTTGAGAAGAGACAAGCAAGACCAGCCGAACAAACCTGATCAAGCGGATACCAATGGAGAAGGACAAGTTCTCTGTCAAGCTGGCTGGGAAGGAGTTTCCTCCAAGAAGTCAAGGTCAAGGTGCTGGGAGATATGTTGGAGGTGCATGGCAAGCACCTTCAGAGTGTATTCTGTAGCATTGCATCCTCCCTTCCCTTAATTTATCTTTGCCTTTGTCTCATTGAGGTTTTAAAATTGTAGTTCCTAAGCCAAACTTTGAATTTATAATACTTAAAACTCTCAGACAATTGTTCTTAAGGTCATAAATAACCCCCAACACAAACTTCACTACGCCGAGTGGACAGTTTATCTGCTTAGTGCACACCACCAGACTGGGGGCAGAGAGTGGCTCTAGTGCTATGCCCAGGTTCCTGTGAGTAGACTGCCCTGCTCATTAGCCAGGTCTCCACCAAGAGACAGGAGTCAGCTGTGTTTCTAAATGATCTGAGCTTAGTAAGTGGAATATGGTAGTTCACACACGATAAAGACTCTCCTACAGGAAGAAAAAGCAAAGCAAATCAAGCTTCCCTCCTGTCCTCCCTCCTCAAATCCATCCAAAACAGTCCCTCAGAGCCCTTAGCCCATTCCTTCCTTGCTGTTTGGCCTCTACCTGAAGGGAGCCCTTTGGTACCACCTGGTGGCCAGGAGGTAAAACAGCAGTGAAATGCAAAGGAAGCACTTAGAAGCTAATCTCTCTTCCCTTGGAACAGAAGTTCTGTCTTCACATTTGGGAGGATCCTGTGGACAGACTAGAATTTCCTGAGAGTGGAAGGTTACAGATCTGGCAGCTGAAGTTATCCTGACTCATCTGTGTACTCTTCAATGGCCCCTATCTGAGCTAATTATCTTTATGTAGGTGAAGCAGCTTTTGCAACCTAAAACCTAGTCTAGCATACCATCTAAAATCTATAGAAGGTATTTTCCCTCTGCTATAACTCCCACTTGATGCCTCCATCACTGTATTTATGACTTTGTCCTGAAATGATCATCTTTTACACTGGGACATTTTCAGATTAACCTGAATCCTGTTTCCCAGCTATAAGCACTCATATTGGGCTCACAAACCCTTTCTTTGAACCAAGAGCTTTATTATGCATTAACAGACCCCCCCCCCCCCACATCTAGAAAACAGGCTGTGGAATCTAGTAGCAATTCAACTTCAAAGCTCTTTACAATTCAGTCTGTCTCCAAAGTGGAGTGGCACAGGCAGCACCCCATTAGAAGGAAGAAACTAGAGTGCTATCGCATAGCAGCCATGCCTCAGCCTCTTACAACAGAGCCTCTTAAAGAAACAGATCAGCAAGTACCCTGGAGCTAGGCAAGACCCTCCTTTGGCAGTCAGAAGAATCCAATTACTACCAATTCTGCATCATTTAAAGTAATGCTTTGTGAGCTGCCTGCTAGCAATTCCACTACTCCCCCCCCCCCCCCCAGTTAGCACCAGATCCACATTCCAGTAACTAGATGCAGAAAAGTCCCTTCATCTGGAGCATAAGTTTGTCTACTTCAATACAAAATTATGGCTACTATCAAGGGTGCCAATTTAATGGGAAGGCTGAAATATTTGTAGATCTGTCTCCTATCAGAATCCCAGATTTCTCCTTGGAGCATACATGCAGTGTTGATCATCTGCATTTTTATTCAAACTGTAGTGCCTTTTATGAACTATCACCTATGTAATAGAGGCCTTCCTTTATTCTACCATGTGTTATAAATACATTCTCCGAGAACATTGCAGTCACAAGGATTGACACAAAAATAAATTCTCAGCCAAGCAAAATTTACTTCCACACACAAGGGTGCATGCTAGCCAAAAATGGGTCAAGGAAGCTCAGACCAAGCATTCTGCCTGATATTGGTCCCTAACAGCAGCAGCAGGCGCTGCCCCTCTGCTCAGATTGGTTGAGCTCAGGTTTACAATCTGCTCTGCATATGATTGGCTATTTTATTAGGGTAAAATGTGCCTGAGGTGGATTTTCAAATAAGATGAACGGTTCACAAATAATCTCAAAATAGGCTCAGGCCCCGTTATTTCTTGAACAAATCTAGGGTGTGGCATAACTCCATTTTGAAAACCCACTTTAAGATAAAACCTTACATTTTACAAATCCTTTATCCCAAAGCAGTTCCAGCTTTCCTAATGACCCAAGACACCAGGCCAAAGCAGGAACTTTTAAGCAATACACTTTGACAGAAAAAAGTTTCTCACCCATGTATATATGTCTAAACTAGGTTTGGTACCATTTCTATGTGTTTCATCTTTTATAAGTTGTTCATAGAAATTTACCTTCCAAGGCAGGAAAGCCAGGGTACTGGCCACTTTGCTAATTTTCCACTTGAGAATGTCTAAGTAGAAATAATGTTATATATACCTATCAATTGTATATTCAAAAGCTGTGTGGTGTCATACATGTCTTCTAAAAAAGATTTCTCTTAATTGAGAAAGTCCATTGTATTTTTCTAATATTTGTAAATATAGGCTGCAACCAAAAATTAGATACCATGTTCCCAATAGATCAAGAACCACCATCTGAACTCATCTGTCTCCAACCTCAAATTGAGAAGCCCCTTTCAAACCACTCTTATGTTTACCCTGTACAGAATTGGGCACAAGCAGCCTGAACCAGGCTCCTCACCCAGAACTGGGCTCCATCTTAAAGGTGCATCGAGACAGCAGCACCCCATAGAATCTATACTATTCTCTGGCCACACAGTACTGCATCAGTCCATCCAGGGTCCAAGGTCAGAGAAAATGCCCAAGTAACAAACTGAAGCAAAAGGCTCCTGTGGCTATTTTACAGGTTACCATTTACTGGAAGGTGCTGTGGTTGAGCATTGTAGGCATGTTCAAATGGCCACTGGGTGCTGAAAACTTCTGTTTCTCCCTGAAGTTAGGAAACACTATGGAGTGCCATCCCACAATCATTCCTTTAGTGAATCTTTGGCCCAACACAGGTTATAGGCTCCCACTTATTGACCTTGAACAATGGCTACTGAGGGTAACTGGTGTCATCTTGGCATCTTGCTGTGAAAACTCTTAGAGGTGAAACTCCGCCTGCAGATCCATGTAATAGGCTCCTATGAATTCCTAGGGGCAGGGGCAGGGACTTGGACATTATGTTACTAGAGCTGTATCATGCATTTCACTGAATGCTCGAGCTCCCTGTGAACTTGTCCCTTGATGACCCTGTTCAGGCCACAAACAACTCAGCCACCATTCTGCTAGCAAGGGGGAAATGTGCCCCTCAATTTCCTGTGTTCCAGGCTGCAGCTCTAGTCTTCAGTGTGACAAACTGGAAGTTGCAGGATAGGAGAAGGGTTTTCTCAAAACATGTGTTTAGTAGCTTCCACAGGGTCTTAATTTCACTTAATAGGAGCATCATGACCTTCTGTAGAGAGAATGTTTTAGTTCAAGCAGCCAAGACTGTACAGGGACCACCTATAGTCCTTGTAATAAGTATATTGGCTTTGGCCCGATTTAGCATTTTTTGCTGCTACTGGGGCTGGAACAGAGGGCTTAGGCTGTGTCCCTGAGCCTCTCTGATCAAGGCTAGTGCTCGACCACTTGATCCACAGGCTCAGTTCCACCTTTTACTATTTATGTGGTACTGGGGACTCAAACAGGGCCTTACACATGCTAGTCAAGTACTAAACCACTAAGCCACACTCCAAGCCACTAGAAAAGTTTGTGTTTTTTTTTCTGACTTTTTAAAATTATTAAACTGACGTACAGAGAGGTTACAGTTTCATACGTTAGGCATTGTATACATTTCTTGTACTGTTTGTTACCTCATCCCTCATTCCCCCCTCCCCCCACCCCCCTCCCAAAAAAGATTTTTTAAATGCATACTAAACTTAGCAGATCTTTGGCCTCTATCAGGCTTAGAAGGCTAGAAATTAAGATGGCACCTGAACCTTGAAAATTTCCCTGCTTCCTTGAAGAAATGTTAATACTGTGAAAGACTTCTCTGTCTCATAAGTCTTCTCAACTCGACAAGCCTACAAGTTTGTGAGTTCTTTCATGGTAGGCCGACTGAGGGATCAGTTCCCTCCACCCAATTTCTCAGGAGGAAAAGAAATAAAGAAATAAAATGTTCAACTATGTGGCCTTCTCCATGGAAACAAAGACACACACGCAGTCCCTATATGTTCTGTGCTTTAGAAAGGTGCTAGGCCTCTATCCACATTCATAGATACAGACTATGAGAGGGCAAAAAAGAAAAGAATGTCTGAAGGAGCCCTAATGACTTTAAGGAGCCCAGGGTAGTGTTCTATGGTGACAGGTGCTGGCAGAGGCGAAGGGATTCTTAAAGGTTTCAGGATCTTCTCCCTGAAACCTCATTAATTCTCTTCAGTACTTGCGAATAAGGACTGGATCTAGTTCTACTAAAGACTTTTAAGCCTAAGCACTTGAGGTATGGAGTAAAGGCTCTTCAAGCACCAGGTCTAGGCAAGGAAGCCAGGGATGATGAGAACAATGAGGAAAGACTGAAAAAACCCTCTGGCTTCTATTCAGTGGAAGGTAATTACTATTCTATTAACACCCAAGGTTTGTAAATTCTAATCACTACTGTGTGTTAAGGAGAGCAGTTTGGGCTATGAAGGTGGAAGACAAGCTCCAATCCTGATTGTACCTAATAGCTTTTTTCTTTTTATTGTCACACTGATATACAGAGTGATTACAGTTTCATACTTTAGGCATTGGATATATTTCTTGTACTGTTTGTTACCTCCTCCCTCATTTCCCCCTCCCCTACCCCCTCCCCCATTCCCTATCCCCCCATGAATTGTTCAGTAGATTTCCTCTCAACAGTTTTGCAAGTATTGCTTTTGTAATTGTCTTTTTTACCCTGTGTCTCTCGATTTTGGTATTCCCTTACAGTTTCCTAGTTCTAATACCAATATACACAGTTTCCAATGTACTCAGATAAGATACAGCGATAGTGCGGGTACAACCACAGGAAGGGATACAAGAGGAGCATCAATAATAGAAGCTACAGTTTCACATCGCATGTTGAAAGTAATTACAACAATGATAGAACAGTTGTTTCCATAACATGGAGTTCATTTCACTTAGCATCATCTTTTGTGTTCACAAACCTAATGGCTTTTGAACCCATTCCAGGCCAAGAACATACAGCCAATGCCTAACCAAAAAAGTACATTCAGATGTTCTCAGAGCAGTCGACTCTTGCCTTCTGTGATGAAGCATATAAATACCAGAAGTGGACAAAGCAGGACTCTACTGCCTGGATTTGGCACACTAGCATGCAGTCTTTCACAGTGCATGGGAATACAGGAAAAGCTCTACAAACTCCCACTCATAGGAGCTCAATGTGCAAAAGGAAATGGCTAGGGACAGGAATTAACAAGGTTCCCCTAGTAGTAGTAGAAGAGGTTTTGAATGAACCAGTGAATACAGGCTTAGATCTCAGTAAGATTCGTCAGCTCCAACCAGTTAGCACTTTGCTAAATCATGCACACTGGGTCCATTTTCTGATAATGTTTAGCTGCCTAAGGAGTGACAAAATAGGTAAGTAACTTCAATAGTCTGTGCTTCCTCCACTGTGTCACAGTCCTGATATTGCCAGCAGTAGGTTCTTAGAAAGTAGATTTACTAAACTAAGTGCACTCATACTCAAAAGGAACTGATGAGGGGGCGGCTGCTTAACCCTCAGGGAATCACAAGCCAGGGCAGCACTGTCTGCAGGTGTGGGAGCTTCACCTGTTTTCATGAGCCAATTCCACAGTGGGCTGCTCAACTGAAAAGTTTACTGAGGAGCCCCAGGAAGGACGCATTATCCACTCTGTCAGTAGTAGGGACATTTGCAAAAAGTAGATAATATATTAAAGTGAAATCAGACAACTAATTTCTCTTCTCCAAAATCTAGAATCTGAAAGAGGACTGGAAGATTAAATGGACTATTTGAGGGTAGCCAGCAGGAGGTGGGAGAAAATGCAGGGTGAGATGGAGACATAAATTTGGTTCATTAAAGAAAAAGGTCATAAACAAATTGAACTCAGGTTAGCAAGGGAGATTCAAGTAGAAGTTCAGATGCTAGAGTTATGTATAGAAATAGTATCCAAAGGGAGGGATTTCACTATGTACTGAGTTTTCCAAAAGGTTACCTGTTTCCTCTAAAGAATTTAGAACCCAGAGGTTAATGCTTGTAGGTAGATTTACACAGTTAGGGATTTCCTAACTAGTCCTTCAATGAGGGCAGAAAGCAAGCCAAGTAGCAGAGCCCAGCTCTTTAGTTTTACCCTTAGAGGAGGCAATCACACCCCCCAGATTCTCAGGTATCTTTTTTTTAACCTTGCATTTCTTTTTTATTATCAAGGTCATATACAGAGGGGTTACAGTCAGGCAAAGAGTACATTTCTTTTTGGACAATGTCACCCGTTCCCTCCCTCCCTCCCCCCACCCCGCCAGTTTCCCTCCCGTCCCACCAATAAGTTGTATAGTTCATTTTCAAATAGTGGACACTAAGTACCACTGCTGCAACTGTTGCCTCCCCTTGCCCTCCCAAGGACATGGAAACATACAGACACAAAAGAAAAGACAGAGCCTTGTTTCCATTTTCAGGTGAGCATCTTGAACCTAATTTTGCCCTAGGCAAGTAACCACACCCTACCCTCAGCTTAGATTGAATTGACCCTCCATCCAATTTAGCCTAAAGTGAGTACTACCAAGCAGATCTTCAAGAAAACAGCAGAAGCCCTTGTATGTGTGACTCTGGTCAGTGAGGAGACATTTTCCACCACAGGCTAGACATCCTCTCTAGCAAGAGACTGGCTGTGGAGAGGCAGCCCACATCAGGCCATCTGGAGATGGAGATAGGGATTGAGTGATTTGCACCTGAGTTCACTTACAAGGAGTAAGAATGAAGTGGGAAGGAGAGGGGAAATGAGTTTCCAGAAGCTGTAAGAAGACAGTGACAGAAAGTCTCCACACTATACTGGCATTTCTCCCCCAAGGACCAGTCAATGCAGCAAGCCTGCAGCTCCCGAGGAGCAATACCCACACCTTGCTCCTGGTTGCTCTTGCTAGCACCTGGCGATACATGGGGGAGTGGAGCTGGCCAGGTCAGAGAACAGAAAAAACCTTATTTCAATGAAGCTTAAGAACATAATGGGAAGGCTGAAAGTGAGGAAGTGAGTGGATGGACCTTGAATAAACATTCAGAACCATCTAGTTCTCCTTTCTGTTCCAACCGAAAGCCTTCAAGCCCAGAGATCTGTCACACAGCTCTCGTCCATTCTGTTGGTATGAACACGGTCAGAGGACACCTTAGGTTGGTGCAGAGCCACACATCAAGTACTCAGTTTCATTCCTTGATGATGCACTTAGAATACATTTGAAACCCACTTCCCTCTTGTACCTTTAAGCTTCTATCTCTCTAACACACCTAAAGCCAAGTTTATCACCCAATTGAGGTAACTACAAACAGCATAGCCAAAGCTAGAACAAAAGTTCCTCAAATGTTTGTCAGAGTTGTTTTAAAAACCCTTGAAGATCTAAAGCAAATCTAGGGGATGCACACATTGACAATTCTCTCACAAGAATTCACATCAGCAATTCCAAATTATCTAGAGCACTGTGTGCTGTGTTGGAACACATGCAGTCTTTTTTTTTTTTTGCTTTGGAGTCAAGGCCTGAGAAAATGGTACTGTAGTCCTAACAAACATGTGACAAACAGTTCCAGATACTAGTTTGACAAGAGACTAGCTTTAAACTAGCATGTTAGAACTGTCTGGGCAGAAAAAGCACAGGAGACAGAACCAAGCAGAGGTCAAGCATTGGTCTTCGAGGCCAGATAGGAGCTTTGCAACATATAGCTGGAGAAGTTAAGGTCCAGTTCACTGGCTACAGTAAGGACCTGGATAGATACACAAAGCTTGTCAGGACACTAAAGTTCAATTGAGTTGAAACTGCGAGCCAGGCAATGACTGAGCTCAAGCTAAGCCTGAAATTTGGACTTGTAACATGACTGGATTTGGGAAAGACTTGAATAGAACATCAGGGCAGTTTGGAGTAGAAGGGTAACAACAGAAGTGAAATGTCTGGCCAGAATAACAGAACAATTCAAGATATGAAAACATCAGGCACTGTGAAAGTGGAAATCTCAAGGAAGTCAGCAGTAAGGGAGGAGAAAAAGACACTATGTGGTTTCAATTGGCTCTGACACCTGGAAGAGAGCTGGTTACGAAAATGTCATTCGGTGGAGTCAATGATATTGAGGTCTCTGCTGATTAAAGGTTGACAGAGGGACTAGTGAACCAAAGGTAGGATGGCTCCACCTGGCTCCACTAAGTGTTTTATTGAGCTCCACAGATGAGACAGCTCAACTGAGATTGCCCTCAGGACAGAGCCACAGGAATGGGCTGGCTCAAAATATTCTGGTGTTTCTTTTCTTTAGGTATAATTCTTTACATGTGATTTTTTCTTTTACTGCTGAGAGCTGCCTACCCTCCTCAGCATCCAAATGTTTTACCCTAAGTGTAACTTGAGCTGATCTTTAAAGCCACAGAGCCCAGCACCCCGCCAGAGATTTAGCTATCTCTTGTTTCTGTTGCCAGTCCTAGGGAGTGGACTCAGGGCTTGAGCACTGTCCCTGGCTTCTTTTTGCTCAAGGCTAGTAGTCTACCTCTTGAGCCACAGCTCCACTTCCACACCGGCTTTTTTCTATATTTGTGGTGCTGAGGAATCATACCCAGGGCTTCATGTATATGCGGTGAGCACTTTACCACTAGGCCATATTCCCAGCCCTAGGTATCTTTTGTCTCTTCTGACATCAACTTCAAACAAGCTTTATGCATACATATGAAGCTGATGTCTTAAGTTTCCTCACAACAATTCTGAGCACAAGAGCAGATATAGAAGTAGCACTTATTTTGTACCAGTGTCAGCGAAGGGGTTAAAGATTTCCTTTCTCAGTTGTGAAAATGTAACTTCCCACTCCACCCACCAGACACACTTGTAGAAGCATTGTGTAGTGAAATAACCCTTACTAGCCTCCAGTTATTTCTCAAATGGGTTGTGGTCTCATCCAATTAAGGATCAGGGTAAAAAGCAAGCAACATCTCAGATGAAAAGTGGGAATGCTGATCAGAAATGCAGGAAAGAGTCCAAAGGTTCAAATTCAAGTATGGGGATTAGGAAAGATAACCAACCAGACTCACTGATAAACAGGAATTACTTAGGAAACTTTGTATTTGGCAGGTCAGGTTTTTGTAATACCACGTAGGTATATGCTGTGAAAATGGAGAACAGAAAAGGAATAGGCTGGACTCAATCATAAACAGGTGAGGACTATTTACTGAGTAACAGCAAGGGGCACAGACCTTCCTGCAGAATTGGTGGCTGTGCAAGGGGGGCGTATTTGGACCAGGCTTATATGGGATCTGAGCAAGAGGCAGGAAATTGGAAGCACCACTAGGTCTAGAAAGTTGGGGCTTTTCTGTGTGGCTCACAAAGTTGTTTAGAGCTGGCTTAGGTGAGATGTCCTGCCTGCATATCAAAGCAAGTTTCCCATATTGAGGTTCCTGCCTGGTGTCTGTATGGGCTTGAACCAATAGGATGGGGGTCAAACCTTCAGGGATTAGGAAAGATGACCAGCCTATCTCACTGAGAAACAGGAGGTACCTAGGAAACTTTGTATTTGTCAGGAAGATTTTTTGTAATATTAGGTAGGCAACAGAATTCATGGAGGCTCTAAAGGCAGCCACGTGTGGGGCTTTTTGTTCCTAAGCCAGAATGAAAAAGGAGAGGTTACCCACAGAGGGCAGGCAGTTTGTCCTAACAGCCTAGGCCTTCCACATAGCTCCTTAATGACGTGTTAACTGGTTTTACTTTATTCAACCTGGAGCCTACATAAGCTTTAACCTACAATCCCCAAAAGACCACCAGCCCTGCCCCTTTAAGACTAAACCAGGTAGCCCACAGAAACCATGTGACCAACAGCCCAGGTGAACCACAGGGGAGGCAGAGAGGAGGCTTTTTCAGCAGCATTTTTTAAAGAGCAAGTCAGGCACATTGGACAGTCTTGAAAAATAGTTTGAAAGAAGAGTCAATAGAACATTTTGGGCAGGGCAATGGAGAAAAAGAGCATCAGAGACTACCCTCCCCCAACCCACCCACCCCAGGTTTCCTAGGTTGGGTTTCAAGCAGCCCTTCGGGTAGGCAGCCACAGGTCTCTCACAGGTGTTCATCTTGTGGGCCCCCCTCCCCACACTGAAAAATGAGCAAGCACCCCAAACCCCATGGCCCGCTGAGGGTGAGGCCACTCCTGAAACCTTGCGGCTCCTTAGCAGCCCCCAACCTGGCTCTCTTAGCACCTAGGTACCCTTTGCTTCTTGGTTCCTTTTCTCCAGACAAAGTTTTGAGAAGGACAGAAGCCTGAGCCCCCTGCAAACCCTATTTCTACAGCTTTGTCTTCAAGGGAAGGGAAGCTTCAAGGGTGGGGTGGGAGGAGGAGGATTTCCTTGTTATTTGCAAAATTCTGAGGCAAAGGCCAGGGTGGCCCACTGGGGAAAAACCCATGGAAGAGTCGCGGGAACGCGGGCAGGAAAGAGGCCTCTGAGGCCACTCTGTAGCTTCAGAGCCTCTGGCACCCCTCAAATGTCCACAGAAAAAGAAAACAAAGGACAGGGCGGGAGCGACAGTGAAGGAGCTGCCAGAGTCCAGCAGCTGCCTGGGCCTTTTCACGCTCAGGCGCCCTGCGTCACTTCCGGGGCGTGGCCGCGGCAGGCAGGAGCAGCAGCTGCTCAGGCTCTAGGGGCCACAGCTGCTGGGTCAGGTGCTTGACTATACATGGTCAAACCTGGGCGCCAGCTGTGCTTCCTGGTTGTCCACAGCAGCAGCATGCAGGGCAAAGTGGGAACAGGCCTCAGAGCCTGGCCTCGGACCGCCCCCTCCGTGCCAGGCACACCAGGTGCTGCCTTCCATGCTGTCCCCAAGCTGAGCTTAGGCCAGGACTGTTGCGAGCCGGGCCTGTTCTCTGCCTCTCCCTGGGCACAGAGTGGTAACAAGTGGACAAGAATGTTGTTCGAGATCAGTGAGTTCCGGGCACAGCGGCCAGACGCAGCTGGGGTCTGATCATGGATAGTACTGAACCCCTGTATTCCCAGGGCGAGGAACCCCCACATCATGCCAGGTCACCTGGAAGTGGGCACTGTGGGTGGGGCCCAGCAGAATCAGGAGCCTCGAGGGACCTGATCAGAGACAGGGACCAGGAAGTAGTGACCACCCTCCCACCAGAGGCCACAGGTGACCACCTCTGGCCTGGGCGCCATTCCTCCTCTATGGTTTCCCAAGAGATGGTGCCTCCACCAGCGGACAACAATACCAACAAGGGCTTGGTACAGAGAATCCAAGTTTCCAACGTTCTGGGGCACTTCTTGAAGATACTAATACCTTCCAGGGTCTACTCATTAAATACAGCAAGCTCCCAGAAGCTGGGTCCCAAAACCACATTGTGTATCTACCCCCTTTAAAAAAAAAAAAAGGAGGAGGAGATACTTCCAATCCCGTATGTCCATCCACAGACTGCCTACCTTTTGGGGTCAACACCTGGGCCTCACTGCCATTCCCATCCACCACCCCTAGTGCTAGAAGCACCATGCCATCTTCCAGTATGGACTTGTGGCATACACGGATGCAGATCCAACAGTTGGAAGCCCTACATCATTGACCTGGGCTCAGGAAATGGAACCTTCTTGAACAACAAGCCCATTGATCCACAGAGCTACTAGGAACTCAAAGGATGTGCTTAAGTTTGGATTCAGTAGTAGAGAGTGTGTCTTGCTCCATGAATCACTGGCTACCTCTAAACTAGATGGGAAAGAAGAGGGGGAAGAGGAAGCAGTATCTACCAGCTAACAAACTAAGAAAGAACCCTTTCTATTAAGACCCCTTTCCCTTCTTGAAAGAGTTGGGATTGACTGTGAATAGCACTCTGGTGCTCACTGTAGCACCTGTTATCCTCTGAAGTCTTTCCTCTATTGCTGACCAGATTATGCACTGAAGACTGACTTTGAGATCTGAGCATTGTGGATGGAAGCCAGCCCAGGAAGAAAAGTCTGTGTGAGACTCATCTCCATTAACCTGCCCAAAACCAGAATAGGAGCTGTGGCTCAAAGTGGTAAAGCACTAGCAGTGAGCAAAAAGAGCTCAGGATATGGCCCAAGCCTTCAGTTCAAACCCCACAACCAACCAAAATAAAAAATCTAGAAAGAGAACTGATTTAGGTTTGTTGCTTAGTTCTGTGGCACATCACCATGTGCCTGTGGACTTTGGCTATAACAACTCATGGGGGGAGAGGAAAAGGTGGAGGGGGAGGGGGGAAATGCGGGAGGAGGTAACAAATTGTACAAGAAATGTACCCACTGTCTTACGTATGAAACTGTAACCCCTCTGTACATCACTTTGACAATAAATAAGCACTTATTCAGGAAGAAAAGAACAGTGGCCAATTTCAGTCCATAAACAGCATTGGCTTGAGTTGGTGCTTGGAGAACTGCTGCCTCCTGGGAGGAAAAAGCTGGGAAGGGGGAAGGGAAGGGTGACAGTTTCCAAAAGAAATGTACTCATATGTAATTGTAACCCCTCTGTGGATCACCTTTTTAATAAAGTTTGTTGTTTTTTTTTCAAAAGAACTTTTGTCTAGGAAATGGAAATTGTGGCTTCTTTTGTACAGCTTATTCATGGAGTTATGAAGTTTTGTGCACCAGGAAGTTTTGTTTAGGGACAAATCTCTGAGCAGAGAAAGATTACTAAGCATTGGTTGTCAGCAAAACAGCCTCCAACATATAACAAAGATTTAAACTGGTTGAGCTCAAGCCATAAAAGGTAACTGCACTTTTTGAGGTTGGGAAGAGACTACCACATGACCTTTCTTGTCTTAAACAGATGATTTGTGCCACCTGCTTAACCACATGACATAATGTTATGCCAGCGCAGACCTGCAAAAACCAAGACCATTTTTAATTGGGTATAAAGGAGGTGTCAGCTACCTGAACCAAGAGTCAGAAACAAGATGGGATCCCGAAAGAGGGGAAAGCCTGGGTTTTATTCAAGCTGGTTACACAAAAATAGGCACAACTCAGGTATACAAATGGCCAGGAGGGATGACATCAAACTCTGACCAGGTGGGAAATCCCTTCCTAGGTTTGCAGAAATCAAGATATCCAAGTACCGCCCCTTCTGCTTTATTTAAAATAATGCTTTGTGGGCTTCCTGCTAACAATTCATCTGGCCCCACCTAGTTTGCACCTGACACACTGGATCCAGCAACTGGATCCAGGAAAGTCCCTTCATTGGGAGGGGTAACTTTGTCTTTTTGAATGCAAGACTAACTGTGGCTACTATCAGTGGGTGCTAATCTAAGAAAAGAGGCTGGGCATGTTTCCTATGAGAGAATTCCTGCTTTCTCCATGGAGCGTGGATGATCAGCTGGTCTCTTCTTTCATTTTGCATTTTCAAGCTTTAGCTCCTTTTTTCTCTGAGAAATACACCACCACCTATGTACCACAGGCTTTCCTTTATTCTGCCATGTGTTATTAATACATTCTCCACGAACCAAAGGAGTCACAATGATAAGAGAAAGTTAAGTGGTCTCAGCGATTCAAAATTGACTTACTACATGGAAGGGTCCACCATCAGCCAAATATCTGGCAACCAAGCACAAAGAGAAGGGCACCTGCCCTGATAGTTATCCCTAAGACAGCAGCAGGCCCTGACCTCTCTGCTCAGCTTGATTGAGCTAAGGTTTACAGTCTGCACTGCTTGTGATTGGCTAGTTTGAATAGGATAAGATATATCTAAGTATGGTAATTTTCAAGTAAGATTAATAGTTCACAAGTAATCTCAAACTATGCCCACACCCTTTATTTCTTCAACGGTCTATGGCTGTTATGCGGCCCAGAAATTGACAAGAAATGAGACCACTCAGATGACAATCAGGGATGGAAAGAATTTTATTGAATGAAAAAGTACTGGCGTTTCAGGACTTTATTCACTGGTTGGGATCTCAAGATGCCGGCTCTAGCCACCTCAGAAGGCTGCTTTTAAACCCAACAAACACAAGAATTTTCCATTTTGCCTATTTGTAGTGGCTTGTTAATTTTGAGAGGTGTCCAAGAAAGTTTATTACTTTCGAGAAATATCCAGAAAGTGGTTTCATTACTTTTGAGGAATGTCCAGAAACTGGTTTCAAACAGGTCAGGGCATCTTGACCCTAATGGAAACCATCTAGCAACAAAACAGAATGTAGCAGGTATGAGCAATCGCAACTACACACTAGGGCCAGTTTCAGAAAAGTTTCACACTTGACATTAATGACATGACATTAATACTGAACATTAGCAATATTTCTTGTATAAAGTTAGTATAATAACAGATTAATTATTTACATCACTTCAGGTTGTGTCACAATCTAATCTTGGATAGTCTGTTTAAGGGGAAACCTTACATTTTACCAATCCTTTATCCCAGAGCTGTTCCTCTTTTCCTAAAGAGCCAAGCGCCTAGGCGAAAGCAGGAACTTTTAAGCAACACACTTTGATAGAAGAGATGATGGTTTTTCTTACACATGTATATATGAGTAAAGGAGGTTATGTAGCATTCCTACATGTTTCATCTTTAAAAGTTGGTCAGAGGGCTGGGAATATGGCCTAGTGGTAGAGCACTCGCCTCGTATACATGAAGCCCTGGGTTCGATTCCCCAGCACCACATATATAGAAAATGGCCAGAAGGGGTGCTGTGGCTCAAGTGGTAGAGTGCTAGACTTGAGCAAAAAGAAGCCAGGGATAGTGCTCAGGCCCTGAGTTCAAGCCCCAGGACTGGCCAAAAAAAAAAAAAAAGAAAAGAAAGAAAAGTTGGTCAGAGAAGTTTTATTTTCTTAACAAGGCAGGAAAACAAAGGCACTGTCACCTTCCTACATTACCACCTGTGAATAATGTGTAAGCAAAAAAGTACTAGCATCATGTATGTATTGTGTATATATATTGTGTATATATTATGTATAATACATATATCAAGTATATGTTCAACAGTTATGTGATTTTACAAGTATCCTATAATAGGAAAAAGTTTGCCTTTCAGGAGGTTTTCATTGTATTTTTATAATAAAATTGTAACCATAGACACCCCACAAAATTAGTTGTCATGTTTCCATTATGAATGGATAAAGTACTACCATGTATCTGAATTCATCCATCTCCACCCTCAACATTAGAATCCCCTTTCAAGCCACTATTTGGAAAACAAAACAGAGCTCAACTCAGGAGGCCCAGCAGCTGTGGCCCCTAAAGTCTGAGCAGGTGCAGCCTTGCTCCTCTGTTTCCATGCCCCGGAAGTGACACACAGGCCAGGACAGTGAAAAGGCCCTCAAAGCTGAGGGACTCCTGCAGCGCCTCCCGAGTTGCGCTTGCCCTGCTGATATTTGAGGGATGCCACAGGCTCTGCAGCTACAGAAGGATCCCAGTGGCCTCCTCCCCACTTGGTTTCCAGGACTGGCGCTCACAGAGTCCTAAGGGAACAAAGCTATGGGTTTTTCACCCAGTGGACACCCCTGGCCTTTGCCTCAAAGCCGGCCTCAGGATTTTGCAAATAACAAGGAAGTCCTCCTCCTCCCACCCCACCCTTGAAGCTTCCCTTCCCTTGAAGACAAAGCTGTAGAAATAGGGTTTGCAGGGGGCTCAGGCTTCTGTTCTTCTCAAAACTTTCTCTGGAGAAAAGGAACCAAGAAGCAAAGGGTACCTAGGTGCTAAGAGAACCTGGTGGGGGCTGCAAAGGAAGCCACAGGGTTCAGGAGTGGCTTCACCCTCAGCGGGCCCTGGGGCTCAGGGTGCGTGCTCATCTTTCAGTGTGGGGAGGGGGGGCCGACAAAATGAACACCTGTGAGAGACCTGTGGCTGCCTACCTGAAGGGCTGCTTGAAACCCAACCTAGGAACCCTGGGGTGGGTGGGTTGGGGGAGGGTAGTCTCTGATGCATTTTCCTCCACTGCCCTGCCCAAAATGTTCTATTGACTCTTCTTTCAAACTATTTTTCAAGACTGTCCAATGTGCCTGACTTGCTCTTTAAAAAATGCTGCCGAAAAAGCCTCCTCTCTGCCTCCCCTGTGGTTCACCTGGGCTGTTTGTCACATGGTTTCTGTGGGCTACCTGGCTTATCTTAGTCTTAAAGGGGCAGGCCTGGTGGTCTTCTGGGGATTGTAAGTTAAAGCCTACATAAGCTCCAGGTTGAAGTAAAACCAGTTCTTAACACGTCATTAAGGAGCTATGTGGAAGGCCTAGGCTGTTAGGACAAACTGCCTGCCCTCTGTGGGCATTCTGGCTTAGGAACAAAAAGTCCCACACGTGGCTGCCTTCAGAGCCTCCATGAATTCTGTTGCCTACCTAATATTACAAAAAATCTTCCTGACAGTTTCCTCAGTAATTCCTGTTTCTCAGTGAGACAGGGTGGTCATCTTTCCTAATCCCCACACTTGAATTTGAACCTCTGGACTCTTTCCTGCATTTCTGGTCAGCATTCCCACTTTTATCTGAGATGTTGCCTGCCTTTTACCCTGAGCCTTAATTGGATCAGACCACAACCCATTTGAGAAGTAACTGGAGGCTAGTAACAAGGGTTATTTCACTACACAATGCTTCTACAAGTGTGTCTGGTGGGTGGAGTGGGAAGTTACATTTTCTCAACTGAGAAAGGAAATCTTTAACCCCTTCGCTGACACTGGTACAAAATAAGTGCTACTTCTATATCTGCTCCTGTGCTCAGAACTGTTGTGAAGAAACGTAAGATATCAGCTTCATATGTATGCATAAAGCTTGTTTGAGTTGATGTCAGAAGAGACAAAAGATACCTAGGGTTGGAATATGGCCTAGTGGTAAAGTGCTGACTTCATATACATGAAGCCCTGGGTTTGATTCCTCAGCACCACAAATATAGAAAAAAGCCGGTGTGGAAGTGGAGCTGTGGTTCAAGAGGTAGACTACTAGCCTTGAGCAAAAAGAAGCCAGGGACAGTGCTCAGGCCCTAAGTCCACTCCCTAGGACTGGCAACAGAAACAAGAGATAGCTAAATCTCTGGCAGGGTGCTGGGCTCTGTGGCTTTAAAGATCAGCTCAAGTTACACTTAGGGTAAAACATTTGGATGCTGAGGAGGGCAGGCAGCTCTCAGCAGTAAAAGAAAAAATCACATGTAAAGAATTATACCTAAAGAAAAGAAACACCAGAATATTTTGAGCCAGCCCATTCCTGTGGCTCTGTCCTGAGGGCAATCTCAGTTGAGCTGTCTCATCTGTGGGGCTCAATAACACACTTAGTGGAGCCAGGTGGAGCCATCCTACCTTTGGTTCACTAGTCCCTCTGTCAACCTTTAATCAGCAGAGACCTCAATATCATTGACTCCACCGAATGACATTTTCGTAACCAGCTCTCTTTCCAGGTGTCAGAGCCAATTGAAACCACATAGTGTCTTTTTCTCCTCCCTTACTGCTGACTTCCTTGAGATTTCCATTTTCACAGTGCCTGATGTTTTCATATCTTGAATTGTTCTGTTATTCTGGCCAGACATTTCACTTCTGTTGTTACCCTTCTACTCCAAACTGCCCTGATGTTCTATTCGAGTCTTTCCCGAATCCAGTCATGTTACAAGTCCAAATTTTAGGCTTAGCTTGAGCTCAGTCATTGCCTGGCTCGCAGTTTCAACTCAATTGAACTTTAGTGTCCTGACAAGCTTTGTGGACCTACCCAGGTCCTCACTGTAGCCAGAGTGAACTGGAACTTAACTTCTCCAGCTATATGTTGCAAAGCTCCTATCTGGCCTCGAAAACCAATGCTTGGTTCTGTCTCCTGTACTTTTTCTGCCCAGACAGTTCTAACATGCTAGTTTAAAGCTAGTCTCTTGTCAAACTAGTATCTGGAACTGTTTGCCACTTGTTGTTAGGACTACAGTACCATTTTCTCAGGCCTTGACTCCAAAGCAAAAAAAAAAAAAAAAAATGCATGTGTTCCAACACAGCACACAGTGCTCTAGATAATTTGGAGTTGCTGATGTGAATTCTTGTGAGAGAATTGTCAATGTGTGCATCCCCTAGATTTGCTTTAGATCTTCAAGGGTTTTTAAAACAACTCTGACAAACATTTGAGGATCTTTTGTTCTAGTTTTGGCTATGCTGTTTATAGTTACCTCAATTGGGTGATAAACTTGGCTTCAAGTGTGTTAGGGAGATAGAAGCTTAAATGTACAAGAGGGAAGTGGGTTTCAAATGTATTCCAAGTGCATCATCAAGGAATGAAACTGAGTACTTGATGTGTGGCTCTGCACCAACCTAAGGTGTCCTCTGACCGTGTTCATACCAACAGAATGGACGAGAGTTGTGTGACAGATCTCTGGGCTTGAATTGAAGGCTTTAGGTTGGAACAGAAAGGAGAACTAGATGGTTCTGAATGTTTATTCAAGGTCCATCCACTCACTTCCTCACTTTCAGCCTTCCCATTATGTTCTTAAGCTTCATTGAAATAAGGTTTTTTTCTGTTCTCTGACCTGGCCAGCTCCACTCCCCCCATGTATCGCCAGGTGCTAGCAAGAGCAACCAGGAGCAAGGTGTGGGTATTGCTCCTCGGGAGCTGCAGGCTTGCTGCATTGACTGGTCCTTGGGGGAGAAATGCCAGTATAGTGTGGAGACTTTCTGTCACTGTCTTCTTACAGCTTCTGGAAACTCATTTCCCCTCTCCTTCCCACTTCATTCTTACTCCTTGTAAGTGAAGTCAGGTGCAAATCACTCAATCCCTATCTCCATCTCCAGATGGCCTGATGTGGGCTGCCTCTCCACAGCCAGTCTCTTGCTAGAGAGGATGTCTAGCCTGTGGTGGAAAATGTCTCCTCACTGACCAGAGTCACACATACAAGGGCTTCTGCTGTTTTCTTGAAGATCTGCTTGGTAGTACTCACTTTAGGCTAAATTGGATGGAGGCACAACTCAAGGTGGGAAGGGGTTTTATTTTCAAAGGGATTTTATTTTCAATCTAAAACCCAGAACCTTAGCCACCCTCCACCTCCTAATGCTTGCCTGAGACTACCTTGTCCTGGGTTACCCAGAACCCAGACCTGAGACCTGTCTTGACTTGAACTCTGAACCGCCACCTTAACTTCCAACCACCTCAGCCTCCCGGCCTCCAAATCTCCAAAGCTCTGGAGGAGCAAGCTTCTTTCCTGTAGGCCTCAACTCTCCTCAAACTTTAAGCCTCAAGCCCCCACACAGGCTTTAGGCCTCTCTGCCAGCCTCAGGCCTCGGACTCCTCCTCAGGCCTAAGGGTCCCAACTCTCCCTCAGGCTTCAGGCCTAGGACCTCGAACTCTCAGGCCTAAAGCTCTGGTTCGGCTCCTCCCCATTCCTCCAGCCAGTCCGGTTTGGCTCTCACCTGTGCTCCTCTGGCCTCTGGCTGGTCTGGTTCCCCTCTGCCCAGCTTCACTCCCCTCCTCTCTCCTGTTCTTCCTCCTCCACCTGCCCTCCCCCTGGCAGTTGGGGGTGGAGGTTCCATTCCCCCAACATGGGGCTAGATCTCCTCTTTTCTTCAGCAGTGGGGCTTGGCAATCACACCAACCTAGGGAGGGACTTCTGCCCCTCAGGTTATTACAAACCTACTTCAGTTTCTCATCACCCTGTTACTAAATGACTTTGGTCCATATGGTGGCTGATTTATTTTTTAAAATATTGAACCCAGTTCTGTATCCCTCCCTCTTCAATGTGACACTAAGGAATGTCAGTACAGCACTGTGGCCAAATCCTGTTCTAGTTGGGGCTGTTCTGTGTCAGTCCACCAAGTGACTTGACTTTGAAATGAGCATGCTCACTGAGAATGAGCAAAATAACCTGCCAGCTGTGTCCAAGAGACAGAGGTTCCCTTCAATGCTTACTGGATAAAGCAAGTCTTGCCTCATTAATGGATATGGGCAATCGGGAATGACCAAAAAAGAGTGGATTACTGTTCAATGGCCTATGTCCGCCATTTGTGCAGTAGTCCATGGATAGGAGTTAACTTTTCCTGTTGCTCCCTGGATTTGGATCTTTTACCTAGAAATGCCTCCCTCAGATTCCTGCAAAACAGAATAGGTAGCACAAGTATCTAATTCAACATCTTTTCCCCCACCCTGTTTCATCATGGGCTCTAAGGGAGGTTTAGAACCCTGGCCTCACCAATCCTTATAAGTTCAGAATGACCTTTTTAGGTCTTGTCTGAATGTTCCTTTAGCTGTGGGCATTCTTGCTCCTGATGGCCTAGTTCCCTACAGTAGGCATATTGATCTTTCTCCAAAGGAATTCTAGGAGGAGCAAGCCTATCCCCAGTGTTGTAGCTATATTCTTGCCTTTCCCTCCAGTAACCTTCTTATCCCCTGTGTCTCTCCTTTGCCTCAATAACTGCTAGGACAGTCCTCATAAACCCCTTTCCTGGCTCTTTTCTGTCTGTCTTCATTCTTCCTTTCTCTTTTCAATCTCCACTTCGTTGCGATTTACAAAACCTATCTGTGCTATTTCCATCAATTCTGACACTACTTTTCTCTGAAAAGCCTTCAACTTCTGTAGCTTCCTTCTAATGTCTGGTGCCGACTGGTTAACAAAAGCCATATTTACAAGCCTTTGATTCTTGGCTAATTCTGGGTCTAGAGGGCTATGGACCTGGTAGGCCTCTATGAGGCATTCTAAGAATGCTGAGGGGGACTCATCTGGTCTCTGAAGAAATTCTCCTACCTTGGTCATACTGGTTGGCTTGCAGGTAGCTTTCCTAATGCCTACTAAGAGCCTGGTGGTAACTGGAGATCACCTCCTTACCATAGTCCTCATTGTAGTCCAAGTTGGGTCAAGTCAAAGGGACCACCTAGGCTAGGCATTCAGGATCTAAAGAAGGGCAACCATCAGTGTCAAGAACAATTTCTGGCCTCCTTGTTTGACCTGCTCCTTGGCGGTAAATGGTCTGCAGGAGCTGCTGGCAATCATCCCAAGTAGGTTGGATCACAGGCTGAGGCTGTTCAAAGAAAGCAGGAGTATGATGCTTCCAATTGTAAAGGCCAGAGGTAGAAAAGTGGACAGATACCATTTAGCCAGGGCCGACTCCTGGTGCAGAAAACTAGTGGAGGGTCAAAGACTAGGAGGGTCTGGATTTGCATAATTAGAGCTACTATGAGTATGGAAGGGGGGTGGCTGACAAGAGGAATGCCAGACTGGTTGGGAGATAGAGGAGGATGGGGAGTTGGCTCCAAGGGCTGGGGATGGGGATAGGAGGGAATTCAAAGAGGAAGTCCTCTACCAGGTTCTTAGTAGCCTGAAAGACTGGAGGAAGCTTTTGCTTAAGTTTCCCCTTAGGGGGTTCTGATAGGGCCAAGACTGGTTTAGGGGCCCTAAGTCATTTTAGAAATTTCTTAATCCAGGGAGGATTGTCAGCCAGCACATCAATCCAGATTGTGATGTATGGAACCTGGTCAGGATCACCAGGGCCAATCATGCCCCAAACGGTGGAGCAGGCAGGATACAAATCTGAAAAGAGCCTTGGGAAGGCCAATCAGTGTCAAATATGGGCCACTTGGCTTCACCAAACTTGCGAAGGCATCCCTTAGTGACCCCAGTCTGGGGCATTTGCCTGGAAGAGGAAAAAGTGGTCAAGCATGAATTCACAGATAATATAAAAAGGATGTGAGGATAATGCAAAGAAGGTGTGAGTTCTTCAGGATCTTCACTAGTATGTGGGTACTTTCTGTCTGCATTTGCTAAACCTTTATACTAGGCAGGGGTGCCAGCCTGCGGAGCCAACACAAAATTTGAAGCTTATACTCTAACAAGAGCCCACTTTCTCTAGCATCTGGACATACTTAGAGTACATGTCCTTCGATCGCCAGCAACACTTCATTCCAGGAAAAGCTCTGGGGGAGAATCTAATTTTACTAGATCGTATGCAACAAGGCCTTGAGTAAATGATGCAGAGGTCTTCTACTAACTGGCCTTGTCTTCCAATGTGTCAGACATTCAGGGACAAGATGGGAGTGAGCCATGACCCAAAATCCCAACAGGAAATAGGCTTAGCTCCTATGTATATGAGTGTATTTGCTTACTTATGATCCCGATAATCAAGTCCCATTATCAGATTGTCTTGCTGCTCCCTGACTGCCATCCTGATCTCCAAGGTTGCTTCCTTTTGATATGCTATAGATGTATTTCAGAATTCCATTGAATTGACCCAACGTGCCTGACTTTCTGATCACCACTCTAATGTTGGGACTTACCTAACAAAATTCATGAGGAAAAAACATCAGAGAATACTTAGCAAGCTATTCCTGTTGTTTTGTTTGTTTGTTTGATGTTATTTTTGCTCACTTTTGCAGAGGGAAGCTGAAGTAGCAGAGGAAATTATGACTGGAAGAGGTCTATAACCTAGGCTCCAGGGGTCCTGTTTATTATTAGTGACCATCACCGTTGTGGAATGGTAAACCTTTTTTTTTTTTTTTTTGGCAGAGGGGCTGGAGAAAGTAAGCATAGATATCCAAGTTCATATTGTGATACATGCTGTAAGATTCAGCTAAAGTCCTAAGGATCTCAAGTCACAGCAAGCGGTGTGGGGAGTAGACTCTTAGCATCTTCAGGTTCACTGTTCTAAGGAGGCACCCATTGAGGGAAATGAGTAAATTCTCTGGATGTGTAGAATGGAATACTAGTTTCCTATACAAATCTTCTGCAGAAAACCTGCCCTTTAGTTTTCACTGAAGCCCTTTTGGGCATTAGAAGATGACCACAAACTTATACCTTGCTCTTCAGCACCTTTGGCTTTGTCAGAGGCATGGTTATCACATAAGGGCCTGGACATCCTTAGCAGACCACAGCGATTTAAATACAATGGATGACACAGAACTTCCAGATATCTTCTCAGTATGAACTAGGCTGTATAATACACACACAGTCATGAACCATTTGTTTCTGGAAACTTTTTTCAAAAAAAATTTCCTATTCAAGGCCGTATACAATGTGTAAAAGGCAGACTTGCTATATTTAAGGCTTTAACAGCCAGACAAAAGCTATATGTCCACAGAGACTTTGCACATCTCCAATAGTCTTAGAACTCCTGTGCATGCCCAGGAGGGTGTGTGTATGGGGGAAGCCAGAGTGTCCCTAAACTCTGACCTCTGGCTGGCCTCAAGACTCTGCATAGAAAAATAAAGGCTCAGGCAGAGTTCTAGCTGCCCAGTTAGCATTGAAGGAATGCCCTAGAAGAGTCAGACAGCCCCTCAGAAAGTACTTGAAGTCTTATTGATTGTAGGCATTTAAGGAAACGTGTCCTATCTGTGGCTAACCATTTAGTCAAAAAGACTTCAGTGGTCATATAAAACTAGCATGCACATTGCAGAACAACAAACCATGGGGTGCATCCTACTTCCAGATTTGCCACATTATTAATGTCCAGCTTACAACATGCCAAAAAGGCAATCAAGAAATTGAGACAACCCAGGTTTTAGAATTACCATAGTGATGGTGCATCAATTTTAATTCTTTTCTGAGAAGTGGAAGAAACTATGCTCAATCAAAATTCTAAATGAGAACGTTATCTTAATAGAATAAATATTAAAGGTTATTTTAAAAGTGAAGTTCTATAAGTCAGCTTCAGCAGAGGGACAGGAGGAAGAATCTGTAAACTTGAAGCCAGATTAATTGAAGATGGGATTATATAACAATCTTTTGAAGACTGAGGCAGGAGGTTCAAGGCTAGCCTTGAAACCTATTCAGGAACTTTTCAAAAAGAAATGTGGTTTTACAGCCTTGTGAATATACTGAAAATCCTTAATTTGTATAGTTTTTTTAAGGGTGAGTTTTATGGCATATGTATAGCTCAAGAAAAAAACTATAACAACTTAGGCCCAAGTTGATTGCTTACAAGGCAGTCCAGTGGTATCCCCATTAACCGGTTCTAGTAATTTCTAGCAGTTCATAGCAGATATGAGGTAGAATATCTACCATCTAAGTAACTAGAGAAAAAGGTTTGGTAGCAAACAGATAAAACCAGAATAAAATAGCAATACTTATTATAATCATATTATCCATATACACCTTCTCACTTGCTACACACTTTCACAAAACTTTCCAATAAAAAATTAAAGCAATATTTTAGCATAATCTAGTTATGTTGTACTACTAATATCACAACCTACTTTGCTACTGGCAGACTTCTAGTGTCCCTAAATTGTACCTAGAATATTTATCAAAAGGTCCTGGGAGAAACCTTGGTTATCCACTTCTTCTTATATAGCTCTTAGGTGCTCCAGCAAGCCATGTTTGTTCTAGAATGACTGGGCAGTGGGTTTTAAAATGTCATAATGCCTTGGACAAATTTCCACATGAAATGGCTTTTGGAAAAGCAAATTTTGCAGATGGCAAGATGAGCCCCTATTGTGGTGGCTATAGTAACACCAGAATCTGAAACAAAGGAATTCAGTTAAGAGTCATTTTAAGCCTAGCATGTTCTCCTTCTCCCTGTGGGTGGGGAAGGGCCTGATGTGTAAGCTGCAGAAAGATATGATCCCATTACAGCTGTATCATTTACAAGTTGGCTGTGTTCTTAAGTTTTCCTGGCTCAGAATCTTCTTGCATTGGGGCCAGCCACTAACTCTGAACTTTAGTAACACACAGACCCAACTGGGGAACCAGACTGCTTGAAAAATGGGCTTCCTGGCATAAATGGACATATGTGCATCTCCCAACCCTTTCCTTTGGAGCCATCTCCTTATCTGTTACATATTTTGTGTATCAAATGACAGCATTATGCATGTCATTGGAACATGTTGGTGTTCCAAACTTAACTCCTATCTTCCTTCTTCACTTGAAGGGCTATTAAACTCCAAACCCTTTTCTTCTAGAGGTAGAATAGTGGCAGCACGTCTTCTCTTGGGGACTTTGACATCTCCCATGCAAAGCTGATAATGGGACGGGCTTCCCATGGAAGGTAGGGCAAGCTTCTCAAGTCTTGTACCATTTTATTTGCTGTAGGAAAATATCTGTGCACTTGAAACTTGGTCATTGAAGACACAGTAATAAGCAAACTGTTTCCCACAGATTCCACTTGTTCTGGAACTCTGCCAGAGTTTTAACTTTTATCTTTGGATCTAGCAGCTGTACAGCCTGTGTAAATGTTCTTCAATTGAAGTTTCTTTCTGCTACTCAGGATCAAATCCCAGATGCCATTTAAGAAAATAAGGTTGATACCTCACAAGATCTGGGCAACTCGAGCCCTACTCAATTCTGATCGCTTTACCTCCATGCTGTTAGAGACGGATGCAGGACTTATTAACAAAATTGCAATCATGCATCCAACTGAAATCCCAACTATTTAGGGCACTACCTAGCCATGTGTGTATTATAGGGAAGAATCAGACACAATAAAGCTTAATAGCCTCATAATCACCTTGATTTTTCCTTTTGAATAAAGGAAGAAGATTCTTTTCTCAACCTACAGGTCCCAGGCTGGATCTAGAAAGAGGTCAACAGTGTCTTCCTGTGACTGAGTTATTCTGGAGTGACAAATCCAGGGCTTTATTCCTGCGGGCTTCAAGCAAATGGATAGTTAACAGCATGTCACAGGGCCCTTCCACTTTTCAGTCAGCTAGTCACCAGATTCTTGGGGTTTCCAGGTTTTGAGTAACACACTGTGTCTGGGTTGGGAGGGATGAAGAACTCCCAGTGTTATAAGCATAAACCCAGAGAGAGCACAGCACAGAGCTGGTTAGTGGCTCCTTCAATTGTTTAAAGATGAGTCCACCAACTATAAAGTTGGAAGTTCTCCAAAAAGGGCTGACTTTGGGGGAACTTGGCCTAAATGAAAGCAGAGCACTAGACTAAACTTTATTCCACATTAAATGGGTCTCTCGACCAAGCTTAGCTATCTGTTAATCATGGTTTCTAGGGATGGTGGCCCAAGTTTCAGTGCTGAGCAGCATGGCAGGTGAGCTGAGCAGCACCATCTATCTCTTGTGTTTGATTCTAGTCAAAGATCATTGCCTGATAAGGATCTGATCATACTGTATTGGAATTTTGTCAAAGGTCAGGCAACTGGTATGAAATTCCTTACTTAGAGAGGATCATACTACTGTTTGAGAACTTGAAATGGGGAGCTAAATTGATGGCCCAGAGAGGAAGCAAAGACTAGTCCCTTCCTAGACATGAAAATGCAAGAGAAGGTAGGGAAATGAGGACAATAGGGAAATGAGGATACTAGTCTCTTAAGTGCTCTTAATGTGGGGTGACAGGGCATCCCCAAGAGCAGCCAACAAGTGAGAATGAGGACCCCTCTATGCAGGTACATCTACTTTGGAAATGGGCCATGATTCTGTCCCTGTGGGCTGGGCAATAGAGCCAAGGGCAGGATACCCAAGCAGGTCCTGCCAGCAGGGAGTGATGACCAGAACACAATTACTGGAAAGTTGAAAGGCAAAGACCTCAGGACAGTGTTGTAGTACTGATAGTCTTCTGGTACATAGGTCCACGGGCTCTTCCTGGGCTGACTAAACAGCCTGTAGCCATGATTCCAGGACTACAGTGTGACGATGTGTCCATCAATTGGGAGAGATACTTCCAGGAGCTGCGTGGTAAAGGGGCAGCCCTGGCCACCATGTCCCAGAATAAGTAAGAAACTCTGCAGATGGAAGGTCCCATAGCCTTGAGGTCTACATGAAATGCTGGCCAGACACTGGACACTGCACGCAGGCAGAGGATAGAAGGTCTGCTCATTGTGTAGCTGTAGCCCAGAGTCACAGGAGCCATGTACACAATGTTTGTGTAGACTCAACACAGGACAAAGGTTTACCTATACCTAAAAGGAACCAGTTCTAAGGCACATGGCCTGACAGGTGGGAGGAACTGAAGCCAGGCTCCCATGAAACTCTGAGGAGTCAGAGAAGTCAGTGGAGGAGAGGAGGAACGAAGTCTCCACCACGTTATAGAAGGCATAACCCAAGCAGGACACAGCCAGCTTCCTCAATGGCTGTACACCAACTCGTGCCCATAGCAGAACACTGTTGGGCAGCCATGTGAGCTAATGCAGGATGTCTAAGGCCATTCTTGGCTGAGAGACGGAAAGACATAGCATGGTGGCCAAAGTCACAGCATCCTCCATCAGGGAAATGAGGATATTAAGGTTTTCTGCCTGTCCGGCACAGCAGACCACACCTGTGGATGCCTGATGCTCAAGGTCTTGTCCAGTGTTTCGGTCCCTGAGACATGTTACCTCCATTGTGGTCACAGCTCTCTGGCTCTTGGAGATGCGGCTGCACTGTGTCACAGTCTTTGTTCTTGTGATTCTCATCTTCAGTGTGCATTTACGCACACCATATTATTTGCCAACTAGAACTGAAAGGCATTCCCTTTTGCTTGTACACAGTACACTTCAACTGAAGCACGTTATCTTCTACCTCTAGGTTCTCTACCAGTTCCTCTGAGCTCGTCACTGAGCTCACCTGCTGCTGATCTCTGGCACTCAGGGTCTGGTCTGATCTGTTGGTCCGTGCACCACATTCCTGGTCACCCTCTGCATAGTCATAGCTGTTTACAGCTTGGAGACGAATAGGCTTTCACCCAAGCAAGGTACCAGACAGAGCCAGATCATACCTTTATTCTTATGAATGTTATTTCAGTTTACACTTAGGCACTCTCCATTTTACTTTTGAAGGTCTTTCATGTTGGCTTGTTTGGAAGCAGAGTTCCTCATCGGTCGTCTTTCATAGCTAGCTTCTTCAGCTGCTTCACTATGAAGTTCACCTAGAAAAGGTCCTGATGCATGGCTAGTCTCAGTGACCTTGCTCAGTGTAGCACCCATATATATATTGTCTTAAATTTGGCTGATGTCACTAACACCCTGGGATTGTTTTTCCTCTTAAGTTCTTGCTGTTGTTGTCTCTAATCCTTCACAGGATTAGAATTTTGGACATACATCTTGTCAGAAGACTGTGCAAAGTGTTGTCTAAGTATACACAGATAGAATTAACCTCATTAGTGAGCAGGGGTCACTCAAACTCATGAAAACTTTGTTGAGGATGCTGGCTATGAATGGGATCTGAAGTCCTTGCTGTTTGAGGAGATGTTCCATATCACATGATGTGATGCTTCTTCTTCCAGAGTTGATTACCATAACTAAATGCCCTCATCCTGGGGGGGAGGGGGGAGGACCAAACCCTGTCTGCAGGCCTGCTATTGCTTTGGGCTGGGGATAGCTTTGCCATGAAAGCTGTTATTAATCTCCATAATTCCCCAAGATGGCTGTAAGTTTGGGACACTGTTTGAAGATGCTCAGTACCTCTCTTTGTGGGTGGGTGGGTATGTTTTTGGAACAAGACATTATAAAAGCTGGTAATAATATGCCTCCATTACTCTTGGTGCCCAGAATGGAGATGACATAATGTGCCTTTGAGAGAGATGATGATGATGATATCATCTATTCTTAGGTGCTTTTTTTGAGTGATGAACATGCCTATACCTGCAGAGCTGAGTGTCTGGACCAAAGTCTTAGAGACAGAAGGCAGAGGTTCTAGGCATTTATCCTCTTAGTTAAATTGTGGGCCCAAGTGAGAAGTTGGTGCTTCTTAGCAAAAGCCATTCAAGTATCTATGGAGATATGACTGCCGAGGACACAGATTTTTGCAGATAAGAGTTCCCTTTGGGGCCAGAGACCTGCCTGTTACAATAAGCATTAGATATCCATGATAGAGGAGATTCTACCACTTACCTGGGTATAGATGCCTACAATCTCCATTGAGTGGAGACAAATGCCAGACATGTCCTTACCAGTTGCCTATAAAAGGCATGGTCTCTGTATGTGGTAGTGCTCACTGAAAACCTTCCCAGTGCCTCTAATGCCTTAATCTTAAAGAAGGGCTCAGAAGATGCTTCCTCCATTGAGAGCCAGGTCTTTGGTCTTAGAATAAGTCCATTGTAACATTCTCCTGTACGTTGACCTCCCCTACTGCTTAATAACTTTATTGAATCAGTTTCCGCATCCCCACTTCACTTGATGAAGGCCGTCATGAGTTTTAAGCTTCATAAGAGCCTCCTCAGGAAGCTGGCCAGGACCATCTCTAGAAATCCTAGCCAGGACTTTGGTTCTTGAGTTGACCTCACCCTTAGCTGATCGTGTTTCCTCCTCAACTCTATGACCTAACATCCTTATGGCACACCTCAATGGGTGCTTTTATGAACCACTGCATATATGTACCAGCCTTTGGAACTCACTTGTGAAAAAGATTTTCTCACAAGGGGCAAACTCCCACCCTGGCTTGGTCCACCCCAACCCAGGTTTTGCTAGAGAGAAAGCAAGGAAAGAGCAGATTCTGGAAGGGCATGTAACTTCTCTCAAGAAACCTGCCTTAAGTGGTCTTCTCATGGTCCTAGGAAGCTTTATGCTTCTAGCATATGAGAAAGGAGCCACAACTCTAAAGCTGAGGGAAGGCCTGGCATCTGAGAACTCAGGATGCTTGGGGAATATCCATGGGATCCTATTTCTCAGGAGTCCAGTCACACTCTAGTAAGACTATGCACCTGACATCAGTAACAGCTGCACATCAGTGTACCTCGCAGCTCTTCCATCTTTAAAATAGTTTAGTCACTGACAAAACAAATTATTTAAATGAAGTTGTCCAGATGATCTGCCTTTTGTAGAATGTCTTCAGTTGTTAGTTGGCCAGAACCTGCTGTCCTTCAATGTTGTTAAGCCAGCTGCTTAAACTTTGGTTTCTATTGGCCTGTATTCTTCAGGAGCTTCATGTGTTTTATTAACCAGTGCTTCTATTTCTACTCTGACCTCATTCCAGGGAAGGTGAGCCATAAAGACATGGTTGTGATACAGAGTCTTGTCTCTGCTGGTGTAACAGAGAAGTCATGTCTTTGAGAAACTGCCCTGGTGAGAATGAGGCTTTATCCTCACTAGTGGAGAGATGTCAAGAAGCACCTCAAGGCTGTGCTGGCACATACGCTGAACTTTAGAGAAGATCCAGATAGGTGTATACCTCACACGAGGCTGTACCTTGTCAGCATGGGTCAGACCTTACTTGGATGACCTGAGGCATCTGCAGCAGGAATGAGTGGTGAGACTTGGAGGATGGTACCCAGTATGATTAGAGAAAGGAGAAGGAACCATGCAACCGATTATTAAAAATTATATAATGTAATGCAATGACTCACACCTGCTTGACCTTCCTCTGTGAATATTATGTGTGATCTATGTTTCTGTCCTTTCATTCAAAGAGATTTAGAGAAGGAAAGGCTCAGCCTTCCAGCTCTGGTCTCCGTAAATCAGAGGCTAATTCCAGGCAGTATTAACTTTCCCATATATCCCAATTGCACACACATGGCTCTCAGCAGAGGTCTAGAGCACCTGATGCTCCTAGATCAGTAGAAAAAAATAGGCATTGAGGTTGATGCATGAAAAATGATGCAATCCACTACAATATATGAAAATGCAATATTGAGGTTGGGAATATGCCTAGTGGCAAGAGTGCTTGACTCATATACCTGAAGCCCTGGGTTCGATTCCTCAGCACTACATATAGAGAAAATGGCCAGAAGTGGGGCTGTGGCTCAAGTGTCAGAGTGCTAGCCTTGAGCAAAAAAAGAAGCCAGGGACAGTGCTCAGGCCCTGAGTTTAAGGCCCAGAACTGGCAAAAAAAATAGAAAGAAAATGGGATATTGGCTACTAGCATGAGGATGAGGTGAGGCACAGGGGCCCTGAAATGGAATGTCACAGATCCCTGATAACATTTTGTGCATATGATCCAGCAAGTAGAAAAAAGGTACAGGTTTGAAAATTGAAGCAAGGCAGAAATTTGAGCTTGGTACTGATGGCCCATACCCACAGTTCATTGCTATAGCTCATATCATATTTTCTAGCTACTCAGGAGGCTGAGATCTGAGGATCTCTGTCCAAAGCAAGCCCAGGCAGAAAAGTCCCAAGTGTTTCTGCAATGGGCATACTTGACAGTGTTGAGAAAGTAGCACATGTGGTTGGTGATTCGTGGTGTACATCCAGGTATTTGCTGAGAAATTGGACCTTCCAGCTGACTGGAAACCACCCATCCATGTTACCAGACATGTGTGCAATATACACTCCCACCAGTGGTGTCTGAGACCTCTCTTGGCCCATCCTTCCTGCAGGATTTTCTGTTCTTCCACCTTGTCCATTATCCTGCAGTCAACCTGAGTGGACTTCATCACTCAGGCCCTCTGGGCTCTGTTTTGTTCTCATTGATGTGGAATGCTAGCAAGAGATCAGTGATCTGAAAGAGGGTAGTCAGACTGTTCTTGGGACATAAAATAGTTTCCCCCTTGGGTCACTGCACTATCCGTTGCGTTTTTCATTTTTACATTGGCCCTATCGTTTTGAGAATGTCTTTCCTTTTGTATAGGGGCTTAGACCAACAGAGTTAACCAATGTGTGGCGTTTGAATTAACATGCTTTTCATGACTCACCATTAAATGTGATTGATTTTATCACAAAAGCGTTAACTTTGAGTTGCATTCCTGGGTCATTGGTGTCTTGTTCACTGGTTGCCTGTGTAAAAGTCTGTTTACAACTTGCCTATTGGTTATCTCCTCTAGTCGTTCGGTATGTAATCTAAATAAGCGTACTTCAGTACAGTGCAGAGCTGGGGATGTAGCTCAGTGGCTGCATCATCACCCAGCATGCACAAAGCTCTCAGCTCTATCTTTACCTCAGTACGACAAAAAGAAATCCTTCTGTATAGCACAAAGATTTGCCTCATTTATGACATGCCCTCTCTATTCTGAGAAAAATTAAGAATTTTACAGACAGGTGCAAACAGTAAATCCTCTTTTGCAACCCAGAACCCATTGTTGAATGAGATTATGGTACATGTAAGAAGGAATGATTCCGAGACAGTTGGCAACGTGGGGCTTTGTTAACTCACACAGGTTGGCTCTATGAATAAAGTCGATGTAAAGGCTAAAAAAAATAAGAATTTATATTTATCTAATGGTGTGCCCCTCTACACATCAAAGGTGTTTTTTTTTTTGTCTTTTTTTTTTTTTTATAGTTTTGTGATTTTTTTTTTTCCGGAACCGGGGACCCAACCTGGGGCCTCCCGCTCTTCCGCTGAGCCAGGTCCCCGGCCCCCAAAGGTGTTTTTTTTTTTTTTTTTTTATCTCTAAACTTTCTAACTTCACAAAACAGGAGCGACTTTATTCTCATATCCATGTCTTGAATGTGGAATTGATACCGTTTAAATATGACGTAGTATCTGTATTGGAATCCCCTCCCATATATGAATAATCTGTTAGTGATTCATATACCACTGCTCAGCAGAGCAGGGCAGGAGCAGGGATGTGTGTGAGATCAGATTTATTTGAAACTCTTGAGGGTTCTTCTCTGCCATTTCGTCCACCATTTTGGTGGAACATGTATCGCTTGATTTCAGCTGATCTTAATCCCTCTGCATCCCATATAACTTCTAGAACAAATTGAATTAGTAGGGGATGTAAAGCCTCTGGAGCCTGGGATTGTGTTGATTCTTTAGGACTCTGCTTGACATTCTGCATGTGTTCTTGAAGGCTTGAAAATCAGTAGCTTTCATTGTTTTTAACATCCTCAGCCTTTCTATTGCTTTCTTGTAATACAGTCCCTGACTTAACATAGCTGTTTTTTTTCTATTTTTATAATGGTGTGCAAGTAATAAACATATGGTTTTCTATTCTATTTCAAGTTTTTTTAACTTTTTAATTAAATTTTTATTGTCAAACTGATGTACAGAGAGGTTACAGTTTCATACATTAGGCATTGGATACATTTCTTGTACTGTTTGTTACCTCCTCCCTCATTCCCCCTCCTCCCTCCCCTTTCCCCCAATGAATAGTTCAGTTGATTTACACCAAACAGTTTTGCAAGTATTGCTTTTGTAGTCGTTTGTCTTTTTACCGTGTCTTTCGATTTTGGTATTCCCTTTCAGTTTCCTAGTTCTAATACCAGTATACACGGTTTCCAATGTACTCAGATAAGATACACAGATAGTGCAGGTACAACCACAGGAATGGATACAAGAGGGTCATCAATAATAGTAGCTATGGTTTCACATCACATGTTGAAAGTAATTACAACAGTGATATAACAGTCATTTCCATAACATGGAGTTCATAAGGTTATAGCTATGCGGCTCTTATGATCCTCTGCTGTGACTAGCCTAAACCTGTGCTAATTATTCCCTATGAGAGAGACCATAGAGTCCATGTTTCTTTGGGTCTGGCTCACTTCACTTAGTATAAATTTTTCCAAGTCCTTCCATTTCCTTACGAATGGGGCAATGTCATTATTTCTAATAGAGGCATAAAATTCCATTGTTTATATGTCCCACATTTTTCTGATCCATACTGAGGGGCATCTGGGTTGGTTCCATATTCTAGCTATGACAAAGACTGATAGGTAGCACTGTACTCTTGTGTTTCTGGAGGGAGGCTGAACTATAACTCCCAAGCATCTGATTGATCCTTTCCTCTTTAAAGTAGGTTATCCTGTCTAACTCCTGAGCACCAGCTCCTAGGAGCAGTAAAGACTGAGAAGCATGACTTATCCTCAGAAAGGATTACCTGTGGGAAGTGAGCCATCAAAGCAGAGGCTGAGTTGGGTCTTGAGTTTTGTTGGTGCTGTACCTACATTGCTTTCCATCTTTCCCAAAGGGTCTGGCCTTTATGTTGTGCCAAGCTCTCATGGATCTAACATCTTGTTGTTGTTTTTTCACAGAAACTCAGCCATCATTATATTAAGGAATTCTTCATGTCTGCTGGCAATTCAGGGGTGCTAGAGTCAGAATCCAGGAAAGCAAAAGGGCGAGTAGGGGGAATGGAGAGAAGGGAAGATTGCCTGCTAGAGGAAGGCAGAGAAGAATGGGGTGCAGCCTTTGTGCCTGGCCTCCAGCTGCATTGCCTTCAGGCCTCACATTTCTCTTGTCATTCATCTTTCTCAGGCCCAGCCAATGAAAGACCTTGACTAAGAACCTGAGTGCAAAGTCTGCTTGTGCTTTAGTAAGAAGGGGGCAGTGATTGCAAGCTTGAGCCACTTGCCAATCTTTAAGAATTTCTTCACATTTTTCCAAGTTTTTTAAACCCACCTTTAAGGCTTCCTGAATGTGTTCTGCTATGGGTAAAACTATGTTCTCTACCCTTTCCTTTGAGGGGGGCTCAGTGTTAATTGAAATTTGATTTACCTCACTGCTCTAGAACCTCAGCTCTCTGGGCTCAACAAAATTAAGAATTGTGTGGATCATTTTTTACTCTTAAAACAGTACCTTGTTCCCAAATATTTTCTAACTTTCATCATGGGTTTCTTTTGACCAAGGGATTACTTTACAAATGAGACTACTAATTGGCCAATATAGAATGATTTTTTTTTTAAATCATTGCTATTGATTTCCTATCTACCTGCATTTAATAGGAGGCCTTTCATGATAATTTGCCACTTGAGGTTGGAGATGCACTCTGCATATTTTTTTCTTTTTGCAAAACAACTGTATGAGCGTGAATGTGTTCCCATGTTTACACTGCACTGCTCTATACAAATCATGTTTGAATCGATCTACTTTCCTGTCCATTCCTAGGAAAGCTATATTAAGGTTCCAGTATGCATCAGGGGATCTATAGCTCTTATTTGATTTTACTCTGAGATGGAGTTATTACATAGATTCTAAGTGAACAACTTATTTTGAAGTGACTATTGCTACTCCCATTTCCCCTTATTTCACCTGTTTGTGACTAGTCCACAGGATCTATGGTTCTTTCTCTCCCTTTGAATTAACTAGTGGATTTTGGATTTTATGTCTATGTGTGGTGCTGGGGATAAAACCTAGGGTCTTCCACATGTTCGGCAAGCATTCTACAACTGAGATACATCCCCAGTCCCTGATTACATTATTGTCCCATGATTTCCTCCTATTATTGAGTTTCTATATTCCTCGTTTCATGACAGAGATAAACACTACAATCGCACTAAAGGCTAATGGTGCGGAGTATCTTAATGTTCAACCTGGACAATCATAACACATTTTTAACCCACTTAGGTTCTATTTATTGATGGTCTAGGTTTGTTTGTCTTTGGCCAATGGGAGCCTCTTCAAGTGAATGGGGATTGTAGGGACTCTCACCAGTTGTAAATGGAGTAATTTTGTCTTCCTCCATGGTAGAGCATTGATTCTTCACATTTTGGTGGGTATCAGAATCACTTGTGGAGCTCAGTTAGGTGCATGGCTTTCTTGCTTTGTTGAGCCTGCATCTCTGCTTTCCTGTGACTTAAGGTGGATAATATAGGAAGTCTTGAACCTCCAGTAAGCAGCACAGTGGCCAAGACTTCTCCCTTGTGAATAGAGATAACACACAGGAGGGAACAGATGCTCAGTTTCTCTTAACATTTGAGAGAGGGAGACAGTAGGATCAGGAACTAGAAGTTAGTTACACCTATCTTGACACAACTTACTGCCAAGCTAGGACTGAAGAGAGAAGGGAAGTTATAGCCATTGATACATGACATTTACAAGGGTTCTTACCTCAGACTGTGAGACACTTCTGAAAATCAAGCCCAGTACAGGAGAAGTAGAACAGAGATGAATGTTACATCCCCAGTTTCAGAAAGATTCCAGACTGTAACAGAGAAGGAGTAAGAAGCTAGCATGGGGGCATCTGCATGATACCTAAAAGCTTTGAAGACCCCAGTTCCTTGAATCCACTGTGCCTTCCCCTTATAAGGATGAAGTATATTATCCCCTGAAATTATGCCCCATCTTCCTGTAGGCCATTTATTGGTGCCAAGTTGCATCCAGTGAGGAACATCTGTACCCGCTATGACAGGATTGTTCACTAATGGACTTACTAGAACCGGCTACTCCTAAAGAACAGAACCAGGAATAGTTGAACAGAGACTTGTAGGAACCAGGATCTTCACTGGACTAATGTCCTAATGACTTATGGGACCATACTCCCAAATTGTGTAGTGCTAACTCTGGAAAGGAATGACAGCGTACAGTACAGGTTTTAACCACTGCTGTACATTTGAATCCATAGGGAGACCTTTAAACTCTTAAGCCCTATGCTTCCCACACCATTCTGGAATGGGCCAATCTCTGTGGTAGGGCCCAAGCATTTCCCAGAACTGTACAGTGGGAACTAACTTGGGAGTCACTGGGTCTATAGCAAGTGAAGGAGACATAGGTAGAGCAACCCCAGTTCTAAGAAAAGAGTCAGAAATGCAAGCGTTGGCCTGCAAGATACCCTCATTGTAGATGACCATAAAAGTCAGGGTGAGCCCAGGATGCTTCAGAGGTCGTTTCTTTTCCCCCAAACATCTATTCATACTGAGAAACTGCTGGTGAGTGTCCTCTGTCATTGTGGATAATGATAAAGAAGATAGGTTGCTTTGGAATTCTTTGGTGTCCACAGAAATTGTGGACTTCAGAGTAGAGACCCCCCAGCCATGGCACTTGTATACAACTGTAAATGTAGTATAAAGATGGCCATTCCCCAATGGTATTTGCCTCTCTAACCAAAAGGGACTAGATGCCTGCCATCAGTTGATCAAATAGGGAGTCACTATCCCTTGCTCTATATTCAAATATGAGCCAATACTGGCTATGTCCACTCAAGGAAGGAGGTTATATTACTATCGCATGTACATGTTATAGTAATTCCCCACGTCCCTCTTCAGAGGCATCTGCGGTGATGTACCCAAGGAAACATATCTTGGGAAAAGGACAAGGCTCAGACTATGTAAGAGTAGTTAAATACGAGGGTGGATATATTGTTGAAAAGGATTAAAAGACTCATGATACACTGCTTATGCAGTCAGTTAGTTAAAGTGTCTCCCAAGTTGACTTTGTAGTCAATCCAGTGAGTCTCCAGATCTACTTGGCATTGGTTTGTATTGGTGGAATAAATACGTGGGCCTGCTACCACCTTCTCTGTAGTCTTCATTGATGGATGGAATAAGAGTCAAAAAGCTAAGGAAGCCCAAGGGCATGATTGTAAAACTATCAGCCATCTATGACAGCACCTATAGATAGTGTCTAGGTCAAATGGTAGAGATTTACTGTTTCCTTGATGTTGTAAAGAATTCCAGAGTAGTGCTCTCTGTCTCCTGTTTAGTGTATCTGAGTGGCACCTCCAAAAAGCTGAGAATTATGGTGGGTGGTAAATCAAGGGCAACACAGGGTCACAGAAATGAGCAATACACTGCCTGGCTAGAGGCTGCTGGCCTTGCCAGCCTGAAAAGACCCCTTGTCCAAATCTGTCACCTCAACTTTGATTCTTTGGACAGGAGTCTGTGAGCTTTGAATCAAGATCTATTATTTGATATGACAGGTAGAGTGAGGACAACCCTCACATGTGATGTGAAACCGTAGCTTCTATTATTGATGACCCTCTTGTATCCCCTCCCTATGGTTGTATGTACGTGCACTATCTGTGTATCTTATCTGAATACATTGGAAATCGAGTATACTGGTATTAGAACTAGGAAATAGAAAGGGAATACCAAAATAGAGAGAGACAGGGTAAAAAGACAAATGTGACTACAAAAGCAATACTTGCAAAACTGTTTGGTGTAAATCAAAACTCATGAGGGGAAAGGGAAGGGGGAAGGGGGAAATGACGGAGGAAGTAACAAACAGTACAAGAAATGTATCCAAAGTGTAACGTATGAAACTGTAACCTCTCTGTACATCAGTTTCACAATAAAAATGTTAAAAATTCATTGGAAACAGAAGATGGATATTGTTTAATCCTTGAGTGGTTGAGAATACCAGGGATGTTCAGGATATTGATCTAAAGGATCCAACATGCATGAGAGTGAATGTGGGCAGATGACCAGAAAGGACAGGCTCCATCAGATTTGTTTCTACATAAAATTCTGATAAATGCACTACAGGATTTTGCTCATGGTATCCTAAGTGTCTACAGACTTGGCCTCGGTGAAGGAAGGGCTGGTGAATCCAGAGCAGTTGACTTGGAAGTTAGATATTGCTTCCTCTATTTGAGCAAGTAAGTGATGTGGGCTGTCCTAAGATAGACCTAGTGCCCTTTACTTGGGCATGAGGGGTAAGATTGAACCCATTAGATCCATCTGTGATCAAGCAATTTCTGTGGAGACAAATGGGTTTAGGCCTTCTTAAGGTCTGGGTTTTCTGTGCTTGCTGTCCTGCGTTATTCCTTCATCTCATCTTGAGCTGGTGAGCAGGTTCGATTTCCACTCTCTAATTAGAAATGGTAGGCCACCGCATACCTTGGGAATGGGAAAGGTCAAGCTGGAAAGCAGAGTAGTTATTCACAAAACTGGTATGGAGAAACACAGTATCTAGATCTTCACTTGATCTAGGAAATAACGTGGGTGGTTTGGGAGACTGCTGACATCATTGAAACAGAATCACCCCTAAATCCATCAAAGCTGAAAATCAACCTACTTATGTGTTATGAACACCTCCATTCCTCTGGTTTGTACCAGATTTTTTTGCCTCCTTTTTATACTCAGAAAAGTAGAGGCAAGAAGCCAGAGAATGTAGCTGGAAATCTTAACTCAATTTTCCCGACTCTTTTTAACTAGAGATATATTGGAGTAACTTCCTGGACTTGTTTAGCATTTTCCTTTGACTTTCTTCCTGTTGGGGGCATGGTTACTGGCAGCCCTGGGATATTGCTGTAGGGCACTGAGTAGTATGTATGGAACTTCTTACCTGAAGACTAACAATGTGGTTCATCTGAACTCAGAGTCAGGTGACCTCGTCCATTTGCCCTAAGATCTGCTCGGGGAATGGTATTGAGTGAAAACCTGCTACACACTTTCAGGACACTACCAAGTGTGTACACAGGGCCGGGAATATGACCTAGTGGCAAGGGTGCTTGCCTCATATACATGAAGCCCTGGGTTCAGTGCACCAGCACCACATATATTGAAAATTGCCAGAAGTGGTGTTGTGGCTCAAGTGGTAGAGTGCTAGCCTGGAGCAAAACGAAGCCAGGGATAGGGCTCCGGACCCGAGTCCAAGGCCCAGGACTGGCCAGAAACCCCCCCCCCCAAAAAAAAAAACAAAACCCAGGAGCTATTGAAGGCAATGTATGTGCATTCTGGGATTCTTGGGACTACTGAAGAATAGAATCTGACTTCATACTATAAAGTTCTTTCCTCTTTTGGTCTGCTTATTTTTGGAGTAAATGCCAACTATAAACAGAGCAAGGTATATTTTGCAGAACCATAGGGTGGCACCATGGGAGCTGACGTGTAGGCACAGGTTGAGTACAGTGGAGTAGGTTCCTCAAGTTGTTTGCAAGATGTTGAAATATGGCCACTCTCCAGTGCGAAATAAACACCATCACACTTCCTGATAAATTCTCATATGTTTGAATTATAGGAAGTAGCATTGCTCAGCAGAGGCCAGGGTGTTGAGCAAACCTTGGCAGAAATAGGTACACTAGCTTAGTCCCTCAGCTGTGGGATGCTTCAGCCCCTAAGGTAGTAATTGCCTCTTATGTGCCTTTGGCATACAATCAGAAATCTAGGTGGTATTACATGTGCACTTGTGCATCCTACAAAGGCTTCAGGATGTTTAAAACTTGTTTATTGCCATCTAGGTTTTTTTTTTTTTTTTTTTTTTTTTGCCAGTCCTGGGGCTTGGACTCAGGGCCTGAGCACTGTCCCTGGCTTCTTTTTGCTCAAGGCTAGCACTCTGCCACTTGAGCCACAGCGCCACTTCTGGCCATTTTCTGTATATGTGGTGCTGGGGAATCGAACCCAGGGCCTCATGTATATGAGGCAGGCACTCTTGCCACTAGGCCATATCCCCAGCCCCGCCATCTAGATTTTAAATACTGACTCATATCATGAAGTGACCGGGAGGGGGTGGGGAGCTTGTCTTGTGCATTGTTGGCCATTCCTACTAGAACACATTCCCTGACTGTGAGAGGACAAGAAATGTCTGCTGCCATTGTCATATTGAGAGCCATCTTGATCTTTTTTGAGCTAAGTTCCCACTAATGCCTAATAATCTTGCAGCTACTTTCTCACAGTGCCATATGGATGGAGTGTTGGATACTTGTACATTTTTCTCAAGTTGAGAGGAGGATATTTTCGAATACAACTCTTAGAAATTTCTCCTGAAAGAATTCCTTCCTCAATTTTTAGGTGCTAGGCCAGGGATATCATTGACATGGTGACTGTACAGGAATCTTGTCATAAAACTCACAGCTCAGGGTCACAATTATAAGCAACTTGGGCACATCTCCATATGAATGTCTTACTTTCGGATCTAAATCTGACTCATTCTGGTCCTCTTGAGACTTCACTTTGTGTCTTAACTAGAATGAGACAGTAGTGGATCTGTTGATGTCTGCACTGGCCTAGATCGCTATGTATGACATGAAGCGTACCCCTGAACTGTGTTTTCCTTGAGCTCTGAGAGGCCTCCAGTGGCCCCAGGAGGTCTGGTGGTTGAAAGTCAACAACCAACTGTTTCTTTTCTACAAGACCTGTAGATGAGATCTACTTCTTAGATGGTAACAGAAAACAATTTTCCTTAGAGAAGAGCATTTTTGTAGATTAACTCTGCGATAGTCCCTTCATCTTCTAGCTATATGGATAAGATTTTACGGGGAATAGAGGGTATGTTCACAGCACATGTAATATCAGGCTAGCTACAGGCCAGTGAGTGTACAGTATATCTGTTCAGTTAGCCTCACTTTTTGTTCATTACTATAATCTCCCTGGTTATAAGAAACGGATTTTTGTCAGTGTGGTACTTCACAACTTCAGCTCTCTTTGTGTCCCAGAGTATGGCAGAAGCGCTTAAGAGTTTGTGGTTCAGCTAAATGAAGGCTGATAATATAGTAGGGAGCAGAGGTGTTAGAAGCTGAGCAGGCCTCTCTTCTGTGCTGTTCGCTCCTGGGCATAAGTTTCTTCAGGAGGATAAGGGATTGCCAGGATTGAGGTTGCTACTGCAGATCACGTCTCCTGGGGAGCTGATGGGGCATTTTGTGTCTGACACAACATTGCGCTATGTTTATCCTTAGTGGCAGTGGTGAGATGACTCAAATGCCAGTAGCTGGTCAGAAGGGAAGAAGCCAAATACATCTTCACCTGTTCTTAGGTCTGAATGTGAAATATCTCCCCACAGGTTCACATGTTATATATTTGGCTCCACATGTTATATATTTGGTGGTGCTATCTTGGGAATCCTGGACATTTTTGGTGTGGAAAAGGGGTAACTAGGAGGGGGTGGGAGGGGCCCTCTTTCTTCGGCATCATGATGTGAGGTGTTCTGCTTTTCTATGCTAGTTCATGCTTGTTGACATTTTATATCTATTGGGTATTTCTATTAGTCATAGGTATGAAGATTTCATGAGGTAAACGTAGATCAGTTGCCCTAAGTGATGCTGTCATAACCTCCACACATGTTGAACAGTATGGCTACATCGTAGTACTTCAGTTGAGAATTGTGGCCCGTGCTCAGAATTGATAAGGTAGCAGTCAAGTGGACTCAGCAGCAGTAACTCCAGACCCAGAAAGGATATGACCCTGTGACGTTTTTTATGTTGACCCTAATGCAGGAAAAGAATTGCCTTGTCATTTACAAGTGGAGGGAGAGTGCCTTGTACAGCCCTGCTAATTGCCTAGGTACATGCTTTTAAAGGCAGAAATGCATGGTACAGAAGGTTTTTAATGGGAAAGTTTGAGAATAGCAATAGATGATTTATCTCTATTCTTGTGGGTACCAACAGTTGGGCTGGTTCTTGTTCATCTTTGCTTCTTCAGGCTGTATTTCCAAGTCTAGATAGCTCCTAGAGGAACTGCAAGATTTGTAAAATGTGTAGATTCTCTCCTGAAAGCAGATTCTTGTGTAATGCTAATACTATTGACATTTAGAAGTGTGTAACTTCTCTGTGCAGTTCTGTGTACAAACAATTATCAGAATGCCAGACTGAATGCTTTTAGCATCCATCTGTGCAGGGTGTGGCCATGGACACGTTCCTGCATATTGCAGAGTTTGGTGAGAGACCAATAGAAGCTAGCAGAGTTCTTGCTTTTGTATCATTTGTTTCACAGGACAGCTAATAGCAAAAGGCTATATGATGGAATAAGTTTTCTTTTGATTCCAGAAACAGGATAGTTTGGTTTGGTTTTCTGTTGAAAACCATAGATTTTTTCCTAAGAGAAAAGGATCTCCATCTTGGTGAATGCTTTCTTTAAAATGTTAGTAATTCTCATTATTTTGGATTGCGTTTTAGAAGCTTCTTTACCTGTTTTGTCAAACAAGTTTGCATATAAATGATCATGTCTCCATGTCTCTTTGCTCAGTACTGATGTTGGTTCCAAGGGCTTGGTATAAGGCCTTTTGACAGAGTGCTTGCCTCATATACAAGAATCCCTGGGTTCAATTCCTCAGCAATGCATGATAGAAAATGCTAGAAGTGGCGCTGCGGCTCAAGAGTTAGAGTGCTAGCCTTGAGCAAAAAGATGCCAGGGACAGTGCTCAGACCCTGAGTTCAAGCCCCAGGATGGGAAAAAAAAAAGTTTCAGGTATCTACTGTACTTGTCACACAAGCTGGATGTCTTACAGCTCAGGATATAATGCAAATAACCTAGATCACCTCCTGTGGGACATTATCTGTATTGTCAGATAGATGCTGAGTGACAAACAAAAAGTGTATCCCAGCAATACCTCACTATATTTGAGTCCTGAGTGGTCGGCTTAAAGTAAACGCAATGCAGGCCTCACATGGCCTAATTGTAGGTCTTATGATTGTCATCATGTGGATTTGGGCTGGCAGCGGATTCAGAATTTCTTGATAGATTTTGAGGGTTACTTGGAAAGGGGCAGGCTGGGACTCTTGGGGTAGATATAGAATGTGTCCACAGGCTGATCTTCAGGAGAGACTCATCTCTGCTTTTTAGGACCCTCAACTGCTAGAATTGGGCCCCTCAATCCTAAAATCTCCCCACAAAATTGACAGACACTGATGAATTCTTCAAGTACTAATCTACCTGGATTGACCATCACAGCGTAGAAACATGGTGAACTCCTTTAGTGAGGAACCTGATCTCTGTTTTAGTATGTGACTCTTCGGTATAGCCACATTTTTTAACTTGCCAGGTACTTTATTTACCAGAGCAGTGTGACCAGAGAAAGGTTAAAAATCCCAGTAGATCCCCACTCTGACCTCATATAGCCACATCCCACAGAACTTGCACAGAATGAATTAGGTTCTGGGATGAGACAGTATCCCAGTATGTGTATGGTGTATCCTACCAGCAGTCCTCTGGATTATCCTGTATTGTTATAGCCAATCCCAGTTCTAGAGCTGTCTGTCTGTGGATCTAAAATTGGATGAATCTATGGTCTAGTGGTAGATATTTCACTTCTCTGGCATAGTGCATGGAATCTTTATTTTTTTATATGATCACCAGTTAAGTCTCTTAGGTGATTAATGGTATATGGCATTGGTACTTACTTTCTTGGTTCTGAAATTACTCACATGGTAGAGATACGGTGAAGTTTATGTGCCTCCCTGGTGATCATATCTGGTTTGGAGGCCTCAGCCAGTTTTCTGTACCCTCCACACATCTCTGGTCATCTGAAGAAGTTGGCTGTTGACTCTAGGAAGACTGTTAAGAAGAAAGTGTTAAGACTGTTAAGAGTACTGGGATCATCTGTCTTCAAGGATAAAGACTGATTAGGAGTGAACCCTGGGCAAGTGTGCCTATAGATCCAAGCACCAAGCCTATTGCAATCATTTTTGCAGCATTGGGGAAATCCAATGAGCTTAAAAATTCTACTTGACGACTGTGGGTTTTGTTGGTGTTCTCCTGTACCTGTGCCTGACCACATTGACTAGCTGCATCTCCCAGAAGGCAGTGACTATAGAACTTCCCATCCTGGTCTTCTTAGTGCAAAACCCATGTTGGCTCCATTTGGCCTTGGTGACCTGGACTTCTTTTCTTCGTGTATGAAGTCTGGGATGATCCTATTCTTTCGCACTTCTACAGGAAATGTTGACTTGAAAAAGTATATTTTGTAGTCTTCCCAATGGCCATACTTGGTCCTGGTGGTTCCAGCCCTGAGATAGAAGCAGTGAAGCTTGCTAGATCTTGTTTGCTTTTCCTTTAGAAATGTCTGTAAGTTGAATTACTGCTTCATATTTGGCCAGGAAACTCATTACAGTCTAACCTTGATAAGGGAGTTGTGGCAATATCGGTGTTGCTGGTTATTAGGGAATACTGCTCAACTTATTGTGCTCCCAGTACATAGAGAGAACTTGAATTATCCAATAGTTGGCTAAAGACTTTCTCAGGAATGGGACCACTGAGGTCCATCTTTATTTATTCAGGCAGTCTCTGTGGACATGGGTGGTTTCTGATTTTATTTAAGGTTTTGTCTTCCTGTTATTGGCATCATGAAAGCTTCCCTCTGGGGGCTGGGAATATGGCCTAGTGGCAAGAGCGCTTGCCTCCTACACATGAAGCTCTCGATTCAATTCCCCAGCACCACATATATGGAAAACAGCTAGAAGGGCTAGAAGGGCTCTGTGGCTCATTTGGCAGAGTGCTAGCCTTGAGCAGGAAGAAGCCAGGGATGGTGCTCAGGCCCTGAGTCCAAGGCCCAGGACTGGCCACAAAAAAAAAGAAAACTTCCCTCTGTCCAAAATAACTTCCTAATCAAGTTCTCATCCTGTGACTGGGAAGAATAGGTCATTGTAGCTGGAAGATCCGTGTTGCGGGGTGGGTGGGAAGGGGAAGATATGTGTCTAAGCTGGCCATGATGTCAGCTTAGGTATAGGTCATGGAGATGCTAAAATCTGGACTGTTAAAATTCCTTTTCAATGGTCAGCCAGGGAGATGCCCAGTGCATGTTAGGTTGGCATAGCCTAGTTAGGATCTGTGTCTAAGTGCTTGGATGTATTTCTGGAAGGCTGAAGATCTCTTCTGTCTCAGGAAGGTTGGCCCAAGTGTACACCTGTAGTCTGCTCAACTTCATTAAAGGATAATAGAGTTGCTGACTGCATGTTGCCTTACCATCCTCATCTTCTTGACACGTCATTGCTACTTGTACCTGCATACCAAATGACATCTGCTAACTTTCCATCATTCCTTGGGTCCCTCTGTTGGGCTGGTTTAAGTTGTTTATTTGGTAGGTAATACAGACATTTGAGAGGTCATCCATAGTCTTGGCAATGTTATACCTATGAGACTTTACCTACCTAGTGCCCCCTAACATGGGGCACGTAAGTATCACATGCCCGAGGGAGTTACCTAATTTGACTTTATTCCTTTATATAGAGCAATAATTACTGCTGATCTCCTAGTAAAGGAAGTTGTTTCCCCACCACACCCCCCATGGTGGTGCATCCATCTACTACCAGGACTACTAGGCATACCAGAGTGGAACCTCTAATCTAGTGGATGCAAATCATAAATGTTATTGGATAACTGAGGGTCACGATAATGAAGACTCAACCTACTTTTCCTAAGTCCCAGGGCATGTATTCTTGCTTATGGGAAAAGAACTCTTGTCTTTTAGCTTGATAGCAGACGTTCTATCTGAACTTTATGTGAAGGGGACACTGCCATCTGATTCTGCTTAGGTGGCTTCTCTTCCTCTGTAGGTACAGTGACTGCAGTCCATATTGATTAGTGAAGTTGTTTGGGCACCAGGAGTGAATGAATGATGTTGGGTCACAACATTTTCAGGATACCTGAATGCACTGTAATGGTTAAAGAAGGAATAGTAGTTCTAGACATCTCAAAAGACATACTTGGAGTGTCATTGTTGGAGATTGTTTATGGGTAGTAGGGACTTGGACAAGGCTGGGAATTTGCAAGTTTCCTTATGGGCTGAAGCTGAACTACTTAGGATGGCTTCTGTGGGAAGGTTGTCATTAGCAGCTAGGTCAGACTGACAGTTACACAATGGACATAATGGACCACAACGTCAGCGCACCACGAAATCCTGTTCTTTTATGTAAAACAAGGGAGATTACCCTTCACCAGTCCTTTGGAAATGGTATCAGATTTATTAGAGAGTGAATGTAGAATATTGTTGAATAAGAAATGGGAGATGGTTGTGTTTTCATATTCCCGGTACTGTTAATTTGGTTCATTGGTCTGTTCCAGAATCAACCAAGTAAGGTGATCCTGACCATATTTGGCTAATGAACATTTCTTGAAGTGGGTTCATAGCACTGATTCCTCAGAGCATTGGCCTTACTTTGTTGTCTCTTGGGATCCAGACTCTTAAATCTGTCTTCGGTCTCACTTAGGAGTGTAGAGACTTGGCAAATGAAAGAATTAGATGATTTGACATGAGGACTCTGAGTTCATCTATGGTGTTTTTACCTAATTGGTAGAAAGCATGCTGTTCTTCGAAGGCCAGAAGATATTTGGTTCCTCTCTTTTTGCCCCTCAATTTGTTTGCTTTACACAGAATTGATTCCTCATGTTATTTTGAACTAAAAACTTGAAGGCTTATGAGCAGACAAGGAATTGAGAAGGGGTTGGCTGGCAGACTTGACTTGCTTGACTCTGAAATACTTACATGGTGGAAGTCATCCAGTTTGTTTCTACCTCTAGTCTTTCCATCAAAGCCTTCCTAATTCTCTTTAGTCCAAGATGTGGCTGTTGGCAATCTATCCTGTTTGAGTTTTAGGAAAACTAACAGCCTCCTGTTTCCATGCAGTGGGTTGACCTGCCCTGAAGGGTCTAGTGACCTCAACTCAAATGAAGATTTCTAGTTTCTGGTGGCACCCTGACTCTCATGTTTTCCGGACTCCATCAAGTGTGTATTCTGTAATGTGTTGCATTGTCAGACTCACAACCAGGTCAGCATCTTGAAATTATTCTCTATAAAGCTATAGGATAGTTTCACTTGCGAATTATCAATGAAGTAGTGTTTCTTAATTTTCTGAGTGCTTTAACTATGAAAGACATGGGTATTCTCACTTAACAAGCTCTTGAGCCAAGATGTCCTGCTGATTTGTGTACAAAATGTACAGGTTTGCATAGCAAAGGCACTTGGTGAGCACTGCAGAACTTGCATTCCTGGCATCTGAGTCTTGTCCTAACACTTAGGTTAGGTGGAAACCATGAGTGGAAGGTGGTCCCTCATCATAGCTCAGAAGACATTTGGTCACTGCATTGTACATATTCCTGGAAGAACACAGAATAACACTAAGCTTTCACAATTACATGCAGTGGTCCAGAAGACAGCAGTCTATTATAGCTGAGTGAACTGTTGAATAGCATTTCAAGGAAAATGGGCCAACGTTACCTAATCTCTCAACCCCAGAGGAATAAGCTTCAGCAAAATGAGTGGGGCTGTGTGATCTTTGTGAACTCCTTTGGTGCCTACTATTGATGCAAACTAGCCTACTTTAAGGAAATAAGAGATGTTTCCTCTGAATGGCCATGGCCTAGCAGCAGATTCAAGTTAGGAATGACATAGTCTTTGTTGGCAGTGGTTACTTAAGCTTTTATAGTTAAAAAAAAAAAAAAAAGAAAGAAAGTAGGTGCAGACTCCAGAGAGGATTCTGATAATGGTCTTTGTAATATGGAGGTCAGATCTGGCCAATGCCATCATTGGCTGTTGAGGGGTGTCAAATTGACTCCATCTCAGATTAAAGAGAGCAGAAGCCAACTCCATCTTCACTAAGATCTCCCCGACCCTATCCAGGGCGTTTCCCCTTCACTGTGATAAGATTGTGTACACAGCTTGACCACCTGAGGCATGGAAGGTTCAAGGATTGTTCAAGGTTAAACCTGTGCCCTCCCATGAGGAGGCGTGTCCACCTGCATCATGTGAGCCCCACCAAATCCATGTGCCAATTCTAACTAGAATGATAGCTTGGTTCAAACAATTGCTATGAGGCAGATTGTAACTCCATTGGCCACCTGCATGTGACCTGGCATGCTCCGTAAGTGTTGTAACCTCATTGGCCACCTGTGTGTGGCAGGCTTGACCATGTGGTGTTTGCCATTATAACCGGACCCTAAGCGTCCCCGGGGACACTCGATCCCAGCTCCCGAGTCTGGGCTGAGGCCCTGGCTGGCCAGCCTGCTTTTTATGGATGCAGTTCCAGCTTCCGAGTGTGAGTCGTGACCCTGGCCAGTCAGTGTACTTTTAATTCCCCAATAATTCCACCTTTTTACTTGAGACTGTCTCTGAGTGGTGGATTCTTGGAGGGATGAGGGATCCCCCATCACCCAGAAGCTTTGTAGTGCCAACACTAAGAGGACAACATGGGTCATCTCCATATGTTTGGGTACCTATCCATCTGTGGGAAGACCCACGGGTCTCAAGTGCAATTGGCAGGTTCTTGAAGTCTAAAGTGTAACTTGAATGTTCTTCTACTGAATGGAAGCAGCTTCTAGTTTGTCTCTGCTCTAGAAATCCCTTTATATGTGCCCTTATGGATGTTTCCTATAGGGGACATGACTCAGATAATGGTCACCATGCCAGTACAGCAAATCCTTGGGCTTCTGTCAGAAGGGACTTTGTCAAGGTTACAGGGAGAAATGCACACCTCCTTGGCAGCTGCAGTGACTTCCAAGTCAGGAAGGGAAAGGCACAGGTCCATATGAAATACGTCTTTAGATGACCATAGCAACACTACTGTGGAGAAATTAAGAATACCCTCTGGTGTTCTTATCAGTCCTCAGGACCATAAAGGGAGAGTAAAATTGTTAGAAATTTCACTTGTTCTGTTACCTGTTGTGATCTGATTTGCCTGGTGATAGAAACCAGTGAGGAAGTTGTTTGGGGTTATATGATACTCCATTGGGAAGTTTCCAATGTTAAATTTTGTATCTATAATGAAGATACTCACTATGGAAAGTTGGAGAAAGGAAGACATGGATATTTTCTGAGAATTGTGAATATTCATTTAAAACTTACAGAACAATTTAATGTTTTCAACTTGTCCTCTGGAATGCTAGATTCTTGAATGCTATGAAGGCGTGTAGGATATTTGCTTTGCTTTTTTCTTAATTTGTGATGTAGGCTTCCAGTGCCAGAACAGGTATGGGGAATGTCTCATAAAATAGAAAGGAAATTTGGCTCACTCAGTCTTCCATAGACACATTAACTTAAAGACTGGAAAAGAATCACATGTTACAGTGGGTAAGAGCAGAAGTGTAAGATGGTTCTCGTGTGACAGACCATAGGCAGCCTTGTCCTTCGTTTCCTAGCCAGGCTTGCCTTTCTGGGAGTGGTTCACCTTCATCAGCCTCTATCTTCTTAGACTGTTCTTCATCTTAATAGACGGGAACTATCTAGATTTCTGAGAGCCTATCCTGTTCTTTCTCTGTCGAACTTTCTTGTCTTAGTTTCCCTTCTGAATGTTTGTCCCCATCCCTGGCAGCAAAAGACCCTCTGTACTTGGTATCAGTGGACAAGCAGTCTTGTTTCCTGCTTTTCTCCCTAATTTGACATGTCACCTATGTTTAGCAGTTCTTTGGATTAGGATTGGGCATTTTATTGGGTCACTCTATGTCTACAGCCTTCAGATACTTTCTTAGGAGGTTCACAGGGCTATTGAACTGGTTGGTGACTGAGTGAAGAGAGAAGGGAGTGTAGGGTGTTAGTGAGCTGATCAGTTAGAGATGACTCGTCTTGACCTTCCTGGGGCCACTGAGAGGCCATGAGCAGTGCATCTCAGCATGTCCCTCTGGGTGAAGAGTATGGCTCCTTACCCCTAACTTGGTCAGTTGCATTCTTCTTAGCTTTCCCCCTTAGTATTCCCTGGAAGTGCTGAGATGGGACTCAGGAAAGGAAACAAGTGGGGAGTGAGAATGGAGTGAGGGTGACACTCCTAATAGTTCAGATGAGGTCAAACCCACCTGACTCTGCTTTTCAGAGGGAGAGGGCCTGGCCTGATACTACCTACAGCAAAGGAGCTTCTTGTTCTTTCCTACAATGAAGAGCTGCCTTCTTGGAAGAAATGTGACACAAATGTGCCCCCTGTTATCTGGATGCACACATATCTTTTCTTCTGTTCAGATATCATTGAGGACCAAGTCAAATTATTTTGTGCATCTTACTGTGTGTGAACATGGTTATTTGACATTTTCCTTTTGGGCAGTGTGAGGAGGCCTTGTGTGGCCCATGACTAGAGAAGGTTCAAAGACTGTGCCCTACAGAGCCTGGGGATGGGTTGATGTGTGAAGTTGAATTGACTGATAATGGGGCCTGGGAGCAGATCTGAGCTTTCTGTTTGGCTAAGTGGAAACTCATTCCTTGAACTCCACAGGGTGTCTGTATTTGGATCCTTTTCTCTTTGTATCTGTCTGTTTCCCATGAAATTCAGCTTGTTTCTAATCTATGAGTGACCTCCTAAAGACCTAAGGCTACTTTAAATACAACTTCTTCCAAAGCCTTTTTCTCTCTAGCCAACAGCTCTGCAGGGTCTTCCTTGAATGAGTGAAGTGTGTGCACTTTTCTTGGGCACCTGTCTGCCCTCTGAAGGACATGCCTCATGGTCCCTGCATTGCACAAGCTTCAGTGCTTATCTGACTTGGGGTATCATGGGCAGGCTCTGTCTGGATGTTCATGATCTTTTCCTTCAAAGCTCAATGCTCACATTAGCCTATGGTGTGGGACACTACCTGGAAGTTCTGCTGAGCCACAGTGGATTTCTCTGGCCTCGCCCCTTGTGATGAGGTGCATTGTCCAAGTTCGTGATCCACCTTGGTGAGTGCTGATTTCTCCTCAGGATTTGGTCAGCTGCTGAGTCTCCTAGAGATGGAGGCGATCAGAACAGTTTCCTGGGAAGTGGGAATGACAATTTGCTGACCAGCCTAGGAAACCCAGAGAAGAGAGTGGTAACTGATGGCAAGGCAACATGTGAGCATAGCTTTGTGTTGGTCACCTTTATGCCACAGGTGGCTTGCTGTCACCAGAAGCCCTCTATGAAGCTCCATTGAATGCAGGTCAGAATGTCCTTGTTAAGAAGCAAGAATCCTGGGGGTTGGCACCAGTGCCACTGTAATTCTGTACTTCACCAGCTAAGATAGCCTTTGTAGCTGAAGCTGAGCTGGTCCAGGACATTTTCCCGAAATCTGTATGATATTGGTTAGAGGGAGGTGTCCCTCTGGGATGGCGCAGCAGTCACAAGGCTGTCCTCGTAGCTGCGCTGCCAACCAGGGAGTCTACAAGGTGACATGTCTTTCTCAAACACTTCAAAAGGATCAATATACTTGGTATTATCTTTTGCCATAGACAAGGTGGCATCTCTCGCACTGTAGTAGGGCTAGTCAGACTTAAGGCTGACGTCATGCTCATTTCTCCTCTGTTTTGATGAAGCATTGCAAGTGGAACAGGAAGAGACTGGAGCACGGTCTTGCACCACTAACTGCAGTGTTCCTCTACTGGCAGAGGCTTTCAATCTCATGACAGAACAAAAGGGGAGAGGGGAAGGATTCAAAGGGCATTCTTCTAGCAGGTGTCTGTCTCTGATTTGTTTTTTGTCTGCCCATAGCCTACCAACCTGTGACACACCTCTACTCAGTAATGTAGCTGACATCAGCAAAAGGCTTTTCTCTGACTTGCTGTGTCCTATGCATCATTGAGCATAGGATGCAGACCCCACTGAGTGAGATTTCCTTTGATGATGGGAGATTTAAAGTTCCCTTAGTATCTCAGAAACTTCAGGTTGGTTACAGCATCTTCAATTCATCCAGCTTGAGGTGGAAGGCAGAAAGCATGGTGTAGGAAACTGCTTTCTCCTCTAGGGTCTGTTCCCTGACCACTGGCAATACTGTGCAGAATGTCGAGAACCGGGACTGATGATGTTCTTAACAGCAGCTTCCTCCTCTCATTAGCCAGTGGTGTGGGCCCATCCCTGGCATCTCTGCTGAGCCATAGTGAATTTCTCTGGCAGGAAAGACTCAGTGGTCTCAAGTACAGAGACCAGGATTGTGAAATCACAATTGGCATGTTTCTGCAAGGCCACAGTGTGAGCCAGAGTGCTCCTGTGTGGCATGAATGCACCTGCTACTCTTGTGATCCTGCTGGGACCCTTTTAGCTGGATCCCTGGAGATGTTTCCCTGTAGATAGTGTGTGCTTTGCCTTCAAATAGTAGCTGGCACATCAGAGTGGCAAATGCTGGCCAGAAAGAATGAGCTGATGGTTCAAGGAGAGAAATGAAGAGATGGTTTGTGTCTTAGGCAGATTTGCCAAATGACTACTCCAGAAGAGCTGGGGCTCCAGGTCCCTGTGAGACATAATCCTGCAGACATAATCTTAGCCTGTCTTGGGTGAGAAGGTCCCCTGTTCTTCTCATTAAGACTTTAAAATCCTGAAGAAATCCTTGTCATTGTGACACATGGACCATCCATTCCCTTGAACTGGTACCTTGGTGTCTTGGTACCAGTTGGTGCCTTGTCCGGCCCCTCAGCCTTGCCCTCTTCCCGAATGGGGAAACCCCAAGTTGGTGCGATGATTTTGCTCCTGGGGAGTATCATGATATTTTCTGCCTTGAGGTCACTGTGTGCAAAGCAACTGTTTTGGTGATGGTGCACTGTACTAAGGATCTGCTGAAACAAAGGCCTGGCTGACACCATTGCCTCCGTCATGCAGTTGGAGGTGGTCCATTAGGTCTCTTCTGTGTAGGTATTCCATCACAAAATACTAACGCTCCTCTGTCTCTGCTACCTCAAAAATTTTACAATAGGGGTGCTTCACATTTGTCAATTTCTAATTCCTTGGCAAAGGAAGAGTTGTTCCCACTTGTCAGGTGCTTTTACAGCCACCAGGGATGCCTATGAGTAGGTGCTTGGCTAATTTGGTGAGGGCAAGCCCCCCATCATTGATGGTTCCCCAGCACCTAGTAGGAGCTGCTTGTGTGAGGAGCTGGCCTCCAGACCAGGTTGACACCTGTCCTAATACAATCATAGCCATCCTAGAACACGCGCTGACCATGCTATCTGACCAAAGTTCCAGAGTTTCCTCTGATGTATTTGTCAAAGTCCATGTAAACCTAGCCCATGTCATTGGGAACCTACTCTTTGCCCACTTTCCTTGGAAGGCATGGAAAGGAAGTCCTGTATGCACTGGCTTTTGAGGAGAAGGTAAGTCCTCAGCTTTGAGGGTATGGCTTCTGCTCTTCACAAATAAGTGGTAGTTGACCTCAGTGATGTTGTGTGTGCTGATGAGAGCTACAATGGCCTCCTTTGCCAGGATAACTAGTGAGGGGCATCTTCAGGTCAAGTTGTACCAGGGTGTGTTTGATGTCAGGATATGGCCCAATAGCCCACTGCAGCTTCAGTTGCTCATGAGAATCTAGAGGTTTGCTTAGCATCAGGCATAAACACCTGTGTCCCCCGCCCAACTCCCCCACCCAGTGGTTTGAATTGGCCAAGCCCCACTAGCCAGCAGCCAATGCAGAACACTTTGCATCTAGTTATCTTGTTTTAGGATCCTCAGGAAAAAAAAACAAAACCATGAAATGGATGGAAAATACTAATGGGTTTTTCTAAGTAAGGTTTCTATAAGCCTTAAAGGATTCATGAATCAAATATTCTTCATTTTGGGGCTGGGGATATGGCCTAGTGGCAAGAGTGCTTGCCTCCCATACATGAAGCCCTAGGTTCAATTCACCAACACCACATATACAGAAAATGGCCAGAAGTGGTGCTGTTGCTTAAGTGGCAGAGTGCTAGCCTTGAGCAAAAAGAAGCCAGGGACAGTGCTCAGGCCCTGAGTCCAAGACCCAGGACTGGCAAATAAAATAAAAAAATAAAAAATATATATAATATAATATATATATTCTTCATTTTAGAATAGAGACCAGACTGAAATGGTGTCACAGAACTCAGGCAAGTGCCACTTTGGGCTCTTTTTCTAGATTACCCATAAGCTTTCTGGCTGTCTACCTTCCATGTATCTTCTGCCATGAGCAGCACATCACTCTGGATATTTCCCTTCAACTCAACCATGTTCTGTGTCATTCTCTACAACCCAAGGGTCTCAGAACTGCAGCAGTGCTGTGATGTGGCTATGCATGTTTACTACGCTTACTACGAGTGGAAGATGACCACCAGAAAGTGGGTCACACACAATTGCTCTTGTAAGAGGACCAAACCTCATGGCTCCCTTCAGTGAGTGAGAGAAGGACTTGGGTGTCCCCTTCAGCAAGGCGCTCCCTGGGATAATAATAGTAGTAATAATAATCATCCTTGTAAGTTACCATTTTCATGTTAATGATGCCAATGAAACAAGTAAGACTTCTCCTGTTTGGTCTCATGTTTTAGTTTATATTTCAATCATAGGAAACCCAAAGTAGGATGTGGTGAAGCACAGGGAGAGAGGGAATGCGCCATATGGGAATTGTTGTGTGTGATTTTTTTCCCTCAAGGATAGTCCAGCAATGGATAGCACAAGTTTTGCCTATGACCGGATATATAAATTCTGTTTTGAATGTTGTAGACTCTAATTGACATTAATGATCATATCCCTTGTATTATATTACTGGTGAACCTGATTTCTTGAAATTTTCCATTTAGAGGATATGAATAGGGCTTGTTTTAGTTCAGTGTTCACACTGGACCTGGAATCACTTGACCCCAGTCTTTTGACCCTAATGTATAGGATGGCAATGAGCAGAGAAGAGAGTCACTGAAGTGTGCTTCTTCAGAGTCATGGCTTGAAGCTTGGCATACTTGAGGGTGAAGTAGACTGACATGGGGTCTGCGGAAGAAACAGATGTGTTTTACTGTGTGGAAATTCTTTTCTCTTTGTAGTTGCATTTTGCCTATGGAATCTAGCTTGTGTTTGGCACATGTTCAGTCTTGAGTAATTTCTGTGCAAATAGACATGTTTCTCTTGTTTCCTGAGGCTCTGAAGAGTGACCCTATGTATTGGTATTCCTGAGATTCACCAGCTCCAGTGCTGGAGAAGTGTGCCAAGTCCAGGGTGGGTGCTGCTGGCCTGGTAGGTTACTGCTTGAAGTGCTTTGTCTTATTGCCCCTTCCTAGCTTGGTGCTCAGCTTAGCCTGTGGTGTGGGACCCTGCCTGGTATTTCTCAGTTGCCCTAGAAAACTTCTCTTGGTCTGACTTCCAGTGATGGGCTTGTTGCCCAGACTGAAGTAGGTATCTGTCATAGGTGACTGTGTATCCAGTAGTTTTCTTCCCACTGTTTTCTAAGTTGTCTTTTGAGCCAAACTATAACTTTGGGAACTTCATCATACCATGTCTTGACCTTAATTCCATTCCTTAAACCAACTATTTCCTTTAAGAACTTCTATTGAAATAAGATTGTTTTACCTGATCAATGGAAAATACAAAATTAAACCTGAGCTGTTTCCTTAAAACAGAATTAAAGGCCCATGCTTAGGTCCCTGTTTTCATCCTAGGAAACAATTCCAGGGAAGACCAACCCAGGAGAAAATGGTGAACGGCAATAGGGAGAGAGTAGCCTCTTATAGACAGTGTCTGTAGATTGTCATTTGTAGGCCATGTGTGAGTCATTCCTACTGAGGGGTGTAAGAGTTATAAAAATGGGCAGCCAATGATGGAGAATACCACACAGTATTCAAGCAGAAGAGAAACTCTTGTATTTTGCTGAGCTGCTGGCCTGTGGCCAAGTTCAAGTCCAGCCAGGTTGTCAAGATTGGGAGTCACCCCAAGTGATGCCTTTTCTGGGGTAGGGGTGAGGAGTTGTGGCCAAGTTGATTAGGATGTGGCCTCAGGGAAGATGGAGGTAACTGCCTTCAGGTATGCTGGTTTCCCAGGTAACTGGGTGGGTACATTAACCAGGTGCTGGGCATCTGCTTGGAGCTCTCCCAGGGGAAGACCTTACCAGGGATAGCTAAGGGATATACCTCAATTCTGTGGGTATCATGGGCATGTGCCTGGGTGACAGTCCATACCCTTTCCTTTTCCTGCAGCGTAAGGGTGGAAAATATTATTAAATATGTCATGCCAAGTAAGGCTATAGGCCTGAATAAGGTCTTTAAGCTGTTTGATATAACTGTTAGGATTCTGAGCATATGATTTCAGCTGCTTCTGCATCTGAGCCATATCCAGCATTGAAAATGGAGCATGCACTCTTACCATCCCTTTGGGCCCTGCCACCTCCCACAAAAGGGCACAAAGAATTTGGTGGGGGCTCAGAGCCACCAGTGGGAGACTGGGTGTGAGATGCAGGAAGGGAGAGAAGGTGAGGGAGGGAAAGTAAAGAGGAGAAGGGTGGAGAGGAAGAAGGTTAAGATGCTGAAGGCTCATCAGGAAAAGGTGCAGAGTCAAAAAGGGGGTCAGACACATCAGACTCCACAGGGGTCTCAGAGTTCTCAGAAATGGGGTGTCCACGTGCCACAAGTATGTGGTCAGCTGGGCATGATTGGCAAAGAGCAGGGTTATTCTTCAGAGCAAAGAAAGCCTGAATATAGATGACCTCTGACCATTTACCAATGCGAGGCAAAATCTGTCTAAATCTGAGAATGATATAATCTAACGTCCCATGTTTGGGCCCCTGGGAGCCATTGTCAAGTTGGTACTGCTGCTAGACTTCAGTACAAGAATGAATTAGGTGTTTTCAGTTGATGCAGCCCTTATGGGACAAGACATCCAATGAGTGCAGAAGGCATTCCAAAGGGGTTTCCTGCTTCAGGTGTGACTTGCAGCACTCTATTAGAAGTGCTGGGGGAAATAAATTTGGTGAGAGAATGAAAATTTCCTGGAAAGATGGAGTGTCCCCCACTTTTGAAGTGACCAGGCCCTGGGCTAGACACGTTATCTTGCATAGTACCACCAATGGAAAAAAGACCAACCGACAACCTATACAGCAGTTTCACCCACTGGAGTAGAGAAGTGGTGTGGACATGGATGTGGAGGCCAGCAACAGAATTGGTGAAAAGTCTCAGGGAAAGAGTAGGCTCTGAAGGGCAGTGTCTGGAGACAGTCACTTGTGGGCCATGTGAGTCATTCCTAACCAGTGGTAGCTAAGGGATATAGCTCAAGTGTTTCTCTTTGAAACACAAAGTTGACACCCATCCACCCAACTGGTATTTACTCTTTTCATTAAGCTGATCCATGCTTTTGTGTCTGAGCATCCTTGGGACATTTGGGAGAAAGCTATAAGATAGTAACCTTGACAGAGGTTGGGGGAAGTGTCATTTGGGGAAGGCAGAGCTGTCTCAAGAATCAAGCTGCCTAGAAGATAGCATCAGGCATGCCAGCCTCTTTCCCAGGTGTCCATGCTCTTTGAAGGATGACAATTTACATGGTTTCCCTTTATCTGTAAAGGCAAGGGAAGGATGTAGCAACCCCATCCTACTTTTATGAACTTCTCTTTAGCTCTTTGAGTTTTAATGGAAGCTTACCTGGGAAGGGACATCTCCCCATTGATCAAGGTGGTTTTAGATATTGCTGCTAGAGCAAGAGAAGGAATTCCAAAGCCATTCTCCTGCATTGCTAGCAGTTATCTATGTGCTTCTCATTTTACAAGCACTTTGTGGTCCTTGGTGTTAATTATGTTCCCCAGCATCCATGTGGTTCTTGATCTGATTCTCATTTTCTCTGCTCTGGGATGTCCAGGAGTTGAGAATCCTATTACTCTCTGTTTACATTATAAGGAGCAGGTAGTTCTTCCTGGGAACAGATTGAATTCTGTTCAGCGAGCTTCTCACACAGGTGGATGAGGTGAATGGCATTCTTGAGCTTTACCCTTTGTGGGGTGAAGGGTTATGGAATAGCTGTTCCTGGAGATAGGTCTTTCTCTTCTGATGCGTTTGGCACCCAATCAGCATTGCTGTCCCATCATGTCTCGAATATGGATCCATCAACCTAAGTACTTTCCTTCTGGGCAGGAAGATTCAGTGGTTTCTGAAAATCCATACAGTGGACTCATTCTAAGGTGTAGATGTGCTTTTCCTAGGAAGCTCTACTGGGCAAAACTGTGAACCACTGGAATCATCTGTGGGGAGGAAGTGCCTGCTGGTCTTGTTTTCAAAGTGTGTGACACTTTGAGAATTATCCTTGCAGTTTTATGGGATGTGGGTCAGAAATTCATGACATGAGGGGGATTTAGGGATGGTTCAGAGCCATTGATCACAAGGAGCTAGTAGCTGCTGGATTGGAGCACATACTGGAATGTTTGGCTCCTCAAAGCACAGGGGTCTGTACGAAATCTGACCTCAAATCACCTTAGCCAGTCAAGCATGGAGAAAAGTGAGATTGCCCTCTACTGTGGCGGCTGATTGTTGGTATTAACGAAGGGTAATACTGAGGCATTTCACCTCTTAATGATGCTGGTAATAATAGGCATGTGACTCTGTTCACTTAGAGATCAGTGTCTAGTGAAGAGGGTATTTAGATCTGTGGCATGCTTTCTCTGGATGATTCTACTTTTTTGACTTAATAGAAAAATAATCATTACCTTTAGTATATTTTGACAATGCATCTTTCATGGCATGTATATTTAGACATGTCAAATAAAGAAGGCTGTTAATGACTCATGCAATATACACCAGCCCTGGTGTGGAAGTTACAGCACTCTTGCTGCTATCACTCTTTACCTTCTTCAGAATTCCCTTGGGAGAAATCATGAATCTTGTCTTTTCAATACAAGTGAGATGCTGCAGATTTATTTCCAAGCACACTGAGACTTGGATTGAAACAATGATATGAACTGGCCTTTTTATAATATGAGCACCAAGTTAAAGGGCCCAATACAACAATTGAGGCTACCCTCTGGTGAGGCAGAGCAGAGGTGTGATCCTGCTTTCACTTAGACAAGACCCAGACTTGGGCAGATTGGTCCTACTTTGCAAAGATGGCAGTACATGTTGTCTACCCCTGTCAGCCTTCTATAAATCTTGGCTTGAGGTCCCCTGTCTGAGGCTGACCTATACAGCTAGCCTTCTCTGTTGCACTCTCATAATTTAATTGCCTTTGTGAATATAGTGTCAATAGTTAGTTATTGGGAGACATTCTGCACGTTCCAGCTGGCTGTTTAGCCAATTCAGTCCTCTTGTGTCACCTAACATGTTTTCCAGTTCTTTGAATTCGAATGTAGACATTTTCCTGAGCTATTTTCCCCATACAGCCTTTGGATGTATTATTTGGAACTTACTAAGGATGTCCATGGAGATGTGAAACTTGGACTACAACAGGTCCTTTTGAACAGGCCAGTTGCAGAGATGCCTGTGGTTCATTTCTGCTGGAGGCTGGGAAAACCAGGAGCATCTCTGAATGTTCATGTAAATGTAAATAGTTTGGCCATTTGCCCCAATTCAGCTTGTTTCTTAGTTTCTTTGCCTGTCCCAAGGTCTCAGACCCACAGCAGTGCTGAGATGGGGTCTTTTATAAAAGACGGTGAGACTATGGTGAGAGTGGTCTTCCATTAAAGCTCACAGTGTTAGGTTTCTTTACACAGATGAAGGCTGTACTTTGCATGCTGCAGCACAAAAGACTTCTTGTCTTGCCTTCCTGTAATAGAAGTTTCCCTCCATGGGAATAAATTATTGACTTTATCTTGTCAGTCTTGTCATCATCTTTGTCTCTCACATGAAAATTTTGTAGGGCCAATATAGGCAGCATTCATTATATCCACATGGTGTTAGAAAGCTCATGCATTTTCTCACAGGTAAATCCAGGTGAAACCGACTAAAGCTCTGAAATGAGCATGCCCCAAATCTCTTACCGTGTCCTAAGTTGTAACAAGATAAATATTGTAGAAGAAATTTGCAGCTCTGATTTCCTTTTTGATCATAATGGAGGCTGTAGTGTGTGTTTCTATGGTCAACGTTTTTGGAGCACACACTACACCATTTGATAGGATGTCAACACTCTACATCTTAATTTCTCTCTTAATGGATGATCCTCTTCATTGAGAACAAGTTGAGCTTTCTTAAAGAATTTGCCTTTCCCTTTTCCTTGAGTACTTTTTCTGTCTTACGGACTCTTGTTCTGAGTGTACCTAGTTATAGTTTGACACAATTGAGAAATAGTTCAAGATGAAAGAAGTTATTCAGTGTGACAGCCACAGCAGTTGAACATGGCTGCTGCCTGAGATTTCTTGGCCCTGATACAAATATCCCTGACAGGGCTGCGGTGGGGCCATGTTTGTCATACACAGTGCTGTCCTTCCTCCTTCGGGAACATAGGGCCATTGAAATTAGCTGATCCATGGTCCCAAACACTGGGACAAAACATTTTCTGGAGTAGAGGTAACTTGCTCATATTTTTCAAACATTGGCCCCTTTCTGGTTTATCACAGGAGATTATCAAAGAAATCTTTGGAAATAAGTTTTCTATTATACAAGGCCCCAGTTATCTTGCACAAATCCTTGGAAGTAGAGCTGTCAATATTAAGTACATAAAGTTCTTCCATGGAGATAGTATAAACATGATGCATATATTTTCCTTGGCGAGGAAAATTTGCAAGGTTGTTACAGTAGTTGCTGCTTGATGTGTTTAAAAATTGATCACAAATGTGTAATGATACTTAAGGTCAGTTGATGTTAGGTAAGGAGGCCTGCAGCAAACACATACAATCAAATTAGCCCCACCCAATCCCAGGCTCATGGCATCTCTTCAGATGCTGTCTTAAGCTCAGACACAAAGGCTATCAGATTTGGGCAAATTGCAATCTAATGGCAGCATGAGATAGGAGACTAGGTGAAATCCTCAAATTCTGAGAAAAAGGCCCCTTGTCAACATAGCACTCCAGTTACTTGTTGCAGGAGTGTGCTGCCCTTTGGCATTTAAGGAAATTACTTTAGGCAGAGGGGAGTTATTATCTGCATGCCTTGAACAATCCTACCTCCAACATGAACCGGTTCTTCCAGGAGTTTTCATCAGCTTTCCATCTAAACAGGTGGACAGAGAGCTGCCTTTTCTAGAAGGCTGTGGGAACTCTTTTCAGAAGCTTAGTCTGTGCATGAGGTAGGCTGTCCAGTTGGTAGCTCTTAGATCTCCTTGAATGATTCATGCTGGGCATTCGTTTCTATGAGACTTATAGGTACCCTGTGACAGAAGCACCATACTTGTTCCTGTTGTTGCTGAAGTGCTATTCTGCTACAGGGCACGTGGGATGATTCGCATATTATGTGGCCTATGTCTCTAGACTAGATGTTTGCTTTAGGGAGCACCAGACCTATGGTTAGTCTTCTCATCAGGTGAACCAAGGTCCCCATATAAACCATAATGCTTACCTTGTTATTTTAGTTAGTGCTTTTCTGCCCACCATCATACTTTAACTCTTCAGTACTGACTGAAGACAATATTGCCTTATTGCCTTCATCCCATGAGGAATCTATGTGTTGCATATGAACAATGTCACAACCTCACACCAGTCTTTTGTTTTTGTTTTTGTTGCCAGTCCTGGGGCTTGAACTCGGGGCCTGACCACTGTCCCTGGCTTCCTTTTGCTCAAGGCTAAGACTCTGCCACTTGAGCCACATCGCCACTTCTGGCTTTTTCTGTATATGTGGTACTGAGGAATCAAACCCAGGGCTTCATGTATACGAGCTGAGCACTTTACCACTAGGCCATATTCCCAGCCCTATACCAGTCTTGATGGCCATGTATTCCAAATACCTTCTTTGGTAAGGAATACCTTCCAATGCTTCCCCTTTTCCCACTTGAATGTGTGTAGTCAGAGTAAATTATCCCTGTCAAGGGAAGCATTTGTAAGTACATAACATGTATCTATTTTAAAAGGTGAAAGATTAAGGAGATATGAGAGAAACTGAGGTTTCTCTCATAGTACATAGAAGCCAACGTATTTCCACTGTATCAGAGGAAGCCTCGTCCCTCAAGCAGTACTCTCTAGCAAAGTGTTTCATATGGGAGTGTGGGAAAGAATGGGAGGGGATGTCACTCTTTCCCCTCATGCCTGATTCTTTAGAGGTGAAGAGCCATTTAGCTCGTTCTTGACAAGTTACACTCTGTGCCAGAGTCTGTCCTGGAACCTCAATTCAGAAGTGTCACAGAAGAGAAAAGAATGTTGAGGCTGTGTTTCAGATGCACACTCAACTGATGGCTGATGCTTCCATCTCTCAGGGCAGCTCTGCTGTGCATCAGCCTTCTATGGGTCAGTGTGAGCCTCATTGGGCAGCTCTAAGCATGCAGGCTCAGACCTCCTCAGGATGAGAAAATAACAGTCTTCTGTGTTCAGAGTATTCGCAGGAAAAGTGTCACCTTCTTTCATTTTGGAAGTTTACCTCTAGGAAAATTGGAGCACTTGTGTAAATAATCAGAAGAAGGGATAAATATGGGTGTATCCTTCTGTTTCCCAATGTATTCTTCTTGCTCAGAACAGGGCTAGATTGTCTGCTTCCCTGTGGAGTGCCACCACAGTATTTCATGTTGTCAGAGCTATCTTGGGTATCAACTCAGTTTGATGAAGTTGCCTTTATTGGGGGAATTTCTTCATGATCTCATGGATCCTGAAAGTTACTACCTAAGAGAAGTGGGCATTGCGTAGTTGATTGCTGTCTTTTCACCTCCAATGATTAGGCTCTACCCATTGATTATCTTGAGATATGAAAGATTTTGTTGCATTTTTCCTACTCATGCAGTTCAATTTAATTGCCCCTCATGAAGGCAACGTGGAGGTGGGCTTTATGAATGGCTCCTGGAAACTACAGGAAGGGATACTAAGGCCAAAGATTAGTTCTTGATTATTTCAGTGTCAGGACAGGTGCTGCCATCAATGGGGTTTTTCTCCTCTACTCCCACTCCCTGTAGAGTTGGTGCTTCCTTCCTCCTGAGCCTCCTGAGCAGGCTTTTATCAATAAGAAATCTCTGATATCCTGTCTGGATACCAGAGTCCAGACCTCCATGCAAGATTGTCAGGAAGCTATTTTTTTGTGTAAATGAAGTCTTGAGGAACCAGGAGTGGGAGTTCAAATCATTTACAAACTGGGAAGTTTGCACACCCTTGAGCGCTGGAGGACATTTATGAAAGAATTCTCTGAATAGGGAGGCATGCTAAAGGTGTAGCTTGCTCAAAACTTCAAGTGAGCCAATGTCTGGGATTGTGGAGATTGTGGGTGAAGCTGCTTTTTTATGCTACCTTAATATTTGCTTCGATAATTGGAGAGGGTAAGGAGGTGTCCCTCCTGCAAAATGAAGTAGATGTGTACATTACATGTCTTAAAAATACCTATAAAGCGTGCTTTATTGTATACCTCAATATAGTATGAGAATTTGATTAAAATAGAACATGCCATATACCACACAATGTAGCAGTATTCCAAACTACTTAGCCTTCCATTCTAAGTTTTAAATACTTGAGAAGGAATGTTCTAAAAAACTAAGCTTTTTGTTAGTAGCTTGCCATATTGCTGTATTCTTCATAAGCAGCCTACATTGTCTTGTAATGAGAACATACTATGGAAGAAAGTAAAAGGCAATAAAGTAAATAACACAAGTGGCATTGTGGACTCATGCTTTGGCAAAAAGCACTATAAATTAGTTCCCTGCTGCTCAGGAAGTTTGTGGTTCTAGAACTGGTGCTGCTGTAAGCGACACCTCCTACTTGTGTGTGTGTTTGCCCTGCCTGTTGGTGGCAGCCTGGCAGTGTCTGCTCAGACCAGTGTTCTCCAGGATGAGGAGGTTGGTATTTGTTATTCTACTGTGTGTGCTGCAGCTATGAAGGTGTTGTAAGAGGGAGATGTTGAGGGACAGCGTGTCCCTGAAAATCAAATTGCTTCATCATGTGCACTTTCTGGGGGTTAATTTTCTGTTGTTGGACTCTTGGTCTGTTCCCTGTGGCGCGACCAGCTTTTGGCAGGGCACCAGGATCAGAAGGTTAGAGATTATACTGTCAGGAAAATGGAGAGAAAAGAACAGGCTGGACTCAATCCCAATGGGCAAGGACTGTTTATTGAGGCAGAATAAGGGGTAGCAAACTTCCCATGGTAATGGAGGTTGTGCAAATAGGTGGGGTTGAAGTTAGGCTTTTATGAGGTCTGAGCAAGGTGATGGACGTTATCAGAATAGCTATGATGTCTGCAGAGGTGTAGACTCATGGTTAGTCCCACAACAGAATAATAGCCAAGGTTAGGTTGAATTGTCTTGCCTGGGTCACGCACATCAATGCATACCTCAAGTCTTGCCTGCCATCTGTATGTACCTGGAGTAATAGGGTGAGGTCATTCTTTCCTAGACCTCTGGTAAACACAGCTGCCATACCAGAAGTGATCAAGTTCTCCTGAAGCCTGCTGAAGTCATATTTATGCACAGACTGTGTGCAGTCCTTTTTGAATAATTGCAAGATGAACTTTGGCTATTGCTCCTTAACGCATAGCCTGATGTCTTGAGGCCTAGAGTCTTAAACCTTTGTAGATTTCTCAGTTCAAAGCTTTTGGAACTGGGAGTTGAGTTGCATATCCTTGAATTGAGAATTTGATGTCACCCAAGTGCTATATTTGGAAGGGAACCCAACATGTGCACAGGAGACTGTCTGGCATTGGGATTGCGGTTGAAATTATGAAGACAGTGTAGGGACACATCACTGACCTGCCTGCTTCTGGGCCAACTGCAGATAATACCAGGTGGACCTTGTTTGCTTGTGGAAAGCATATCAGATGTGCCTTTGTGTGAGAAAGCCTCAGACTACCTGTAGTTATCCCCCCTGGGATGCAGCAATCCCCTCTCCAAAGACATGTGGCTCTGTCTACAAACAAGAATACAGAAGGGCCCTGATCTACTACAGAGAAAAATAGCTTTTCTGTGGGAAAGTCTAGTGCTCTGGAAATCTTTCAGAGACAGTAGTAGTTTCCTATTCCTTCTTGTGATAAAGATACCTTTCCTAAGTTGGGGAAAGACATCCATACATCCCTATCTCTCATTCACACAAGTTCCTATCTCAGAGCCTTGTGCTTACCAGAAAAGCACCCTATGCATTTGATGCATGCCTCTGGCTTCAGCAATGTCCCCACAATGCCTGCTTGAGTTGAGTACCTTTGAGAATGATGAACTAGCTTGCTGTATTCAAAGAATTTTTTCTTTAATTCAAATACTTTGTGCAAGAAAAAGTGAGAGTACTTATATAAAGAGCTAAAGTTGATTGCCCCATCCCAGCTACATTACCTTCTATGAACTATTGAAAGATAATCACTGTAGAAGTGTTCTGAAATGTCAGTTTTTAATTTGATAGTACACTGTAATGGAGGTCAATATCTCCTACATATTTCAATATGTGAATGGTTTCATTGCTGCACACCCTTTTCATATACATAGACACAACATGTACATAGTATCTATGGCAAATATGGTATGTGCTCTGCCACCCAATATGTGTGTGAAGCAAGGAGCCAGCTTACTGCTTTCTGTGACATCAAAGAACTTACGTCATCTTAGTTATTATGAGGTAAGAATGGTGAGAATTGGGCTGGGGATATGGCCTAGTGGCAAGAGTGCTTGCCTCCTATACATGAGGCCCTGGGTTTGATTCCCCAGCACCACATATACAGAAAACGGCCAGAAGTGGCGCTGTGGCTCAGGTGGCAGAGTGCTAGCCTTGAGCAAAAAAATACCAAAAAACAAGAAGCCAGGGACAGTGCTCAGGCCCTGAGTCCAAGGCCCAGGACTGGCAAAAAAAAAAAAAAAAAAAAAAAAAAAGAATGGTGAGAATTCAACCCGCGCATGTGGCAAAACTTCATGGTTCTTGGAATGAGCCAAGAGGGTAGTGGTCCTGTGCTGACACTACAGCTGAAGAGATGCAGGTAGCACAGCTCAGACCACTTGTAGAGGGTGCAGGGAAAGTCATGAGCATACTTCTGAACTTGTAATTGCTTGTTTTGAGGAAGCTGTCATTGTCTCCTCTATCCTTAGTGTACAGAGCCGTAGCAGCCTCTGGACCCAGGTTAGGCCAGTGAGTAGAGGCATACTCTGCTGAGATATCATGACAGGCCACCACGGAGGGTCACTCAAATAGATGTACCCTTTTCTTGTTAAACTCTGCTGGCAGTTTACGATTGAGTCAGATTGAGTGCACATTCTTTTCCTCTAATGATTTCATCCTTATTAATGTTTTTTGTTTATTGAAACCTGGTCACCTAAGTGCTGGGACATACTGAGAATCAAAATGAATATTGTTTGTTTTGCCAGTCCTGGGGCATGGACTCAGGGCCTGAACACTGTCCCTGGCTCTATTTTTTCCCCCTCAAGGCTCAACCACTTGAGCCACAGCAACACTTCCAGCTTTTTCTCTTTATGTGGTGCTGAGGCATCGAACCCAGGGCTTCATGCATGCTAAAGTACTCTACCACAAAGGCATATTCCCAGCCCCTCAAAAAGAATATTTTTGCCATCCTATATCAAGAGAAGAAGGAGTCTCAATTCACCAAAAGGTTCTCTCCATCTTTCTGATAGGGCATAGATATCTTGGTACCAAGTTGATGATGTTGGTATGCCTGTGGATGTCTTTAGAAGAAGGTAGTAGATTGGGAGTTGACTACTCGTCTTTACCTCTGGCATCATCACATGGGGTGATGCACAAGTGGGCCCTCAGAGGCCGCTTCTGTGGCATTTATGGCTTCACCAAAGCCTTGCTCCAGGGTTAGAGGCCACACTGTGTCCTCATAAGCATTGGAGAATACCAGTGGCTATTCACAATTTAAGGGAACTGCCAAGAACATTCCTGGGCTTAGGGACCCCCAAGACCATTGCATTAGTTCAAAGCCCTGCCTTTCACCCTTGTCCCCTACTCCTCCAAGTGCACATTCTTGACAGCCTGCCCCAGCACAAGTGAGTATTTAACCTCCTTCAGACTGAGATCTCTGTAGTCTGAGTTCTGAACTCAGAATTTTGTCTCTTGTTTATGCTCCATCCCCTACTTTCCTATGTCCCAAGCCTGCTTCTGCACCAGGGCTTTTGTTCCTCCACAGCCCTTCTGGCTAGCCACCTGGGGAATGGAAAGTCAGTGTTGGGTGTTCATATGCTCTGCTTCCTGGGTTTTGCCTGTGAAGTCATTTCTCTATTACCCTGCTGCCATCTTGCTGGGTGGCTTCTCTAATCAGAAATCTGGGCAAGTGAGTTAGGCAATAGTTCAGAATCTGCTTTGTACTCATAAGCCAATATTGCTCCATGGCTCACTGATATCTCCTGGTTCTCAGGAAAACTTCATCTCTGACCTTACCTGCATCCCGAACAGGACAGAACAAAGAAATTTCAAAGAAGATCTCTTGAATGTATAAAAATTGAAAGCCCTCCCCACTCCACACTGCTTGTTTCTCTCACCCTGCTTGGTGTTACATGGAGTCTGGGTACAGCAATGACTAAAGCCTATTCGAGTCTGTTGTAGTCTCTGCCTCCTTTTTCTTCTTTCTTCCCCTTGTTCTTTCCCTAACAGTGAGGGTTACTGCTGGGCAGAAGGCTGGCTGGAGATTTGTGCAGAGCCCAGGCCTGTTTTGTATGTTAGGCTTTCTATGGCATTCCATCTCTTTAGGCCAAACTGTGATTTCCACAGAGCTGTGGACCGTTGTAGCCCAGTGGGCTGACTAGACCTGGTTACATGAACTTATTTTGTCAATTTTTCTCCACTTCTTGAGTTGTAAGTTTGATATGTCTTGTTTGGCGCTGGGCTCTGACTGCTTGCCATACATGACTTGAAAAGGGCTAAGCATTTGGCTTCTTAGGTAAAACCCATAGACATAAAAGAGGCAAAGGTAAAAGCTTTAACCAGTCTATATGTAACTCAAGAGACAACTTAGAGTCTGTTTAAAGGAGTGATTGGCATGTTCCACTTTTCCCATGGACTGGAGGTGGTAGGGAATATGGAAGTTCCAGGAAATGTTGAGAGACTTAGCCAAAAATCGGGTTACTATGAAGACAAATTGTGCATCTGGACTGATGCTGGCAAGCCAAAGCAGGGAATTATTTTCCATAAAGGAAGCTGGGATACAGAGGAAACTCTTTTATTAGGAGAAGAGAATGCCTCTCTCCACCCTGGAAAAGTATCTATAATAACCCACAAGTGTTGGAACTGTATTCCTAAACTGCTTTGGTGAATGGCAGCTCCTTTGCACAACTACTTAACAGTCATAAAAATGTTCCAAAAAACTCACCACCTAGGTAAGTCTAAACAGAAGACTTAGTATTTGAGATGCTGCTATCCACTGTGGAAGGGTATCCAAGAAAAAAATGACTGTGTTGCTTAGCACCTTGATCCGTGTTGGAGGGGAGAAGATGACCATCCATAACCTACCAGTTCAAAATTTTTCAATGGCTAAGCCTGTGTTGGTCTCTGCAGAGAACTTACTAGAAAGCACTCGTTATGTACGGTCTTTAGATGACAGCCACAGAGATGGAGGGAAGGTGGCTACCGGTAAACTGAGAATGGGTGAGTGACTCCAAGGTTAAATGTAAGAAAGGGTTCTTTGGGGGACTGGGAATGTGGCCTCGTGGTACAGTGTTTGTTTAGCATGCATGAAGCCCTGGGTTCGGTTCCTCAGCACCACATATATAGAAAAAGACAGAAGTGGCACTGTGGCTCAAGTAGTAGAGCGATAGTCTTGACCAAAGAAGCCAGGGACAGTGCTCAAGCCCTGAGTCCAAACCTCACGACAGGCACAAAAAAGGTGTGTGGGGGGGTTGTTTGGTTCTTTCCTGTGGCTCTCAAGTTTTAGGTTCAATGTCTCCTTTCATGAGAAAATGAAATGAAAATTGATGTCAAGCATTCAGGAAAGGAACAATAGAAGCTTGGTAAAGCAAATTTTGTGGAGAAGATGCAACTTTGTTTCCCATAGTTGCTTGGTGGGTGAATTTTACTCAGTACATCCTCTTATTTTTTAAAACTTAAGTGATGGAAACTGAAAACATATTGGTATGGTGCCTGTATTCTATGCACTTTGGCAGAGAGAGCTCCAACTCCTGGATGTTAATCTGGGTCAGTCTTGGAACATTTGTGGCTAAGAAGTGGAGAGAGGATAGCAATTCCCTACAACGTGGCATACTGTGCTGCTCAGGACTAAGTCTGAAAGTAAATAACTGAGTAAATCATTGAAGCTGGAACAGTGTAGCCAATGATACATCAAGTGTCTGGTTTATTTGGAAGAACTGAACATGTTTCTATAACAAACCATAAGCCTGCTGGGTTATGAATGTTTTGGAAGTAGCTGTAGATGTAATTGAATGTTATTCTCTCTAGAGTTTATGATGGATTGCTTCCTTCTGGAATCTTAACATTGGTCTATCTTATTAGGTCCACCTAGGAGAAATGACCCCTTCCCTTGGTTCTCTCCCTTGGTGCAACCAAAATGTCTGTGCTCAGTTCCTGTAACCCAGGTAACTGGCATGCCTGGGGCATTGGGAGTTCCCCAGGCTCTGAGGTCATTTCCTCATCCTCTGAGGTCACTTCTGTATTCTCTGTGGCCACACCATTCCCCCTCTTTCCCCTGTATAATCTGTCTCCTTCATCCAGAAGCTCTTGCTCTTCCTGCCTCCATCTTGTGTAACAGGCTGTTTGATCTCCCTCTGTCTCAATGAAACTTCTTCTGCTTTAATCTTGTGGGAGTTTCCGTTAGTCAACTCTTACACACCTAAACACAGCATAGGAAAATTTTCCTGCCCAACCTGCCTTTAAAACAGGAATCACAGGGCTGGGAATGTGATTCTCTTGCTGGATCCTTCTCGTTGATTAGTGTATGCTGTGGGACACCATTGACAAACTGAGCTCATAGTTCTCAGCATCAAGAGATAGTTTAGACATTGACCAATAGTGATGTTTTGGATATTTTTGCCCTAGGCCTCATTTAGTTGCCAGAAAGGTTCCAGGATCCAGGCTTTGGGCTCAATTTAGTGTTGTGTCAGATTCCCCAACAGAAAACTCTCATGCAAGTGAGTTCTATCAAGCCTAGCAGCAAATGTCTGGACACGGGATTCAAAGCCAACAAAGCACTCAAGATGAAAACTGCCAGCTAAGAATGCTCTACCTGGTGATGCTGTCCTTCAGAGATGATGGAGGGAAAATGACTTAGGTTTGAGCTGAGACAGCAGAAATTGTAAGAGCCTTTCAGTCTGTTTTGAAATGGTTCCTTGGGCTGTAAAGTAAAGGATCTTCTAGCTAGATCTTCTACTTGTGCATTGAGACTGGTTTTTGTGACCTGTCTTTCATTATACTGGATTTCTCTTGCACTTTGCAATTAGATTGGCTTTTCGGCTCTTTTGTCTTCAGTACTGCTACCATGGTCTTGTATTGGTAGTGGCTGAGCAGGTGATATTTAGCATATTGTCAGGTTGTAAATTGCAACTGAGGAAGGGCTGATGTCCACCACCACCATCATCATGGGTTATATTCACTGGACTTTCAATTATATAGGCATTAGATGTTTGTGTGTAGCCATGCTAACTACACCGTGGTAGTTTCACATCTCCCAGAGTTCTTGTCCGCATGTTCCAATGAGGAGGTCTCTTGATTCCATGCTAGAACATGTGGACAAGTGGAGGCTTCCCATCACACAGCTTCTTTAGTTGAAACTTGGGCCCCAGTGTATACAGAATTTGATGAATAACTACAAATTATTGATTACATGGGAGACATGAATGTGGCCTTGACCACTTCAGGTAATCTGTTTCCATACCCAGGATTCTGGAGGATCTTCTGTCTGCACTGGGCCACCACTGAGGTAGAAAGAAAGGCTGAGTTTAAGGGCTCTGTGTCTTCAAGGCTGTCTTGAAGGCTATCCCATGGGTTTATCATACTTCTAAAAGTTAGAGTGTGATTTCTTTCCTAGTAACTTTTTTGATCTTCAAATGGAGTTGCCTAAAAGTGTTAACATAGGTGTTTGCTTTGAGAGAATCAGCTGACTTTTCCTTTGAGGATGAGGGTTTCAAGTGAAATGAGGGAATGAAAGGCTAGAGGAATGAAGGGCTCCATCTTGTCCTCTATGCATTCCTCAAAAAGGCAGGAGGTATAGGTCCACCCAGCTTCTATAATTGCATTCTGCCCTTCTGCCTCTCAAAAAAAAGGGGGGGGGGCGATATCCCTTCTAGAATGCTCACTATCAGAATCTTCAGGCCTCTTTAGGGTCCTAAGTATCTTAAATTCAAACAAAGGCAAAACACTGCCAGAGGTGTGGCTTAAGTGCTGGAGGACTTACTTGTCTAGGACGCTTGAGACCCTGGGTTACTACAAATGCTTGCAGGAATAGAGGACATCTTCAACAGGCTAGCATGGTGCTCCTGGTGGCAGCATTGCTTAGTTTTGTTTGAATGCTTATTGCTTTTGATGGGGCAGCTGATGAACTGCTGGCTCACAGGAGCTGAGAGCTGGAGCCAGGGTTTCCAGGCAAGCCCATCTGAGCATGCTGCTCAAGTGAAGATGGACAGCCCAGAAGAATGTATACTGGCTTTGCTGTCACACAGCAATACATTCAGCTAGATTGTCTTAAGTTGCTCTGTCTTGCCTCAACTCACTTTGTCATCACTTCCCAATTCCCAGATTAAATCCTAGCCAGTCAACTTCCAATGAGAGTGTATGATTCTTAACCCAATCTCTGGCAAATTTTCTAATTGGATACTTGGTATGGTGTGTGGAATTCTAGAATGCCACCCTGATGTGTCATTTGGTGTTAGGAACTTGAGTTAGTTATGTTAATTAGACAGTGTTAAGTGTCAAAGGTGATGGTATTTTATAGATGTATTAGCAACTCAGATGGTCTGCAGATGCATGTCTATAATGGGGCCTGTTAAAAGATCGTAGTCACATAGCTCTTCTTCATTGGAGGCATGCAGCCCTCTAGATGTGATGACACATTGCGTAAAAATGATCTCACATTTGCCCTTACTCTCAATCTGAAACAATAGATTATGGGGAAAACTTGAAACTTGGTCCCAATTTTTTCTCTTTTTAGAAACCTTTAATTATAAGCAAAATGTACAACAGCCACCTGGCACTTTCTGTATAGTGGAAAGAGGAAGAGCATGGGTCTTCACCCAGCCTCCAGGGAAGGATGCTGAATTGTTTTCAGGATCCCGTCTGTACTACCAGGTTTCATGAGTTTGAGCAGGAAGATGGGGCAGGTGGGCAAAAGTCATTGGCTGCGCTGTAGGACCATCAGCTCGTTCAGGAGGATCTTCACCTATTGAACAGGCTGCCGGATAAAATGGCTGTGCTTTGAACTTCAGGGGACAATGTTGTCAAGGTGAGTATACAGGCTCAACTTGGGAAACCTTGAGAGGTCTTCAGGAGAGAAAGCAGGTTAGTGGCAAGAAGTATCCTAGTTGACACAGTGTGTCTGTGTGTGTCTGTGTGTATCTGTGTGTCTGTGTATGTGTAGATAGATTTCCTGGGCTGGAATGGATAGCACAGAATTTCCACCTCGTTTTCTGTGGGCCTTTATCCCATGAAACATTCCACTTAGAAATTATACGGATGCTGGGATGTAGCTTAGTGGCACAGTGCTTACCTAGGAAGTGCAATGTCCTGGGTTTGATTCCCAGTATTAAAACAAAAAAGAATAAAGAAATGACAGAAAGGATGGTTGCCAGAGGAATGAGGCTATGCCCCATTCGTGTGCTCCAAAAAACTCATGAGGGAAAGGACAGGGTGAATTTTAATGACCTCTCTACCTCCTTCCCAGAAGCAGATGTGACTGACATGCTTTCCACGATGTTCCTCTTTCTCGTTTTGGGAAAACTTTGGGAGAACCTTCCATTTCTTCTTTAATCTTTCAAACAATTGTGACAGAGAAGAAGGTGGGGGCTGGGAATGTGGCTTAGTGGTAGAATGCTTGCCTAGCATGCATGAAGCCCAGGGTTTAATTTTGCATTACCACATACAGAGAACAAAAACTGGAAGGGGTACTGTGGCTCAAGTGGTAGAGTGCTAGCCTTTAGCAAAAGAAACCCAGGAACAGAGCCCAGGCCCTGACTTCAAGCCTGAGAACTGGCCAAAAAAAAGGGGGGGAGGGTTGAGGGAAGATGGGTTTGGGCTAAGAGAACACAGGAGATGTAGACCTTGCTTTGCATGGCCTAGCTTACTTATTCCCAGGTGCACTCCCAGGTCCCTGGAGCAAACGATTATTCTAGCATGAGTTTGTGAAATGAATAGGTTGCCTTTGTAATACTATGTTGATTCAAGGTGCTTTCCAATCACTTTGGCTTATACATGAACTGTGGGCATGTCATGAAAAGAACTATTGTCAGAATCTCCTTAAGGCAGTCCTTTGGGAATCTGGATCTAGAGTTCTCTATTAGCATCCTCGGTATGTGGGGAAATGGCCACCATATTGCTTTCTCTAATTGCAGTTATACAGGTTGCCAGAAGAGGGCAGAGATGTAAGCAAAAGTCCATGGGGATGTTACATTCACCGGTTTTCCACCCAGAGCCTCTAGATTGAATACTAATTAGTGAATAGCAGTGGCTCCTACTCTGGATTCAATAGTACCTTCAGAAATGTGACCTTCTGGTATATCAAGGCATGAAGGTTTAAGTGTGTAGGCATATGAACATTAAAATATGCAAAAGTAATTAATGGGAGTTGGAAATTACTTGATATGTAGATATATAGTTATCATTTTTTAGTGAAAAGAGCCACAGTACATGTTATGAAAAGTATGTAAAATTAACTTACAGGGGTATAGAAGGAGCTAAAAGAGGCTGTGATTAGAGGAGAAGGGACATGAGTGGCCTTAACTGAAGGAACAGTAGCAATAAGAACTTGAGAATGTTGACTAATTAGTCAGATAAGGCTTTCATGCTCATAAATACCTACAGCACTGTCTTAGAAATGAGAGCTTATGCAGAAGTCTGCAGAATCGAATAGTAAACTAGGAGTATTACTAAACTAGATCTAACACTAAATTTTCCAATGATAGTCTCCTTCCTCCTCACTGATCAGTGGGGCTAGGGTTCAAAGCAATTCTAGCCCTTGAAGAATCATTCTCAAGAAGTATAGGGTTTTCCCATTTGGTTGCAGGTCTCTTCCTGGGACAGCGTGGGGAATATTTTGTTTAGGCTTCATGGTATCATATTATTTTATACCTTTAATTATGAGTGCAATTGAGTAAGGGGCCATCATGTTCCAGGTGGTGGCTGACTTAGTTGAGTGGATGAGAATAAGACTAAGTATGGCTGTACAGATCTCCTGTCATCTTGGTCAGTTGTCTGTCCATTGTATTGCAGAGGTCACCCTAGAATCAAGCCATTGCCAAAGGTGCCTGTGGGAAACCGATGTTTTGTTTTTTCCCCACTATAGTGTTGACATTATTTCAATCCTCGTGGTCATATGTCTGTCACCCAACCCGCCTCCCGCATTGGTATGCTCTCATCTTCATTGACAGTTGAGCCCCAGTTCCATGCTAGCAGGTCTTACCCAAATATTGCCCTACAGAGAATCGTCTTTGGCCTTGTTAGTGACATTTTCTCTCTCACAACTATATCTCTTGTTGCTTTAATTACAGTAATCTCAGGACACTTTTAGAAACAGTATAGCCACCTTCCTATGCAAAACTGATTCCAAAATTTCCAGAATTTGAGCCTTCAATATTCCAGGCAAATATGTGATCTCTGGTTTAACTTTGGGCGACGATGATGGCGTTGCATTCAATGTCCAGATCTGCAATCAAGGATGATCTGTCCAGATGCAGAGAGCTGGCAGTAGGGAGCCTCTCCCTGTCAACCCTCCAGTTTCCTCTGCTTCCAACAATGTAGGCATGGCCTCACTGTGCTCTCCTCTTACCCTGAAATAACAGTATTGAATTTGACAAACTGCTGTCTAAATGATCTGAGGTGTAATTCAGTGGTAGAGTGCTTGAATAGCATGTTTGCTGCCCCGGGTTCAAGCCTCAGAATCCTAACAAAATATATAAGGTATGTTTCCATAGGTTTTACTATTCTGGCTCTTGAAAAATTCGGATAGCTCTGGAGCATGGTGGACTACCACCAACCGAACATATAGAAACCTTAGAAGCAGTCACCAAGCCAAAAGTGCTCTCTTCACTAAATTAGATTAATAAAGCCTTAAATAATCACCATCTGCTAGTTATCTAACACATTTGTGCCTTGTCCAAATGAGGAAAGATGGTTGTCATTTCTGAGGGCGGGGGGAGGGGGAAGGTGGCAAACCTTTGGTAAAGGTTCAGATAGCAGATATTCTAGGAGATTTTCAAGCCATGTGATTTCCAAAGCAAGTATTCAACCATGTGGAAATGTAGAAGTGGTCCAACAGCATGTTCATGTCCAATTCTAATAAAACCTGGTTCATAAAGTCAATAGCCAGTGGGACTTAGGGCGTGGTCTACAGGTTTATAGAGAGACACAAGAATAGTTGTAATTTTGTCCCACAGAGTTCTAATTCTCCTGTCCTGTCACAATATAATCTGGAGAGATCTGGGCCATCTAGTATTCTGTGGAGCTTTGACTAGATGTGGTTAGTACACATGATTGTGCTGATATCTCTGCACCCCAGAAGCTAAAAGAAAATGCAATCATGAGTCTCTTCACTTCAGTTGCATTTGGGGGGAATCCAGTTCGCAGAGCTAAGTAAGAGTAAGATAAGCCTTACAGGCTCCGGTGCATGTATATCTGCACAAGCCTTTGAGAAAGGAGGATAAACTTGTTCTTTGTAGCTCCTACTTCCTGTCCTGAACCATGTTTGACATTTTAAAGAGACTTAAAATCATTTTTTTGTTTAAAATATTATGAACGACTGCACTTTTTTCCTGTGATCAAGTCCAACTTCGCATTTGACTAGAGAACAGTATTGACAGCCTGGAAACAACGTAGATATTCAAGGGAGACTGGTTAGGGTATAGGTTCAAAAACCAATGTCTCTACCTCTTTACCTCTTTTCCTCCCATATGAACTTGGCATGAAGTACTTGCTAAATGTCCCAGCAACATGGTAGCATAAGACCAAAGTATGATAGGTTGTTTTTAAAAAAAAAAAAATTTATAAACCTGCTCGAGAAAAGTCATCTGTTCTCTTCCCTGACCCTTAACTTTATTTTTAAAGTGATTGTGAGTGTCTTGCTCCTTAAAAACAAGTCTGACCTTTCACTAACAGTTCTGGTCCTGGCTGAGCATTGTGGCTCTTAAAGGGAACAGAAGGTGTATGTGTAGCTTTAACAGTGTTCTGTATCAGTGTCAATTCTCCAACCACGGAGCAATGTCACACTACCTGAGTGACATCACTGAATGGGAAGCTTGAAAGAAATCCTCACAAAGCTCTCAGTAGCAAATATAGATGCAACCAGAACACAGCTTCTGTCGCAGGCCATGTTTGAATAGTTCTTCAACATCTTTCCACATTAGCATTTTAGAACAATTTTTTGCTTGCGCTCTTAAAAACAATTTTTTTGGATATGTGATTTATGCAGAGTTCCAGAGAAATCTGTCTACTGCTTGCTATCACAGCCAGGGGTATGGCTCATCACTACCCCTGCTACCCGCTTGCGCACTAGGTCCTCCAATGTTTTTGTCACAGGTGTTATCAGTTCTGCCTCTGAGACCTGTGTGCCTTAGGAGGCATCCATTCCCTCCACATTTTCACCAGAGGAGAGCTGGTGTGTCATGTCATGTGGTTTGGCTCTGTTCTTTTAACAAATGCTTCAATTAAGCTACCAGCTTAACTAGTGAATGAAGTAGATCCTTCAGTAAACAACACACTGTTTTCTAAATCTAGAGGATCTATTCCTTTCTGGAACTCCATTTGAGTTTTGTTGTGTTTTTTTAACTCAGGCTCAAAAGAAGAACCAGTAGAATACCTTAAAGAAACAATACTAAAATGCATGATACTAAATGATACTAAATGCATGATACTAAAAAGCATCTACTTAAAAATAATCACACCCTATCCAAGTGAAATTACAAGGCCTAATAGCCTTCTTGCTTCTGCTGGTCTTTCAAAGACAGCTGATTTTAGAAATTACCTTTAATCTCTTGATATGGATGCAAAGAAGTAAACAGTCAACACTTGTCACACCAATTTAGTCTTTTTAGGAATTGTTAACAGCAAGGTATGAAGATATTAGCATTATTTATGTTTCTTGGACAGAATTACATTCTTAGAAATGCTAAGAAAGTGCATTTGGCCTAATTCAGTATTGTTACCTGACCCACTTATGTCTGCTCATTTCTAAAAGAGAATTCTCTGGAGATGAGTTTGTAGGAAAGAAGTCAGGATAAACAAGCTGCCATTCTGACAAATTAGGGCCAATTAGAAAACCAGAGTTTTGCACAGAGAAGGGAAAGGAAGCAGGCCCTGTGCTAAGCGGCTCTTCCTAATCCAAGGTCTGCATTTTCTCTTCTAGAATATCTGCAATTATGTTAGGGTTACTCTTGTTGGAACTGGTCTAGTTGATCGCTGTTGGGATCACCAGTGGGGCAGGTGAGTTTGACTCTGGCTATGACATTTATCAATCACCCCTGCAATTGCCAGAACCCAAAGTGAATGGACCTTTGCTGTCCTAACAATGATTTGTTCAGGTCCTTTTCTTGAGGTAGGGACCAGGACATGGACAGCACAGTACTCTTGCTCTTCAGCCTTGAAAGGGGCTAACAGCATTAGGTATGCCCAGTGTTCAGGGCAGGTGCTCCTCCAGTGACTGATAAGCCTTCCACAAGAGTGACAGAAGATTTTTAAAAGACATGCAAAACTGAGGCAGGGATTTCAGGCTCAAGTGAGGAGTTGGTGTCTTTCAGCAAGAACAGTTTCTAAGTTCTGTTACAATCAACATATCCTATAAGTGTTGTCTTGATTCATAGGCAGTTCAATGCCCAGAGATTTTGGCATTGCTGGAAAAACACAAGTTTGTCTCACTGATCCCAATTGCCATGTTTCCTTCCAAGTTTTACCAGGAGAATACATTGAAAGACTTGTTAAAATAAAATGACAGTCCCTGGCTGTGAAAGAACAGGGCTTTCCTGTTGTTGGGCTATGCATAGCTTCTTTTGTTTGTATTGTTCCTTGCAAGGATTGTGAGTCAGGGAGGGCTAGGGTTTGTGTGTTTTTCTCCAATGTGTGTTCTTCTGGTATAGATAGGATTAAAAAGGAATGCAGGTTTTAAAAAAAAAAAAAAAAGCTGTCATCTTTTAAAACGCTGTCACCACATAGTTCCCAACTCCTGGGTTCCTTTTCTTTTAGGAGAAACACAGGTTTGTTCAAATGCCCTTACCATGGAGGGCAGGCTGGTAGGGCATGACACGACTGCTCTGCCCATGTGCAGATGGGATTTGACTATGATTGAGGCCTCCTGGAATTTGAACAGTTGATTGGCAATTTCTTTTCCATGGGCTTTGCTGATTGATTATTTTGTGGCATATTCTATATAATGTTCCACATTGCCTATTTCATGCTGGTGACTTGCCTACAAATTCTACCTAACCTTTGGTATTTTCCTGTGTACAATGTCTACCTAAGGCATCACTTTGCTCTCCATTCCTTCCAAAAGACTCATAGAAAGAATTCTAGTTGTAGTGAGACAAATGTCTCATCTTCTTGTAATGATTTCTAACTATGTGGTATCTATGTGGTATCTATGCTTGCCTAGGAATTTGCTTGTCCTGGCAAGGGTTGTAGAACAGTCTGTGGAGACATGGAGACTAAATAAACACTGGAATAGAATTGTATGGAAGCCTGTTTGGGGGCACTGAAAGGAGGACAATGGAGGGTCAGGTGGCAAAGGACAGAACCATGCTGTAGCTTCTTCTGTAACTTTAGGGACACCACTTGTGCTTCCATAGGGTAGAAATAATACTACTTCAAGGCTGAGATTAAAAGATCCAGCCCAGAGGACCACGCATACACCAAATAGAGGGACAACAATGTTTATTGCCTGCAAATTAACAATGCTGTGGCATTCCAGCTAGGTGCAATGCAACGCACTGCTTGTCTTGCAAAAGGGAATATTGTTATAGAGCCAGGGGCTAGGGATGGAAGTCTGGGTTTACTATTTGCAACAGTTGGGGTTAGGTCTAGGCTTAAGGCATTCCACTCCTGTAGCAGGAGGCTATGGGTCATGGTGTTGGGAGGTAAGAAGTGGGGGCAGGTCTGATCTGGTCACCTGATTTCTGGGAAAGGACCGAGGACTTAAGATGGAGGTTGTTAAGTCAAAATGGAGGATGATATGCAAACAGAAATGATGCTGTCTGAGCAGCTCAGAAGCAGATTTGCAACTAAAAGAAGTGTAAGGAGAGAAGTAGTCTCAACATTTGTTGGAATGGAAGCTCTTTACTCTTGGAAATTGGCAAATATAACTCTCTGATGAAACAGACAAAAAAAATCAAAGTGGGTCCCATCTACTTACAGAGATCCACACATTTCAAGAGAAGTAGGTTGTTTCACAGAAAGGTCTGTGTAATTCTCCCATCCTTCCTCCTAAGAGTGACATGTTCTGGATACCTACAAAAGGAAGGACTGTTAGTTCTCACCAGAGAGTCACCCTGGCTAGAGAACTTCAATTGTCTCCAAATCCAAGGGCAGGAATATTGTAGGTCCTGCTATATAAAGGACAGAGCTTTTCTAAGACCCCTTGTGAAGGGCACAATTTTAAATGGATATAGCAGAGGTGCAGGCTAGTAAATGGTTTTAACAAGACAAGAGACTAGTAAAAAACAAAAGTTTATTAAGATGCCATTAAGTAACACTGGCAATCAGGCAGACAAAAGAGTACAGCACTATTAGTGCTGCTGCTGCTACTATCCAAACACTGTTTTTTTTTTTTTTATCAGAATTATGTCTCACATTTCTGGGGATAGTGGAATCATTTAATCAGACATTGGGTACACGAGTGGATCCTGGTAATTGTTCACCATTTGGGTGATTACTTTTGTGACCAAGTTCTGAGTTACCCTACGTAGGGCATTATATTCACATAGGCATATGTCCTGTTAGCCAGGGTAGAAAAATGGTTAATACTTAGTTATCATTGATACCTTGTCTTACCATGGTTAGTAGGGGAATTTCATCCTGTGGGATGAGTGTGAAAGATTTCACTGAGAGTGGCCAACAAATATAACTCTCCCTTTCTCTTGGAGAATGTAAGTGTGAGTACACGCCCTATCGGATGATTGGAGTGATGTTTTAAAGGTGTTTTATAAGGCAGGGGTTGTAGGAAGCTGGTTGGAGTTGGAGTGGGCATAGTTGGTTTCTCATGACAGATAATGGACTGTGTGTCCTCATGTGTCCACGATATGTTTTTACCTGGATATGTGCCCAAGTATGTGGCTTCTCCAAAAAGAGGACAGAAGGTAGTATCTAAATCTGAACAAAACTAGGCTTCATGGGAACCTAAATAAAATAGAATTCTGGTACTAAATGAAGTTACCTAGGTCTTCATTGGTTCTATATTTCCTCCCTCAGCCAGTGAAGAGATGAATCTTCAGGAGACTGACAGAGTTAGCCCCCACTCTAGAATTGTTGAAGACGAGAGGTCTCCTATCATCTATAGCTTCTTACTGCTGAGAAGGGTCACAGCTCTGAGGAAGTAGGTGGTCACTTTGGAGGACCGATTGAAGCCAAACAGGTGAAAAATTTTGGGTACTGGGATAGAATAAGGTTTGAATCAATGGGTTATTCCATTCTGAAAGAAGCTTGTAAGAAAGTAGAGAATGCTTGGATTAAAATTCAGGACAATGGACAGAGGGCTGGAAAGGAGGTTAAGCCATTAAAAAATTGACCAGATATCAAGCTTCCAGCAATGAGTATTTTTTGGTCATCTTGCGTGATTTCAATTACCTGATGAACACAAGTATAATTTCTCCTGCAGGATCACATAGTTCCCTTCTTGGCGGGTAACTAAGAGAGCTAGAGCTCTATGGTTTTGAGGACCACAAGTTGGGAATTGGTATTGTACAGTCTGCATAGAGTTGAGTAGTTTGACCTGGTGGCTTAGCAATAAGGACCATTCAGGAGTCTGTACAGAATTGGGTACATCATTCCCTCCTATGGGCACTTTTGAGAGAACACCAGCTGAGGATAAATGATGTGGGTTCTGCTCTACAGTGCTAGTCAGGTTACAGTTAGCTTTTGGACAGAATGTCGAAAGTTTGGGATAATTGAATTGAAAATATGATGTATAACTCTGGAACAAAATAGAGTTCAAAGGCATTTCTAGGTAGGGTCAGAAAAGAATGGCCACACAGGAAACACTTTTGAGCTTGATGGTCCGGGCTTTCTTAGATAGCCCTTACCCTGTTGAGTTGTTAGTGGTGAAGTTAAGTGAAGATTAGCCTGATGCCATGTTGCCGTACTATTCTATCAAGGTGAAAGTCCCATCTTGATTCTGATTTGTTTGGGTTAGTGTATAACTTAGAATTGTTGATCCATCCTTAATGGCTGGTAAAAGAAACTAGATTTTCCATAGGGGCAGTCAGAGGGGGAGAGGGTTGGGAATAGGCCCTCAGAAGTAGGGAGGGGCAGTTGAGTACAACTGCATTTCTTGTCAGCTGTAAAATGACTGAGTTTGTAAATAATGTTCTCTCCATCTGGTATAGGAGAATGTCTTGGCCTGGTTTGAGTTCTTGAGAGAGTTGAGGATATTTGAAAGAGTTCTTTAAAATGGTACAGGGTTTAAAATAAGTCTTTCTACAGATATAGGTTGAGTGAGGTACAGTCCAGAGAGAATGTATCTGGTGATGAGAGATTTTCCTATAGAGATGATCTGAGTTGGAGCTTCATGCAGTATACCTCAGATGAAAGGTGGCCTGGCTATAGACTAGGCTGACAGACTTGTTGGGACAGGAATGTTTCCTCCATTTCATCCCCAAAGTCATATAATGCTGTTAGTCCCACCTGGGTTTCATTTGAGATCAAGCAATGGTCTCCAAAACAGAGAGAGGTCCTAGATCAAGTAGCTTTGGGGCAGTATGTGGGTATCTGTGGGTAGAGCTGGTCAGATCTGATTGAGTCAGCTAGAGCAGCAGTAGAAGCACACTTCCTGCTCATGTAGACGTAGCCCACAGGCACATCTGCCTGGCTTGCCAGCCACAAGCTGTCCATGCTCCCCACACTCCCCTGGGGGACCAATCGGTACCTGCCACAAGTGCCTTACATCAACTCCCCCCTAGGCGATTGGCCAGGGAGGACTCAGGAGGTTGGGGTGCTGGGGCTATATAATTCCTGATCTGCTCAACAATAAACGAGACCTGCTTCAAGCTTGTCCTCCCGGCGTGTGTTCCGTGTGCGTGTCGTTCACGCTTACCTCCTGCCGAGGATCTAGCCCCACAAGTGCCGCCCAATGTGGGGCTTGAGTGTTTTCGCCAGGCGGACGGTCTAGTGCAAGGTAAGCGCCTCCATGGGCAACCTTCCCCTGCAGCACGAGAGCCTCAATCTCGAGCGCTTGTTGCCCTGCTTTGGAGTAGGCAGATAAAAGTATCAGAAAAGGAAGCTAGTTTGATATGGGAAATAGTAAGTGCATGGTGCCCATGGATTGACTCCAGGGACATTTGGGATCCAGATAGCTGGACCGGCGTCCTTCAAGCGGCTCGTAAAAAAGAAGTCCACGAAGGCGCTGAGCTGCCCTTGACTTTTTACCCTATTGTAGTAGCCATTCAAGCCTGTCTGTCAGGGAGAGAGGAGGGGGAAACTCTGCACGCATTCAACGCCTCACTGCGGGAGGAGGCAGAACATACAGAAAATGGCGGAGCTGCTTAGGCACTTCTGTCTTCTTGTGACACAGCAGACAAGTCCAGTAATAGTGTAGATGAACAAGAACTTCCGCCATCTTGTGACGCAGAGGGCCGACCAGCTATACTTGCTAAACCGCCTCCCCCACACTATCAATCCCAGGAAGTCCACCCAACTGTTTCTTTTGGCCGTTTAGGCCAGCCTAGCCAATCTATGGTACCCCCATGACCCGAAGGTGCTTGACAAATATCCGACCGCTGTTAGGGAGGATGGACTGCACTCTCCTTATGCTCAGCAGATGCTCAAAACCATTAGCACCGATCTTAATTGCCCTCATGATTGGAAGAGCTTAATGCTCGCAGCCCTATCTTCGGGAGACTTCCTTTCATGGAAAGCTGCCTTTTATGATGAATGTGAACAACAAAGTGCACGAAATATCGCTGCTGGAGGACATGATGCTAACATGGCGGACCCTGATTGCTTAAAGGGGGAGGAAGCTTATGCATCTCCTGTCGCATAAGCAGCGGCACCCTCGCAGTACTTTGACCAAGTATGCCTCTGTGCATTACGGGCTGTTTCCTCAGTCCCTTCTAAAGAAGGGGACAAACAACTAAAAACCCTCATACAACGTCCCAACGAGCCTTTCACTGACTTTGTTGCTTGTGTTCAAGAGGTAGTAGCCTGGAAAGTGTCCCACGCTGGAGCCTGAGACGTACTAGCCAGGACCCTGATATGGGAGGGGGCCACTCAGGAATGTAGAAAAGCCATTGCCCCTGATCGAAATGGGGAAATCACTGATTGGATCTTGGCCACAAGAGATTTGGGGACCTCAACTCATGCTATGACTGCCCTTGCACAGGCTTTCACCTCTATGACCGCCAACACTCACACGCCCCCTAGTGGCGCCACGGGAACCCAACCTTGTTGGGGATGCGGCAGGACTGGTCATTTTAAAAAGGATTGTCCATCACTCCAGGGCTCACCCAAGAGGAAACAACCCCCTTCCGTATGTCCTAAATGCAAGAAGGGTTTTCACTGGGCCTCCAAATGCCGCTCTAAAACTCAGCCTTTAAACTAGATAAGGGGCAGTCCTCAGCTCCTACCCCAAGAGGACAACAACGCAGCCATCCCCCCAGGTATTATGGACTATCCCTATCCAAAATGGAAAAGCTAGGATGGAACTTAAAGTAAATGGAACAAAATTTAAAGGTATCATTGATACTGGAGCTGACTGTACAGTCCTTAGAAAAGAGGAGGTCGAAGGGTTAGGATGGAACCTAGTTCCTGGCCCCTGCCTACAGGGTGTCAGTGGGAAAGCTGCCTCCCTCCAGGTCCAGTGGCCTGTGAGATGGGAAGACTGCGATGGGGCCAGCAGAGCTTTTAAGCCTCTTGTTGCCCCTGGCCTCCCATGCAATCTCTGCGGTACGGATGTTCTTACTAATATGGGTACTGTGCCAACAACGGATGATAGGGCCTTTTATGAAGACATCATGACAGATCAAGCCGTTAAGCACCCAACGTACCCCCAATTCTAATGGCCACTGTTATGTGACCAGAGCCAATCCCAGTCCAGTGGGACACCACCAAACCCATATGGATCAAACAGTGGCCTATTTCCCCCGAAAAGCTCCCCCATCTCCAGGCTCTAGTGGAGGAGCAACTAAAAAGGGGACACATAGAACCCAGCACCAGTCCCCATAACTCCCCCATTTTTGTCATCCAAAAAAGAACTTGAGGGAAATGGAGACTCCTCCATGACCTATGTTCCATTAATAGTCATATGAAAAAGATGAGAACGCTCCAACCCGGACTCCTGCACCCTTCTGCAATACCCAAAGGCTGGCATGGTTACCATTATTGACATTAAAGACTGCTTCTTTTCTATCCCCTTACACCCTGATGATAAAGAATATTTTGCCTTTTCAGTGTGGGAGCCTAACTGTCAGCTACCCATGCGCCAATATCAATGGAAAGTTCTCCCTCAAGGGATGAAAAATAGCCCTACACTATGCCAGATGTATGTTGCCCATGCTATCCAGCCTCTACTAAGTGTTTTTGCATTCATTATATGGACGACATTCTGCTGGCACACAAAGATGTTGCCACTATACAAAACTGCCTAACACAACTTAAGAAAAACCTTACAGTGCTAGGCCTCCATATCGCCCCCCAAAAAATTTAAATCAAAGCCCCTTATGCCTATCTTGGATACCATTTAGATCAAACGATTACCCCAAATTGGCCTAGTATTATTATTAAACCCCAATATACTTTAACTGAACTACAACAGTTATGTGGACATATCAATTGGGTAGGTGATCTTATGCATCTCCCTACCCAACAGCTCCAACCCTTGTTTCAATTACTTCAGGGACCCTCTGACCCAACTTCTCTTCGTATACTTTCCCCTGTTGCTCAGCAAGTTCTATAACAAGTTGCTGACCAATTATGGTGCTTTGGTGTTTTTAGATACCACTAGGAGATCACTTTAATTATAATAAATAATAATTGCCTGATGGCGGTGCTGACACAAACCCATGGTATGTTGCAATGGATCCATCTGGCCACTTCCCAATTACCAAAAATTAGCACGCCCATTACTATGCTATGCAACCTGGACATCAAAGGCGCGGAACGATGCCGTCAAACCTATGGCCAGTTCCCCGACCATCTTATCTGGCCCATAGGAAAAACCATCTTTGATTTCCTGACAACTGAAGAGGAATTAGCCTTACAGGTCATCCACTACTATTTTAGCATTGATAATCACATGCCCAAAAACCCTGTGTTAAGAGTTACCCAAGAGCTCCCGCTTTTATGGTGGTGCCCTGCCTGTCCAAAAGGGAAACCCATCCCTCAGGCTGTTGTGCTTTTTACAGATGCTAGCAAGACTGTTTACGGATTTTACAATGCCAATACTAAAAAATATATGCTTCAACAACATTCCCTATCCATTCAAGCTGCTGAATTACTAGCCATATTACTTGCCCTTACATCCTTTCCCAATAAACCTCTTAATATTTTTTCTGATAGTCTATATGCTGTACAAACTGTCACCATTCTTCCTGGGGCCTTATTAAGGGATGATGGTCATGATATAACGCAAATAATGTTCAAAATTCAGACTGTACTAGACAATCGTGCCCAACCCTGGTACATTCAACACATTAGATCTTATACTAACCTCCCCAGGCCCCTAGCTGCTGGTAATGAAGCTATTGACCATGCTGTTACCCCAACCGTGTTACTCACCAATACATCCATGGACCAGGCCCGAGCGTTGCATGGTCACTTCCACTTACCAGCAACCACTATCAAACAGTTATTTTCTGATTTAACACACCAACAATGCAAACACATGATTCGGTCCTGCTCCTCCTGTGCCGCCTCTCTTACCCTTAGGACCACTACAACCCATGGGAACAAATCCGCGGGGCCTTAGGCCCAATGGCACATGGCAAATGGACATAACCCATATTCCCCAGTTTGGCAAACAAAAATACATCCATGTATGCATAGATACATTCTCAGGCTTTATAACAGCCTTAGCCCTAACTGGTGAAACAAGGCCCACCATCAAATCACTTTTACATGCCATCACAATTATGGGCGTTCCTTGGACCCTTAAGACAGACAATGGCCCTGCTTACACGTCCAGACAGTTTCGCGAATTTTGCGCCCTTTGGAACATTACGGATCACACAGGTAACCCATATAACCCACAAGGCCAAGCCATTGTAGAACGCACTCACAGGGAAATCAAAACCCTTCTTTTAAAAGAAAATGGGAGATGGAGGGGCTAAGGCTTAAAGACCCCCCCAAACAAAATTAAACTATTGTCTTATAGTGAAAAAAATTTTGACATTTGCACCTACCACGCACGGGTCCCTGGCAGCCCTGCATTGGGGTCTCCTGAAGGCACCTTCTCTGGTCCCTGTGGTTAGATGGAGGGACCCCATCACAAGAAAATGGGAGGGCCCTGCCCCCCTAATGGCACAGGGGAGAGTATTTGCTTGTATCTTTCCAGACATGAGCAACAAACCTGTTTGGATTCCAGCTCGAGATGTCTGACCAACTGTCACCACCTACGAACGAGATGCGTCGACTACGCTTGGACAGCCCACAAAGGAGAAGGTGCAGACCTCGAGCTAGTGCCCATGCCATCACCTGGGGAGACCTAAAGGGATTGGTAGAACAGACTCAAGCTATGGCCCCAGACCTAAACCCGGGGCATGGTACTCTATTCCTCCTGATGTGTGCCATTATTACAGCCAATTCCCAATCTGCTGCAGGGCAGGGTAAGATAACGCTAGTGCCCAGCCCTCAGATCTTGATGATAGTAGGGGAAGATGCCACCCTCTTCCCTCAAATGCTTTCTTCCAACGGCACAGTCGGCCTCCCCTTCTCGGTGGATGCCCTATGGCATCAAAAAACAAACCTCACTTTTGGATGGGAGTAGGCCATCTCTTTTTGCTTTTCAAACGAGTCAGTAAGACAGTTTGATGGCTGTACTATCCCCCTCACCAAAGTGACTCATGGGACAGGATGGTGGAAATACACAGGACCCTACCCTGTCTGCTCCACTGGGAAAAATTGCACTCAAGCTACTGACATACCTTTCCATATGCAGCTATGTCCCCGTAGGGAGTTTAATAGTTTTAGCAATGTTTCCACTCCTCTTGAGGAATTAGTGATTAGTTTTTGTGCCAGCTCCTGGCAAGGCAGGATGTTTGGAAGCCTCACTTTGTCCCTATGCCCGGCTATATACAATGGGTCTGAGGAGAATCCCAAACCTCAAAATCTAAAGGAGTTTTACAACTCTTCAGGGGGGGTGATTGGTGGACCTAGGACCCCCCATGCCAATCGTTTGTTCATCACATTCCTGCCTGGACCTGTCCCCCTTTCCATTGGCCAACACGCATCGCTGCAACCCTCTGCAAGCGACCAAGTGTCAGGGATGGTGGTGGTTAGAGCCCCGTTCTTTTTTTGTCTAGGAGACAACTCTTCTGACACCTGCATGCTTAGTAATCACTGGCAACCAAATGACACATATTCCTTTGCAGGCTGGTGCATGTTCCCCCATTTATTGTTTTGGCTACTAACAACTCTCAGTTTTCCCAGGTTCAACTGATTCGTCCACACCCTAGGAGAGCAATAGGATTGATCATTGCGATCGGGTCGGCAATCATTGCTTCAGTGGCTTCTGCTACCACTGCCGCTATATCTTTGTCCCAGAGCGTGTCCACAGTGCATCAGATAAACCAGCTCATCCCTCAGCTGTCATCCATAGAGCTGCAGCATCTGCAGGTTGCCAGTCATCTTAAAGGAGGCCTTCTTGTGCTCCAACAACAAATAGACTTGCTCCAAGAGCAGATTACATTTCTTCAGCTGCAACAACGAAGACTGTGTAATACTATGACTACTTCTGTCTGTCAGCTTTCCACTCCCGTGCCCAATGTCACTGAGCTTAGTGACTACATTAAAGGCCCTTGGTCCCTTAAGTACTTAAATTTTACCCAACACTTACTGCATGATGTTACCCACCTAAATCAGACCACTATAGAGCTTATTCACGCTGCCTCCTTTTTAGAAGATGTGCTTAAAAAGCTACAGCAATGGTTTTCGCCATCCTCTCTGGTTATCTGGGGAGGCCTTGTGCTGTTAGGGCTTATTCTTCTGGGGATTATTAAATGCCTACACTCCTGGCAAAAACTCCAACAACGGGTCACCATAATGACGGTCCTTTTAAAAGAAAAGGGGAAATTTGTGGGTAGAGCTGGTCAGATCTGGTTGAGTCAGCTGGAGTAGCAGTAGAAGCACACTTCCTGCTCATGGAGACATAGCCCACAGGCACATCTGCCTGGCTTGCCAGCCACAAGCTGTCCACACTCCCCCGGGGACCAATCAGTACCTGCCACAAGTGCCTTACATCAACTCCTCGCTAGGTGATTGGCTGGGGAGGACTCAGGAGGTTGGGGTGCTGGGGCTATATAATTCCTGATATGCACAACAATAAACGAGACCTACTTCAAGCTTGTCCTCCCGGCGTGTGCTCCGTGTGCGCTTCGTTCACGCTTACCTCCTGCCGGAGATCTAGCCCCACAGGTAACAAGTAGGGGAGGTGAGCAGAAATCTTAAGAGTAAATTCCAGAAGGAACCCTCATCACTTTTGTGGCTACAGGGGTATTACATTTGCTTGAAAAGGATTCCTCTCAAAGGGGCCCATGAGGTGTTTTGCTTTTGTTTCTATGTTTTGTCCTGAGAGGTCCTTTGCAAGCAATCAATGTTTAGGGTGTAAAGATGTTTCAGAAGAAGAGCCATCAGGTTGAAGGACTTGTTCAGAATATCTCCTGAGAAGCTAGAGAGTGAGACCAGCAGCAGACAAGTGGGAGCCCAGGAAAGGGGGATCCTAGGGTATTGATTTGTGGGCATGGCATCTGTATATAGGTTCAAGGAGATGAGGAAAAGAGGGTTTCTTTGGGTAGTAGTGAGAAGGAGTGGAAATCAGTCACATCCAGCTTGGATGGGGTTCCCTACAGAGATTGTAAAGCTGTCTTTTATGCAAGGATGGGAATTTTCTTTCTCCACTTTTAGGTATCAGCTTTGAGCTTCATTCTGCCTATCATTTCCTAAGACATCTGCCACCTGCTGGGTGATTTGAGAAGTGAAGGCTGACTCAGCCAGTGGGCAGGGAAATTAAGAGCCCAGAGCTGCAATGATAGATTGTAATAGGACTCAGATGCCTCTTCAGAGGTGGCAGGAAATGTCTCTATGCATCCAGTAAAGGAATCAATGTTTAGACATAGCTATTGCACTGAAGGAGGTAGGAGCATGAATATGAGAACTTTTACTAGTCCTCACATGTGGGATTCTTCCTAAGTGGTATATGAGCAATTCAGAGTGGATCACACTTGCCCCAAGGGTTAATTTAATTCTAGACAGAGCCCTGCTATGTCAGAGACAGGAGAGAAAGCAGAGTGAATATCTTGTTATAGTGCTTTTAATACTTTCTTCTTTGTATGTAGGGAATTGTTGTCCTTATGGATGTCTAGCTTGTTGTTATGCAGCATGCTATTTTACTTGTAGGAACATCTGCAATATCTACCATGTAGCCCCCAGGGATAGGAGAGTGTGGTTTCCTAGTGGTTCTACCAGAAATAAGGAGATTGAGAATAGGGTAGGGCTGGTGTCTGACTACAGGGTCATGGATTCTACCAGAAGTTCTGTGTAAGGGTATGAAGCCTTTTGGTTACCTGGTCTGCCTTCTTGGCTATGGATTCCAGGGATAGGTGTCCTTGTGTCCCCTACAGTGGTGACCATTCCATAGATAAGCAAAGCAATCACACAGATACCAGATATACTGTGAAGCAGGAATGTCAAATAGGATACCCCGGAGAAAACTGTAAATAAGACATGCTAAATGTACTTCTAGTTTCCATAAAGCATTAGCCTCTTGAATATAGTGGGGCTTAAGTAAGGTGAAGCATCGTCACCTTGTGGTCAGAGACACTCAAACTTTCTATGACTTGCATGGTAAACACTACAGCCTAGCCTACGAAATTTTTTCTCCTCAAGTGCTAAGCTACTGCCCTCCACACTCTAGGTATAAGGAGGGTGGGGAATGGCGGGTAGGTCATGTCTCACTGCACTGGAGTGTTTGAGTGTTTCTCCATGTGAGTGTTCCAAGGGGCAGCATTGTTGGAGGACTGGAAACAGCATAGTAGGATTGAGGACCCAGCAGTTAGAGTCCTTATCCAGGAGAAGGGTCTGGTATTGTGTAATATGATTCTTAGAACCAAAGTCAAGGACTCTATGATTTAGGACACCCAAGTCCTGATGAGATCTCAGTAATTGAATAGATTTTCCCTAGAATACATTACTAGCTTCTGTGGTTGGAAGGACCCCTGTGACTCAAGCTTGAAGGCACGGGTCCCAGCCTAGGCCAGTATTTTTTTTTTCAGGCAGAAGAGAAAGTTTATTGCTGAACTGCTGGCCTGTGGCTGAGATGATCCATGGCCGGAGAGAAGGGAGAGAAGGGAGAGAAGGGATGACCCCCCCCCCACCCAGCCCTGCCTTATATCTAGGGCAGGGGCAGGGGGTGTGGCCAGATGGATTAGGATGTGACCTCAGGGAAAGGGGAGGTAACTGCTTCCAGGCCTGCTGGTTACCCAAGTAACTGGGTGGAGACTTAATGAGGTGGGGACATCTACATGGAGCCTTCAGGGACAGGACCTTGCATTCCAGCCTTTTAATAGTTATGAAAAAGGGCGAAGACTCTCTCTGGCTGCTTCCTGCTGGCAACGAGCATTGGCATTAGGGTTAAAAGGCAGAAATGTGGCCCCTCCTGGAGAAGGGGAGCAGCAGGGTCCTTTCATGGTCGATGCCAGTCCTTGAATGAAGCCTGGAAGAAGTCTCATGAGGCAGGGACTGGACAAAAAATATATTATGCAAAAGGAAGGGTTTAGGGCACAAAATTAAAAGTTGGATGACTTGGCTAGTTCTTATACTCAGGTATAGACATTAGTTGGACAAGCTACTATCTCTTGATCCCCAGCTCTGATTAACTTTGAAAGGGCAAGATAAAGTGACTCCATTTAGGATGTGATCATTTTCCTCTTACTGCACTCCATGATCCTTGTTCCCAGAACTGGCTGAGTCCCAGTCGTCTAGATGCTTGTTGCTGGAATGGCTTGCCCCCGTTGGCACTCACGGGGTTTGAACTCAGGGCCTGGGCACTGTCCCTGAGCACTTCTGCTTGAGGCTAGTACTCTACCATTTGAGCCACAGCTCCACTTCCAGCATTTGGCTGGTTAGATATAAGTCTCTTCAGCCATGCTTCCAGCCTGGCTTTTCGCTGGTTAGTTGGTTGATGGATATTGAGAGAGATTTTCTGCCTGGGCTGGCTTCGAACTGCAATCCAAGGTGTCTTTGCTACAAAAGCCCTTTTTTTTATTTCCAATTAAAACAACAAGGAGACCAAGGGGACTAGAGCTTACCTGTACTTTGTCAAGAATTGACCAAATACTTGCCAGAATTCTGCAATGACAAAACTCAGTAGATGTGATGAGTTTTAGCACAGATATATAGCTAGATGGACAGTGTACACCAATTTAACAATCTTTGTCTTGTATGAATTTAAGACATACCCATACCATCTTCTTCCTACACTGTTTCTTCAATTCCCTTTTCTGAGACTTCACTAACAAATGACATTTACACAAACATACACATGGAACACACATACACACTGTGCACATAGGTTTTACAGCATGCAAAAATGAATTTCAGCAGTATACTCTTTTGGAATTCCAATAGATTAAATGACCTTTTTTTGCCCAATATTTTAGAACCACGTGGTTGGTTAGAAAGATAATTTTGCTAGCAAACAAAAATTTTCAGATTATAAAATGGAGAAACCATATTTTGATAAACTCCAGTGGGATGTCATTTTGAGGGGAGTCGCAGGAGGTCACAAACACACTAACAGAAAACACGGAGCATGGCATAATGGCACCTGAGCTGGTGCCTGTTCAACCCAATATCCACCACGTGGTTAATGATAGAGAAAATAACTTTTAGATATCTTTGCTGACAAAGCACATTGGTGGTCAAGCCTCAGTTTCGGAGGTCTGTGAAAAGAGGCAGCTTTGTGAGCAAGGCACATTATCAGGATGGTATGACTTGGAGTTTTATAAAGTAAGCAAGCAAGCAGGCAGATGAGGGAGAAAAAGGAAGAGAGAGGAAGAGAGAGAGTACCTGAATATAAGTGACTCCTGACCATTTACCATTGCAGTGGCAAAAACTGTATCTGTGTGAGTATTTCGAGCAGGCCTCATTGCACTGTCAAGAGGCGTGCTAGCATTTTCCCTGCTTGGGTGTGACTGTGATGCAAAAACCCAAAAAGCACGGGAGGGAGGCGCCTGGTGAGTAGATGAGCTTACCATGCAGAAGCGGTGGATGGAGTGGCAGAGAACCGGAGCAGCAGCAGTTTCACTCACCAGGGTAGACAAGTGGTGTGGAGGTGGAGATGGATGTGGAGGTGGCCAGCAATAGTATCTGTGAAAAGTGCCACATGGCGACTCGCAGCAGTTCAGTTCGAGGAAAAAGGGCAGTCAGGACTGGGGATACTCCCAGAAGCAGGAGAAAAATAGAGGGGAATCCCGCCTGTCCTGACTTTTAAGCCCTTCCCAAGTCATGGCACCATATATGTTAGGTTTCTTAAAGTAGGTAGCCAGTAAACGAGAACGCCACGCAGTATTCAGGCAGGAGAGAAAGTTTATTACCGAACTGCTGGCCTGTGACTAAGATGATCCATCCTAGGCCAGTATTAACAAGCATCTTAGATGAGCTATGGCCTTAGTCTGGTCCTGTTCTTTATCCTAGCATTCCTTTTGCTAGGCTACTCCTCTCTTTCCTTGTGTACAACTTAGAAAGGTTTGAAGATTGGGTATGGTAAGCAGGAGCTGGAATGAGGGTGTTCTGAAGAGAAGAAAAGGCATTTGGTGAGTTTTCCAGGTGCTCCAATTCTAGGCCTCTTATACAGGTCTAGAAGGGAGTCCATATGGAAGTATTCAGAAAATAAAACTCCTGGTCAGTCCTAAAGATTAGAAGTCTTATGTTTCCAACTAGATGAGAGGCTTTGCAGGATTTGGTAAGTTACTTTTTCCGGTTGTGATGTGCTTTGGCCAGGCCTTGGAGGAATCCAAGACATTTTTTTTTTTCACCAGTCCTGGAGCTTGAACTCAAGGCCTGGGCCCTGTCTCTAAGATTCTTTTGCTCAAAGCTAGCACTCTACCATTTGAACCACATTGCCACTTCTGGCAGGGCCATTTCCTAAGGCCTTGCCCAGACACAGAGCAGCATCACCAAGCCATGAGCACCGGGATCCGGGCTGCCCAAGTGCAGAGGAACAGAGGCCCGCGGTCACAGGTGCTAGTACACCCACTTTCAGACAAGCCTCCTCACCTCGGGACAAACCCCTGGGCCAGCAGCTCAGGGCCAGCCGGGTCCCAAGGAAATGAGCTCCAGCCTGCCCTGGCCCACACTGGGAATGGTCCCAATCTAATGGTTTCTTATCCACTGCAGTCCAGTTCTGGTTCGATGTACATTCATGTCTGTTGGGAGTAGATGAAAGAAGGCTGATATTCATACTGAAGTAGACCCTCCTGAGATACTATTTCTCTTTTCCTTCTATTTGTGTGTGTGTTTTTCAAAATTTATAGAAGGTTACATTAGAGGTATTAATTTTTCTCTATATTTAAATCTTTATGACTATTAAAAATCTATGAAAAATGAATTCACATCATTTTCAGGATAATGGATTGAAATGGCAATCATTGTATTTTGTTAAATAATCCAGACTACATATGACCTAGCATGTTTTTTCTCCTTTGGGAAATAGAGATTGTTTTTCTTTAAAGGAAGGTGTAAAGCTAGGTGTCAGTGTATCAAGCCTATAATTCAAGCTACCCAAGATGCTAAGATCTGAGATTCCTGTTTTCATTTGTTTGTTTGTTTTGTCTTGTTTTTTGCCAGTCCTGGGGCTTGGCATCAGGGCCTGAGCATTGTACCTGGCTTCTTTTTGCTAAAGGTTGGCACTCTACCACTTGAGCCACAGCACTTCTGTCTCTGTTTATGTGGTGCTGAGGAATTGAACCCAGGACTTCTTGCATGCTAGGCAAGCACTCTACTGCTAAGCCACATTCCCAGCCCTGTGATTCCTGTTTTAAAGGCAGCTTGGGCATGAAAATGCATGACTTTTATATCCAATTAATCATTCAAAAGCTCCAAGTGTAGCTGTTTAAGTAGTAGTAGAGCATTAACCTTGAGCAACATAAGCCTAAGGACAGTCCCCATGCCCTGATTTCCAGCTCTTGGACTGGAAGAATGAAAAAGGAGGAGGAGGAGGAGGAGGAGGACATACACTTTGAAAAATAAGAATATACATAAGAGTAGATGACAGGCTGGGAATGTGGCTTAGTGGTAGAATGCTTCCCTAGCATGCATGAAGCCCTTTGTTCAATTCCTCATCACCACATACACAGACAAAGCTGCAGGTGATGCTGTGGCTCAAGAGGCAGAGTGCTTATGTTGAGCAAAAAGATGCCAGGGACAGCCCTCAGGCCCTGAGTCCAAGCCCCAGGACTGCAAAAAAAAGAAATAATACCCTTGCTACCAGTGTATCACATCTGAGTACCCTGGATACTGTTAATTTGGGTATTAGAACTGGGGAAGGGAGAGGGAATACTAAAATCAAGAGACAAAGAACAAAAAGACAAAGCATTCAAAAATGAAAACTTACAAAATCATTTGGTGTAAACCAATTGCACAACTCTTGTCGGGAGAGGGGAAAAGGGAGGGGGGAATGAGGGAGGAGGTAACAAGTAGAACAAGAAATGTACTCACTGCCTTTCATATGAATCTGTAACCCCTCCATATCACACTTTGACAATAAGGAAAAAAAAGAAAGGAATAAAAAGTAGTACTTGGGAATTAGAGTAACTCAGGCTGGCCAAAGTGAGACAAGGTGGGGCAATGATTTTTTTGATATGAGGCCCTTGTCTGTTGTCTGGCTGGTGAAGATCTTCTCCCAATCTGTGCACTTCCTATTTATCTTGCTATGTCATTTGCCATGCAAAATCTCTGCAGTTTAATGCAGTCTCCCTTATTCAACATTTCTTTGATCAAGAAAATGTGATAGTAGATTTTCTTGAAATTTCATTCATCCATGAGAAAGCATGATATTGACCTGGAAAAATTATGTTAAGTAAGACAGGAACTGAGAGACAAGGACACACATTTTCCCTTACATGTGGAAACAACATTTAGCTCATAAAATTATAACTAAATAAATTGGGTGGTATGCAGGTATATAAAATGCATTTGTTAACTTTTAAATTGTGTTGTTTGTCATCTTATTGATTTGTCTACTGTTGATGCTCAAATTCATTCCTATTCCCTGTTCCTCCATCTGCATGTATTTTTCAGATGGGGTCAACTTGGACTCACTGAGGTACATATTACCAATTAAGCTATGTGGCTGCCTGTATTTGGAGCCCCTATTCATCTTGCCTGCCACAAAACAGATTCAGTCCTTAGGGTCTAGGATAGGTTTTCTCTACACTGTTTATTAAAGCACCTATTAGGGGATCTTTCTCCAAATACCTGTCATCATCTATAAGTAATATGTTAACCAAGAGTGAAATCAAAATATTTCAGAGCAAAGAAAATTACAAATCTTTGGGAACTGATTAGGATTGTAGTCTGGAACAATGATGATCCAAATAGTATGTTTTGAAGGTTTGCTTTTATCTCTATAACTATAAATATATCTATCTCTATCTCTATATCTATAGATACACTATATATAGATACATAGATATGCTATTTGTATGTATGTACTATATATAAGTATATCTAATATAGATATCTATATGTACACTACACATACTACATCATATATAACTGTATATGTATATAGTCTATATAGTATATGTAGTATATATAAAGCTATCTATAGTATGAATCTATATATTTATATGTCTGTAGACATATATACATATACGAGGCAAACACTCTTGCCACTAGGACATATTCCCAGGCCCCCATGTACCATTTTTTAAGGACAATCTTGTTCTTCGGGAGCTGGCTTGGGCAGCGATCAGCTTCTTAAGGTCCCCGATGGTGTCATCGGTGTTGCACTTAACTCAGACTTTCTTCCCCATGCAGTCATTGCAAACAACCTCGATCATCCTGGCGGAAGCTCAAATCTCCTCAAACCTTCTTCCAAGGAGACAACCTCCTCACTGGAAACGCTTAAAGCTAGCAAACTAAAGAAAATACTGGGAAATCGGAAGCGGAAGTTGCCTGAAGGAAACTTCCTCCCCCTTTGCATCCCAGTAGTCTTGATTAAAGGCATGTGTGTCCTCATAGACCATAAATCTGCTGGTTTCTTTGACCTTGCACAACCTATCCACTCTACTGTGCCCACCTCTGTTTAGAGGTCTTTCTTCCTGAGATGTTCAATGCTAAGCAGTTAAAAGTGCCTATGAACAACCACTGTTGTATTCCGGGAGGGAGAATAATCCATTGAGGCACAACTTAAGGTGGGAAGGGTTTTGTTTACAAAGGGATTTTATTTACAACCTAAAACCCAGAACCAGAGCAGCCCTCCATCTCCAAATGCTAGCCTGGGGCTACCTTGTGCAGGGCTAGTTACCCAGAACCCAGACCTGAGACCTGACCTGAACTCCGAACCTCCATTCCTTAACCTCCAACCACCTCAGCCTTCAACCTCCAAACCTCTAGAGAAGCAAGCTTCCTTCCTGTAGGCCTCTCCTCTCCTCAGGCTTTAAGCCTCAAGCCTCCCCACAGGCCTTAAGCTTCTCTGCAGGCCTCAGGCTCCAGACTCCCCTGCTGGCCTCAGGCTCTGGCCCAAACCTGCCTTGCTCCTCCCGCCAACCAGGTGCTGCTCTACTCAGCTTCACTCACCTCCTCTCTCCAACTCCTGCTCTTCTCGCCCCCCCACCCCCCCTCACTGTGGCCCAGGCAGGCAGTATATGATGCACTGAAAGGAGAATGGTCTGGAGCCTTCAAACAAGAAGTATTAGAATCCAGTCCTAGAAGGGGCCTTAGAGGTCCTGTTGTTACTTGCTATTTTCTTACTGGTTTCTTAGAACACAAGTGCTTGTGGAACATACAAACTCCTTAGACACAGTATGAAGTGTTTCTCCTGGCTTAAAGACAATGAAGAACCCCAAAGGCCCACAATAGCCTAGGAAGAGTCTTTTGAGGAATAACAAATTTTATGTATAGCAGTAGCCATGAGACCAGGAAACTACATAGGCCACATGGAAGAAGATACAATGACTTTAGACAGACAATGTTTCTCATGGCCCTTCACTCTTAAAAAAAAAAAAAAAAGGACTGCATTGATTACCCACTTTCTTAGTGATACTGTCTACTTGTATGGATAGAAGCATGGCTATGCATGACTTGGAGGTTCTAGTCGAAGGAAGAGGCTATGTCCTTAAGATTGTAAGTATGTGTCTCAAGCCATCTTATTCCTGGGCCATAGAAAAGGCAACCACCAGAGCAATTCTTCCTTGTGTGTGCTAGATTTATGAGGAAGCCTACAGTAATGCTGAGTTAGCTGGCAAGTAGTGATTACTAGAATGAGTAAAGTCATAGGTTTTGGGTTAATGAGTTTTCTGGTTGCTAACTGGAGTAAATGGCAATATGTTACCTAATTTTTGAGAGGGACAATTGCAACAGGCATGAGCATTGGAGCCATGCCTTAGCCTTCAAAAGTGCAGTTTCCTCATACCTGCTTGTTGTTGAGACTAGAAACTGGCTTGAGGAACAAGAGTAATTTCTAGAGCTTGACAAGTAAAGCAGCCTCTCTTACTGAGAATTACACCATTGCTGGGCACTTGAGAAAAGCTGCTGGAGAAGGCTTCAAGGAGGATGCTGTCTGTGTACGTTTGACTTCGACCTTCTTTTTTTAGTAGGAAGCATCCCCTTGTCAGAGAGATAAACTCACTGTTTGTTATGTCTAATTAGCAGGTTAATCTGCTTGGTGTCCTAGATATTTACTTGCTATTTATGATTAATGGTGCATTTATTAAGATGCCTCCAAGTGTTCTGTGTGATGAATATTAACCCCTGCTAATTGAAAGAGATAACAATGTGATTGCTTATTGTTACAAATAAGACAGCTGAACAATTCAGGTCCACTCGGGAGAGTGGGGTCAGGCTAATTCGTTCAACAGAAGGAACATGCTGTGGGTGATAGGCTACCAAGCTTTTAAAAGCTAGAGGTCAACCAGAAAATACTGAAGAAACCCATAGAAATGGTAAAAAGCTCTTCAGTGTAGCAGCACCCCCATAGCTTCTTCAAAAGAGGTATCCCAGAAGTGGGCACGGGGAGATGATGGTCCTTTCAGAATGTACCTGACATTCCTGGGAGGGAATGTCAGAAGTACCATGGCCTCTGTAGCAGACTCTGCTGAGGTGTGAAGATGTGGTTCTGAATTCCTATTGGCCTCCAGTTCTCCATGTGTCCCACCAGCCAAATCTAGCCTAGAAGCTGGAATGACAGCCTAGGAAATGGAGGTCCCTCTGAAGTTCCTCTGCCTTACATTTGTAGCATGTAGCAGATTTTTATCTGGACTGTGTTCGAGGCACCACGGGACTAGGACAGCACCTGAACCCTTAGAGAAAACTCCTACTAAAACTTGTGTATTATGCAGAGGGAAGCATGCCCTTACCTTCTCTCCTCTTGCTTCATTTGTGAAAATGGATTGCCCATGAACTCCTACAGTTTTTATCACAAGATGGTGTGATACTGTGGATTGACATGGGTGTGAAACACCAGGAACCTGGTAGTCATGAAGAGCTATTGAAAAGAGGATCCCATAATAAGCAGCCACACAACGGATTTCTGAATTCTCACTGTTTCACAGTAGCAAGATGCTGAACTCGCCGGGCTTTAGCTACCTATGGGGAATCTCAGTAATTCAGTTTCATTAGGCAGCACCAAGAGCCCTTACAACTACAGAAATGAGCACGTCGAAATGTTCTAGTGACAATGGCATATGTCTTTTTTGAACATTCCCTAATTTTGAAGTTCATTTCAATAAGTATTTTGTATGATCAGCCACACATAGGCACTGTGGCCTTTCTGTTCCTGTAAGAGCATCCTCCTTTGGTCTCACTGTGTGAATTCCTAGAGACCTACATAAGTATGTCCCCACGTATTTTAGTTCTAGCTTCTCCATATGAGAGAACGTGCACCATTGGTCTGAGCTTTGCTTACTTAACATGGCTATGGGGTCCAGCGGGAGCTACACCAAGTGAGACTTGAACACACATCCCTCCAGAGTCCACCACACAGAGACAGTCTCAAATAAAGATGGGTTTATTGGGGAAGTAAAAAGTGAGCTGACTGGCCAGGGACACAGCACAGACTCTGGAGCTGAAACTGCCACCACAAGGGGCTGGAAATATGGCCTAGTGGCAAGACTGCTTGCCTCTAATACAGGAAGCCCTGAGATAGATTCCCCAGCACCACATATAGAGAAAATAGCCAGAAGTAGCACTGTGGCTCAAGTGGCAGAGTGCTGGCCTTGAGCAAAAAGAAGCCAGGGACAATGCTCAGGCCCTGAGTCCAAGGCCCAGGAATGGCAAAAAAAAAAAAAAAAAAAAGTTTGGAAGTGAAAGATAAAAAAATCAATTTACCACTTGGGTAAATGGCTCTTCCTACCATGATATAAATTGATAGAATATACTGGAAACAAAAGACCCACCCAAATGTACTTCTGTGTCATCAGATACCATTGGCAGATACACAGATAATACTGAAGAGTTAGGGAATTGAGATTTAGAACAAATTACAGCATGTAGGAGGTTGCTATGCAGTTACATATAAAGTATGAATGCTTTGCACATGTCTCAGATTGTGCTATCTGCCAGATTCCATTTCAAAAATGATATACACCTAAAATTACTTTGTGAGCAATATTCCACAGGAAATGACCCCTTCATGGAAAATATAAGTGTAATCACTGTTGATACTGAAGTTTACAGATCTAGCAGAGAGGCAATTCACCCAATGCATCATTCATGAACAGGGAGTTGCCAGGGAGAAGTTGAAAACGGGGTGCCTGGAGCTGAAAAGATATCCTCAATGGGATCAATGGGGTAAATTTCACACACACGCACACACACACACACACACGATTTTAATCCTAAACACTTACTTACCATACTTTGCAATTACAACTAGCTAAAGCCTGTGTTGTGAATATTTTTCATTCCTAGCTCATTAAGGCATGGAACACTTTTTGTGTTTTAAGTGGACTATGTATTTGTCATTTTACTTTTGTTCCACTTGTAAAATTATCTTTCAGCAGTGGTGCAAAAGAGTAACATCAGTTTATAAGTACAATGCCATGTAAGTCTTTTAAATATGTCAAGTGATCCTCTAGACATTGTAGGAACGGATAGTCTTTTCAAAGAATCTATCTGGAAACATTTGGACACTTACTTTTAAGCCCTTTGACCCATTGTTATGAAGCCCAATATCACCTGGAACAACCCAGCGTTTCACCCAGCTGAGATCCTGTCCTGGAGTGCAGGACCTGGCCACACAGCCACCTGTGGGAACCTAGGCATGCTCACACCCGTGCAGACCAGAAGGGCAAGGGGGCTGCACCTGGAGATACTTGACTAAAGCCTCTGGACAGATGTGTATCCCTTTTCCTTTCTTCCTTCCCTGGCACCTCTGAGATGAGCCAACAGTTGCCTTAGTGATGACTCAACACTGCATCCTTGGGTTCTTGCCATGTTCCCAGTTGACCACCTGCATGCTGGCCTCAGCCCAAGCTCCTTTAAGAACAGGATCAGAAATAAGGGCATGGTGGACATTCAGTCACTAGCCACCCCATCCTTCCTCATCTAGAGGTGCCCTTTGCCAAGGCTTCCATTCAGCCACTGCTTCCTCAGGTTCCGTTTCTACAGAAATAGAATTAAGGGGCTGGGGATATGGCCTAGTGGCAAGAGTGCTTCCCTTGTATACATGAGGCCCTGGGTTCGATTCCCCAGCACCACATATACAGAAAACGGCCAGAAGTGGCACTGTGGCTCAAGTGGCAGAGTGCTAGCCTTAAGCAAAAAGAAGCCAGGGACAGTGCTCAGGCCCTCAGTCCAAGGCCCAGGACTGGCCAAGAAAAAAAAAAAAAAAGAAATAGAATTAAACTTCAGAATTCAAGCTTCCTTTCTCTCAGTTGCTCTTCATTTGAAAAAACCTGAACACTTCTGAAAATTTTGTGATCATTTTATATTTTATCATGTTCATTATACAAGGGAGTTGCCATGTGACATTTCCATATGTCTGTACAAGGTCTTGATTGTACTTGGCCACTCCTTCACTCTTCCTCCCCTTTAAAACCCGGTTTTAGTGTTCTGTTTTCTTATGCATATCCAGAATAGTTGGACTGTACTTTCCCTTCTTCCCACCTGTAGAGCTGCCTTCTCCTCCTGTGGGTATTCACCCCCTACTCCTGTCATTCATTGTAGGTGTGTATTAATTGTACCAAGGTGTTTCACCATGGAATTTCACACATGCATGTATTACCTTTAATCAGATTAACCCCGTTCAATTGCTTTCTTCTCTCCCATCACCTATTTTTTGTAATTTTTTTATTAATTAAAATTTTTTTTTACAATGTGTTGTGCAAAAAGGGTACAGTTACATAGTAGGGCAGTGTGTACATTTCTTGTGGTATCTTACACCCTGTTTTTCTTTCCCTTCCCTAGGTCAGGTAGACATATATACAATATACAATGTATCAAGAACATATACAGTAGCCACGTGGCCTACGCTGAAGAAAATTCACCTAGGGCTTTAAATGTAATGTCGACAATAGACAATATGTCAACAATAATCTTATATGAATGTACATACATAGGTTTTGAGCTATTATATTCCACTGAGAGGTCAATTTTTTACCTTTATATATTGAGTAGTTGTTTGGTTTTAGTTACATAATGTGGGGTCACTGACCCAAACCTGTGGGAAATACCATTTGACAAGAAGTTTTTGGTTTTACAGACCTGGTCTCTACTGTCTCCCCCTCCCCCCACCTTAACAGTCATATATCAAGGAGATCATGCCCTTTGTTTTCTCAACTCAACATTATTTGTTCAAGTTCTGACCATTTCCCTGCGAATACCAATATTTCACCATTTCTAATCGCTATGTAGTATTCCATTGTGTATAGGTACCATATTTTTTGGATCCATTCATCTGTAGAGGGGCATCTGGGTTGTTTCCATATTTTGGCTATTGTGAATTGTGCCGCGATAAACATGGAAGTTCAAATGTCTGTTTGATATCTTGGGACCTGTTGTTCAGGATAGATGCCTAGGAGTGGTATGGCTGGGTCATAGGGTAGGTCTATGTTGAGCTTTTTGAGAAACCTCTATACTGTTCTCCAAAGTGGTTGTACTAATTTGCACTCCCACCAACAATGGAGAAGGGTTCCTCTTTCCCCGCACCTCCTCCAGCATTTGTTGTTGTCTAAGTTCAGAGTATAGGCTGTTCTAACTGGAGTGAGGTGGTATCTCAGGGTTGTTTTTATTTGCATTTCCTTTACTGCCAGGGATGTTGAACAATTCCTCATATGTTTCTTAGCCATTTTTATCTCTTCTCTTGTGAAGGCTCTCTTTAGCTCCTTTGCCCATTTCCTAATTGGTTTACTGGGCTTGGAGGGGCTTAGTTTTTTTAGTTCTCTGTAGATGACAGATATTAGGCCTTTGTCTGTTGCTGTGCTGGTAAAGATCCTTTCCCATATCGTTGGCTGTCTTTCTAGTTTAGTGGCTCTGTCCTTAGCTGTGCAGAAACTTTTTAATTTATAGTAGTCCCATTTGTTGAGTCTCTCCCCTATTTGTTCCTTCCTGTGCCTATAAGTTCTAGCATCTTTCCTATTCTATCCTTTAGTAGTTTCAAGGATTCAGGTCTGATATTGAGGTCCTTGATCCATTTTGAGTTGATCTTTGTGCATGTTGATAGGCTTGGGTCTACTTTGAGTTTTCTGCATATGGCTTCCCAGTTCTCCCAGCACCAGTAGTTGAAGAGGCTCTGTTTATTCCATTGTATGTCTTTAGCTCCTTTGTCGAATATCAGCTGACTGTAAGAGTGCGGTTTTATTTCTGGATCTTCAATTCTAATCCATTGGTCTTCAGGTCTGTTTTTATACCAATACCAGGCTGTTTTTGTTATGATGACTCTATAGTAGAGCTTGAAGTCTGGTATTGTGATACCTCCTGCACTGCTTTTTTTTTGCCTAGAATTGCTTTGGCTATTCTAGGTCTTTTGCTGTTCCATATGAATTTATGGGTTGCTTTCTCTATTTCAGTGAAGAATGTAGCTGGGATTTTGATGGGGATTGCATTGAATTTGTATAACAATTTGGGTAATATGGCCATTTTCACTATATTGATTCTGCCTACACATGAGCATGGGAGGTCTTTCCATCTCCTTGTGTCTTCTTTGATTTCCCTTATTAGATTTTTATATTTCTCATTAAATAGGTCCATCACGTCCTTGGTTAGGTTGGTCCCTAGGTACTTTATTCTTTTTTTGGCTACTGTAAATGGAATTATTTCCATAATTTCCTTTTCTGCTTGTACATTGCTGGTGTACAGAAAAACTGCTGACTTTTGTGGATTGATTTTGTATCCTGCTACTTTGCCAAAATGGTTTATTAGGTTTAGGAGTTTCGGGACTGAGTTTTTTGGGTCCTTCAGATATAAGATCATGTCATCTGCGAATAGGGATAGCTTGATTTCTTCCTTGCCGATGTGGATCCCTTTGATGTCCTCCTCTTGCCTTATTGCTATGGCTAGGGATTCCAGCAATATGTTGAAAAGAAGTGGGGACAGTGGGCATCCTTGTCTTGTTCCTGAGTTTAGGGGGAATGATTTTAGTTTCTCCCCATTTAATATGATATTAGCAGTTGGTCTGTTGTATATGGCTTTTATTGTTTTGAGGAATGTTCCATCTATTCCTGTTCTCTCCAGAGCTTTTAATAAGTATGGATGTTGTATTTTGTCAAAGGCTTTTTGGGCACCGACTGAGATAACAATGTGATTCTTGATTTTAGTTCTGTTGATGTGGTGAATTACATTGATTGATTTATGGATGTTGAACCATCCTTGTGACTGTGGGATGAAGCCTACTTGGTCATGATGTATGATTTTCTTGATCAGTTTCTGGATCCTGTTAGCTAATATTTTATTGAGGAGCTTTGCGTCTGTGTTCATTAGTGATATTGGTCTCTAGTTCTCTTTTTTTGTTGGGTCTTTGCCTGGTTTGGGGATGAGTATAATATTAGCTTCATAGAATGAGTTTGGGATTTCTCCCTCTGTTTCTATTTCACGGAAGAGTTTGAGGAGTATTGATATTAGCTCCTCACTAAAGGTTTCATAGAATTCATTGGTGAATCCATCTGGGCCTGGGCTTTTCTTTGTTGAGAGGTTCTTGATTACCCCCTGTATCTAGCTGTAAGTTATTGGTTTATTTCGTTGATTTATTTCTTCTTGGTTCAGTTTGGGCAGTTTATACTTCTCTAAGAATTGATCCATTTCAGTAAAATTATTGTTTTTTCGTGAGTAGAGGTTCTGGAAATAGTTCCTTATGATTGTTTGAATATCGTGTGTATTTGTTGTAATTTTTCCAGTGGAGTCCCTGATTTTACATATATGATTCTCTTCTCTTCTTTTTTTTGTAAGTCTTGCAGGGGGTCTGTCGATTTTATTTATTTTCTCGAAGAACCAGCTTTTAGTCTTATTTATTTGTTGAATGGTCTTTCTATTTTCAATCAGATTTATCTCTTCTTTAATCTTTGTGATCTCTCTCCTCCTAGTCATTTTAGATTTGATCATTTCTTGTTTCTCCAGTTGTTTTAGCTTCATCGTGAGGTTATTTAATCACCTGCTCTGCTTCCATCCTTTTAATGTGAGTGCTGAGGGCAATGATCTTGCCCCTCAGTACTGCCTTAGCTGTATCCCATAGGTTTCTTTGTGATGTATTTTCATTGTCATTATGGCTTATGAATTCGTTAATTTCATCCTCAATTTGATCTGTGGTCCAAGTGTTAGATAAAAGTGAGGAATTTAGCCTCCAAGAATGTGTATAGCTGGGGCTGGGGATATGGCCTAGTGGCAAGAGTGCTTGCCTCGTATACATGAGGCCCTGGGTTCGATTCCCCAGCACCATATATACAGAAAATGGCCAAAAGTGGTGCTGTGGCTCAAGTGGCAGAGTGCTAGCCTTGAGCAAGAAGAAGCCAGGGACAGTGCTCAGGCCCTGAGTCCAAGCCCCAGGACTGGCAAAAAAAAAAAAAAAAAAGAATGTGTATAGCCTCTGTGGTAACCGTTGTTATTGAGGGTTACTTTTATTCCACTGTGGTCAGATATAATACATGGGATGACGTCAATACTTTTGTATTTGCTGAGGTTCTTTGTGTGGGCTATGACATGGTCTATTTTGGAGTATGATCCATGGAGTTCTGAGAAGAAGGTGTATTGGGTCTCTGTAGGGTGAAAGATTCTGTATAGATCTGTCAGATCCATTTGGGATATGGTGTTACTTAGGTCCTCAGCTCCCTTGCTAATCCTCTGGGTGTTGAATCTGTCTCTTGGAGAGTGGGGTATTAAAGTCACCCACTATGATTGTGTTTGGGTCTATCTTGTTCTGTAGTTCTGTGAGAATTTGCTTGACATATGTAGGGCCTCTTTTGTTCGGTGAGTATACATTTATCACTGTGATGTCTTGATTCTGGATTTTTCATGTATTAAAATGTAGTGTCCTTCTTTATCTTTTTGAGTTGATTTTAATGAGAAGTCCAGCTTGTCTGAGATCAGGATGGCTACTCCTGCCGTTTTGGTAGGTGCGTTTGCTTGGAAGATCTTGCTCCATCCTTTCATTCAGAGCCTGTTTTTATCCCTCGTTGTAAGGTGGGTCTCTTGTAGACAACAGATGGCAACTTTTTGTTTGCGGATCCACTCTGCCAGTCTGCTCCTCTTTATCAAACAGTTTATGCCATTTATATTCAAAGAGATCAAAGATAGGAGTGTTTTTTCCCCTTCCATTTTCCTGTTAGGCTGTTTTTCCTCTCTTTTTTTCTTGTCTTTAATGAGTTGCTCTTTCTGTTGGGCTCTGGCTATTGTAGTTTCATTCTGTTTCTATCTGTGTGTCCTGTGTGATTTCTGTTGGGTGGGGTTCCTCTCTTAGAATTCGCTGTAAGGCTGGTTTTTTATTCACATACTCCTTTAGATCCTCTTTGCTATGGAAAGATCTGGTTTTACTTTCGAATATGAATTGTAGTTTAGCTGGATATCTTATTCTGGGTTGGCAATTGTTGGCCTGTAGGACTTGGATTGTGTTCTTCCACTCTCTTCGTGCGTGGTAGGTTTGTGTGGACAGGTCTGCTGTTATTCGGATCCTTTTCCCATTGTAGTAAATGTCTTTCTTCACTTTGGCTGAATTCAAAATTTGTTCTTTATTCTTGAGATCTGAAGTCTTGATTATTATGTTCCTGGGTGAGGATTTTCTAGGGTTTGGTCTGCCAGTCGTCCCGTAGGCTTCGGTTACCTGGGTGAGGTCACTTGTGAGATTGGGGAAGTTTTCTGCAATAATTTTATTGAAAATATGTTGAAGCCCTTTGCTCTGATATTTGGCTCCTTCTTCTATTCCAATTATGCGCAGATTATATCTCTTGTCTTTGTCCACTAGCTCCTGGATTAGTCTGCCCTGGAGCTTTACCGTTTCTTGGAGTGTGGTAATTTTCTGGTTCTTATTGGTTGCATCATCATCCAAGAGAGAGATTCTGGATTCCATATGGTCAATTCTTTGTGCTGTGGATTCAAGTGTGGAGTTTATGGATGTCAGGGAGCTATTTATGGTTGCCAGATCAGCTCTGATCGTGGAAATTTTTTTCTTTAAAGAGTTGTATTTTAAATCTATTTTTTCATGCATTTTGCTTCTCAGGATGTTAAGATCTTCTTTAACGGAGGTTTTCCCTGTCTCCATTTTTGCTTCCATTTCTTTCTTGATTTCCTGAAAGTCCTTCAAGACTTCTGTTCTAAACTCCTGGAATTTTTTTCTGAATTCGTTCCTGAGGCTTTCCATCATTTCTGCTATCATAGCCTCAGTTGTTTTTTTATTCTACATCTCCTCTTTGGTCATACTGATTTTTGGAGCTGGCGAGTTGGCTTGCCCTTTTATGTAACTTGTAATATTTCTTTGTGATTTGCACATCTGGAGATCTGTAGGTGGCTTCCTTGTATTGGCTTTGTGCTGGTTCCCACTGGTACGTCAGTGGGAGACTTGTTTGTGCCCTGGCTCTGGGTTTGAGTTTGGCTGTTGAACCTTACTGCCCAATGGGTGAGCGTGACCATCTCAGTTATTGCTGGGGTGGTCACCCTCCCTGCCCTTGGGGGTGGGTTGGTTTTGTGTCTTTCTCTGCAGGATAGTGTCTTGCCGCTGTGTTTTTCTGACCCTAGCGTGCCCCTGGTGGGGGTTTGCAGGTCGCTGATTCTGCATGGCGTGGAGGCTTTTCTCTTCATTGGTTCTTTTTTCCACTCAGTATCTTGGTCAGAGGAGCTCCCCTCTCAGATTGAGATTTGCCACTGACAGGTGGCTCGCCCACCTGTGTGGATTGCTCTGGGGCCGGTGTTGTTGTTGAGGGGTGGCCCACCCACCTGTGCAAAATGCGCCTATCTGAGTGGGCGCCGTCGCTGTGAGGCTCTGCCCTCCTGTGCAGGGTGCGCCTATTAGAGAGGGCACTGCCGCTGGGGAGCCCTGCCCACATGTCCAAAGTGCGCCTATCAGAGCGGGCGCTGCCGCTGGGGGTACCCTGCCCACCTATGCGGAGTGTGCCTACCAGAGTGGGTGCTGCCGCTGGGGGGCCCTGCCCAACTGTGCAAAGTGCACCTTTCAGAGCGGGTGTTGTAGTTCATCTGCTTGTGTGCTCCCGCAGAGGGTTGGGCAGGAGATCCTCCTACTGGAGGGCTAGCATGCTGGCCCACGCTGGCCCTTGGGGGGCACGGGGGTGCGTGTGTGTGCACTCTAGTGCTTCCTTTGGGGACGTGCTGCCCCGAGTTGTTGGAGTGTGCTTGTGCCCTCTCGCGAGTTTGCTGTGGGGGGCGGTATGCGTGAGTCCCAGCAGGGTCAAGTGTCCAGGCACGGGTTGGTGCCCACAGACTCTGCGCCTCAGCTGGGGGGGGGGGGGGCTTGTGATCGGGCCCAGGTGTCCCTGCTGGGCTGGTATTGCCCACCAGTGAGCCTGTGACTGTTGTTCAAAAAGTCCGTGAGGACCAGGTGCCTCAGGTGGGGCTTCCAAAGCCTGCCTGTCCCCTGGCCCCTGTTGGGGAGGGGGCGGGGCCGGTGCGGCCTGGTTCAGGCTCCTCTGCTGCCTTGGTGCTGCTCCACCCCTGCTAGCTCCTGTGTCCTCCCAGAGTCTGTAGGGACCTTTTGCTGGCTGATTTGGGGGTCCTTTGTTCCCTCGGAGTAGGGAGGGGGAGGGAGGGAGCTCTAGCTTCTTTGTAGGTTTTGGGTCTCTGCTAGAGCTGGTCTCCCATTGGGGGGGGTTAATGGGAAACTTACTGGTCCTGGATTGTGTGTGTGTCCCGTGCTGCTGTGGGCTTTTCGGGGGTGGGGTGCTGGGGTTTGGCGATCAGTCGTTTGGTGGTAGCGGCCCCGGCTATCCCATTCTGCGCTGCCCGGTTCCCCTGCTGCTTACGTCTGATCCCGGCCATTCGGTTCTGCAATTCTGGTCCCTCGACGCCACCGTCTGTCTCGGTTGTTCTGCACTCAGTCTGGGGTCCGTGGGGTCCTGCTGTCTGGACTCTGCACTCCTGGCGTGACTTTTCGGCAGTTGGTTTGCTGGTGCCAGGTCCCCTTTCCCAGCCTGGCCCGGTTCAGGCCAGGGTCGGCGGGTGGAGCAGGGGTACCCAGGTGATTTTCCGGCTCCGTGCAGGTTATAGGCTCTTCTTTTTTTGTTCTTTTTCGTTTCCTGTGTTTCTCTGTTGCTTCTGGTTGTTGGGATTGCTGGATTCTTGATGGGATGTTGGGTGCTAGAGTTCCCAGCTCGCTATTCAGTTGGAGCGAGTTGGGGTGCCTCCCTACTGTGGCGGCGCCATCTTCCCTCTCCTCCCATCTCCTATTATTCAGCAGCTGTCAGTGAGTTTCTTTATGCTCTTTATATTATAGACACAATGTATTGAGATTTCTGTTTCCTTCAATTACTCCACAAGTCACACAATTCTGGATGGTGTCTTTTAGCCACTTGTTAATTCTACATATGTCCCCCCAAACACTCTCTGAGAAATAATTACCTCCCTCAGAGCTGGATAAAGGCTCAAAATTTTAGGACCTGAGGACAGACTCTCATGCTCCATCCTGCTCTTCCTCCCATCTCAGGAGGAATCTTTCACTCCTTTGGTTTTAATAAAGCTGCTCCCTCTAAGTGCTTTGTGTCTGTCCTTCAATTCTTTCTCTAGTAAGACCAGGAGCTTTGTATCCTGGGCCCAGTTTCACCAGGAGAGCTGCAGGGCATACTGGAACCAGCAAAGCCATAGAATCGGGGCTGCAGGACAAGCAATCACAGCCAAGTTGTTCTTCAGCTTCAACTTCTGCTTGTCCTGCTGGGTTTTCAACTTATCTAGCACCAGTTACCTCTTTATCTGCTTCTGCCTTTTAAAACATGAACACGTATCCCATGCTTGTGTCTCTGTGTGGGACAGCAAAGGATCTTGGAAGCACCTTGCAAAGGAAAACAAACTCCATTCCCAAAGAACTGAGGAAGATACAGAGAGCTTATAGCAAAAGTGCATGAGAATTTATGCTACAAGAGAACAGCAGCCCCCTAAGAGATGGCTCAAGAGAGTCCCAAGCCTTCACTTGGCTAGGGCTTTATTTAGGTCATGGTTAGGTGTGAGTGGACTTGTCAGGTGTTCCTCAAGCAACAAGACCTAAAAATATCAGTTGCCCAGAAATCAAATGACGATTCCATATGCATAAAAATGTAACCATATATGCGAAGTTTCCAGGTTATGGGTCCAAAAGTTCATTTTGAGCACAGTTCCTCTATCATTGTGCATGTGAAACTATGAGGAATTTTCTTTATAGATAATCAAACAGTTTATGTCCGGTGACAGAAGCATTTCATCTATCTTTATAGTTAATGATATCCACATTACCTCTAATGGCTAAGTGTTGTGTCCAAGCCTTTGCCATTTTGGGGATATGCCATCATGATGGGCCTCGGGGAGCCCAGTTCTGTAGCTGATTCATTTAATCCCGGCCTGCGGAGGACAGTTATACTAAGTTCCTCTGTAAGCAACTTTAATCATCCTGGGAAAGCGATCTTGACTTCAAGATCTGCTCATTTATTAAGGCCACTCAAGCCACCTGCCAGCTCATTCACCAGGTAGTTGTAACCAAAATTTAGCTAAAATTCTGATCCACGAAGGAATCCATGCTGGGTAGAACTAGGATCAACATTAAACTGAAAAGACATCAATGAGATGCTATAATTTACCTCAAACAATAGCAAGAAATAGAATAGAATGAGGGAGGAGGTAACAATGATACAAGAAATGTATCCAATGCCTAACGTATGAAACTGTAACCTCTCTGTACATCAGTTTGACAATAAAAAATAAAAAAAAGAAAGAAATAGAATAGAAAGGTAACAACCAAGTGGCCAGGAATCAGAGATGTCGTCTTGTGTTCTGTCGGGGAAGAATTCATATAGTCAGATCTGGTTGGAGATCCCAAAGAATTGGAAGGCCAGCAATAGCCAGGCCACAGCAGCACAGACCATGCAGGCAAAGCAAGCAGCAGACCCATGGAAGTTGCTTCTGTGGGAGTAGTAGAAAGTAGTTTCTCCACTCGGGTTTCCTGCACAGCTCTGGTTGCCTTCTCTACAGCTGTCAGCCAGGCCTAGCACTGCAGAAAAATAAATTTTGTGCCTATCACGTAGCCTCGAATCAGCAAATTCAGTGGCTTTTTTGGGGTCTGCATCTCTTAGCAATTTGTGCCCTTGGTCTCTATGCTCGAATGTCTCAACCCTGCCGGGGCCGCGATATCACCGCGGCGGGCCCGGAATTCGCGCCGCTTGTCCTGGACCCTAAGCGCACAGCCACGGCTGCCGTCTGGTGCTCGGAGACGCGTAAGGGCTGCGCTCCGCCCCGCCGGCATCTCTCGGCCCTTGGCCCATGCCAAAATTCAGTCCGGTCTCTTGGACATGGATCGGTTTTGCACCACCTTTTCTCTCTCTCTCGGTGGGGACCCACACGTCCTGGAGAACTCCTCTCCATCTTCCCGAGGGCTACCGGAAGCCACGGCTTTCTCAAGTGGGTTCTGCGAGCCGCCACATTCAGATCGCCAAATGTTGGGGTTGTAAATTTGCCGAGCTAGCTCTATCCCTCCCCAACACGTGGGGAGGGGTCCTGGGCTTATCTATCTTCTCTGCGGTGGATCCATACCTACTCTCTCACGTCCCCCCGCCGGTAGGGTATCGACGCTGGAGTGGGGTCCCGGGTTTTAGCCTCGGGTCGCATGTGGGTGCGAGACTTCCATGTTCGCCAGCCCAAGGAAGACACGAGCGCGTGAGATCTCGGAGAAAACCTCTAGGGCTTCTGTTTATTCAAATGAGGAGCCCCCCCAGGTATACCCCCGAGGGCAGGCACAAGAGAGGGATTGCAGATTGGCCACAGAGGGCTGTCCATCAAATGATGTCAGGGGACCTCCTTTGGGGGCGGAGGCCCAGCCCCCCAAGGCTTGGGTTTCTGTGGTGTCCTCCATTACACACATGCTGCCTCAGGAGCAGGGCCTTCTCTTCCTGCCAAAGGAGGAAGGGGAGGATCAGGCCAAGGTCAGCAGTGGCTCCTTAAAGGCACAGCTGACCCCAACAGGGCATAACTTCAGGGAATAATATACTTCATCCTTATAAGGGGAAGGCCCAGTGAATTCAAGGAACTGGGGTCTTCAAAGCTTTCAGGTATCACGCGGATGCCCCCATGCTAGCTTCTTACTCCTCCTCTGTCTCTTTCTGAGACTAGGGATGTGACATTCATCTCTGTTCTACTTCTGTACTGGGCTTGATTTCCAGAAGTATCTCGCAGTCTCAGTTAAGAACCCCTGTAAATGTCATGTATCAATGGCTGTAACTTCTCTTCTCTCTTCAGTACTAGCTTGGCAGTAAGTTGTGTCAAGATAGGTGTAACAAACTTCTAGATCCTGATCCTACTATCTCCCTCTCTCAAATGTTAAGAGAAACTGAGCATCTGTTCCCTCCTGTGTGTTATCTCCATTCACAAGGGAGAAGTCTTGGCCACTGTGCCACTTACTGGAGGTTCAAGACTTCCTATATTATCCACCTTAAGTGACAAGAAAGTAGAGATACAGGCTCAACGAAGCAAGAAAGCCATGCACCTAACCGAGCTCCTCAAGTGATTCTGATACCCACCAAAATGTGAAGAATCAATGCTCTGCCATGGAGGAAGACATAATTACTCCATTTACAACTGGTGAGAGTCCCTACAATCCCCATTCTTCACTTGAAGAGGCTCCCATTGCCCAAAGACAAACAAACCTAGACATCAATAAATAGAACCTAACTAGGTTAAAAATGTATGATTGTCCACGTTGAACATTAAGATACTCGGCACCATTAGCCTTTAGTGCAATTGTAATGTTTATCTCTGTCATGAAATGGGGAATATAGAAACTCACTAATAAGAGGAAATCCTGGGACAATAATGTAATCAGGGACTGGGTATATATCTCAGTTGTAGAATGCTTGCCTAACATCTGTAAGACCCTAGGTTTTATCCCCAGCACCACACATACACATAAAATCTAAAATCCACTAGTTAATTCAAAGGGAGAGAAAGAACCATAGAACCTGTGGACTAGTCACAAGTCAGGTGAAATAAGGGGAAATGGGAGTAGCAATAGTCACTTCAAAATAAGTTATTCACTTAGAATCTATGTAATAACTCCATCTCAGAATAAAATCAAATAAGAGCTATAGATCCCATGATGCATACTGGAACCTTAATATAACTTTCCTAGGAACGGACAGGAAAGTAGATCAATTTGAACATGATATGTATAGAGCACTGCACTGTAAACACGGGAACACATTCATGCTCATACAGTTGTTTTGCAAAAAGAAAAAGTTAAATACAGAGTGTATCTACAACCTCAAGAGGCCAGTTATCACAAAAGGCCTCCTATTAAATGCAGGTAGATAGGAAATCAATAACAATGATTTTTTTAAATCATTCTGTATTGGACAATTAGTAGTCTCATTTGTAAAGTAATCCCTTGGTCAAAAAGAAACCCATGATGAAAGTTAGAAAATATTTGGGAACAAGGTACTGTTTTAACAGTAAAAAATGATTCACACAATTCTTTTTTTTATTTTTTTAAAATTATACATGCAATTTATTTTTTTTATATTTTAGTGTTACATTTTTTTTCAAGTTTTTATTATCAAACTGATGTACAGAGAGGTTACAGTTTCATACGTTAGGCATTGGATACATTACTTGTACTGTTTGTTACCTCGTCCCTTGTACCCCCCCCAGCCTCCTCCCCCTTTCCCTTTCCCCCCATGAGGTGTTCAGTGCACTTACACCAAACAGTTTTGCAAGTATTGCTTTTGTAGTTGTTTTTCTTTTTTTACCCTGTGTCTCTCAATTTCCCTTTCAATTTCTTAGTTCTAATACCTGTATACATGCTTTCCAATATACTCAGAAAAGATTACAGAGATAGTGTAGGTACAACCACGGGAAGGTGATACAAGAACATCGTCAATAATAGTAGCTACAGACACACATGGGACGTTGAAAGTAGTTACAACTGTGATATAACAATCGTTTCCATAACATGGAGTTCATTTCACTTAGCATCATCTTATCATAAGGGTATAGCTATTGGGCTCTTGTGATCCTCTGCTGTGACTTGCCTATACCTGTACTAATTATACCCAATAAGGGAGACCATAGAGACCAAGGTTCTAAAGCAGTGAGGTAAATCAAATTTCAATTAACACTGAGCCCCCCTCAAAGGAAAGGGTAGAGAACATAGTTTTACCCCTAGCAGAACACATTCAGGAAGCCTTAAAGGTGGCTTTAAAAAATCTTGGAAAAATGTGAAGAAATTCTTAAAGATTGGTAAGTGGCTCAAGCTTGCAATCACTGCCCCCTCCTTACTAAGGCACAAGCAGACTTTGCACTCAGGTTCTTGGTCAAGGTCTTTCATTGGCTGGGCCTGAGAAAGATGAATGACAAGAGAAATGTCAGGCCTGAAGGCAATGCAGCTGGAGGCCAGGCACAAAGGCTGCACCCCATTCTTCTCTGCATTCCTCCAGCAGGCAATTCTTCCCTTCTCTCCATTCCCCCTACAAGCCCTTTTTGCTTTCCTGGACTCTAACTCTAGCACCCCTGAATAGCCAGCAGACATGAAGAATTCCTTATTAATATGATGGCTGAGTTTCTGTGAAAAAAGCAAGATGTTAGATCCACGAGAGCTTGGCACACATAAAGGCCAGACCCATTGGGAAAGATGGAAAGCAATGTAGGTACAGGACCAACAAAACTCAAGACCCAACTCAGCCTCTGCTTTGATGGCGCACTTCCCACAGGTAATCCTTTCTGAGGATAAGTCATGCTTCTCAGGCTTTACTGCTCCTAGGAGCTGGTGCTCAGAAGTTAACAGACAGGATAACCTACTGTAAAGAGAAAACAATCAATCAGATGCTTGGGAGTTATAGTTCAGCCTCCCTCCAGAAACACAAGAGTACAGTGCTACCTATCATTCTTGGAAAAGATCAAAACTTGAAATAGAGTAGAAAATTTTATGTTTATTACTTGCATGCCATCATAAAAATAGAAAAAAAATCAGCTATTTTAAGTCAGGAACTGTATTTCAAGGAGGCAATAGGAATGCTGAGGAGTTTACAAACAGTGAAAGCTACTGATTTTCAAGCCTCCAAGAACACATGCAGAATGTCAAACACAGGGTCCTAAAGAATCAACACAATCCCAGGCTCCAGCAGCTTTTTATCCCCTACTAATTCAATTTGTTCTAAAATTATATGGGATGCATAGGGATTAAGATCAGCTGAAATCAAGCGATACATGTTCCACCAAAATGGTGGACGAAATGGCAGAGAAGAACCCTGAAGAGTTTCAAAAAAATCTGATCTCACACACATCCCTGCTCCTGCCCTGCTCTGCTGAGCAGAGAATATCAAGAGTATATCAATCACTAACAGATTATTCATATGTGGGAGGGGATTCCAATAAAGATACTACGTCATATTTAAACGGTATCAATTCCACATTCAAGACATGGATATGAGAATAAAATATCTCTTGTGAAGTTAGAAAGTTTAGAGTGAGATAGAAAAAAATTATTTTTATGTATAGGAGCACACCATTAGATAAATATAAATTCTTTGCGTTGGCCAGGCAGGAACTCTGAGCTCTGCCTCCTGTTCTTTTTGCTCAGTTTGAGATTATGGTGTGGGGGTGTGTGGAGTGTGGGCTCTTTTTGCATATGTTGGCTTGAATTGCCATCCCATTTTTTTGTTTCCTGCTGTAGGTTGGATGGCCAGTGATTACCACAGCACACCAGCTTTACCCGTTGGGTTGGTGAGTCTTACAAACTTTTTCCCAGGCTGGCTTGAAACTAGCTGGCTTTGATCTCAGCTTTCCAGGTAGCTGAGATGACAGGTGTATGTCACTGCAGGCAACTATTGGTTGAGATAGGGTCTTTATTCCTAGGTTGGCCTCAAACGGAGATCTTCCTGCTAAGTCTCCTGAGTAGAAGAGATTATAGATATGAACCATGGCTCCTAGCTTCCATTATTCTTTACCACATGTTGCCAGTGTTTGGGGAAAAGAGAAATTTCATAAGTGAGAGTGGAACCATGCTTAGAATGAATCCAAAGAGGTGTTTGACTGAAGACAGTGCTCTGAGAAAGACTCTCTAGACAAAAGGCCTAGATGATGAGACATGGCTGGATTCCCTGCTTAAGGCAGAACTGCCCATGAACACTCATCTCTACCACCCTGGGGGAAAGGGTCCAAGATAGCTTTCTGTGGTCCATGCTCAGAGGTGCCTGGCTCAGTTGCACAGGCCGCATGCCGTTCAGGAGCACAGACACACTGGTGCAGTAGGAAGCAAGGCAGTAACAGTGGTCCTTTTTCCTAGCCATCGATGTAGCCAAGGCCTTTCTGCTGCCCCTTTCTCTTTCAGTTTTACTTTAAAGATGGTAAGCTTAGAGAGAGGAGGAGAGACAGTTTGTTTAAAGCCAAATGACCAATTAGTGGCCAGGTCTCCTGACCCAAATCCCATTATGAACCCACTCATCTACTCCCTGACAGTCAGAAACAAGGTTCATGGAAGTCTTTCCCTCACTCATTCTCAGCCCCGAGAACCAGCACTGACATTTGTCAGCTGCATAATTTAATGAATTTTAGTTTTCTAACTTCAATTTTAAACAAAAAGGTATGTAGAATTGACTAAACCTATAATTACACTTGAATGTTTTGTAATGTTTTTCAAAAACATGTGTTCTTGGGAAGTATTTAACAGTATGAGTTTACCTCTGGGTATTTGATTTATTCTTTGACCCAGTAATTATGAAACAGAGCATTTAAAATTGGGTTATAAGAATTTGAAATTGCATAGGTTCTATTTTCCCAATGACAATGCAATTCCTGCTTTTTTATATTTAGAAGTTTCTGGTCCAGGTATTAAATGGATATTCACATTCCATGGATACACAGAAAATGTGAGGTACTAAGGTTCAGTGTGTAATTATCAATCTATCAGAAGGTCTACAATTTTTTCTGCTGCAAGAAATTAGCTGGAAATAAAGAAAAACCACTTAACCAAGTAGTTATTATATTCTAGAATACTTTCAGTCCATAAGGGAAATATTTTAGGATATGCATTTGGTGTTGGTTTAAGTTGGCCAAGAACCCATGTTATAATTGCATAGCACATCCTGGAGGCCAAGTGAGTTCTAGTAAAGACAGCAGCTGCTACATACATAATTTGAAATTGGGGAGACTCTTTAGAAGATCAAGAAAAACAAAACATGCCAGACCAACACAGTTTTTACAGCCCTCCTACTGAGGAACTAAACAGATATGGACAGCACTACCCATGATTTCTTTATATAAAAGTGGTACTACCATTACCTCTTGCAATATATATATATATATGTATATGTATATATATGATATTTATATATCTATGTCTATATACACACAATTGTTTTGTATAACAAGGCTTGAACTCAGAGCCTTGTGCTTGCTTATGGCTGGTGTTTTACCACTTGAACCATGCCTTTAGGCCAGCTTTTTTTTTTTTTTGGCCAGTCCTGGGCCTTGGACTCAGGGCTTGAGCACTGTCCCTGGCTTCTTCCCGCTCAAGGCTAGCACTCTGCCACTTGAGCCACAGCGCCGCTTCTGGCCGTTTTCTGTATATGTGGTGCTGGGGAATAGAACCTAGGGCCTCGTGTATCCGAGGCAGGCACTCTTGCCACTAGGCTATATCTCCAGCCCTAGGCCAGCTTTTTATTAGTTGCTTTAGACATAGAGTCTCAGGCTGAGATCTGTAGTTTGAAGCCAACCTTGACAGAAAAGGCTGAGTGGCTTGGATGACAGGCATGAGCCACTGGCTCCTGACTCAGAAGATTGCTTTGGGTATTTCTTTGTATTAAGGGATCATTTTAAGGGGTTTTCTTATACCAACTGGTAAGTTATGGTCAGGGAAGACAAAGGGTTAATGTGGTGGAGAGCCAAATCCCTCTATTCTGATCAAGATGTCAAATTTCTAAAGGTATAGAAGTGTTACATTTGGTGGAGGATAGACCAACAGAACAGAGCAAAATAGACAAACTATGCACATAAAAAAAACTTGGCATTGAGGGCTGGGAATATGGTCTAGTGGCAAGAGTGCTTGCTTCGTATACATGAAGCCCCGGGTTCGATTCCTCAGCACCACATATATAGAAAGCAGCCAGAGGTGGCGCTGTAGCTCAGGTGGCAAAGTGCTAGCCTTGAGCAAAAAAGCCAGGGACAGTAATCAGGCCCTGAGTCCAAGCCCCAAAACTGGCACACAAAAACAAAAACAAAAAAAACAACAACTTGGCATTGATTAGCTGTATTTCTGGCCAATGGCAAAGGGATAGACTATTTGATAGGTTACCATCCATCACACGTACATAGACACGCACATAGACACGCATAGACAAACAGCATTAGATATTTAATTCATCTGTGACTGAGTGATTAAAATTCATCTCAGTTGACTGTTTTATTTCATATTTAAGGTCTAGGTTATCTTCAGGACATGTCTTGGTGTTACGGATAATACTGAAGAGCTGAAGGCTGTAAGGACATGTAAAATAAAAGCACAATTGGGGAGAAGAATTTTGGGGAACAAGGAAGATTAGTAACCGGAGTATATGAAGAATTCCAATAAATCAGAAGGTAGAGCAACAAGCGTGACATGTTGACACCTACATGACCACTTTTCCAGGCAAGATGTAGAGCCTTTTCATCAGCCAGCAAGTTTTCCTTCTACCCCAGGAAATAACTGCTCTGATTTCTCTCATTGTAGATTGTTTTCAACTCTCCTAGAACTCTGTCTAAATGGAATCATAAAATATGTACTTCCTGCTTATCTGTGCTGGTCCACCATCCTGTTTGGTTTCTTAAGTCTTCCATCACCAGTCTTCTCCACCCAGGGAAATCAATACTCTACACTGTTAGAAAACTCCAGGGATGTTAAGCAAAGGGAATTTCTTTCTCAGATGAGACTTCAATGGATATGCCAAGTGAGCCAAACTAGCAAAGGGTATGATGAATGTCTTTATGTCTACATGTATAAGGTCAGGTTGGGTTTAATCTTGTATTTAAAAGTTTTGCATCTATGTTTATGACTATTGGGCTGATCTCTCTTTTTGAGCTGTCCATGTTGTGTTAACAACTGAATTTCCAAGCAAATTTAGAAATGTCTTTTTTTGTAAATTCTGGAGGACTTTGGAATTGACTAAAAATGATTAAGTATGAAATGGTTTAATTATGATTTTAATTTCTCTCATGGCTATAAAAGCTTATTTCGATGATTAATTTTTTTCGTGAATTTCTAGGAAGTATTCATCTTAGGTAAGTTCTTAAAGTTACTGACATCAACTAACTTTTGATTTTTGTCATTGTTTTGAGACAGGATCTCTTATGTAGTCCAAGATGGCTTTGAATGCTGAATCCTCTGGTCTCTCAGGTGCTGAGATTATAGACATGTACCACCATGCACATAATCTCTCATTTTTTGAGTTCTAATACTGCTTAGTTGTAAGCATGTTTTAACATGATTGTTTTAGTTTTCATGTCTCTTAAAGCAGTCCCCAAGAACTTGAATACAATGAGATTTGGTAAACACAGCAAGATAGGCGAGAGGCAGCCAGAAGTTTAGAATGTAATGTTAAGCTACTTGCTTCAGGGAATGGCTAGGGCTTAGCCTCATGGGAAAATTCTGTAGCTATCCCACTGAAGGGCAGAGGATGTGAGGATATTTTACACAGGAACTCACATCAAGTATTTGTTAAGAACTATTACAAAGATAGCCTGCCCTACACACAAGCCAAAGGGATTTTCTCTGGCCTTGGGAAAGACCTGAGGCAGAGATGTTTACTGAGCAGAGACAAACCTGTGCTAAGAGATGGAGTTAAGGCTCAGGCACCAATAGCACCACCATACACTTCAGGTTTGCTTATCTTGTTGGTCTTTCCAAAAAACAACAAACTTCCAACCCTACAAACATTTGCTTTGGTCAACTCTCCCTGTTAAAGCAGTTTATCTCATTAAGTTCTCCTGTTTTTGTATGTTTTATGTCATAAAGAAATCCTAGAGAGGAAGAAAAGTGATGTTTGCTTACTAACAGGATGCTAAAGAAAAAAAATGAAAATCGCCTCCAAATTTCCTGTCAGTTTTACTTTCTATAGCTCAAAAGTTTGATTTATAGCATCTATTCTCATCTGTTTCTAGGATCTCATTTATATTGTCATTTGATCTTACCTGAAGCATTTCAGTGTTTCCAGAACTCTCAATATGTGGGTGTTAAGTTAGACCAGGAAGGAAATCAAGTCATATTTTGGTCGCAGAAGTTGGTAGCTATGTATAGCAAAGCGTTTGTGTCCCTGTTCTATCAACCTGGCTCTATCTGATTTCAGCAGTGGAAGAGCATCCTATCTCAAGCCCCAAACCTTCATTTCCTCCCTGGCTTTCTCTGTAATCAAAGACTCATTCAACACCCAGGCAGGATAGTTTAGAATTGGAGAATCAGTATTTCAGGGATAATTGCTTTGGCCAGTAGGGATGGGTGAAGAGGAAGGAAGAGTATATCCCAGCCTCTCGCCTTGTAAAGGTTCCAGAATTCCTTAAGACTTCCTGAAGGATCCAGGCCCAGATGCCCACAGCAGTCGTCAGCTTTGTAACATTCCCTTTGTTGGTTTTTAGTCTTGTCTCTCCCCACTCATCACTCCTACTCCTAGTGATCACTTCCAAAATAAACCTTATTCCTCAAGTCCCATTTTCTGGAAAGAAACATCAGACCAAGAATGACTGATGCAATACTGAAGCTTGCTGAAAGCTTGGGAGCTAGAGTCAGCTGATCATCTTGTAGGCATTCTATGTGCATGTATTTGAAATTACCTAGTCTGACAAAATGGGTTCAAGTGACTTATACATGTTCTGTAAATCATGCCTATTAAGATTCAAGTTGTCAACTTTGTGCATATGTATGTGTGTGCCAGTACTAGGGCTTGAACTCAAGGCCTGAGTTCTGTACCTGAGCTTTTTCACTCAAGGCTACTGCTCTACTACTTTAGCCACAGCTGCATCTCATGTCCATCTCCCAAGTCCGTCTCATGGACGTTTCTGCCTGGGCTTGCTTTGGACAGTGATCCTCTGATCTCAGCCTCCTGAGTAGCGAGGAACTATGATATGAGCTATGGCAATGAACTGTAGGTATGGGCCACCAGTACCAAGCTCAAATTTCTGCCTTGCTTCAATTTTCAAACCTGTACCTTTTTTCTACTTGCTGGATCATATGCACAAAATGTTATCAGGGATCTGTGACCTTCCATTTCAGGGCCCTTGAGCCTTACCTCATCCTTGTGATAGTAGCCAATATCCCATTTTCTTTCTTTCTTTCTTTCTTTTGCCAGTTCTGGGCCTTAAACTCAGGGCCTGAGTACAGTCCCTGACTTCTTTTTTGCTCAAGGTTAGCACTCTACCACTTGAGCCACAGCACTGCTTCTGACCATTTTCTATGTATGTGGTGCTGAGGAATCAAACCCAGGGCTTCATGTATACGAAGCAAGCACTCTTGCCACTTGGCCATATTCCCAGCCCCAATATCCCATTTTCATATCTTGTAGTGGATTACATCATTTTTCATGCATCCACCTCAATGCCTATTTTTTTTTTACTGATCTAGGAGCATCGGGTGTTCTAGACCTCTGCTGAGAGCCATGTGTGTGCAATTGGGATATATGGGAAAGTTAATACTGCCTGGAATTAGCCTCTGATTTACGGAGACCAGAGCTGGAAGGCTGAGGCTTTCCTTCTCTAAATCTTTTCAAATTAAAGGACAGAAACACAGATTGCACAGAATATTCTCAGAGGAAGGTCTAGCAAGTGTGAGTCGTGCATTACATTAATATATAACTATAATAATTATCAGTTGCATGGTTCCTTCTCCTTTCTCTAATCATACTGGGTACCATCCTCCAACTCTCACCACTCATTCCTGCTGCAGATGCCTCAGGTCATCTAAGGAAGGTCTGACCCATGCTGACAAGGTACAGCCTCGTGTGAGGTATACACCTATCTGGATCTTCTCTAAAGTTCAGCATATGTGCCAGCACAGCCTTGAGGTGCTTCTTGACATCTCTGCACTAGTGAGGATAAAGCCTCATTCTTCCCATAACAGGTTCTCAAAGACATCTCTTCTGTTACACCAGCAGAGACAAGACTGTGTATTACAACCATGTCTTAATGGCTCACCTTCCCTGGAACGAGGTCAGGGTAGAAATAGAAGCACTGGTTAATAAAACACATGAAGCTCCTGAAGAATACAGGCCAATAGAAACTAAAGTGTAAGCAGCTGGCTTAGTGACTTTGAAGGACAGCAGGTTCTGGCCAACTATCAACTCAAGACATTCTACAGAAGGCAGATCATCTGGACAACTTCATTTAAATAATGTATTTTGTCAAGGAGTAAAGAATTTTAAATATGGAAGAGCTGTGAGGTACACTGATGTGCAGCAGTTACTGATGTCAGGTGCATAGTCTTAATAATTAAGAGTGTGACTGGACTTCAGAGAAATAGGATCCCATGGCTTCAGTTCCTCCCACCTGTCAGGCCATGTGCCTTAGAACTGGTTCCTTTTAGGTATAGGTAAACCTTTGTCCTGTGTTGAGTCTACACAAACATTGTGTACATGGCTCTGTGACTCTGGGCTACAGCTACACAATGAGCAGACCTTCTATCCTCTGCCTGCGTGCAGTGTCCAGTGCCTGGCCAGCATTTCATGTAGACCTCAAGGCTATGGGACCTTCCATCTTCAGAGTTTCTACTTATTCTGGGAAATGGTGGCCAGGGCTGCCCCTTTACCAGGCATCACTTGGAAGTACCTCTCCCAATTGACAGACACATCGTCACATTGTAGTCCTGGAATCATGGCTACAGGCTGTTTAGTCAGCCCAGGAAGAGCCCGTGGACCTATGTACCAGAAGACTATCAGTACTACAACATCGTTCTGAGGTCTTTGCCTTTCAACTTTGCAGTAATTGTGTTTTGGTCATCACTCCCTGCTGGTTGGACCTGCTTGGGTATCCTGCCCTTGGCTCTATTATCCAGCCCACAGGGACAGAATCATGGCCCATTTCCAAAGTAGATGTACCTGCATAGAGGGGTCCTCATTCTCACTTGTTGGCTGCTCTTGGGGATGCCCTGTCACCCCACATTAAGAGCGCTTAAGAAACTAGTGTCCTCATTTCCCTACTTTCTCTTGCATTTTCATGTCTAGGAAGAGACTAGTCTTTGCTTCCTCTCTGGGCCATCAATTTAGCTCCCCATTTCAAGTTCTCAAACAATAGTATGATCCTCTCTAAGTAAGGAATTTCATACCAGTTGCCTGACCTTTGACAAAATTCCAATACAGTATGATCAGGTCCTTATCAGGCAATGACCTTTGACTAGAATCAAACACAAGAGATAGATGGTGCTGCTCAGCTCCCCTGCCATGCTGCTCAGGCACTGGAACTTGGGCCACCCACCCTAGACACCATGATAAACAGATGGATAAGCTTGGTCAAGTGACCCATTTAACATACACACACATTTAACGTCGAGTTGCCCAGATCTTGTGAGGTATCAACCTTATTTTCTTAAATGGCATCTGGGATTTCATCCTGAGTAGCAGAAAGAAACTCAGAGACTTCAATAGAAGAACACTTAGACAGGCTGTGAGGCTTTTTCCTATAGCTGCTAGATCCAAAGATAAAAGTTAAAACTCTGGAAGAGTCCCAGAACAAGTAGAATCTGTGGGAAACAGTTTGCTTATTGCTGTGTCTTCAATGACCAAGTTTCAAGTGCACAGATGTTTTCCTACAGCAAATAAAATGGTACAAGACTTGAGCATTTTGGCCTACCTTCCATGGGAAGCCTGTCCCATTATCAGCTTTGCATGGGAAATGTCAAAGTCCCCAAGAGAAGAAGTGCTGCCGCTATTCTACCTCCAGAAGAAAAGGGTTTGGAGTTTGATAGCCCTTCTAGCAAAGAAGGCAGATAGGAGTTAAGTTAGGGACACCAACATGTTCCAATGACATGCATAATGCTGTCATTTGATACACAAAATATGTAACAGATAAGGAGATGGCTCCAAAGGAAAGGGTTGGGAGATGCACATATGTCCATTTATGCCAGGAAGCCCATTTTTCAAGCAGTCTGGTTCCCCAGTTGGGTCTGTGTGTTACTAAAGTTCAGAGTTAGTGGCTGGCCCCAATGCAAGAGACAGGACAACTTAAGACCACAGCCAACTTGCTAATGAAACAGCTGTAATGGGATCACATCTTGCTGCAGCTTGCACATCAGGCCTTTCCCCACCCACAGGGAGAGGGAGAACATGCTAGGCTTAAAATGACTCTTAACTCAATTCCTTTATCTCAGATTCTGGTGTTACTATAGCCAACATGATAGTGACCCATCTTGCCATCTGCGAAATTTGCTTTTCCAAAAGCCATTTCACGGGGAAATTTGTCCAAGGCATTATGACATTTTAAAACCCACTGCCCAGTCATTCTAGAACAAACATGGCTTGCTGGAGAGCCTCAGAGCTATGTAAGAACAAGTGCATAACCAAGGTTTATCCCAGGACTGTTTAATAAATATTCTAGATACAAGTTAGGGTCACTAGAAGTCTGCCATTAGCAAAGTAGGTTGTGGTATTAGTAATACAACATAACTAGATTATGCTAAAATACTGCTTTAATTTTTTCATTGGAAAGTTTTGTGAAAGTGTGTGGCAAGTGAGAAGGTGTATATTAGTACTATGATTTTAACAAGTATTGCTATTTTATTCTGGTTTTATCTGTTTGCTACCAAACCTTTCTCTCCAGTTACTTAGATGGTAGATATTCTACATCATATCTCTGCTATGAACTGCTAGACATTACTAGAACTGGTTAATGGGGATACCACTGGACTGCCTTGCAAGCAATCAACTTAGGCCTAAGTTGTTATAGTTTACTTTTTCTTGAGCTATGCTTATGCCATAAAACTTACCCTTTAAAAAACTATAGAAATTAAGGATTTTCAGTATATTCACAAGGCTGTAAAACCACATTTCTTTTTTAAAAGATCCTGAATAAGTTTCAAGGCTAGCCTTGAACCTCCAGCCTCAGCCTTCAATAAAAAAGATTGTTATATAATCCCATCTTCAATTCATCTGTCTTCAAGTTTACAGATCCTTCCTCCTGTCCATTTATATCTGCTATTACCTCTCTGCTGAAGTTGACTTTTACAGAACTTCACTTTTAAAACAACCTTTAATATTTATTCTATTAAGAAACCTTTCTCATTTAGAATTTTGGTTGAGCATAATTTCCTTTACTTCTTGGAAAAAGAATTAAAATCGATGCACCATCACTATGGTAATTCTAAAACCTGGGTTGTCTCAATTTCTTTTTTCTTTTTTTTTTTTGGCCAGTCCTGGGCCTTGGACTCAGGGCCTGAGCACTGTCCCTGGTTTCTTCCAGCTCAAGGCTAGCACTCTGCCACCTGAGCCACAGTGCCCCTTCTGGCCATTTTCTGTATATGTGGTGCTGGGGAATCGAACCCAGGGCCTCATGTATATGAAGCAGGCACTCTTGCCACTAGGCCATATCCCCAGCCCCTGTCTCAATTTCTTAATTGCCTTTTTGGCATGTTTTAAACTGAACATTAATAATGTGGCAAATCTGGAAGTAGGATGCACCCCATGGTTTGTTGTTCTGCAATGTGCATGCACTGAAGTCTTTTCGGCTAAATGGTTAGCCACAGATAGGACACATTTCCTTAAATGCCTGCAATCAATAAGACTTCAAGTACTTTCTGAGGGGCTGTCTGCCTCTTCTAGGGCATTCCTTCAATGCTAACTGGGCAGTTGGAACTCTGCCTGAGCCTTTATTTTCAATGCTGAGTCTTGAGGCCAGCCAGAGGTCAGAGTTTAGGGACACTCTGGCTTCCCCCATACACACACCCTCCTGGGCATGCACAGGACTTACAAGACTATTGGAGTTGTGCAAAGTCCCTGTGGACATATAGCTTTTGTCTAGCTGTTAAAGCCTTAAATATAGCAAGTCTGCCATTTACACATTGCATACGGCCTGGATCAGGATTTTTTTTTAAAGGTTCCAGAAACAAATGGTTCATGACTGTGTGTGTATTATACAGCCTAGCTCATACTGAGAAGATCTCTGGCAGTTCTGTGTCATCCATTATATTTAAATCACTGCGGTCTGCTAAGGATGTCCAGGCCCTTATGTGAAAACCATGCCTCTGACAAAGCCAAAGGTGCTGAAGAGCAAGGTGTAAGTTTGTGGTCATCTTCTAATGCCCCAAAGGACTTCAATGAAAACTTTAAAGGGCAGGTTTTCTGCAGAAGACCTGTGTAGGAAACAATCTAGTACTCCATTCTACACATCCAGAGAATTTACTCATTTCCCTCAATGGGTGCCTCCTTAGAACAGTGAACCTGAAGATGCTAAGAGTCTATTCCCCACACTGCTTGCTGTGACTTGAGACCCAGAGGACTTTAGCTGAATCTTACAGCATGTGTCACAATATGAACATGGATATCTACACTTACTTTCTCCAGCCCCTCTGCCAAAAAAAAAAAAAAAAAGTTTTACCATTCCACAAAGGTGATGGTCACTAATAATAAATAGGACCCCTGGAACCTAGGGTATTGACCTCTTCCAATCATAATTTCCTCTGCTACTTCAGCTTCCCTCTGCAAAATTGAGCAAAAATAACCCCAAACAGTGGGCTGGGAATATGGCCTAGTGGCAAGAGTGCTTGCCTCCTATACATGAGGCCCTGGGTTTGATTCCTCAGCACCACATATACAGAAAATGGCCAGAAGTGGTGCTGTGGCTCAAGTGGCAGAGTGCTAGCCTTGAGAAAAAAGAAGCCAGGGACAGTGCTCAGGCCCTGAGTTCACAGCCTAGGACTGGCAAAAAATAAAAAAATATTAAAAAAAAAACCCAAACAGACAAAAAAACAGGAATAGGATGCTAAGAATTCTCTGATGTTTTTTCCTCATGAATTTTATTTTGTTAGGTAAGTCCCAACATTAGAGAGGTGATCAGAAAGTCAGGCATGTTGGGTCAATTCAATGGAACTCTGAAATACATCTTTAGCACATTAAAAGGAAGCAACCTTGGAGGAGATCAGAATGGCAGTCAGGGAGCAGCAAGACAATCTGATAATGAGACTTGATTATCGGGGTCATAAGTAAGCAAATACACTCAGCCATATACATAGGAGCTAAGCCTATTCCATGTTGGGAATTTCAGGTCATGGTTCACTCCCATCTTGTCCCTGAATGTCTGACATACTGGAAGACGAGGCCATTTAGTGGAAGACCTCTGCATCATTTACTCAAGGCCTTGTTGTATACGATCTAGTAAAATTAGATTCTCCCCCAGAGCTTTTCCTGGAATGAAGTGTTGCTGGGGATCGAAGGACATGTACTCTAAGTATGTCCAGATGCTAGAGAAAGTGGGCTCTTGTTAGAGTATAAGCTTCAGATTTTGTGTTGGCTCCTCAGGGTGGCATCCCTGCCTAGTATAAAGGTTTAGCAAATGCAGACAGAAAATACCCACATACTAGTAAAGATTCTGAAGAACTCACACCTTATTTGCATTATCCTCACATCCTTTTTGTATTATCTGTGAATTCATGCTTGACCACTTTTTCCTCTTCCAGGCAAATGCCCCAGACTGTGGACTGGGGTCACTAAGGGATGCCTTCACAAGTTTGGTGAAGCCAAGTGGCCCATATTTGAAACTGATTGACCTTCCCAAGGCTCTTTTCAGATTTGAATCCTGCCTGCTCCACCGTTTGGGGCATGATTGGCCCTGGTGATCCTGACCAGGTTCCATACATCACAATCTGGATTGATGTGCTGGCTGACAATCCTCCCTGGATTAAGAAATTTCTAAAAGGACTTAGGGCCCCCAAACCAGTCTTGGCCCTATCAGAACCCCCTAAGGGGAAACGTAAGCAAAAGCCTCCTCCAGTCTTTCAGGCTACTAAGAACCTGGTGAAAGACTTCCTCTTTGAATCCCCTTCTTATCCCCATCCCCAGCCCTTGGAGCCAACTCCCCATCCTCCTCTATCTCCCAACCAGTCTGGCATTCCTCTTGTCAGCCACCCCCCTTCCATACTCATAGTAGCTCTAATTATGCAAATCCAGACCCTCCTAGTCTTTGGCCCTCCACCAGCTTTCTGCACCAGGAGGCAGCCCCGGCTAAATGATATCTGCCCACTTTTCTACTTCTGGCCTTTACAATCGGAAGCATCATACTCCTGCTTTCTTTGAACAGCCTCAGCCTGTGATCCAACCTACTTGGGATGATTGTCAGCAGCTCCTGCAGACCGTTTACCACCGAGGAGCAGGTCAAACAAGGAGGCCAGAAATCGTTCTTGACACTGATGGTTGCCTTTCTTCAGATACTGAATGCCTAGCCTAGGTGGTCCCTTTGACTTGACCCAACTTGGACTACAATGAGGACTATGGTAAGGAGGTGATCTCCAGTTATCACCAGGCTCTTAGTAGGCATTAGGAAAGCTACCTGCAAGCCAACAAGTATGATCAAGGTAGGAGAATTTCTTCAGAGACCAGATGAGTCCCCCTCAGCATTCTCAGAATGCCTCATAGAGTCCATATCCCTCCAGATCCAGAGTTAGCCAAGAATCAAAGGCTTGTAAATATGGCTTTTGTTAACCAGTCGGCATCAGACATTAAAAGGAAGCTACAAAAGTTGAAGGCTTTTGAGAGAAAATAATGTCAGAATTGATGGAAAGAGCAGAGAAAGGTTTTGTAAATCGCAAGGAAGTGGAGATTGAAAAGAGAAAGGAAGAATGAAGACAGGTAGAAAAGACCCAGGCCAGGAAAGGGGTTTATGAGGACTGTCCTAGCAGTTATTGAGGCAAAGGAGAGACACAGGGGACAGGAAGGTTACTGGAGGGAAAGGCAAGAATACAGCTCCAACACTGGGGATAGGCTGGCTCCTTCCAGAATTCCTTTGGAGAAAGATCAATATGCCTACTGTAAGGAACTAGGCCATCAGGAGCAAGAATTCCCACAGCTAAAGGAACATTCACAGACAAGACCTAAAAAGGTCATTCTGAACTCATAAGGATTGGTGAGGCCAGGGTTCTAAACCTCCCTCAGAGTCCAGGGTAAAACAGGGTGGGGGAAAAGACGTTGAATTACATACTGGTGCTATCTATTCTGTTTTATAGGAATCCAAGGGAGGCATTTCTAGGTAAAAGACCCAAATCCAGGGAGCAACAGGAAAAGTTAACTCCTATCCATGGACTACTGCACAGATGGTGGATATAGGCCAGTGAACAGTAACCCACTCTTTTTTGGTCATTCCCGATTGCCCATATCCATTAATGGGGCAAAACCTGCTTTATCCAGTAAGCATTGAAGGGAACTCTGTCTCTTGGACACAGCTGGCAGGTTATTTTGCTCATCCTCAGTGAGCATGCTCATTTCAAAGTCAAGTCACCTGGTGGACTGACACAGAACAGCCCCAACTATGACAGGATTTGGCCACTGTACTGACATTCCTTAGTGTCACATAGAAGAGGGAGGAATACAGAACTGGGTTCAATATTTTTTTTTAATTAACCACCATATGGACCAAAGAAACTGAAGTAGGTTTGTAATTAACCTGAGGGCAGAAGCCCCTCCCTAGATTGGTGTGATTGCCACGCCCCACTGGGGAAGAAAGAGGAGATCCCTTCCCCACACTGGGGGACTGGAACCTCCACCCACAACTGCGGGGGGGGGGGGGGGAGAAGAGGAGCAGGAGGAGGAGAGAGGTGGGGAGTGAAGCTGGACAGAGAGGAACCAGACCAGCCAAAGGAGCAGACCTGAGAGCCAAACTGGGCCTGCCTGAGAGTTCGAGGTCCTAGGCCTGAGGCCTGAGGAAGGGTCTGAAGCCTTAGGCCTGAGGAGGAGTTTAGGGCTGAAGCCTGAGCGAGAGTCCGCAGCCTTAGGCCCGAGGAGGAGTCCAAGGCCTGAGGCTGGCAGAAAGGCCTAAAGCCTGTGTGGGGGCTTGAGGCTTAAAGTTTGAGGAGAGTCGAGGCCTACAGGAAGGACGCTTGCTCCTCTAGAGGTTTGGAGATTTGGAGGCCTGGAGGCTGAGGTGGTTGGAAATTAAGGTGGTGGTTCAGAGTTCAAGTCAAGACATGTCTCAGGTCTGGGTTCTGGGTAACCCAGGACAAGGTAGTCACAGGCAAGCATTAGGAGGTGGAGGGTGGCTCTGGTTCCGGGTTTTAGATTGTAAATAAAATCCCTTTGTAAATAAAGCCCCTTCCCACCTTAAGTTGTGCCCAGATGGATTATTCTCGCTCTGGGAATACAACAGCTTTGGATAAGATCAGCCTGATCCCAGTCACTAAACTTAGTCCCACAAGTTGAGAAGTTCATAGTAAAGAAGCAGACATGAAGACATGGCTAGCCGCCCCACCAACTGATATTAAGTGCAGGAGTACACAGGAAAATGACCCCAGACAAGGTCAGCATGTCACAGACAACAAAGTTGCAGACACCCAGCTGTTTCTGCTTCTGCAAAACGTTTCTCACTACCCGGCTTCCACGCTGCTACCCGAGGCCCCTGCCTGGGCAGGACTCGGCCCTGCCCTCCGGTGCCATCTCCCCTGCCCCATCTGACCCAGCTCTGCCACCCCTTGCAATCCTCTCACAAATTTCCATACCACTGCGAGTGCAAGGCCACAGCAGACAGCGCAGTGACCCTGGTGCCAAGGAGGAGGGTGGTTACTTCCTTGCTGAAGGTCGAGCAGAGGGACCTGCTTAGTGCGCATGTGTGGAATCGCCCTGCACGCTCCCTGACGGGGAAAGTCTCGCGAGGGTTAGAACTCAGCGGGAAAAAGGTGGGTCCAGGGAAAGGCTGTCATATTTGTCCGGCCCACTCCCGCCCTGCCAGTCGGGCTTCCGGCTTCTGGCTTCCAGTCCGCAGAGCTAGGCGCTCCCGAAGGTGGTGAGTACCTGCGGCTGTCGCAGTGGTGGTCGCAGCGGTGGTCGCGATGGGGAAGTCGGATTTTCTTACTCCCAAGGCCATCGCCAACAGAATCAAATCCAAGGGGCTTCAGAAGTTGCGCTGGTACTGCCAGATGTGCCAGAAGCAGTGTCGGGACGAGAATGGCTTCAAGTGCCATTGTACGTCCGAGTCTCATCAGAGACAGCTGTTGCTGGCTTCAGAGAACCCTCAGCGGTTTATGGATTATTTCTCAGAGGAGTTCAGAAACGACTTTCTGGAACTTCTCAGGAGACGCTTTGGTACGAAGAGAGTGCACAACAACATGGTCTACAACGAGTACATCAGCCACCGCGAGCACATCCACATGAACGCCACTCGGTGGGAAACGCTGACCGACTTTACCAAGTGGCTGGGCAGGGAAGGCCTGTGCAAAGTGGACGAGACGCCCAAGGGCTGGTACATCCAGTACATAGACAGGGCCCCGGAGACTATTCGGCAGCAGCTGGAGCGCCAGAGGAAGAAGAAGGCGGACCTCGACGACGAGGAAAAAATGGCCAAGTTTATTGAAGAGCAAGTGAGACGAGGTCTGGAAGGGAAAGAGCAGGAGGCCCCTGTTTTCACGGAATTAAGCAGAGAAAAGGATGAAGAGAAAGTTACATTTAATCTGAATAAAGGAGCATGTGGTTCAGCAGGAACATCTCCCAAATCAAGTTTCTTGGGGCCCAGTGCCCTGAAAGCCCTGGGGAGTGTAGCCTCGGTTAAGCGAAAAGACTCCTCTGCGAGCTCAGCTCAGGCTAAAAAGAAAAAGAAATCTGCACTGGATGAAATCATGGAGATTGAAGAGGAAAAGAAAAGAACGTCCCGTACTGACCACTGGCTGCAGCCCGAAATTATTGTAAAGATTATAACCAAAAATGTTGGGGATAAATATCATAAGAAAAAGGGTATTGTCAAGGAAGTAATTGACAAGTCTACAGCTGTTGTAAAGATGATTGATTCTGGAGATAAGCTGAAACTTGACCAGACTCATTTAGAGACAGTAATTCCGGCACCAGGAAAAAGAATTCTGGTTTTAAATGGGGGCTACCGAGGCAATGAAGCCACCCTGGAATCCATCAATGAGAAGACCTTTTCAGCCACCATCACTATTGAAACTGGGCCTTTAAAAGGACGGAGAGTTGAAGGAATTCTATATGAAGACATATCTAAACTTGCCTGATTGAAAATTTGTTAACACACTAAAATAATTCTAAAGCATCAAATTGATGTTTGCCAATGCATTGTGAGACTCTACTGTGTTAGGATATTTTTGCATAAATCATGTTTTTATTTAAATATTACTGTATATTTGTGTAAACTTATAGCAAAATTTAATTATGTCTCCTGACGTACCAAAACTCATTTTTGTCCTTGTTGCTCTTCTTTGTAATATTTCCTTGATTTTTTTATCTTCATTAAAGATTTGTTGTAAAATGTTTTATATAAAACAGCTTAGAATCATAGAATTGGATGCTTTTTAAGTATATTTTAGTAGTAAAATAGTAAGGTTGAATTATAATTAAAAGTTTTCAAGGAAAAAATAGTTTCTCACTAGAAACTTCTTTCCTTCTTTCCTCCACTTTGCAAAAGTCTTGCCCCCTCCAATGGTGCAACCTCCCTATACTCTCTTAGATAGCACAGCTCTTGTAACTTCTTGCACAGCCCCATTAAAACCCTGTAGCCTCAATGATCTTGAGGCCCAGAATTTCAAGTGTGAGCTTTGTGTCCACTGGTATAAACTTGAGTTCATCTGAATGTCACTGGTTTGCCACTGAACTTTTCTCTAGCACCTTTACAATGCTTCCATCTGCTCTGTTCCAAGTCCAGCCATCACCCACCCTCACATTCTTGGGACCTCTTATACCAGCTTGTCCACGATAGCCCCATGCTTGTGCCAGTTGCCCTAGGATTAGTATCCTTTATTTTTACAAGTTATGATTTGGACACTCATGGTTATTGTAGTAGCCAGAGAGATGGTCCACTTTCACCTCACTCTGAGTCTGCCTTGGAAAGCAAGTTAACCAACAGATTCCAGCGACAGTCAGTTTGGGATCTGCCAGGATTAGGACTATGTTTGAAGGCTACTTTGGATCTGCTGAAACTAAGATTTTGGGGGGACATTCTTTCTGTGATAACCTTCCCACTCCTCTGGAGTTGACTAGCTCTATTAAAAAATTGGATATTCTAAGAGATTTTCAAGTAGACAACTGATTATGGAGAACTCCATGTGGAGAGAGAACTTTATTCCATGGAATAAAGTTTGGATTTAGCCTGCTGCTAAATCCAAAGCATGAGTGGCAGGCTAGAGAGTCACTCCCAGGAGATGCCTGGGGTGGGAGTCCAGGTGTATTAGGGTGGGTCCAGATGGATTAGGGTGTGATCTCAGAAGGGAGGGAAATAACTGCCTCCAGGTGTGCCAGTAACCTAGATAACTGGAGAGATTTAAACAGGTGGGAGCACCTGCTTGGAGCCCTGGAGGTGGGCCTCACAGGTATCACTGGCCAAACTTAGGGACTTAGAGGCACAGGAAACTGGAGAAATCCACTCTAAAGATGACTCGAGAGGACTGGAGGAAGAACAAGGAACTAGAAGAACAGCAAAAACTGGATAATGCTCCTGCAGAAGTGGATGAAGAAGGAAAAGATATCAATCCACACATCCCTCAGTATATTTTGTCAGTACCTTGGTACATTGATCCATCAAAAAGACCCACCTTAAAGCATCAGAGGCCACAACCAGAGAAACAGAAACAGTGTAGTTCATCTGGAGAATGGCACACGAGGGGTGTAAAAGAGAATTCCATAACCAACAAGTACCGCAGAGGTGCCTGTGAGAACTGCATAGCCATGATGCACAAGAAGAAAGACTGCTTTGAGAGGCCCAGACAAGTTGGCGCCAAGTTCACCAGGACTAACACAGCTCCAGGTGCAGCCTCAGCTCACATTTGACTACGACGGGAAGAGAGATTGCTGGAACAACGACAATCCAGAGGAACACATGAAAATTGTGGAAGAGTTGACCTGGCAAAACAAACACTGAAAGCCCAGAAACTACAAGAAGAATTAGCCTCAGGAAAATTATTGAAACAAGCTAATTCTCCAAAACATCAGTGGGGAGAAGAGGAACCAAATTCTCAGATGGAAAAAGATCACAACAGCAAAGATGAGGATGAGGATAAATATGCAGATGATATCGACATGCTGGTGCAGAATTTTGATTCTAAAAGGTGAATTACAGTCCTGAATCTAAGGATTCGAAAAGATATTGCAAAATACTTGAGAAACGTAGATCCAAATTCTGCCTACTATGATCCAAAAATAGAGCAATGAGAGAAAATCCTTATGCCAACGCGGGGAAGAATCCAGATGAAGTGAGTTACACAGGAGATAATTTCGTCAGATACACAGAAGATACCATTTCATGGCTCAGACAGTTGTTTGCCTGGGAGGCCTATGACAAGGGCTCAGAGGTGCATCTGCAGGCCGATCCCACAAAACTTGAGCTGTTGTACAAGTCCTTCAAAGTCAAAACAGAAGACTTCAAAGAACAGTAGAAAGAAAGCATCCTGGAAAAGTATGGAGGCCAGGTGCACCTGGATGCCCCTTCTGCCAAGCTGCTCTTAGCCCAGATGGAGGACTACATGGAGTACTCTCGGCACGGGGCCATCATCACGGGGCAGGAGCGGGCCATGGCCTGCTCCAAGTATGAAGAGGACATGAAGATCCACAACCACACGCACATCTGGGGATCTTATTGGAAAGAAGGCCGATGGGGATACAAACGCTGTCACTGTTTCTTCAAGTATTCCTACTGCACCTGAGAGGCTGGGAAGGGGTGTGTGATAAGTGATGACGTTGGAGAAGAGTTGGTGAAGAAACCACAGACACTTGTGGAGATGCACCAAGAAAAACTAAAGGAAGAGAAGAAAAAGAAAAAGAAGAAGAAGCACCAGGAGAGCAGTTCTGACAGTGATGACGAAGAGAGAAAGATGAGAAGTTGAAAAAGGCACTGAACATCAAGGAGGCTTGTCTCCTCCATGTCAAGAAGATCATGCAGATTGACAAGACAAAGCGGCTATACAACAGCATATATGAAACTCAGGAGCCCATGGAGGAGAAAATTGAGGCCTACAGGATGAAGCGTCAGAGGCCAGATGACCCCATGGCCTCTTTCCTGGGCCAGCAGTAACTAGCCAGAGAAGGTAGTCCAGGGTACATACAGTCCAGCATGCTCCTGCAGCTTCCCATTCATCATAGATAGAAAAACCCTGATCTATCCTTGCTGCCTGACTTTACTAAAGCTTTCAGAAGTCACAAAGTTACTTCATTCCTTTCCACAGTAAGAAACAAAAGGAAGGGATTGGAGATAGTGGTGTGGAAAGAAGCCTCAGCACCCTACCACGTGTCTTCTAAGAGCTGAGTGCAGTGACCCATGCTTGTAATCCCAGTTGTACAAAGCTTGTGGTAGGAGGATTGGAAGTTCAAGGCCAGCCTAGGCTACATAGGGAGATCCTGTCTCAAAAAAGCAGAAACTAGCCAGGCCCCCGGTGGCTCATGCCTGTAATAGAAGCTAATTAAGAGATTGAGATCTGAGGATTGCAGTTCAAAAAGAGCCCAGGAAGGAAAGGCTAGGAGACTCTTTCAGAGTCTAATAAACTACTCAGACAAAGCCAAAAGTGACACTGTGGCTTAAGTGGTAGAGCACTAGCCTTGAGCAAAAAGAAACTCCATGACAGCGCCCAGGCCCTGAGTTCAGGACTGGCACACACAAAAAAGAAAAGATTGTACATCCAGTGCACCTCTTCTTAATAACCAGCAAGTGTCACTTTGTAAAATTTACAGAGAGCAAACCTGAAGGTTCTTAAATGAATTATAAAGATAGCTTCTAGGGATCTTAGTCCCTGGTTTTACCATGGTCCTCAATCCTCTTCTGAGAAGTTTGCAAATGCAACATTAATATGATGGGAAGGGGGAAAGCCACTGGTGCCAGAGGGTGGTTAATCCAGCATCGAAACCACCATGCTAATCCAGCACCTCAGCTGGTAGAAGAGCAGCTGGGCCAGTCCTGGCACAGACACCTGGTGTCCAGATGCCAGCAAATAAAACATTTAAAGTGCAATGCAAATTCTTCAGGAAAGCTAAAATTGATCTTTTCATGTTCCTGGCTTGCAATGGTTCAACAGAAAGTCTGACATTCATGTGTTTATTTTGTATTGTTTTGTAATAAAGATGTGGTGAATACTCAACTGTGAAAAAAAAAAGAATTAAAAGTTTAGTATTTGGTAAAAATATAACAAAGCAAGAAGGAGAGAATTGGATCCATAAAACTAAGGGCCAAATACTACCTCCTTCATCAAGAAGACCAAGAATCAAAGATTTGATTCAAGGACATAAAAGGAGGAGGGAAAGTTAGGGGCTAGCAATAGTAAAGCAGCCCGCCCACCTTTGCCCTTCCAGGAAGGAGCAGCCTAATCCCCCACCCCCATGAGTACGGTCAAGAGCTGTGGCTTAACAATTCTCACATCTGCTCCCTTTGTGAGGGGACCCTGCAAACGCTTGTTTGCCAAACACCACATACACATGCCAATTTGGACCACAATGATAGGTTACTTCAAACAGACACTATGTGGCAGGTTGTAGCCCCAATGGCTACCTGAGTGTGGCCAGGCATGACTATTTTTTTTCCTTTTTAAACCCTGGCTTGAGTGGCCTTGTGGTGGCAGTTTCAGCTCCAGAGTCTGTGCTGTGTCCCTGGCCAGTCAGCTCACTTTTTACTTCCCCAATAAATCCATCTTTATTTGAGACTGTCTCTGTGTGGTGAACTCTGGAGGGATGTGGGTTCAAGTCTCACTTGGTGTAGCTCCCGCTGGACCCCATAGCCATGTTAAGTAAGCAAAGCTCAGACCAATGGTGCACGTTCTCTCATATGGAGAAGCTAGAACTAAAATACGTGGGGACATACTTATGTAGGTCTCTAGGAATTCACACAGTGAGACCAAAGGAGGATGCTCTTACAGAAACAGAAAGGCCACAGTGCCTATGTGTGGCTGATCATTCAAAATACGTCATTGTATCTTCTTCCATCTGACCTATGTAGTTTCCTGGTCTCATCTCTACTGCTATACATGCAATTCTCAAGATAGTTATCACTCAGGGGCTGGGGATATGGCGTAGTGGCAAGAGAGCTTGCCTCGTATACATGAGGCCCTGGGTTCGATTCCCCAGCACCACATATACAGAAAACGGCCAGAAGTGGCGCTGTGGCTCAAGTGGCAGAGTGCTAGCCTTGAGCAAAAGGAAGCCAGGGACAGTGCTCAGGCCCTGAGTCCAAGGCCCAGGACTGGCAAAAAAAAAAAAAAAAAAAGATAGTTATCACTCAAAGGACTCTTCCTAGGCTATTGTGGGCCTTTGGGGTTCTTCATTGTCTTTAAGCCAGGAGAAACACTTCATACTGTGTCTAAGGAGTTTGTATGTTCCACAAGCACTTGTGTTCTAAGAAACCAGTAAGAAAATAGCAAGTAACAACAGGACCCAGCCGGGAACTGAAACGGGTTGGCTTGAGTGCAGAGTCACCAGGTCTGACTTAACTACTTGTGAAATATTTTTACAGTTTGCAAGTTTACTAGCGATGTTGCTGTCCTGGAAAATAAATTCCAGTTAAAAAAAAAACTTATGGAATGTTATGGAGTCCTCTAGGACTAGACATTTTGAAAGGACTACAACCTTCAAAATTAGGTGTTGACCCTGCCCTGCAGAGTAGTGTGAGCATGAGACTAAAGCAGCAGCAAGGAAGGGAAACAACAAGAGATTCCCCCGGCTCTGAGGTGCGCTTGGAAGCTGCTGTAGTGGACAGTGCGTCTCCACTTGAGGGAGGGGAATAGGAACACGTGTATAAGAGACCAAGTCGGGAAGCTCGGGGTTTCTGCACTCCCACCACCACGCATGTGCAAGCATTAGGCCAGGGAAACTTCTAATGAGTAATGTAACAACTTTTTTTTTAAATTAAAATGCTGCAGGAAATGTGGATAGAAAAAGAGAGGAGAAGGATGCTGCAAAAGTTGCCCCTGACCCTATTTCCTTCCACCTAATGCTCCAAGAGGCAGGCTGAGCATTCTGCCTTAATTGCCCTAGACTTGACTGTCTCTATGTGACCATCATCCGAAATTACATTCACAGGGAATCAGATCAACAGTCAATGGCAGCAGAATCTTGTTTTCTTTTTCTTTTTTCTTTTGACGGTCTTCCAATTTTGTTCCTGTTTTGACTGAGGAGAAATTAAAAGAGTAAGACACAAATTTAGACTTTTGTGAAGCTGAGCATCACATAGTTTAACTTTGTGAGCTTGGAATGAAAAGAATGCACCCAGCAGAGCTGTGTCACCCAGTGAACAGCTCCAAAAAGTATGCCCCACCGGAGTTTGTTTGTTTGTTTTTTTTTTTTTTTGGCCAGTCCTGGGACTTGGACTCAGGGCCTGAGCACTGTCCCTGGCTTCTTTTTGCTCAAGGCTAGCACTCTGCCACTTGAGCCACAGCACCACTTCTGGCCATTTTCTGTACATGTGGTGCTGGGGAATTGAACCCAGGGCCTCATGTATACGAGGCAAGCACTCTTGCCACTAGGCCATATCCCTAGCCCCTCCATTGGAGTTTTTCAAAGGCCTTTAAGTGTAGATTTCTAGGAATAGAAATTTCTAAAGGACTAGAATTCTCAGAACTATGTCTTAAAATTACAACCTTCAGTAGTTCCACCTTAGAACCTTAACACCGAGGGACAGAATGACAGGAGAGCTCTGAACCACCTACTTGTGAACTGCCAGCTGCACTAAGCTTACCTGGCAAGATCCACGTACCTCCCACCCAGCCTGCTGACTCAGGGAAACCGCTGGAACTAGCCACTGGGGAGAAGGAAGTGCATAGATTTCTGACTTGTTCTACATCTTGTTAGTTCTTAATCTACATTGCTTATAAATATAGAGGACAAATCAACTAGTTAGTTCAAAGGAAAATGAACTTCAGCCAACAGTTCTTTACCTAGTTTGTCAATTTATGATAGAGATCTGCATGCTATATTACATATATATATATATAAAACAAAAGAGTATAGGGTTCAGCTTACCTACACTTGAAAATGAGCACTTATGAGAAACTAATCCGTGATTTTCCCATACCAGTGGTTTTTACTTTCAAAGATTACATAATTTGGAAAACTTTCTTTCCTTCCTATGTTATCTACAGTATATCAAATTACTTTTAAAATTTTATTGTCAAGTATTTTAAATGCATAAAGTGACTACAGTATTATGCAGAAAGAAACTAATAAGGTCAAAAAATGGAATATTGCTAGCTCCACGGAAACCCTCTAATGCCCTTGGCCTTTCCCCCTGCCCTGGAAGTAGCAATTATTCGAACTTTCATGATAACCATTTCCTTGTTTTTCCTTAATGTTTTATCACAAACATTCAGCCCTAAACAATGTATTGTTTAGTTTTACTCTTTCTCTTGAACTGTATGTATATGAAACAGTATAATATATAATCTATTATGTTTGCTCCATTTGAATAATATTGTTTTAATCCATAGGCTGTTTAGGTTGTTTGTGGGGTCTGCTTTCTCTGCTCCGGCTCAAATGCTTATTCCTTTCTCTCTTATTACCCTCGTATCGTCCCTGCAGTCCCTCGGCCTGCAGGTCTGTCAGGGTGAGACGTAGAGGCGTCTCCGTCCTGGCGTGCGCGCGACCCGCGTGGCAATGTGACCGCTATCCTACCTACGTACATAGACCACGGGTCAGCTTCTGAGAGCGAACTAACTTTATTGAGAAAGGGACAAGGGGAGATGATCGGGGGAAGGGGGTTGGCCAGGATTCCCATAGGCCAAAAGGCTGTCACTTGACCTCCAAGGGGCTGGTCACTTGACCTCCAAGGGGCTACGTCACTCTGAGCGCGCCAAACCAGGGCGGGGCTGGTAGGCGCCAGGCTGGCTGCCAGCTAAGTCGGGGGTCTCTTTGCCCGACCGGTTTCTCCGGATTCCAATGTAGAGAGGATGGAAAGGCCGCATTCCCCAGCTGGGAGAGGTGCCTCAGGCCCCTTCCATCTAGGGGGGAAGATGGACCCCAACAGTTGTTCATATAGCTGTAGTTCATACTCTTGAATTGCCATCTATTACAGTATTACATTTAGCAATGTGTGACTATTTAAGAATTCTGTTACTGATGTCTACTTTTCAGTTTGGAGTTATAATAAATGTGTGAACATTCCTAAAAAGAAAGAAATCTCTTCTTAATTCTTTAGCCTACTTATTATTGGGGTTGTTGGTTTTTGAGAAATTGTTATTAGGGGGTTAATTTTTTGAGCTATAGGTAGGAGCTCCTTGGCTCCTTGGCTCCTTGGCCACACATCCAGCCATCTTGCAAGGTAGTTTAAAAAATATTTGCTTGTTCCTTTCTTTGTTTGATAGCACCAGGACATGAACCCAGAGCCTTGTGTTCTTGCTCAGTTGTGATTCTCTACAATTCAAGCCACATCTACAGCCCAGCTTTTACTAGTCAACTGGAATCTTATGGACTTTTTGCCCCAAACTAGTTTTAAGCCTTGATTGTCCAGGTCTCCGTTTCCATGGTAGTTAGAACTCACAGATTTGAGTAACAAATATCTATATATATGTACATATATATTTACTTTTAAGTTAATATACATTTTAATATGAGTGGGATTCATTGTATACTTTGAACAAAATCATGCTTTTGCAGGTACTGGTTAATTTTAAGGTAGGGTTTCAGGACTGAGAATGTGGTTTAGTGGTAGAGTGCTTGCCTAACATGCACCAAGCCCTGGGTTGGCTTCCTCAGTACCACGTAAACAGCAAATGCAGAAGTAGCACTGTGGTGCAAATGGTAGAGTGCTAGCCTTGAGCAGAAGAAGCTCAGGGATGTCACCCAGACCTTGAGTTCAAATACCAGGAACAGCAAAAAATAAATAAAAAGTGGTCTTACTTCTTGCCTATGTCTGCTACTGGACTGAGATTCACTGAGTTTTGACTTATTCTTGTAGTTGCAACAATAGGCACGTGGCCCCAGGCCTAGCTGCTATCTGATGAGCTAGAATCTTCAAGATTTGCCTGCCCCTGGAGGCCTTTAATCAAATTCCTCCTCTTCTGATTCTCCCACATAGGGAGGATTACAGGTGTGTACCACTGGTGCCTGGTAATTTTGAGGATAATGTTAAAATTCTGTCTCAGTCGCTGTCTCAGTCACTGTCTCTGTCTCTGTCCTCTCCCCACCTCTCATCCCCTTAATGGCTTTGGATTATAGTTGGGATAAACACCAAACCTTGACAGAACCTATGAAACACTGCAGTGGCCTAGCCTATCTGCCTCTAAACTTTTCTCACCACTTTCCTCCTTGCCTTTCTCAGCTACATTCTCTGTGTTCTCACCTTTCTGTAAACTCCTTGTACTTTAAACCACACAATTTATTCTTTTGTTTTTGTGCTAGTATTGGGACTTGAACTCCAGTTCAAGTATTATATCCGTATTGGGGCTTGCTCTCACTTGCCTTTTTCACTCAAGGCTAGCACTTCTCCGCTTGAGCTATACCTGTCTGTACTTCTGGCTAGAGAAAGTGGAGTCTCAGATTTTTTCTGCCAAGGCTAACATTGAAATGTGATCTTCATCTCTCAGCCTCTTAGAAGCTAGCATGAGCCACCAGTGTTACCCAATTTAATGTTTAATTGCTGCTATACATTATTATCTATAGCTTGTATGTAACAGAGTCAGCTGAATTGCCTATAAGTTAGAAAATCAGTCATATTTTTATTTTAATTTCTGGATGGTGTTGGGACCGATGTTTAGGTAAACTCAGTAATAGTGTGATCTCTAGGTCATGTGAAAGGAACTGTGCTCATTGGCAGCCTAGAAAAGGGAAAAAGAACGGATTCCATGAGTTGTTTTTTTTTTTTTTTTTTTTTTTTGCACCAGTCCTGGGCCTTGGACTCAGGGCCTGAGCACTGTCCCTGGCTTCTTCCCGCTCAAGGCTAGCACTCTGCGCCACTTGAGCCACAGCGCCGCTTCTGGCCGTTTTCCGTATATGTGGTGCTGGGGAATCGAACCTAGGGCCTCGTGTATCCGAGGCAGGCACTCTTGCCACTAGGCCATATCCCCAGCCCCACCATGAGTTTTATATAAAGAGAACTGTCTTCAAAAAATTTTGGTGAGGACAATAACTACTGCATTAGGATTTTTCAGAATATTTGTTTTTATTTGATTTTGATTTTCTTGTTTCACATTATTTATATATTTATTTTCATTTTGACTGTTGGTTGACACAGGATTTTATTATGTAACTCATGCCAAGGCTGATCATTTGATACCATGATTTCAAACCTCATGACATGGTTCTTGTATTTGTTTATACAGAACATATCACTTTGCTCCTGTTGTATTTACCTTCAGTTTCCTGCAATACTTGAAAAGGCATTTTTTCATTAATTTTCAAATATTAACTAAATAATGGGTTTTATTATGACATTTTCATGAATGTACCCAGTATATTCTAGCATTCACTAGGCCTCAGAATCCATTCTCAGCACATGCTCCCAAGTGCCCGCTTGTACACACACACACACACACACACATGACCAGAGTTTGATCTCAAGGCCTTATTCTTTCTAGGGAACTACTCTATCACTTGAGACATAAGCCTTGTCATATATGTTTATATCTCTATCTATGTGTCTATATCTATATGTCTACAGACATATGTCTATATATAGATATATAGAGAGAAAGATTTATTTATACTATAGATAGCTTTATATATACTATATACATATATAGTTATATATGATATAGTATGTGTAGTGTACATATGGACATCTATATTAGATATACTTAAATATAGTGCATATATACATATAGCATATCTATGTATCTATATATTGTATATCTATAGATATAGAGATAGATATACTTATGGTTATAGAGATAAAAGCAAAACCTCGAAACATACTATTTGGATTGTCATTGTTCCAGACTACAATCCTAATCAGTTCCCAAATATTTGTAAATTGCTTTGCTCTGAAATATTTTGATTTCACTCTTGGTTAACATATTATCTATAGATGATGATAGGTAGGTATTGTGGGGCACGCCTGCCCGGATGCCTTGCATCATTAAGAGGTGGTTCTAGCTGGCCCCGCCTCCCAGCCTTGGGACCACGTGTAGCCAAGATGGCACCTGGTGGTGAACCCGGAGGCGGTCCCGTGGGCCGTGACATAGATGTAGGCCGCCCCTTAGGGAGGTCCCTCAGAGCTCCAGCCTGATGGACAGCTCAGGCATCAAATCCCAGCCCCTAGGTAGCTGCATGTACCCCTCCCCTTCCACCCCCCTCCAACCCCTTTAAAAGAACAGCTCATTGCCGCCATTAAATGAGTCTTAGCGCTGACTGGCTCCCGGATTGTCTGTGTGTCCTCCGTCGAGAGGGGGGCTGGGTGGCAGTCTGTCAGCCCTCTTTTCCTCCTCCTGGACCCGTCCATGTGGGGTGTGCTATCCCATCTCTCCTGCAGGACAGGGGAGTGCGGGAGGCTAAAAACCCCTGGCAAGGTATGATTTGGAGAAAGATCTCCTAATAGGTGCTTTGATAGACAGTGTAGAGAAAACCTATCCTAGACCCTAAGGACTGAATCTGTTTAGTGGCAGACAAGATGAATAGGGGCTCCAAATACAGGCAGCCACATAGCTTAATTGGTAATATGTACCTCAGTGAGTCCAAGTTGACCCCATCTGAAAAATACATGCAGATGGAGGAACAGGGAATAGGAATGAATTTGAGCACCAACAGTAGACAAATCAATAAGATGACAAACAACACAATTTAAAAGTTAACAAATGCATTTTATACACCTGCACACCACACAACTTATTTACTTATAATTCTATGAGCTAAATGTTGTTTCCACATGTAAGGGAAAATGTGTGTCCTTGTCTCTCAGTTCCTGTCTTACGTAACATAATTTTTCCAGCTCAATATCATGCTTTCTCGTGGGTGAATGAAATTCCAACAAAATCTACTATCACATTTTCTTGATCAAAGAAATGTTGAATAAGGGACACTGCATTAAATTGCAGAGATTCTGCATGGCAAATGACATAGCAAGATAAATAGGAAGTGCACAGATTGGGAGATCTTCACCAGCCAGACAACAGACAAGGGCCTCATATCAAAAAAATCATTGCCCCACCTTGTCTTACTTTGGCTAGCCTGAGTTACTCTAATTCCCAAATACTACTTTGTTTTTTCCTTTCTTTTTGTTCTTTATTGTCAAAGTGTGATACAGAGGGGTTACAGATTCATATGAAAGGCAGTGAGTACATTTCTTATTCTACTTGTTACCTCCTCCCTCATTCCCCCCTCCCTTTTCCCCTCTCCCAACAAGAGTTGTGCAGTTGGTTTACACCAAATGGCTTTTTAAGTTTTCATTTTTGAATGGTTTGTCTTTTTGTTCTTTGTCTCTTGATTTTAGTATTCCCTCTCCTTTCCCCAGTTCTAATACCCATATTAACAGTATCCAGGATACTCAGATGTGATACAGTGGTAGCATGGGTTTTTTTTTGTTGTTGTTGTTGTTGTTTTGCAGTCCTGGGGCTTGGAATCAGCGTCTGACGGCTGTCCCTGGCATCTTTTTGCTCAACATAAGCACTCTGCCTCTTGAGCCACAGCATCACCTGCAGCTTTGTCTGTGTATGTGGTGCTGAGGAATTGAACCCACGGCTTCATGCATACTAGGGAAGCATTCTACAACTAAGCCACATTCCCAGCCTGTCATCTACATTTATGTATCTTCTTTTTCAAAGTGTATCTCCTCCTCCTCCTCCTCCTCCTCCTCCTCCTCCTCCTCCTCCTCCTCCTCCTCCTCCTCCTCCTCCTCCTCCTCCTCCTCCTCCTCCTTTTTCATTCTTCCAGTCCTAGAGCTGGAAATCAGGGCATGAGGACTGTCCCTAGGCTTATGTTGCCCAAGGTTAATGCTCTACCACTTAAGACACAGCTCCACTTGGAGCTTTTGAATGATTAATTGAACATAAGAGTCATGGATTTTCCTGCCCAAGCTGCCTTTAAAACAGAAATCACAGGGCTGGGAATGTGGCTTAGCAGTAAAGTGCTTGCCTAGCATGCAAGAAGTCCTGGGTTCGATTCCTCAGCACCACATAAACAGAGCCAGAAGTGGTGCTGTGGCTCAAGTGGTAGAGTGCCAACCTTTAGCAAAAAAGAAGCCAGGTTCAATGCTCAGGTCCTGAGGCCAAGCCCCAGGACTGGCAAAAAACAATACAAAAGAAACAAACGAAAACAGGAATTTCAGATCTTAGCACCTTGAGTAGCTAGGATTATAGGCTTGATACACTGACACCTAGCTTTACACCTTCCTTTAAAGAAAAACAATCTCTATTTCCCAAAGGAGACAAAACATGGTAGGTCATATCTAGTCTGGATTATTTAACAAAACACAGTGATTGCCATTTCAATGCATTATCCTGAAAATGATGTGAAATCATTATTCATAGATTTTGATGGTCATAAAAGATTTAAATATAGAGCAAAATTAGTACCTCTAATGTAACCTTCTATAAATTTTGAAAAACACACACACTAAATAGAAGGAAAAGAACTAGTATCTCAGGAGGGTCTCCTTCAGTATGAATATCAGCCTTCTTTCATCTACTCCCAACAGACATGAATGTACATTGAACCAGAACTGGACTGCAGAGAATAAGAAACCATTAGATTGGGACCATTCCCAGTGTGGGCCAGGGCAGGCTGGAGCTCATCTCCTTGGGACCGTCTGGCCCTAAGCTGCTGGCCCAGGGGTTTGTCCCGAGGCGAGGAGGCATGTCTGAAAGTGGGTGTACTAGCACCTGCGACCGCGGGCCTCTGCTCCTCTGCACTTGGGCAGCCCGGATCCTGGTGCTCACTGCTTGCTGATGCTGCTCTGGGTCTGGGCAAAGTCTTATGAAAAGGCCCTGCCAGAAGTGGTGATGTGGCTCAAATGGTAGAGTGCTAGCTTTGAGCAAGAGAATATTAGGGACAGGACCCAGGCCTTGAGTTCAAGCTCCAGCACTGGTGAAAAAAAAATATGTCTTGGATTCCTCCAAGGCCTGGCCAAAGCACATCACACCCTGAAAAAGTGACTTACCAAATCCTTCAAAGCCTCTTATCTAGTTGGAAACATAAGACTCCTAATTTTCAGGACTGATAAGGTTGTTTATTTTCTGAATACCTCCATTTGGACTCCCTTCTAGACCTGTATAAGAGGCCTAGAATTGGAGCACCTGGAAAACTCACCAAATGCCTTTTCTTCTCTTCAGAACACCCTCATTCCAGCTCCTGCTTACCGTACCCAATCTTAAAACCTTTCTACATTGTACACAAGGAAAGAGAGGAGTAGCCTAGCAAAAGGAATGCTAGGATAAAGAACAGGACCAGACTAAAGCCATAGCTCATCTAAGATGCTTGTTAATACTGGCCTAGGCTGGGACCCATGCTTTCAAGCTTGAGTCACAGGGGTCCTTCCAACCACAGAAGCTAGTAATGTATTCTAGGGACAATCTCTTCAATTACTGAGATCTCATCAGGACTTGGGTGTCCTAAATCATAGAGTCCTTGACTTTGGTTCTAAGAATTATATTACACAATACCAGACCCTTCTCCTGGATAAGCCCTCTCTACCTGCTGGGTCCTCAATCCTACTATCCTGTTTCCAGTCCTCCAACAGCCCTGCCCCTTGGAACACTCACATGGAGAAACACTCAAACACTCCAGTGCAGTGAGACATGACCTACCCGCCATTCCCCACCCTCCTTATACCTAGAGTGTGGAGGGCAGTAGCTTAGCACTTGAGGAGAAAAAATTTTATAGGCTAGGCTGTAGCAAGTCATAGAAACTTTGAGTGTCTCTGACCACAAGGTGGCGCTGCTTCACCTTACTTAAGCCCCACTATATTCAAGAGGCTAATGCTTTATGGAAACTAGAAGTACATTTAGCATGTCTTATTTATAATTTTCTCCGGGGTATCCTATTTGACATTCCTGCTTCACAGTATATCTGGTATCTGTGTGATCGCCTTATCTATGGAATGGTCACCACTGTAGGGGACACAAGGACACCTATCCCTGGAATCCATAGCCAAGAAGGCAGACCAGGTAGCCAAAAGGCTTCATACCCTTACACAGAACTTCCATGAACCTGTAGTCAGACTCCAGCCCTACCCTATTCTCAATCTCCTTATTTCTGGTAGAACCACTAGGAAACCACACTCTCCTGTCCCTGGGGGCTACGTGGTAGATATTGCAGATGTTCCTACAAGTAAAACAGCATGCTGCATAACAGCAAGCTAGACATTCATAAGGACAACAACAATTCCCTACATACAAAGAAGAAAGTATTAAAAGCACTATAACAAGATGGTCTCACTGCTTTCTCTCCTGTCTCTGACATAGCAGGGCTCTGTCTAGAATTAAATTAACCCTTGGGGCACGTGTGATCCACTCTGCACTGCTTCTTAGGAAGAACCCTCTATGTGAGGAGTAGTGAAAGATCTCACATTCATGCTCCTCCCTCCTTCAGTGCAATAGCTATGTCTAAACATTGATTCCTTTACTGGGTGCACAGAGACATTTCCTGCCACCTCTGAGGAGGCATCTGAATCCTATTACAATCTATCATTCCCCAGCTCTGGGCTCTTCATTTCCCTGCCCACTGGCTGAGTCAGCCTTCACTTCTCAAATCACCCAACAGGTGGCAGATGTCTTAGGAAATGATAGGCAGAATGAAGCTCAAAGCTGATACCTAAAAGTGGAGAAAGAAAATTCCCATCCTTGCATAAAAGACAACAATCTCTGTAGGGAACCCCATCCAAGCTGGATGGGACTGATTTCCACTCCTTTCACTACTACCCGAAGAATCCCTCTTTTCCTCATCTCCTTGAACCTATATACAGATGCCATGCTCACAAATCAATACCCTAGGATCCCCCTTTCCGGGGCTCCCACTTGCCTGCTGCTGGTCTCACTCCCTAGCTTCTCAGGAGATATTCTGAACAAGTCCTTCAACCTGATGGCTCTTCTTCTGAAACATCTTTATACCCTAAACATTGATTGCTTGTAAAGAACCTCTCAGGACAAAACATGAACACAAAAGCAAAAAAACCTCATGGGCCCCTTTGAGAGGAATCCTTTTCAAGCAAATGTAATACCCCTATAGCCACAAAAGTGATGAGGGTTCCTTCTGGAATTTACTCTTAAGATTTCTGCTCACCTCCCTTACGTGATACCCACATACTGCCCCAAAGCTACTTGATCTAGGACCTCTCTCTGTTTAGGAGACCATTGCCTGATCTCAAATGAAACCCAGGTGGGACTAACAGCATTATATGACTTTGGGGACTAAATGGAGGAAACATTCCTGTCCCAGAAAATCTGTCAGCCTAGTCTATAGCCAGGCCACCTTTCATCTGAGGTATACTGCATGAAGCTCCAACTCAGATAATCTCTTCAGGAACATCTCTCATCACCAGACACATTCTCTCTGGACTGTACCTCACTCAACCTCTGTAGAAAGACCTATTTCAAACCCTGTACCACTTTAAAGAACACTTTCAAATGTTCTCAACTCTCTCAAGAACTCAAACCAGGCCAAGACTATACCTAACTGAAAGAACACACCAACCTGAGAGAACATTCTCTATTTACAAACTCAGTCATTTTATAGCTGACCAGAAATGCAGTTGTAGGGCTGGGGATATGGCCTAGTGGCAAGAGTGCTTGCCTCTAATACATGAAACCCTGGGTTCAATTCCCCAGCACCACATATGCAGAAAACTGCCAGAAGTGGCACTGTGGCTCAAGTGGCAGAGTGCTAGCCTTGAGCAAAAAGAAGCCAGGGACAGGGCTCAGGCCCTGAGTCCAAGGCCCAGGACTGGCAAAAAAAAAAAAAAAAGAAATGCAGTTGTACTCTACCGCTCCCTACTTCGCAGGGCCTGTTCTCAACCCTCTCCCCATCTGACTGCCCCTATGGAAAATCTAGTTTCTTTTACCATCCATTAAGGCCATTGTTGAACAAAAAGGTTGAGTTCAGGCTGGGAATATGGCCTAGTGGTAAGAGTGCTTGCCTCGTATACATGAAGCCCTAGGTTCGATTCATCAGCACCACATATATAGAAAAGGCCAGAAGTGGCACAGTGGATCAAGTTGGCAGAGTGCTACCCTTAAGCAAAAAGAAGCCAGGGACAGTACTCAGGCCCTGAGTTCAAGCCCCAGGATTGGCAAAAAAAAAAGTTGAGTTCAAGGGCTTTCCTCCTTGGGAGGAAGATGGTACTGAATGCAGGATTGTAGTCTACTGCTTGGGCCATGCTCTAGCCCCTACTGTTCTTTACACATCTATAATTGTGTGTGTGCACACATGCACATGCGCATGAATGCACGTGTGTGCATACATGCATGCATGCATGCAGTACCAGGATTTGAACTTGGGGCCTTTGTACTGTCTCTTTGCTTTTTTGCTCAAGAATGGCATTCTACCACTAAAACAACAGCTTTTTGCTGATTAATTGAAGATGAGTCTCACAGACTTTCCTGCCTAGGCTGGTTTTGAACCCTAATCCTTAGATCTCAGCCTCCTGAGTAGTTAGGACTACAAGCATGAGCCACAGGTACTGCTTATATCTATAACTTTTAAATTTATTTTTGTTACTAGGGATTGAACTTGGGTACAGCCCTACCATTGAACTGAATTCTTAAACTCAATATATAACATTTCCAGAGAATAAATTAATATATAATTCCATCAAGTACTGTTGGGTGGATGTAAGCAAGCATTAGGTTTCCATACAGCAGTGGGCAAACATGACACTAAAATTTTCATTTTATTTTCTTGCTGCAACTTCAAATTCCTTCAGAATTAGCATCTTTCATAGTCAACAATGAAAAATAGTCTCAGAAGTGGAAAAATCAAAGATAGAATATACCTCACTTTAAAAGCATCATTTTTATTAAATTTTCCCATGTTGTATACAAAGCAAACTTTCCAATTAAATCGAATACATTTCCAGAATGATTGTAAGGTGGAAAAGCACAATGCAAATGACTACAAATCAACAAAATTTAAAAATATTTAAAAAATTACATTAAGCACAAACATTTTAAACCAAAGTACATCAGAGCATTATAGTGTTGCCAGAATTATCTCATTCAAAGCTTTTTCCCCCACTAACTTTTTAAACTATAGTAAGACATTAATATTGTGGAATGTTAGCATTTATGTTTGACAACTAAACATAGATGATCTGTATAACTATACACTCCAAACTTAGTTTGCTTACACATGGTGATTTTGGTAAGCTTCAACTGGAAGAAAAATCTCAACAAAGAAGAAGTTGAAATCTCCCATGATACACATGAAGATCAACTAATACTAAAGACAAAACCAAAAAGAGAAGTGTGGGTCCTTTCAGTGTGTGTCTACAAGAAATAAAAACCTGGGTGGGTATTATTACTAATTAGGTACTCACAATTTTAAATGAAGAAATTACCAGGCATTCTGAAAGTTGGGCTAGGAAAAAAGTGATTGCAAGACAATTTTAATTTTAAGGGTTTTTTTCGTAGTTTTGTTTTCCCAGTTAGCAAAACACATTCAATCTCTGTGAAACACAAGGAATAACCTGGTGAAAACACAGGGCACATTTTAATCTCTAAGTTTAACTCTTCATTTAGGTCTTACAAGCTTTGAAAAGCAAGTACAGCTTTAAAGCATCAAAATGACTAATTATAGATAATAATAATACCATCTATACTCTGGGAGGCAACTGTAGGCGTTGTAATCAGAAATAAGCATCCTGAGCTAATGCTAATAGCAGTGTAGAAAAAATGAAGTTAAAGAAGCAATCAGTGTTGTGAATCCTCCAGTGGTGGGATTTGTTCTAGTCGTCTCCTCCACAGAGAATGAGCAGTACTTTCCTGTAGTCTCCTGAGGTGTCGCCCTGTGGTGAGGAAAGCCAAGCTGCAGTGAGATAAGTGGACTTCTCTGTGTTTCCTTCAAGCCTTGGTCTTTCTTTTTCCTTCTCTGCTCTTATAAATTATATTTTATAACAGTAATGCTTTGTTCAGTGTAGAAACTTAAGACATAAAAGAACATAAGAAGCCAGGTGCCAGTGACTCACAACTATAATTTTATTTTATTTTTATTTTTTTTTTTTTTGGCCAGTCCTGGGCCTTGGACTCAGGGCCTGAGCACTGTCCCTGGCTTCTTTTTGCTCAAGGCTAGCACTCCGCCACTTGAGCCACAGCGCCGCTTCTGGCCGTTTTCTGTATATGTGGTGCTGGGGAATCGAACCTAGGCCCTCGTGTATCCAAGGCAGGCACTCTTGCCACTAGGCTATATCCCCAGCCCCACAACTATAATTTGATTGTGGTTCGAGGCCAGCCCAGGCAGGAATTTTTTTTTTTTTCCTGAGCTGAGGACCTAACTCTGGGCCTTGCACTCGCCAGGCAGGCGCTCTTCCGCTGAGCTAAATCCCCAGCCCGGCAGGAAAATCTATAGGATTCATCTCCAATTAACCAGGAAAAAGCTTGCAAGCAGAGCTCTGGCTCAAGTGGTAGAACACTAACCTTGAATGAAAAAGCTCAGAAACAGGACCAGGACCTACACACACACATACATACACACACCTAAACACAAGCATGCACACACACAAATCACCTACATATAGCTCCTCCTACAGGTTATGCCATGAACATTTTGTGTGTACATATCTTTCCAATCCTTTTTCTATACACAGAGATACCAATGTAGTGGAATGGTAGTATTCTTCTATATCCTGTTTTGGTCCAGTGCTGGGCTAGAACCCTAGACAAGCAATCTACCATTGTACTATGCCCCCGCCCCACGTATCTGCTGCATTTAAGACTAAGACTGCTTACCTATTTTATTATATATCCTTACAATATTATGTAGTGATTACAGAGTATTTCATTATACATAAGTAAACATTTATTTGACTACACACTCTTCTCCATTGTTTCCAATTTTTCACTATAATAAATACTGCTTCAATATACTTATTTTAGCTAAACTTTTGTGCATTTTCTTCATAATTTACTTCTGAATAAGTTTTAATAAAATAGAAATCACTAAAGATCACGCATTTTGATATGACTTGTAAAGCAGTCTTCCAAGAAAGTTCTATCAAGTTTGTGTGGAAATTTTTTGTGGAAGTTTAATGAGAAAGCAAAACCTTTTTCTTATTCTGTGTGTGTGTGTGTGTGTGTGTGTGTGTGTGTGTGTGTGTGTGTGTGTGTTGAGGATTAAACCCAGAGCCTTGTGCATACATTAGGCTGCACACCTAGCCCAGTGAAGTAGGGTTCAAACTCGGGGTCTCATTTTCTTGCTTAGCTTTTTCCACTCAATACTTATACGCTACCATTTGGCCCACAACTCCACTTCTAGCTTTTTGTTGGGTAAGAAGAGATAAGAGTCTCTTAGGTTTGTCTTTCTGAGATGGCTTTGAACTAGAATCCTCAGATCTCAGCCTCCTGAGTAACTAGAACTTTAGGTGTGCACCTCCACTGCTACATCCAACCCAATAATTTTTGTTGGTCCTTCACAGACACTAATAGATGAAATCTCAGTATATAGAGTTCAAATTTTCATAATATCTGTTAAAATCAGTCAATATATTCTTTTTCCTTTTTTTTTTTTTTGGCTAGTCCTGGGTCTTAGACTCAGGGCCTGAGCACTGTCCCTGGCTTCTTTTTGCTCATGGCTAGCACTCTACCACTTGAGCCACAGTACCATTCTGGCCTTTTCTTGTATGTGATGCTGAGAAGTCAAACCCAGGGCTTCATGTATATGAAGCACTATTGCCACTAGGCCATATTCCAGCCCCTCAATATATTCTTATTTATGCATTGACTCATTGATCTGCCAAAGAATAAGGATTTGTTAAAGTCTCTCAGTAACATAGTGTTTTCTCAATGTCTTTTTTTTGAGCCCCAGAGTCTCTTGATTAATCCTTGTTATGAATTGTTGCCTGCATTAATATAAAGTGAGCCACTGTCTTCTTAAATTCTTCTCTTTAGTACTCATGTGACCCTGTCTTACTTTTTTGGTGTTTGTAGAATGTTCTTTTCCCTGGCCTGTTTCTTTAAACTATTTACATGCTCCTGTAAAAAATGTTCCTTATAAACCACATAAAGTTGGACTTTGTGTTTTTACCTAACCAAAGTCTACTTTCAGTTATTATATTATTATGTAATGTAGTTATTCTAGTAGATTTGTGTGATTTATATAATTAAACTTAGGTTATACATTATAACTTAGATTTTTATTTTTGTCACTTTTCTATTATTTATTATTAGAACTTAGGTTCTTATCCTTTGTAACATCTATTATTTACATATGAACTTATTCTGCTTCTTTACATGGCAGTGATTGAATGGGCAATGTCTTCTTTGTTTCATAAATAAAGTAAAAACTTATTTCATACGTAAAGACTATTTAATTCATAAATCAAATCCTGTTGTAATGCTTATTGTGCAGGCAACCCCAACTTCTAAAGAAACCGAGTCTCAGGTAACTGGTTTCCAGATGATAATCTGAAAATTTGTTTTCTGATAATTTGGATTCAGGAATACTATTGTAGCTTCCTCAAGAAGCAACATCCCAGTGATGAGGGGTTTGAGATGTGAGTCCTATCTCGCCACTCTCAGGCTATCTGGGGACTCCTGGGTGCTTTACCAGGTAAAGAACAGAAATCTAGGTAGAGAACAGAACCCAGCAATCTAGGAGAATGAAAATGTCCTACATTTCCAGCAGATCTTAGCGGGTCCTGAAGGATTCTGAGTTCTGCTACTTCTTTGGCTGTTATTATGTAGACATGGAAATTATACTCCTAAAGTGTACATCAAAATGTCATTGCATTAAAATGGGATAGTTGGGGTCAGCATGAAATAATGACTATTTAAAAGGCAAATGGTTCTAGCTTTATAACATGGTAAAGGTTAGAAATATGTATGAAAAGAGAAAGTCTGTAAATATCTGACATTGAGACCTATTTTTAGGAGGAATGAAAGATACCAAAGAGGAGAAGTGCTAAGTGCTGAGGTTAGGCCCCATCCTTTCATGAGTGCTTTCCTAGGGGCAGTGTGACGCTGTTTGCCCTACCTTGATGAAAGAGTACAGAGACTTTCCATAGAGCCTTTTGAAGTTTGCCCGGATGTCCAGCATGTCGACCTCTGCACGGGAAACCATCACTCTGATGAGGGTGCTATCATCCGTGCCCAAGCCCTGTGGAAGAAAGTGAGATTTGAGCAGGAAAGCCCAGCTGTTTTCAGATAATGCTCTTCCCCAGGCTAGCAAGACAAGATGGTAGGTGACTTTCCATATAGTGTCCTTTGTTCCATGACCTTAGAGACCCCAAGGTCATCTTTACTCCTTGCTATATGATTCAAAGCTTTCCACAACTTACTTTTCTAACACTCTTACATTCTGAGCAGAGGACACTGCTCTCTCAGCCTTTCTAGAGACATACTATGTTGTTCAGCTTGCTTGCATTCATCTACCACCATTATTCCCCGTTGTGTAAAAATGGCTTGAAGGTTCAAATCCCCCTAAAACATAAACACTGAAAAAACACACCCTCCCCTGCATGTTTGGATAATACTGGGATCCTGGACTAATGTCTTCTATTCTTAGTGTTGATGTTTACACATGCTTTCTCTTCTCACAAGGTGGACATTCTTTGAGAGAACTATATTTTCACCTTTCCTGCACCTTGTATGGTTCCTTCATGGCGCATGCTTAGAGTATAATCCAGGGTTAGGAACATGGGCTCTGAAATGAAACTTCCAGTATTTGGATCCTTGTCTACTAATTCCTCATTGAGGGCCTTGGGAAACTGTATGTCTTTTCTATGCCTCAGTTTCCTCATCTGTAAAATAGAATCAGTAATAATGCCTGCCCTGTTGAGCTGTGGTGGGGTCAAATTAAATCATGCACACATTGTGATTCGTGCTGTGTACTCAATAATAGTACCCAATAATGATTATTTAGTATCAGCACTTGATGAGTATATGATTAATATGCTTGGTGGTTTTTATGAGTGGGTGGGCAGGGTTGAGATGGGGTCTCATTAGGAAGCCCAGGCCTGCCTTAACTTGCTTTGGGGCCCAGGTTGGCCTTCAACTCATGATCCTTTTGCTTCTGTATCCCAAGTGTTGTGATTACAAGAATGTACCACCCACACCCAGCAGGTATATGAAGAATTGGATATATGACGCTGGATATTTCAGGCAGGAAGTTAGATGGGGATATAAACAGACCTAAGAAGGTAGATAAGTCATTCAGATGCCATTTACCTTCATAGATTTATAAAGCCTTTCAGCAAAGTATGCAGGTTTATTCCTCATACACTTCACTGTCAAGAGAAAAACAAAGAAAAGATTACAGATAAGATCTAAGAAAATCTAAGAAACTAAAAAGCGACAGTTGTTATTTATTTATTTATTTATTTATTTTTTTGGCCAGTCCTGGGCCTTGGACTCAGGGCCTGAGCATTGTCCCTGGCTTCCTTTTTGCTCAAGGCTAGCACTCTGCCACTTGAGCCACAGCGCCACTTCTGGCCGTTTTCTGTATATGTGGTGCTGGGGAATCGAACCCAGGGCCTCATGTATACGAGGCAAGCTCTCTCACCACTAGGCCATATCCCCAGCCCTAAAAAGCGACAGTTGTTCCTCCTTTCATACAGAGCATCAAGAAATCTCTCTTGATTGCCGGTCAAGCTGTTTCATGAACATTTCTTCCCCCTTCTCTTTCCCTCTGCCCCTTCCTCTCTCCCCCTCCCACTTCTCCTTTTTTTTTTTTTTAATTTTATGCTTGTCCAGGGACTTGAACTCTCGCCCTGAGTGCTGTCCCTAAGGTCCTTTTTTGCCCAAGGATAGCACTCTACCACTTAAACCACAGTACCCATTCTGACTTTTTCTGTGATTAACTGGAGATCAGAGTTCCATGGACTCTCTTGCCCATGCTGGCTTTGAACTGAGATCCCCAGATCTCAGCCTCCTGACTAGCTAGGCTTACAGGCGTGAATCACCAGCACCAAGCCATGAACATTTTCTTGTATGGAAAGTTTCCTCGACTTATCAAGTTCCTAGATAAGTAATTAATAAAGGCCATCAAAGCAAAGGCTGACATATAGTTTCCAATTGATTATTGTGTTTTCACTGTATGAAAAGGTTTTTCTAACCTTTCATAGACTTGCAAGATGAAGCTACGATAGTATTCCTGTATAATGAGATAGAGAAGCGATGTGACACAATAACAACCAGGTTGTATGTAATATTTCTTGTTTAAAATTCTGGAAGAGCTGGGCATGGTGCATGTACTTGTAGTTTCAGCTACTCCCAAGATGAGTGGAAGGATCACTTTTTTTGGTCAGTACTGAGGAATTTAACTCAGGATCTCCCACTTAATGAGAAAGCACGCTATTACTTGAGCCACACCTGTAGTCCTTTGCTTTTGATTTGTTTTACAAATAGATCCTGGCTCTAGCTTCCTCAAATCATAATCCTATTACTTCCCCCCCCCCTTCTCTCTCTCTCTCTCTTCTTTTTTGGTACTGGGGATCGAACCCAGGATGTTGCACTTGCTAGGCAAGTACTTTGCAACTGAGCTACATCCCAGTCCCTTCCATCAGCTCAGGCAACTTAGCAAGAATGAGAGAGAAAGAGAGGAGAGAAAAAAGAAAGAAGGAAAGAGAGGAGAGAACGAGAAAGAGAAAAAGAAGAAAGAAGAAAGGGAAGAAAGAGGGAAGAAGGAAGAGATAGAATAATTCTGGAATGTACTCTGAATAACTTAAACAATCTTGATCTCAGAAAAAAGTTCTATATCATCATGAGAAGAAACTGCTAACAAGAAGGAAGTGGATTCATATTTGTTTCTCTGCTCCTTGCTTCCTGCACTTACCTATAGCCAGGAGAGCATCTTCAAAGCTACCAGATGTTTCAGATTTAATGCTCTGTTCAATATCCTTCTGTGATATTCTTTTGTATTCATCAAACACTAAAAACAATAACAAAATGGAATTGTTAACAATAAAAACAATAGAAGGAACTAAAATTTAGGAAGAATAGCATCTTTAGTGAGTTTACACTGTTTATTCAAGAGGGGACTAATAAGAGCTATGTATGAGAACCACAGTGGATTGGGCCCAAGGCTAGGAGGGAGGAGCCTGGAGATGCATGGTGGACCACGGGCAAGTCCCTTTCCTTATCTTGGATCTTGTTTCCTTACACATGAAGTGGAGACATTCCCTGAGACAGCTGCTTTATTTTCTCATTACTTCTAATAAGCAGAATGTGTTTTCTGTAATTTTGGTGTGGGACCTCATTATGTGTTCATCTTCCTTTTGGCTCATTAAAACTAAAGCAATTCAGCCTCTTCAAAACTGAGTCACACTTGAGAACAGCCAGTTTCATCTTTTATTAGACTTTAGCATAATTTTTTTTTGCTTTTTGCCAATTTTTTTTACTGTGATGAGTATGCTTTGCTCTCTTGCTGGCTTCTTCTAGAGCTTTCTTACAGTAGATATCTGTTTTGTTTATCTCCTTAATCACCTTCTTTGGTGTAGGGTGTTGTAGGGTCTTTCCCCTATCAATCTGCTTCTCAGAGGCCATACCCAACAACAAACAAACAAAACCTATACCAAACAAGTGGACCATCCACTCAGTAAAGACTCCTCAGATCTGCCCTCTGAGGAGTTTTTGTATGTTTGTATGTGTGTCATGTGCCTTGTGTGTATGTATAAATGGATTGAATTAAGGGCTTTTCATTCAAGCTCAGCTTATGTGTTTACAGATGATGTTCTACCACTTGAGCCATGCCTCGAGTCCAGCACTCAGCTGGTTAAGTGTAGGTAAGAGTCTTGCAAACATTTTTGCAACTTTGAACCTTGATCCTCTGATCTCAGCCTCCTAAGTAGCTAAGATTATAGGCCTGAGTCACCATTTCCCAACTTCCTCCTGGGAGGTTTTTTTAATTGAGTAGATCATGAGGATGCCTTGGATTGCACAACTTGCTCCTAGGACGTCACCAGAATGACCTCTGGCTTCAATCCATGATATTTTCAAGTAAGTGCATATTTACTCAAAATCACAAAATCGAATTGACATTCTCTCTCTGTGTCTCTCTCTGTGTGTGTGTGTGTGTGTGTGTCTTTGCCAGTCCTGGGGCTTGAACTCAGGGCCTGGACACAGTGTCTGATCTTCTTTTGCTCAAGGCTAATGTGATGAGTATGCTCACGAGCTACAGCACCAATTCCCTCGTTTTCTGTTTATGTGGTACTGAGGCATTGAACCCAGGGCTTCATGCATGCTAGGTAAGCACTCTACCAATAAGCCATATTCCCATCCCTAACTGGCATGCTCTCTTAAGGCTCAGTTTTCTCCTCTGCAAATTGGGGAGAATAATGATTACTCCATTGAGATGTTGCAAGACAGAATACTTATTATATGCATTGCATCAAAGAGATAAAAAACTTATTACCAGAACCCTAGTTTTCACCATTATTAGTAGTTGGTAAGATTATTGTTGTTGCTGTTATTGTGTATGTGTGTATGTGTGTGTTATATGCGTGTGGAGCTTGAATTCAAGGTTTCATGCTCTTGCTTGAGTCTTTCACTCAAAGCTGTCACTCTACCTCTTGAGTCTCACTTTCACTTCTGGGTTTTGTTGTTGTTGTCGTTTGGCTGGTTAATTGGAGATAAAAGTCTCATGTCATGGTCTTTTTTGCCTGGCAGGCTTCAACATAATCCTCAGATCTAACCCTCCTAAGTAGATAGAATTACAGTTTTGAGTCACAACACCCTGCTAGAAGACCATATGCTACCCAAATAGTGGTTAATTTTTTTTTTTATTAGTGGCTTACAAACAGTCATTTCAACCATCTTATCAATTGACTTGTGCCAGCGAGTGAAAATTCTTACAAATTCACAGGATCGGCTTAGGAGGACCTGCAGTTCTGAGGAAACACCACCAGGGGGAGATTTGAATTGTTGTGATCTGCAAGGGAAGGCAATGAAATACCAAGCTGAGCTAGAAGTCCCTGCAACCTGGTGGGTAGCTCATGATATTAGCAGGAATAATTGGTCTTGTTTGTTACTGGGGAATACTTGAAATAATAACTTCAAAATGTGTTGTACTTTTCAATCACTCTATGTCTTCAACTCAGCGAAGATATCCTCATAATTCCCACAAGCTTTGCAAATCTGTGGATGTGATAATATGGTGGCTCTATAAAATTATAATGTTCATAAAATTGAGCTGAAATGTCCCTATTAGAGCATTATTACTGTTTACAAGAATATAAGCCTGACAATAAATATGCTATGTTTGTATAGTATCTTTCCTCAGAGAACGTAAATGCACATTACCAAGTTTTGAAGTATCAAATACAAATAAGAAACATCACACATAGGAAATAAAATCTGAAATTATCCATTATTCATTCCATGCAACATAAGCTCTAAAGGAATAACTTACTTTGGTTTCACAGCTTGAGTGTTAAGTAGAAATAAACTTCAACCAACATTTCTATTTCATTTCTCTCTTACATAACTAAAAGAAAATGCAAGTCTTAGGACAGCTTTAGGAAAAATGACTCACTATGAGTCAGTTTCCTGGAAATAGGAGTACTGAACTTTTATGAATACATTATAAATAACCTGCTAGTTATTCCTAATTTATTTTCCAGAAATCAGCCTTCATTCATATTATTGATTTCACATATTTCCAAGGTGAGACAGTTCAGTTTTCTGCCCCAAGAGAAGGGGAACAGTTTTCATTGGCATTTAAATAGTTCTTTGGGATCTGGGAGCCTATGGCTCATGCTTATAATCCTAGCTTCTCAGGAAGCTGAGATCTGAGGATCATGATTCAAAGCTAACTCTGGAGCAGGAACGTCTGTGAGACTCTTTTCCCTAATTAACCACCAAAAAGCCAGAAGTGGCGCTTTGGCTCAAGTGGTAGAGTACTAGCCTTGAGCACAAAAGCTTAAGGACAGTGCCTAGGCCTGGAGTTCAGGCTCTAGGACCACCACCCTTGCCCCCCCCCAAAAAAAAAAAACAAAGATCCTTTACAAAGTGAAGTAAGTGCCTACCATGCAAGAGATGGTTGCGATTTCTGGAACAGAGTATAGTTAGAAATTTCACCTCATCTGTCCCCCATTTCTTCTCTCCAGCCTCATATAGCTCCTGAAGCCAAAGAAAGCATGAGTTTAAAACACCAAAGAGAAAGTTCCAAGACATGTACAAGTATTTCCAACACATCAAATAACCACACGGACTTAGTTTTCTTTTGTTGGTTGGAGAGGAAAACACACACTCACAACCAAGGGTCCCTCTGATTTTTCAAGTTTACAACAGTATAAAAGTGATGCATGTTGAGGAGATCATATTTCAGATCCTGAATTTTTATCTTTTCCCAGGCTAGTGATATGCATGCAGTATGATTCTCTTTTGAGATGAAGGCAGTAGCCAGTCAGCTACAGAACCAAGAGGTTCTGTACGCATTACTAAGCTTGGGTGTTTAGACATGCTCAGTGTATTTTGTTTATTTGTTGTTGTTTTTTGCCAGTCCTGGGGCTTGGATTTGGGGCCTGAGCACTGTCTCTGGCTTCTTTTTTGCTCAATGCTAGCACGCTACCACTTGAGTCACAGCACCACTTCTGGCTTTTTCTATATATGTGATGCTGGGGAATCAAACCCAGGGCTTCATGTATGGGAGGCAAGCACTCTACCACTAGGCCATATTCCCAGCCCCCATGCTCAGTGTAGTAAATGCATTTTCAGATTTAAAATATTTTCAACTTTCAATAGGTTTATTAGTACACAATCCCATCGTAAATTGAGGAGTGCCACTGTATGTGTATATACACATCCTATTCTGTTTATTGTAAGACTTTGACTAACACATTGTTTTGGTTAATAAAGTATGGTAGAAGTAAAATCAGTTTCCAAGGCTAGAGTATAAACAGTCAAGCAGCTCCCTTTGTTTCTATGGGAAGGCTTGCTTTTGGGTGCCCCCTGTTGGATCCTCAGGGGACATGCTCTGAGAAGCCCAAACTATCACACCTTTTTCTTCTAATTAAAAACAACAGGCTCTTTTCTGCATAACAATAGTAATTTATATCCATACAATGATTCAACCCAATCCCTCACTGTGGTCAGATATTGGCTGTAAATACAAGGTCTAGGTGACAATAACAGTCCTATTTGCTTATCAGTAAAGTGGAGATCACAATCCTGCTATACTTAATATAAAGTCTTAATGTTTGGTGCCTGGTTAGGATGTGCTTTTATGAGCTGTTATTATTAGTGTCTTCTGGCCACAGGAGTTGATGTTAGGATAATTTTCAGTGGGCTAGGTGCCAGGGAGCAATCACTGCTTGAGGTTTGGTGTTAACTTCATGACACAGAGTATACTCTGTTCCAAGTTGTTTTACACAGGTCCAATTGAATGAAATTAAAATACACAGCTTGCTCTCCAGTGCTGAGGAAAATAAAGTACAGTAAACAAAGGCAGGTTCTTCCACCTCCAAGTGGTTCAAAGGAAAAGTTGAGGTTGTATCAGTGGAAAAGCACTTGCACAACATGGGCCAGGCCCTGGGTTCAATCCCCAGCACTGCTTCAATGTGCAGAAGTCCAGGGCCAGGTGCTGATGGCTCACGCCCATAATTGTAACTACTCAGGAGGCTGAGGTCTGAGGATTGAAGTTTGAAGCCAGCCTGGGCAGAAAAGTCCATGACACTCTTATCTCCAATTAACCAGCAGAAACTGAGGATCTGAGTTCAAGCCCCAGTGCGTGCTCTCGTGCTCTTGCTCTCTCTCTCTCTCTCTCTGCTCTCTCTCTCTCTCACACACACACACATAAACACACACACACACATACACACACACACACACACACACAAAGTCAGGGATCCAGGTATGATAATGTCCAGTGCCACGCCAAAGTTCCTCATATTTTGTTATTAAAGATCATCTGTGGGAATCTTTTCTTCATAACACACTCCAGCCCAACTAATATAATCTTAAACAAAAAAGACCATCCACTAACTAATAAAGTAAATTAACTTAAAATAGAAATATATTTCTACTAACCTGGGCATCCTGTCTCATGAGATCATCATTCAGGTAATTCCCTCCATCCCTGCCACCCTGAGGATGAGATAAAAAAAAAAAAAAACAAAAAAAAACACAAACTCAAGGAGAATAAGAGAACATCCATGAGGATTGTGAGGTGCTGTTAAGATAGAAGATCTGTCAACAGGAACTCAAAAACTTGGAAATGACACAAAATGCCATAAAGGGTGGACCTTCCAGCCTAGGGAGGCAGGACAGATATCATCTCAATGTTTTTACACAGTTACCAGGCTGTGGTCTGTGCCAGAGAACTTTATCAACACAGCAGCACCATTGTGACCCTGAATGTTATGCAGGTGTCTCTGCCAGTTGATCAGTTTCTACCAGAAAGAGGTTAGAACAGAGGAGCGTGAAGAGACTGGGTGACCTGTGGTGGGGCTTGAGGAGCCCATGTAATGAAAACATCCAGAGCATATCGACATACAGAAGGGCATGTAAAGACTGGGGGAAAATACCAGCAAGCAAAGAAATAGGCTACTTTCCTTGTTAGATAATACTTAATATTGTACTGCCTTAATATTTTATTGTCTAAGCATAGCTTATTGGGAGATAAATATGGCAGGAAAGGAAAAAATAGAAAGGAAATAAGAGAAACAGGAATAATTTAAGTAAATATCAGAGACAAGACCAGAGCATAGGGGGAACAGGAGACAGTCTCCAGGGTTCCACTTTGAGTTTCAGAATAAGAGCAAGAGCATTAATTACCCAGGGAGACCAGGAAGAAGAATGAGCCCAGGTTTAGTAAATCAAAGTGACTTCTTGGGGTGATGGTCAAATACATCCATAAGGAAATGTCTAAAAAGCATCGAGAAAAACAACTCTCACACTCAGGAAGGAGGAAGTTAGGGGTCATATGAAATATCTTCAGCAGTCTTTCTCTGCCCTGCCCCTAGCTAAGACTAGCTATATTTCTCAACCAGATCACCATGTAAGATAGAACTTCTTACCTGGTCACCACTATCATCATCACGACATCTGTTGCCCCCACAACTTCAGCTCCCTACTAGTCTCCAAATGAAACACAAACTCCTTCCAATACTGTCCCTCCATACTTCTAGAATGATCAGCCTCATTGTTTAGCCCCTTGTTCGCTGAACACACCTCCTGCTTCCCATCTCCTCACTTGGTTTCTAGCTCTGTTCCCTTCCTGAAGTATACGAACCCACATCTCTCCCTCTTGGAATCCTAGAGAGCCTCTGGGCCCTCTGTGGACCAGTATCTACCAGGAAGCAGAGGTTGCTTTGTTTATGCAACTCAAGTCTCTCCTGCCTTCCAGTGACCTATGATCCTGATCTGTTCCCTCTTGATAATATCAACTCTTAAAGCATACGAGTGCCTCTTGATCATCTTCAGTGCTCTCAGTGAACTTTGTGATAGGGGCACTTATGTTTAGAGACTACTGAATATTGAATTAAAATAGGCTAAATGGGCAAACACGACCAGCCTGGGTCTGTGAATGACAGAGCAAAGAACAACACCTAGGAACTATCCATGTTTGTGAGGGGGACGGGCAGAGTGGATGAGAGGCTGATATAGGGGATGGAGAGTAATTATTAGCCAACCAACCAACCAACCAAAACTAGCCCCCACCAGAAGCAGGTGGCAGAAAGCAACTCACAGCTGACAGAGACACCAGCACCCTCTGGAACATGAACGATGTGTCAGAGCGGATGTCATCTTCAAGGCTCCGTCCATATTCTAGCAAGAGAATAGAATTACATCCATTAGAGTAAAGAATCCCGCCCAACACTGTGTCTCCCTCACTGGAGTTCTGTCTCCTTAGGACCACCCACTTACTGAAGTAGCTCATCCAGGGCTTTCCCCTATACAGACTTTCTCACAAACTAAGTTCTAATGAAATGGTTGGGATCCATTTATCTTGTCATTGTAGTGGAAACAAAAGATTCCAGGTCATTAAGATGAGGAAGAAAGGGGACTGAAATCCCTTTTCTTTTCCTTATTATCCTGGGCTCTCCTCTGAAAGCCCCTGGTTGGCCACCATTCGCAGAAGTTGGTGACCAGAGCAGTGCTCCACTGGGGTGGTTCTGAGATAAGTTTCTCCAGGATGAGCTCTAAGCCCCCACAGCCTGGTGGGGAGAAATTACATGGAGTAGATGTAGGGGTTGGGGTGCTAAATACAAGTTCACAATGTTAGAATCGCCTGCTCTGATTGTGTTATTTTTCTCTATATAAAAGTAATACATGCACTAGGAATGTGGCTTAGGGGTAGAGTATGTGCCTAGCATGCATTAAGCCCTGGGTTCGAATCCTCAGCATCACTTAAAAAGAAAAGGCCAGAAGTGGCGCTGTGGCTCAAGTGGTAGACTGCTAGCCTTGAGCAAAAGGAAGCCAGGGGACAGTGCTCAGGCCCTGAGTTCAAGCCCCAGGACTGGCCAAAAAAAAAAAAAAAAAGTAATACATATTGACTGTAGTGAATTTAGGAGAAAACTGAGGCTGGCAATGTAGCTCAGGATAGAGTGCTCACCTAGTTCCCCTGGGCACTGGTTCTAACCCTAGCATGTTGGGAATGAGAGCAATAAGTGCATAGGGCAGAAAATTTAGGAAAAAGTAAGTAAAATGAAGAGGGAAATCTTCATCATATCTAATCAGCCAGAAATAATAATCAGTGATATTTTTTGGTGACTATCTTGCTTAGTTTTCCTCCACATGTACCTATTGTTTCCTTTCCCTCCCTCCCTTCCCCCTCCTTCCCTTCCTCCCTCCCTTCCTCCCTCTGTTCCTCCCTCCCTTCCTTCCTCTCCCTTTCTCTTTCTTTCTTTCTTCCCTACCTTCCTTCATTCCTTCCCTCCCCTCCTTCCTTCCTTCCTTCCTTCCTTCCTTCCTTCCTTCCTTCCTTCCCTCCCTCCTTCCTTCCTTCCTTCCCTTTCTTTCTACAAGGCCAGGTGCCTTGGCTCACACCTGTAATTCAGGCCACTTGGAAGGTAGAGATCAGGAGGATCAGGAAGGACAGCCTGGTCAGAAAAGTCTGAACAACCCCATTTCCATGGAGGGCAGCTGGACACAGTGAGCACGTTTGTCATCCCAGCAACTACAGGAAGCCTAAAGTAGGTGATTATAGTCTAGCCATGCGCCTAGGTGAGAAGCAAGACTCTATAATAATGGACGTTAATAGACATAAACTAGGGCTGGAGGTATGGCTTAGCAGTAGAGTGCCTGAAAAACATAAAGCCCTGAGTTCAAACTCTACTACCACTATTAAAAAAGAAAAAATAGTTCTAGCATATTGTTTTTTGACTTATCTTTTTTCACGTATCTATATACCACACTATTCTACATAATTTGATGGTATCTTTTCAATATAAGCTCTAATGGCTATGTAACAGCCCATCGTGTGATTGTGCTACATATTGTTTAGCCAATCTGCTACTGTTGGACATTTTTAGCTAATATAATACTGAATATATACCATGGGATCAAAATCTTTGTGCATTTTTTGTTCTATTCTTAGGGCGAAAGGCCTTCATTGTAAAAAGGTTCTACATAGATACCATCCTTGGGCAGCACGTAAGGGGAATAAATGGCCATCACACTGAGATGATAGGAGGACATAGTCAGAAGGCAGAATTTGGACCAGCCAGCTCCATCAGGCCACTCCTTGGAATGACTAGAATGGCTAGTAACTGTACTTTTTTTCCCCCTTTGAGATAGGATCTCACTATGTGGCTCTGGCTGACCTTAAACTTGTGATCTTGCTGCAACTTCCTGAATGTTGGGATCACAGGCATGCACCACCATGACTGGTTGTGCCAGAAATTTGACTTTGGTTATAAGGAATGACTTCTCAGATTTCAGGCAGACTGCCCTCTTCCCCTCAGAAATCTTAAGAAGCAGCCAGGGGCCAGTGGTTCATGCCTATAATCCTAGCTACTCAGGAGGCTGAGATCTGAGAATCAAGGTTCAAAGCCAGCCCAGACAAGGAAGTCTGTGAGACTCTTGTCTCCAACTAACCACCAAAAAGCCAGAAGTAGAGCTGTGGTTCAAGTGGTAGAGCAATAGCCTTGACAAAAAAGCCTAGGGACTGTGTCTATGACCTCAGTTCAAGCCCCAGGACCCAACACACATACACACACACACACACACACACAGAAGCAGGAAGAGGAGGAAGAGGAAGAGGAGGAGGAGGAGAAGGAGGAGGAAGATGAGGAGAAGAAAGAGGAGGAGGAAGAGAAGGAGGAGAAGCAGGAGAAGAAATCTTAAGAAGCCAACAGTCAGTTGCCTGGACGGAGATCTGCCTCAAAGCAGACCGTGGCACTAAGATTCCCCACCCAGTGTGTCCAGGAAGAGAGTCTGTGCAGTAGCTAACCACTGATGGTAGGTAGTCTCATTCTCAAATCCCAGCGAAGCCTCAGCCAGGGCCACTGAGCATGCTACGTACGCTGCTGGTAGGTCTGGTTGATAAGTCGGATTTCCTCTGGGGTCCGGGAGGCCAGGATTTCGATCAGGCAACCCTCATCTGTGCCGGCTCCCTAAACATGAGACCAGAGGAAAGGACAGCATGAGACAGATAACAAAGTTGCTATACATTTTTTATGTTTTATGCACCCCTTAGAAAATAAAACAATGCAACTAGATTAAACATTTTAAAATTGAATTTCAGACACAGAGTCACAAATTTGCGGTGTAGAAAGACAACATACTGGTTTGTAGCAACAAAATTTGTTCACTTGTTTACTTATCCTGCCCAAACCCAATGTGTTCACTGTAATTATTATCAGTAATAACAAACACTTCTATAGACTGTTGCTTGCTGTGACTGGTTAGGTTCAGGATAGGGAGGCTTGATCTTTCTTTGATCCTTGTGCTCTTCCTCTGAATAGTAGAATCTTCTGGCTAAGACTTTGTGGCCCTTCGGCTTTCCCAGAGCCTAGCCCAGAGCCTCCATGTGGCTGAGTATTTATTGACACGGCATTTTTGCACATCATTACGGTCACTGTACACTAGGGCACAGTGGATGGCCTGGTCCGAGGGAATCCGGGGCTCTCCTGCCAGTTCTAAGCCTGGAGACAGACCTGAAGGCCTGGAGGTGTCAGTCATAAAGTTCCATTCCACAGGGCTGGGGATATGGCCTAGTGGCAAGAGTGCTTGCCTCGAATATATGAAGCCCTGGGTTCAATTCCCCAAAACCATATATACAGAAAACGGCCAGAAGTGGCATTGTGGCTCAAGTGGCAGAGTGCTAGCCTTGAGCAAAAAGAAGCCAGGGACAGTGCTCAGGCCCTGAGTCCAAGGCCCAGGACTGGCAAAAAAAAAAAAAAAAAGGCCCACTCCACAGAAGTAGCTAACATGCCAGTGCTGGTGGATTATGCCTATAATCCCACCTACTCAGGAAACTGAGATCTGAGGATTGCAGTTTGAAGCCAGCCTGGGCAGCAAAGCCGGTGAGCTTCTTATCTGTAATAACTACTCAGAAAAAGCCAGAAATGGTGCTGTGGACAAAAGAAGCTTAGGGGCAGCACCCAGACTCAAGAGTTCAAGCCATAGGACCAGAAAGAAAGAAAGAAAGGGAGGGAGGGAGGGAAGGGAGGGAGGGAGGGAGGGAGGGAAGGGAGGGAGGGAGGGAGGGAGGGAGGGAGGGAGGGAGGGAGGGAGGGAGGGAGGGAGGGAGGAAGGAAGAAAGGAAGGAAGGAAGGAAGGAAGGAAGGAAGGAAGGAAGGAAGGAAGGAAGGAAGGAAGGAAGGAAGGAAGGAAGGAAGGAAAGAAGGGAAGTTTTTAACATAACAGGAACATTTCTGGACATGTACCAAAATCACAGCTAAGTCACGACTGCTGGTAGAGCTGCGCTTTGTAAATCTGAGGCCCCCAAGCACAGGAAAGAGTAACTGATTTCCAGCTTCCAGTCACAGTACAGTTTTCAAGTTGCCATCATGAAGGAAAATCTAAGTCACAGACTTTATCCTTCCCTTCTCAGAAGGGCTTTACTAAGGTTTCTGGAGACCCCACGGCACTGCTTGTGCCAGGAACTTCAGGGGAGGAGCACAGACCTTCATGGCTCTTCGCAGCTCCTGCACATCGTACAGCAGGGTGGGCGTCATCATGCCGATGATCACCTGCTCGAAGTTGCCACTCAGTTCTGACTTCAAGTCATCCATCAAGTCCTGCAACAGAAGAACACAACTCTGCTTCAGTGCTGCCGTAGCTTAAACCAGCCACTAGCCAGATGTAGTCTTAGGTGTCTGAGGTCTTAAAGGCCTCTCCAGGGGTCAGGCAAGGTCAAAGCTTTCTTCACAAAAACTCTAAGGCATTATCCTTTCATGTGCATGGTGTTCTCAAGGATTCTTGACACATCCACATGACTGTGTTTGTGTCAAAGGGCTATTTAAATGCTCCTTACTTCTAACTATAATCTGCCTGAGACCAGATTTTTCTCATATACCCCAACCATACTACATGTTACAACAAATTGAATGCAGAAGCTGTTTGAGAATTGAGCAGGGGTATTAATTAAAGAGATTTGCAAATACAAAATGTTCATGTCTTCATTAAGTATTATTTTGAAATTTTCTCCATTTTTACTTTAATATGATTAAATATCAATTGCTATCACCCTCAGAAATGAAAGAAGATCTCAATTTAAGAGTATAAAGATCTGTGATGCTAACGTTTGTAGCTACTACCTTAAATGCATTGCTTAATAATATATGTATGTTTAAGTGATTTTCATCTATGACATTTTTAACACTTAACATTTGTAAGGATTTCTACATATAGAATATAATTTCTTTATCCTGTCCCTTGTGTCTATTTTTGCAGTTGCTTACATAAGGCATTGAACTTTATCTTTATGACCATACATGATTATTTCTTAAGGCTCATTTCTTAAAAAGAAGTGTAATTATTTGGAGCCAAATTCTAAACATATGTGTTCATTATTCCCTCTTAGGTCAGGGAGTTTAAGAATCTTCTGAAAGTCATCTGACAATAAAGACCTGACTTCCTATTCAATCCAGAACTCTCTTTCTTATAAACCTGATTACACCACATTTTGTTTATGTTACCTTATTGTGCATATTTTAATGCTATATTCATACATATTTAGTGAACTAATGGATGGATGGACTTGAATGATAAATTAATGTTTAGCTTATTTGTTAATGTTGATTATCCTAAAAAATTACCAGCAAGTTAGCTTAGTTCTGAAGCTAAGTATCACCCAGAGAAGATTAACTTGGGGGATAAACCTACTCTGAATGTGGGTGGCACCATCTCAGAGGCCAGGGGCCAGTGTAGAATAAAAGTGAAAAAAACAGAAAGCCTGCTAGCACATTCTCTCTCTGTCTCTGCTTCCTAGCTGCCACGTGAGCTATTTTGCACTGCCATGTCCAATCTGCCATGAGTTACTAAAGCCTCTGAAATGACAAGTCAAAAATAAATATTTCCTTCCCTTACAGCTGTTTTCTCAGGTATTTATTTGGTTACTGAATTGAATAACTAATACAAGGGGTGTCCCTTAACTGATGTTCATCAAAGAAAGAAATATCCACTATAAATGAGTTTATATGGAATCATTTGGTCATTATACCCTAGGAGAGCTAATTTAAAACAAACCAGATGCAGATATTTTAGTCAGTTTGGTGGTATTGATGTGCAGGGCCAGGGAAGCAGTCGGGAAGCTCAGCCTTGCCAGTTTCTGAGGCCCGGGGAGAGGGGCCAAACTTGGCTTTGAGTCTGTGAGTCAAGAACTCCTAAAATTTACTTCTGAATATGTCTGGGGGGAAAACATGTATGTTACACCATTTGTGTGTGTGTGTGTGTGCATGTGCATGTGTGTGTGTGTGTGTGTATTTCTTCAAGAATGTCTTCAAAAGGAATTCTTTTAAAACTTTTAAAAATATCTATTTAAGGGCTAGGAAGATGGCTCAGTGGTAGAGTGCTTGCCTAGCATGCATGAAGCCCTGGGTTTGATTCCTCAATACCACAAAAACAGAAAAAACTGGAAGTGGCACTGTGGCTCAAGTGGTAGAGTGCTAGCCTTGAGCAAAAGAAGCTCAGGGACAGGGCCCAGGCCCTGAGTTCAAGCCCCAGGACTGGCAAAAAAAATAAAATAAAATAAGTTCTTTGGCAGTAATGGCATTTGAACTCATAGTCTTGTGCTTGCAAGGCAGGTGCTTTTTACCATTGAGGCATACCTCCAGAAGTTCTAAAAGTATTTTTTCTTTTAATTCACAGATAAGAGTTGTATATATGTGCCGGTAGAGTGTGACACTTCAATACGTGTAGGGATCAGATCTATAACCCAATATGTTTATCATTTCTTTATCTTGAAAACATTCAAAATCCACTCTAGTAGCTACTTTGAAGTATTCGATGAATCGTTGTTAACATTTTCAACTGCTTCCCTATGCCTGGTGAGATCTCCCTTCCCACCCTCCCTTCCTCACCCTCTCCCTCCCTTGACTCCCTCTTTTCTAGGTTTTGATAAACACTACGTTATTAAATGTTTGTGAATAAGACAAATGACTTGGCTTTTAAAAGTCAGGGCTACTTCAGGCATCTAGCTCAGGACAAGGCCCTGCTTCCATGTTGTCTGGCCAGCACAGCAGAACAGGAGAGACTCTACCTACCCTGCCGATGGTGGTCTTATAGGCCGTCCTGATTTCCTGGCGCTGGGCAGTGTTGCGATAGGCCAGGACTCTGATAATGGCGTCCTCATCGGTGCCTGGGGGTGAGGAAGACAATGAGGGACTGGGGTTTGACAGAGGAATGAGAAAGTGGTTTCCCCTGTGAACACTAGCTGACCAGAAAAATGCTGAGAGTCTGCACTTTTGGGGGGCTGAAGCAGGTAGGTCTTGAGTTCAAGACCAATTTGGACTACAAAGTGAGAGAGATTCTCTCTCAAGGAGGAGAAAGGTACAGAGGAGAAGGAAGAGAGAAAGGGGGAAAGAAAGAAAGGGAACAAATCCATCTATGTTAGTGGAAAACAGCATTAGTCTCCTATCTGTAAATGTGAATAATCCTAGTACTATTCAACTCTTGCTGCTTGAATAAATTCATTTCATTTGACGTGAATTACTCAGCACAAAGCCCAGTTCTTACTAATTCAGTAAAGGTTGACCCGGACAATTCTATTTCCCTCCTGTTGGAATTCTTTTCATGTCTTTTGTGCTTTTTCCTTTCTTGTCTTGGTCATTTTCTCTGAATTTTGAAACAACTCACCTTGTATGCTTGAACTCGGCCTGGGCATTCTCCCTTAGCTTTTCTCCTCAAAGCTGGCACTCTACTACTTGAGACACAGGTTTACTTCTGGCTTTTCCCCCCTGCTTAATTGGAGATAAGAGTCTCATAGCCTTTCCTTCTTGGGCTGGCTTCAAACATCGATTCTCAGATCTTAGCCTCCTGAGTAGCTGGGATTACAGGTGTGAGCCACTTGTTTTGAATTCACAGACTTGTACGGCTTAAATTGGCTACCCACGGAATTCCCTGCATTAAAAATAAAATCTATGTCTCTCATTTCTGATCTGTCTTTCCATCTTCAAGGGTTTCTGTGATAGATAATACTAGCAAAACTTCAAGCCAGAATTACAAGTTAGAAATGTCCTAAGCTTTGTTTGCCTATAGCTTGAAGCAGCTTTTAGAAGGGGATTTCATACTGATTTTTTCATATTGGTCCTACATCTTTGTACCAGTGGGACATTTGTGTATACTTGGTGAATGTTCAGTTTCCTCATTGTTTATGCTATATGGGAAGTTACAGTGGGTCCCAGCAGGAGTTCTACTGAAATACTGGAGAGCGGCATGAAGAAAATATGGAAGCTCTTCAGCTATTCTTTGCATGATTAGAAACCCAAGAAAATATGAGCTATCGGGAAAAAGCTATAGAACTTTAAATGTACATACTTATGGACCTACTTATTCGTTTTGTGAAACAAAGTAGCCAGGTGCTGGTGGCTCACACCTGTAATCCTACTCAGGGGGTTGAGCTCTAAGGATCATGGTTCAAATCCAGTCCATGAAACTCTTATTTCCAATTAACTACCAGAAAGCTGGAAGTAGCACTATGGCTCAAAGTGGTAGAGCACTAGCCTTGAGGAAATAAAAGCTCAGAAGCCAGGCGCTGGTGGTTCACACTCATAATCCTAGCTACTCAGGATGCTGAGATCTGAGGCTCATGGTTTGAAGTCAGCCAGGGGAGAAAAGTCCCCATGAGACTCTTATCTCTAATTAACCACTCAAAAACTGGAAGTGGAGCTATGGCTCAAATGGTAGAACATTAGCCTTGAGCACACAGAGGCCCAGGGACAGTGTCCAGGCCCTGAGTTAAAGCTTCATGACTGACCAAAGAAAGGAACAGAAGGAGGGAGAGAGGAAGGGAGGAAAAGAGAAAGACAGACAAAATAGAAAAGGAGAGAAAAAAAAAAAAGCTCACGAACAGCACCCAGGCCCTGAGTTCACGCCCCACAACTGACAACAACAAAAGTAACAGGACAATAGATAACAGCAACCTTTGTTTTCCAGTGCCCTCAGCTGGGCATCAGGCTCATTACCATTGCTCACCTCCTGTTTATGTAAAAGATACCACCTTTCCTTTAGTTGGCCAAATTTGAATTCCTCGAAATAACTTTGGTATTTTTTATGCTTCCTCTTCTTCCATATTCAAATTTCCTCCAAGTCATGCAAACTCTTGCTCTGCAGCCTGTTTTGCATGTCTACTTTCTTTTTAACTCCTTACACCATCATACCCTACTTGTACCTACCAGTTTAGGACCTCAGGCTTTCTTCTTTCATAACTATAAATGCATGCTAACTACAATCTTTACCTTCTAGTCAGTCTTCCCAGAGCTCTTTCGAGTTTATCCCCCCTCTCACCTCCCCCCCCCCCAAAAAAAACAACCTCACCAAGCCTCTTGTCTGCTGGATTTACTATAGGGTTGTATTCCCAACATGAGAGGCTCTTTACAAGTTCCTATTCTGTACTATAAATACCCATGCAAAAGGATTGCACACACCCTAATTCTTGGGCATAGGTCTTAAATTACTGCAGTGTGTGTGTGTGTGTGTGTGTGTGTGTGTGCGCGCACGCATGTGTGTCTGATTAAATGGAGATAGTATCTCATGGACTTTACTGCTTAGGCTGGCTTTGAACCTTGATCCTCATATTTCAGCCTCTTGAGTAGCTAGAATTACCAGCGTGAGCCACTTGTGCCTGGCTGTCTTTACCCCCCGTATTGCACTTTATTCTCCTAACATTACTAGTCTATTCGCTTACGTGTTTCCCTAGTCCCTAGACTTAGCATTATGATTTTGGTACTTGTGGTTTCCTGACAGTACCTTTGGGCTATCACTTCATGTCTGTGGCTACATGAGTGGCTTTCTCTGCAGTATGCTTGGGCCCTCCCTTTGATACTTGCTATCTCAGACAGCTCCCAACCAGACTACTCCTGCTTTGCAAGCATTTCTCACTGACGGTCATCTTTCTGTGCATTTACTGTGGTTAGGCCTCAGCTCATATTCCTTTTACCTAAAACACATTCTCTCTTCAATGTCTATGGAAACCCACCTCCCAAGGCCCATGTCAAATTATCCATCCTCCAAGAAGTTTTGCCTGATGCTCTCCTTGAATCCCAAAGGGATCTTATTGCTGATCTTACTAGCATTATCATTTGATGAACCAATCTCAGTTATTTCTGTGTAGGCCTTAGCTGTGATGCTAACATCTATGGATTATTTGACCACCAAGACTAGAATTTAGAAAGTAATGTAGTACTTTTTTTTTTGAGCTAAGAATTGAGTCCAGGGCTTGCAATTGTCAAGCAAACATTCTATCAGAGAGCTATATTCCCACCAGCTTCAGGAGTAAGCCTCTCTCCTCAAGATTTGGAGCCACTCCTCAAATCTGCGGGTCTAGTTTTTATAATCTTGGTCTTCTCCATTAGCCCATCCAGAGCAGCCACTGAAAAGTAGTTGGTTGTGTCAAAATGTCTCTTTACATCCTTACTTAGCTTTTTTTTGCAGAAGGCTGATGCTCTACCACTTGAACCAAAGCTCTACTTCCAGTCTTTTGCTGGTTAACTGGAGATAAGAATCACTTGGACTTGTCTGCTCAAGCTGTCTTCAATCTGTTATCCTTAGAGTTCAGCCTCCTGAGCACCTACCATTAAAGGTGTGAGCCACCAGTGCCTGGTATTTCCTGATTCTTGGCTTGAGAATTCTGAATGCTATTATTATGGAATTATACTGTTCTTGCTATATACCAATATAGCTAAGCTCCTATACTCCAGGTTCTCATAAGTAAAGTGAGTTGTTGTCAAGGTTTAAATCAGGCAATTCTCTCAGACTCTGTCTTTATGCCTGACACACAGTACAGCTATGATTGTATATGTACACAGTGCATCTGGTACTATTGTTATTGTTATTAATATCAGTATTATTGAGTCTGAGTAAAATGAAGTCTTTTCAGATAGAGAAATTGAGAAGAAAGGGATTGTGGCATAGAGTTTTTAGCCAAATCTTCCAGAGATTCTAAATAACAGATACGGACCAGGGAACAATTCTCTAGCCAGAAGTTCACTCAGGCAAAGTTTCAGAGGCAGGGACTAGCCAGGGTAGCCTGCAGTGCACCCTCAACTGTGCCCATCTTTAGGAACATAATGGAAGGGTAGGGCCATGGAATATACAGCTAGCCTTGTACATAAAATTTCTCACTCTGGGGCTGGGAATGTGGCTTAGTGGTATAGTGCATGCTTTGCATGTGTAAAACCCTGGATTGAATTCCTCAGTACCACAGAAAAAGCCGGAAGTGGCACTGTAGCTCAAGTGGCAGTGTGTTAGCCTTGAGCAAAAAAAGAAGCTCAAGGACAGTGCCCAGCCCCTGAGTTCAAGCCTCAGGACTGGCACACACACACAAAAATATCTCACTTTGTATGCTGGTTCTGCTGTGGTAACTAAGACCATTGCTGTAGCTGCAAGCAGAGGAATTTAAAGAGAAGGAGGTGGACTCAAAGATGGCAAGCCTGAACTGGAGACCAGGCATTGCCAAATGTGAGCCATGGCTCCGGTCCACTTATTATATGAGTTTGCAAGAGTTATGTGGCTTCCTTGAGACTTTGCAAAGTGGGCAAAAACAACAATAGTAATGGTTGCTTTCACTAACTCATAGGGGCAACTCCATCTATCCAATGTGATGATGTCTGTGGATGTATTTTGAAAACTTTACATTACTACACATTAATCAGCATAATTGAAAAATAACATTCAAAGATTTGTGCAGAGGATGTGAGGGTGATCTGGCTGCGACATCTGTCACCCCATTGATCGCCAGGGTTGATTCGACTGATCTGGCTGGCTAGGCGGGTGTCCCCTTCCTCCCTCACCGCTCCATGTGTGTCCCTCCTGAAGCTGCGTGCTCGGTCGAAGAGGACGACCATCCCCGATAGAGGAGGACCAGTCTTCGGTCAAGGGTATATGAGTAGCTGCGCGCCCCTGCTAGAACCTCCAAACAAGCTCTCAAAGATTTGTGCAGAGATTCATAATGTTGTAATTCAAAGCACACTTAAGCAATTGTGGAAATCTATAATAAGCGCATTAAATTCAAAATTCAGCATTAAATGACAGAACCAATGAATGCCCTCGGTTATAGCTTGGATCTGAAATGTCCCCCAGAGGCCCACATGATGAAGGCCTGGTCACCACTTTTGGGAGCTAATGGGAAGTGATGGAACCTTTAAGAGGTGAAACCTTGTGGGAGGAAGCTAGGCCATGGGGGGAGGGGAAGATGGTGGTACCCTTATTGGTCCTATTGGGACCTTGACCCCTCCTTTTCTTTCCTTCATCTCTGGCTGCAAAGTGGAATACCTTCCTCCACCCTGCACTCCTCCCATGCTGTTCTGCCTCTGCACAGGCCCAAAAGTAAGGGACCAACCAGCCACGGACTGAAATCTCCCAAATTATCAGCCCAAATAAATCTTTCCTCCTTTTAAGCGGAATATCTCACACTTTTTGGTATAGTATCATAAGGCTGACTAAACTCTTCCAATATTTTTTTGTTTTCAGGACTGGGGATTGAACTTACTACCTCTCACATGTGAGGCAAGCACTCTACCACTTTAGCCATGCTTCCATTCCCCAATGTGTCTGGAAAGGCCAACTTGTCAAAGAGCCCCTTCCTGGGTGATTGTGATGTACAATGCAGAAGAAGATTCACCTCCTACAGGGTACTTACCAAGTCCTTTCATGGCCTTCCTCAGGGCCTGGGCATCTTCAGTGGCACTGAATCCTGAAGCAGCCTTGATGGTCCCTCCTTTGGTTGCCTGGAAACATGGAGAACAGTGTGACTGACTGACAGCCAGCATCTCATTTAGGAACCATGCTAAATACCTACGGGAGCCCTGACTCTACTCTGGTGCTGGTGATACAAGAGTGACCACAAACAACAAGGCTCTTGTCTCCATGGAGCTCTAAGTGAAGAGGAGGCAGACAGTAAACAAGTAAAGATTCTATAATTTGCCTGATGGGAAGATATACCATGAAGCAGATAGAGAAGTCCTTGACAGGGGCCTGCTGTAAGGAATGACATTTAGGCAAGAACTGGCTGGACAGAACTGAGTGACATTTAGGAGAGGTAACCATACAAAGATGAGGGAACACATAAGCAAGAGAAAAAGCTACTTCAAAGGCCCTGAGGCTGGAACATGCTTGTAAGAAAAACCAGATAGAGATCCCTGGGACTCAAGTTAGAAAGGAGGGAGTCGTAAGATTAGATACACCACTGACTATGAAGTAAGCAATCTTGTCCATTCTCTCTCTGTGTGTGTGTGTGTGTGTGTGTGTGTGTGTGTGAGAGAGAGAGAGAGAGAGAGAGAGAGAGAGAGAGAGAGAAGAGAGAGAAGAGAGAGAACTAAATCTGATTCAGTCAGGCCCTAGAAGCAAATGATCTGGCTTCTTCAACAAATGAATTGCAAATGGAATTGAAAGAGACTATAGTTTAAGAGATTTTTTAAAAGGCATGTTAAAAAACAAAGATATCGGGCTGGGGATATAGCCTAGTGGCAAGAGTGCCTGCCTCGGATACACGAGGCCCTAGGTTCGATTCCCCAGCACCACATATACAGAAAACGGCCAGAAGTGGCGCTGTGGCTCAAGTGGCAGAGTGCTAGCCTTGAGCGGGAAGAAGCCAGGGACAGTGCTCAGGCCCTGAGTCCAAGGCCCACGACTGGCCAAAAAAAAAAAAAAAAAACAAAAAACAAACAAACAAAGATATCAATAGTGAAGCTTAAACCTTATTTGGATTCCAAATCAAACAAACAGTAAGAAAAAAAAGACATTTATGAGACATTTAGAATCTGAAAACTGACTTGATATTTTATGATTCTTAAGATTCTCAGGATGGAGGTTGCTGGGAATCTGCTTTGTTTTGGTAACTCCATGCTGCTCCCAAAGCCCAGGCCCCCTGACCACCCTCCCCTGGGGACCTCGCCTGGAAAATCTCACACCTGGCCTTATCTCCCATCCAAGTACTAACCAGGCCCAACCCTGCTTAGCTTCTGAGATCAGACGAGATCAGGTACGTTCAGGGTGGTATGGCCATAGACACACCTGGCTTTATCTAAAATGCCAGCTGGGCCTTATCTGGAAGAGCAGGAAGCAGGTGTCCAGAGGATGCTACCATAAAACCAGCCAAACAGGACTGCTTACACTGTAAACCCTCAAACTGGACAGTTGCTGGCAAATTAACACTCAGCAGGACAAGTCAAAGGATTTCCAAAGAAGAGCCTCATCTTAGAATATATAAAAACCTAACCTCTCCCTCCACCCCTGCCCCACTCCCCGCTCCCTACTCCCAGTTTCTCCGGCCCTGCTGCTCAGTGTTCAAGGAGCTCTTCTGAAGCCATGAGGAAAGCCCGTCTGGTCTGCAGGGGTCTCTGTCTTCTTTCTTCATTTGATCCACTTGATCCACTTGATCTTTCCTAATGCTCATGACTCAGTATCCTAACATTCGCAATGTGATGGTTACCTTTTATTTTTCTGAAAAGTTTACTCATTCAGCTGAAATAGTTTACAGAGGAAATGATCAGATATTTGAAATCTGCTCTGAAACAACAGAGATACAAGAAGTAAAGATAAAAGAAGAAATAAAATCAATTATGAGTTAATAATTACTGATAGATACACAAAGGCGGCCTCATAATATTGTTTACTTTTGCAGAAACTTAGTTTCTGTAATATAAAGATATGTATAATTCCCACCCCGCCCCCCCCCAAAAAAAAAGTTCAAGAGAAAAGAGAAGAAAATCAGAAATGTGAGCTAGGGGTTGGGGTGCGGGAGAATCAAGACCATAATGCTTCCAAGCTGGGTAAGGAATTTGCTTTAATTCTAAGTGCAAAAGATAGCCACAGTGGAGGAGGCCACGTGTGTGATCTTATTTGCATATGACATGCTCACTCCTGCTGCTAGGAGACACAGAGAGCAGTTGAGGGTCTTAGCCAAGACCATAGGTGGGAAGTGATGCTAGATGAGGATGAAATAGCTTCATGCATGCTAGGCAAGTACTCTACCACTAGGCCACATTCCCAGCCCCTTGTAGAGAATTTTTTAAAATAAAACAAACCAAAGAGAAGAGGATTAAAACCTCCACAGTTTAGAGCACGTAATTTTAGTATGGTACTAGAGTAAATAGTTATAATGCTTTAAAATGTAATGTAAAGATGTTAGTATAAAGATGAGATAAAGTATTGGAGTGAATATGTATCTCTCTCTCTCTTTCTCTCTCTCTCTCTCTCCCTCCCTCTTTCCCTGTCTCTCTTTGAAGTACTATTTTGAACTCAGGGTCGTATGTTTGCTAGGCAGGCATTCCTCTGCCACTTGAGCTAGACCCTCAGTTCTTTTTGTTTTATTTTTCATATAGGGTCTCATTTTTGTTTTGTCCAGGCTGGCCTCAGATCATGAGCTCCCTATTTACACCCCCAGCATAAGGTTGGCAGATAGACACACAGCACTACATCTAGTTTACTGATTGATATGCTAACTTCTTTTCTTTTGATTGGGTTTGAACCTCCATCCTCCCGATCTCTGCCTCCTGAATACCTAGGTTACATCTCAGAGTCACCATGCCTGGCCTTGAAGACATACCTTTATATCCTATTCCATGTATAATTTTATTCTAAGTATTTTCCTATACTAAGTGGGGACTGGAGCAGAACACAAAACATTTATGTTTTTAAAAATCACTTCATAGGAGTCTATATAAAATGGGAAATATGTATTTCAATGTTGTGACTGAATCATGTGATTTTTCTTCTTCTAAAAATATCCTCTATCTGTCCAGTAAAATGACAGTCATAATAGATGAACAGGATCTAGGAGGGAAAATGAGGGCAACTGAGGTGATTCTTTACAGCCCACTGCTGCAAGATTAGTTGGCTACTGTCTTCACTGCAAGAAAGCTATATACTTGTTGAACGCACTAATTTTGAGCCCTCAAAACTAAGAACATTTCTGGGTAAACTTTCTTCAGCCTACAGAGCATCAAGCAACAAGAAACAGATGACCAAAGCATTAAGATTTGAAGTGAATACAAATAAGCTTTTTGTCAGGGATCATGAAGAAAGGTCTAGAATAAAACAAGTTTGAAACTGGGTGCTGGTGGCTCACTCCTGTAATCCCAGCTATTCAAGAGGCTAAGATCCAAGGATCATGGTTTGAAGCCAGCCAGGGTAGGAAAGTCTATGAGACTCTTATCTCCAACTAACCACCCAAAAAGCGAGAAGTAGAGCTGTGGCTAAAAGCAGTGGAGGGCTAGCCTTGAGCAAAAAGCTCAGGGACAGCACTCAGGGCCTGAGTTCAAGCCACACAACCCCCCCCAAAAAAGTTTGAGTATATTCTTGCTGGGCATGGTGGTTCATGTCTGTAATGCTAGCTACTGGGAAGGCAGAGATCTAGAGGGTCAGCCTGAAGAAAATGTTAAGGAAACTTTATCTAAATCAATAGCTGGGTGTATGGCACACAGCTACAATCCCAGCTTCTCAAGAAGCATAAAAAGGATCACAGACCAGGTCAGCCTGCTCATAACTGTGAGATCCTATGTCAAAATAACTGAAGCAAAAAAGGGCTGTGGGTGGCTCTAGTGGTAGCCACATTGTTAGGTAGAACATCCGCTAGGCAATGTTGAGGCCCTGGATCTAACCTCTAGTACCATTTTTAAAAAGAATATATTATGTGTTCAGGATGGTTTTCTTATCCATCTTTTTAAAGGAAGCCATCTAGAGCTGGCAGAGTATCCAGTTCCTTTCCAGGTGTTACAATTCTACTCCTATTATTTTTTCTAGTGGAGCTAGGATTGTAATGACCCATTTATCGGGAACCTTCTTTAAGTGGGAGGAGACCAGATAGCCTTAGCAGAGCTGTGTTCATAGTCAAGAGACTCAGCTTCCTCCAGTGCTCGAAAGGATCTGATTCCATGCCTGTCTCAAAGATCAGATAACCAAGCCCCACAGGATCCGATCACAGATGAAAGCAGGAGCTAAGTGATGAACATACATTGCTAGGAATCACCCCTCAATGCACCTGAAATGATGGGGCTACACCAACCTTGGTTGACAATGGTAGGACATATGTCTTATGAACACGAGAGAAAACTGTAACTTGTTTTTATATTATCAGGATGTTAACAGGATTCTAACTTTGAGTTAATTTTCAGGGTCAAGTTATTTATTCATCATCTCTGAAATGATAAATAATTAAATGATGTTCAAAAACAAAACGGGGAAAAGAAACTGTCTTTTCATATCCTCTCCTCTCCCCTCTGCTGGGTAAACAAAACCTGTCCCAAAGCTCACATTCTGTACCTGGCTGTGGCTGGCACCCAGGGCGAGGCACTCCGCAACTTACCATGGCCATGGTTACAATCAGAACCAGTCACCTGACAGAAGCCTCTCTGTGGAAAAAGCAGAGGGGAAAGGACTATGATGAAGGAAGTGATGTTAAAATCATTACTCTGTTATTTGCACCAAGTTAAGCCAAACAGAAATGACACATACCCTTCATCTAAAGGTAGTTCGGCAGTAGGCACAGAGTCAAGGGTCAGGCTAATCATTAAAGAGAAACAGTTTGAACAGTCAAGTTTATTATGCCAACAAAATAGTTTCCTAGTAGCTCTTCTGTTTGGAGACACACACTATAAAAACAACCAGGTACTTAAAAACACACACTATAAAAACCAGGTACTTAAACTGCACTGCTGAAAAGCACTGACTTATTACCTGGAACCATGAATTAATTTAAAGCAGGAGAAAAGCTTAGCATCCCTGCCTCCATTTTGTGTCTGTCTTTGCTCTAACTTATTCTCTTTGCAGTTACTTTGTCATGGGATCTGGACGCACAGGACTTACTGATAACATGTTTAGAAGCAGGAATGGAAAATATGGCCCCAAGAAAAGAAACAGCAGAGAACTACAAGACAGATCACTGTCAGGCAATGATGACTTGTCTATCCTCACAAAGACAGTGATATTTTACAGATCCTCTCTTAAGAAAACAAGGACTGAGGCCAGGCTGATGGCTCACACCTACAGTCCTAGCGACTCAGGAGGCTGAGAACTGAGGATGACTGTTCAAAGCCCACAAAGCTGGAAGTAGAGCTGTGGCTCAAGTGGTAGAGTGTTATCCTTGAGCCAAAAAAAAAAAAAAAAAAAAAAAAAGCTCACAGACAGCATCTAGGCCATGAGTTCAAACTCCAGGACCAGCATAAGAAAAAAAAAATCATACACCACAACACACCTGTGGCCAGAGATGCTTGATCATTATGCATAACGCACGCCCTCTACCTCCAGTTCTTTGTCTATTTTAACCTAAAGCTCACATCTATAGCCAGAAGATGGGCTGCCATCTTCCTGTAGCTGCTTGTGTCACATGATATTGCCCTTCTTTGCCCTTTACCACGTTTCTTTATTTGGTGTATTAGACTGAGTGGTCAGACCTGACATGTAGAACTCCTTGAGTGGGGCCTAGAACCTAACACTCTGCTTTCAGCTTTACTACTGATATTGAAGCTGGACATGGATTCTAAACTATATACTATGGTGAACCAGGAGAGGTGCCCCACTAAAAAGAAGAGATGATCCACCTATACCGGGGAAAATATAGCACCCACACGTGTGTGTGTGTGTGTGTGTGTGTGTGTGTGAGAGAGAGAGAGAGAGAGAGAGAGAGAGAGAGAGAGAGAGAGAGAGAGAGAGAGAGAGAAACAGACCAGTGGTCTTACCAACATTAGAATCTGTTCATTTCACAATGGCTATTTTCACTGAGGCCACCTCAAGATTATTCTTCCTTTTATTGCAGCCTTACCCATTCAATTTTGTCCCCAGTTTCTAGCACTTTCTCCTCATAAAAAGAATTTTTCAGAGCACAGGAAGAAGACCCTTGTTGGAGGTCTAACAACATTCTAGGCAAGTCCCTGAGGAGTAGACCATCTGCCTCCTTTTCCCTATCTAAGTCTATGCATCAGACATCATTTCTAAGCATTCGGTTAGATCCTTGACACTCAAATAGTCATCCTAGAACCAGAAGTTTGAGTATCTCTGGAGTTTGCTAAAAATGCAGAATCAGGCCAGGCATAGTTGTTTATGCCTGTAATCCTAGCACACAGAAGGCTGAGGAAGAAGATTGGGAGTTTGAGGCTAGCCTAGGCCATACAGCAAGGCTCTGCCTCAAAAACAAATAACAAAACAACAACAATAATAATAAAAGGAAACTCTTAGGCCTCTACCCCAGATCTACTGCTAAAATCCTCATTTTAACAAGATTTTGGAAACATTTGTCTGCCCAGTAGTTTGAACAATACCAGCCTAGACAACCAGGCTAAGGATCACTTTTTAATGATAGCTAAGTCCTTTTTATCTCATTTATGTATTTATGTATTTATTTATGTATTTATTTTTCACCAGTTCTAGGGCTTGAACCCAGGGCCTGAGCATTGTCCCAGGCTTCTTTTTGCTCAAGGCTAGCACTCTACCACTTGAGCCACAGTGCTACTTCTGGCTTTTTCTGTCTATATTGTGCTCAGGAAACCACGGCTTCATGCATGCTAGGCAAGTACTTTACCACTAAGCCACATTCCCAGCCCCATATCTCACTTTTTTATCACTTAAGTTTGGTTTGGTTGTGCTCACTTTTCATCTTCCTAGTTGTGTTCTTCCTGGTTTTACCATTCATTGTGAACTGATCTCAAATTACACAGAGATTCAACTCCTTCCTAGGACATAGGCCTAGGTTCTGAGGTCGGCCCAGAGATCAGGTTAGAAAATAGGAGCAATTGGCTGGTAAGTAAGGGCTTTGTTCCCCCAAGTGAGGAGTGTAGCTTTATACTGCAAGCAATGGGAAAAAAGTGGTTAGCTTTGTTATTTGCAGATACATTATATGAAATGCTTTATAAAGGTGCTAAACTGTCAGACAGTCAGAGTAAGAGAAACTAGAATGAAAGTTAAAGAGTCAGGAAGGCTTGAGGGATGACTATAGAAAGAGGTGGATAGGGTGTGGCACATGGAATATAATATTCTTGAGGACTTTATTGGATGTCATGACTCATTGACTATATAAATATATTCATTCAATCACCAAATATTCATAACATAACTGCATATTCCAGGTACTGCCCTAGTTGATGGAAAGAACACAGTATATAAGACAAAGAACCTGCCTTCATGAGCTTATAGTCAACCAGGAGAAAGCCAAAAGATAAACCAGTGTATACATAAGATCATTTCAGATACTAGTAAGAAAAATGTATAATGGGATAATACTACACCGCAGGGGCTTGTAAACTACATTAGCTCATGGGTCAAATTCTGTCTTTGTAGCCTATATGCTAAGACCTATTTTCACCTTTTTATTTTTTTTTCAAATTTTTATTATCAGACTGATGTACAGAGAGGTTACAGTTTTATACGTTAGGCTTTGGATACATTTACCTTTTTAAATAGTTGACAACTGCCAGGCACTGGTGGCTCACTCCTGTAATCCTAGCTACTCAGGAGGCTGAGACCTGAGGGTCAAGGTTCAAAGCCAACCAAGGCAGGAAAGTCCATGAGACTCTTATCTCCAGAAAACTGAAAACAGCACTGTGGCTCAAGTGATAGAGTGCTAGCCTTTAGCTGAAGAGCTCAGGAACAGTGCCCAGGCCCAGAGTTCAAGCCCCATGACTAAAAGAAAAAAAAAAAGCAATTGACAAAAAAAGCCAAAAGATGGATACATCATGACATATAAAAATGATATAAAATTTAAATTCAGTGCTGTTAAGTTTGTCCTAAAGCTGCCTCTGAACATTTTTAAGTCTGGCTTAAAGGTTTCTCCATATACTATATATACTGTAACCTAAAATGGTAGGTAAATGGACTACAACCTACTTCTTTAACAAGTAGCCACACTTCACCCAATCAGAAGCAGCCAACTGTTCAAGTCACCTTCAAATAGGTAAAAGCTATAATTCATCAGGCTATCACTTGTACCTCATTTCCTGTTTTCTGTCTGTCACTCTCTCTTCCTTTTCTCTAGTTATAAATAAAACCTGCTTGTGTTGTAGGACCAGATATTCTAAGCTATTTTTTAATCTAGGCTGCACCTGGATCTAGAATCATAAAGCCAATTAAGATATACAAAAGGAGATTTATTGAAATTTTATCTCTTAACAGTTTCCATAAATAGAGACCTATTGATGCATAGCTACCTCAATTTGTTTATATATTTTCTGGGGCTGCTTTTATGCTTACAAGTACAGAAATGAATAACTGTGACAGAAACTATAGTATCCACAAAGGTGAACATATTTACAGGAAAACTTGGTCAGCCTCTCACATTGCGGATGCTGTCATCAGGTGACCAGGAAACAGCTGGACTGGACAGGGTGAGTTTGGACAGGAGGGGATCTGGAAAGCATCTCTGAGGAGATAATATGTGGGCTCAGTGAGGTTCTGAATGGATAGAAGGGGATTCTGGGGAAGAACTCTTTCAGATAGAGGGAACAGTAGGTCCAAGAATCCTGAGGTAGAAATAAGCCTCCAGTGATTAAAGCAAGAACAAGGATAAGAGTATCACAAGGTGAAGATACAGAAGGTCTATGTGCTGTTGTGACTTATAATAAGAAATAATATTTGGTCGGGCTGGGAATATGGCCTAGTCGTAGAGTGCTCGCCTTGTATACATGAAACCCTGGGTTCGAGTCCTCAGCACCATATATATAGAAAAAGGCAGAAGTAGCACTGTGGTTCAAGTGATAAAGTGCTAGCCTTGAGCAAAAAGAAGCCAGGGGACAGTGCTCAGGCCCTGAGTTCAAGGCCCAGGACTGGCAAAAAAAAAGGGGGGGGGATATTTGGTTTTCATCCTGTTGGCAAAGAATCTCTATAATTTTTTAAATTCCTAATTTCCTTTGCCCACTAAGGACAAAAGGTAGATCTGTGTTTCTCACAGGAAGCCCTCCCAACCACTCCCACACGTTTATGCTCATGAATGACCTTTAGAAAGCCCCACAGAATAAGGGACTCATTGCCATGATAACCTAATGTGATTGAAGGATTGAAAGTTTTACTTCCCCATCTCAGGGAAGAGAAGAGAGCTGGAGACTGGCTTAATCACCAATGGCCAATGACTTAATCATAATAAAGCATGCATAAAACTCCAAAAAGGTGGATAGGAGAATAGCATGAGAATTCCATGTCATCTACCACATACCTGTCCTGTGCACTTTGTCCATCTGCCTATTCCTGATTTATAGCTTTTTATGATAAACTCATAAGTAAGTAAACTGTTTTCCTGAGTTCTGGAAGCCATATTGGCAAACAATTAAAAGACAAGAGTCCTCAGTTTATAGGGTGTCAGACACACACATGGTCTCGGGATTGACATCTTAAGTGGGACAGTCTTGTGGGACTGAACCTAAACCTGTGAGATATGACACTAATTCCAAGTAGACTGTCAGAATAGAATACCTACTTGGTGTCCATTGAGAACTGGAGAATTTCTTGGTGTGGGAATTTCACCAATACACATCTGTTGAAACTGATCACAATACCTCAAAGAATGACACTTTGACATGGTAAGTACCTTGAACTAAAAGAGAATGGAGGTCTCTCCAGCAGCCTCAAAAGCAAGGTCCTCCAACCTTCTCCTACCTCCTGTCTCTTGCCCCCTATATTGACTGTCCCCAAACCAGTCACTGAAACTAGAATTCCTCTTCTCTACGGGGAGGTTACAGACACTCTTTGCAAAGTCAGTCGGAATGCCCTTTCCCCGAGTTTTTGTGTAGGAGCTAGCCATAAAACAATTCTCCAACCTACCTTATCTGACAGTAGGTCATAAGTCACTCAGTTCAAGAGGTCCTGCCTCATACTCAGGTAAAAAGAATGTTATTCAGAGCCCAAGAAGACTCTGGACAGGTCTAGCCAGCTTTCCTCCTTCAGATGACTATGGCATACCCTTTTGTCCAATCACATTTCTACACAGTTGTTCTTTCTTTAACAAACCTATGTGTTAAAAAAAGAATTTTCCTTAGGTATTGGAGGTCTTTATTTATACAGATGCTCATGCCACCTATAACATTAAATGACTTTATTATGCTTTCCTTTTGTTAACCTGTCTCCTTTGCTGTAAGAGTGTTGGCCATGAACTTCATGATGGGTAAAGAAAGGCATGACACTGCTACCTCCACTTAGTGCCAGACATATAGTATTAAGATTATAGTCATTTCTCAGTGTTAGGTGTCAGGAATAGTTATCAGATAACTAGTCTTTGGGTGTTACATTCCTTTATATAAAACAGTACACTATTTTTTAAATCTATAAATGTTGTACAAGGGAGTTACAATTTAACACATCCATTTATGTGTACCTACACTTTAATCAGTTAACCTTTCTGTCATTCTCCCACCCTCTTCTACTTAGTCCTTCCTCCACCAGTCATATCATTTCCCACTTCTTTCTTCACACATTGAATGTTGTGACAGTATTCACTACCCTTCCATTAACCCCCATTCAAAACATAGGTCAGCTTCTTGATGTTCATTTTGTTAAACTATCTTTTAATTGTTTAAAGGGTTTATACCATGGAATTTCATATTTGCACGTACTATATGTACTTTAGTTGGGATGAACATGTATACACGCATTCACCCTGTGTATGTGTTTACCTGGGAGGTTATATTTGGGTCTATGAGCCACATCTGAAAGAAAACACATGCCCTTTGTCTTTCTGGGCTTACTTCAGTATGATTTTTTTCTTCAGTATGGTTTACTTCAGTATGATTTTTTTTCTCCAAATCCCCAGCATAACTTCATTTGGAAGATCAGTTGCTAAAGTTAAAAGCTACCAATGGAACTTAGAGCTAATATAACTCCCAGAAGACTGATTCATTGAATGCATGAGGAAATATACTGTAACCTAATCTGATATACAAATAGACTGCAAGCTAATGAGAAAAGCTGAAACTTTCAATTTCTGGGTTACTGTTACCTGCAATTGTCTAAATGAAACTAAAGGAGACACTGGAGTGGGAATCCAGTGGCCTACACCTGTAATTCTAGCTACTCAGGAGGCTGAGATCTGGAGGATCCAGGTTTGAAGCCAACCCAGTTAGAAAAGTTTGCTAGACTCCATCTCCAAGATAACTAGCAAAAAGCTGGAGCTGTGGCTCAAATGGTAGAGTGCCATCTTAGCAAACAAGCCAAGCAAGTGTAAGGCCTCAAGTTCAAACCCTAGTACTACAAAAGAGAAGAGAGAATTAGTGAGTTTGAGGCTTTGGCCACTAATCTCAGAGACACCCACAAGGGGGAAAAAATTATGCCAAGGCTACAGAAATACTGCTAAGAACTCTGGTCATGAAAAACATGTGCATGGGAGGAAGACAAAATCAAGAAACTACAAAAACCAGGCCAGGGGCTGGGAATATGGATGAGTGGCAACAGTGCTTGCCTTGTATACATGAAGCCCTGGGTTCGATTCCCCAGTACCATATATATAGAAAGTGGCCAGAAGTAGCGCTGTGGCTCAAGTGGCAGAGTGCTAGCCTTGAGCAAAAAGAAGCCAGGGACAGTGCTCAGGCCCTGAGTCCAAGGCCCAGGACTGGGGAAAAAAAAAACAGGCCAAAAATTGGAAGAAATTGTTTCACTTTGTACATTGATATTGTCAGCTTCCTGAGGAGCTTCAAATTAAAAAAGAAAAACTGAGTGACACATTTAGAGGCAATGTTTTGGGCTTGAATGCTACATAGTAAATAAAAGAACTTGCCTGGGTTTATGTAAGACTCACAAATCTCTAGGAAAATCATAGCTTCATAGCTGGATATCTGTGATAGGGGAACAGAGCCTAAGGAAACACTAGTCTGGTAAGCTGGATATAAGCTCTTGTAAGTCCCTCTCCCATAAAATGCCCCATGGAACACCTCAGATGAAGCTACTGCTATGAAAGCCATGTGGGACTGGCTTTATGATATCCCCCTGCCGAAGACACATATTACCAGGTAAGAGTAAATGCAGTGATTAACAAGAGATTAGGGGGGCTGGGAGTATGGCCTAGTGGCAAGAATGCTTGCCTCCTACACATGAAGCTCTCAGTTCGATTCCCCAGCACCACATATATGGAAAACGGCCAGAGGGGGCACTGTGGCTCAAGTGGCAGAGCAGGACTGGCCAAAAAAAAAAAAAATCTTGGAAGCTGTGGATATCAGGGTATAAATTAGATCCGTCAGTTGGGGGGGGAGGGGGAGAAGGGAAGACCAGAATTCCCTTGAATTGTGTTTCAGATGCAATATAAATATATAAAGATCACCTTGTATTCTCTTTGCCTTCTAAAAGCCATTATTCAGTTAGAAGAAGAGGAAGAAATTTCAGGTACAGAATATGTGTTCTAATAGCCTAAATGATGGTGCTTGGTGAGTCTTGGTTCTAAAGGTACCAAAAGAGGAAGCCAAAGTTCTCAAACTGCTGCATACTTTGACAAGGAATCTATTTTTGTCTTCCGATCTATATGTATGACCTAAGTCAGGTAAATTACACCTGGTTTACTTCTTTAACATTTTTTTATGCAGACAGTCTGTTATGCACTGTGGTTTCAGATGTGCAATAATTTGTACAATGGTTTATTCCCAAGTATGCCTTAAGCAGAACAAATGTGTTTTTTCTATATAGTTCCTTGCCTTAATAAATATGTAATATAAATTTAAGCAAACTTCTATTTTGTATATTTGTAAACTACAAAGTAAAAAATTGAACATTTTGTGGAGTTTGTATTTTGCATACTCAAGGTGAGAATTAAGTTTTAAATAAACCTATAATATTTTATCTGAAAAAAAAATAAATAAACAAAAAACAAGAGATTAGGAAAAGGCTGGGAGTCAAGGGATGAAATAGGTTGGAAATGCTTAAATAGTTGTGAAAAATAACAAATATTGAGAGTATAAGCACTGCCTTTGCTAAAAAGCAAAATTGAAATGAATATGGATACAAATATCAATCGTATCACCATAACAAATATTGATAATATAACCACTGCTATTGCTAAAAATAATAATAATAATAATGAAATTGTAAAAAACAGTACTTAGTTGGGCCCATGAGTTAAAAACAGGAAAAAAAAAAAGCTTGCCAGTTCAGCCTCCGTTTTTATATCTATATCCTTGATCCTGAGCCATTTTCTTTTCTTTTCCTTTTTGCCAGTCCTGGGTTTGGACTCGACCTGAGCACTGTGCCTAGCTTCTGCTCAAGGCTAGCACTCTGCCACATGAGCCACAGCGCCACTGGCCATTTTCTATATATGTGGTGCTGGGGAATCGAACCCAGGGCTTCATGTATATGAGGCAAGCACTCCTGCCACTAGGCCATATTCCCAGCCGGTCCTGAGGCATTTTCTCCTACAGTTAGTTTACAGCCATCTTGAAAGCCAGGAAATAACAGACAGAAGAACAAACAACCTTCCAGCCATTGATAACTTATTGTACCAAGACCCCATCAGGTCAATCCTCAGACAACGGGCTCCCAGACTCCCTCAGGCCACCCCTGACCACCAGGAACATATCTGTGATTGAGACTATATATACCTCTCACCCCTAACCCGAATTCTCCAACTATGGCTTCAACAGGAGCAACACATATACACAAAAGCCCAAAACAGCTATTTTCAGCTTCCTTGGGGCTTCACCCATGCCATTATCTTGAGGTCCTGTTCTACAATCATGAGTAATCAATACATACCCACCTCCCTCCTCACACATCCTTCTGTAGTTGAATGGAGCTACTGAGGATTGGCTGACAAATCTGGCAGACATAGCTTTTAGCAGCCAGGGCCGCTTCTTTGCTTTCATGTAGCTTTGCAATCCATGACAAGTGAGGAAGCAGGGAAGGAGGAATCTCTCTCACAAAAGGCAACTTCTACTGTGAACATTTCCACACCTTTTTTACTCAAGAAGTAGAAAGAATCCTTGAGCAAAACCTTCTGAAAATACTGACATCATGACTCAAGAAGCTAGAAATATTTTACTAAAGGGGAACAGAGTCCCGTATTTGAACTTTGGGTTTCTTTAATAAGACAATCTATTTTGAAATGTGGTCAGCACATAGCTCAAGTCCTTTTATACAGAAATCACTGTGCTGTTTAAGTTTTACTAGTACAAAATGCATTTCTAGGGGCTGGGAGTATAGCTTAGAGGTAGAGTGCTTGCTTAGCATGCACAAAGCCCTGGGTTCGATTACTCAGCACCACATAAACAGAAAAAGCCAAAAGTGGCGCTGTGGCTCAAGTGGCAGAGTGCTAGCCTTGAGCAAAAAGAAGCCAGGTTCAGTGCTCAGGCCCTGAGTTCAAGCTCCAGGACTAGCAAAAAACAAACAACAAACAAAAATGCATTTATAGTTAGGGTATAGAAACAATTGTAAAAAGTGGTAGTCTTTGATTCCTTCAAGCATTATTGCACAATATAAGCAAAGTTGGACTACCCAATAGTCTTCCAGCAGTGTCTGCCTCCTAGAAAGAAGGAAATGGTTCTTGGCAGAAGAAAAAGGAGCTGAGGCAGGATAGAATGGTGAGACAGGGAAAATATGCTACTACTCTTACTACTACTGCTACCACCACCACTACTATTAGCTCCTGGGCACTGTCCCTGAGCTCTTTAGCTCAAGGTTAGCATGTACCACTTGAGCCACAGCTCTACTTCCAGATTTTTGGTGGTTAATTGGAGATAAGAGTCTCATAGCCTTTCCTGCCCAGGCTTCAAATTGAGATCCTTAGATCTCAGCCAGAGTAGCTAGGACTACAGGCATGGGCCACAGACATTCAACAATTTATATTATTAATGGATACAAATAAAAGCCAGATTTAGAAGTTGAAACCAGAAAGGAACTGAAAAAGCAGTTAAGCTTTCCTCTATTTAAATGCTAAGTTACAAGGACTGGGAGACATAAAAGTGGTTAGCTGTCTAAATCTGCTCTCTCCTTCGAAATGCCAAAATCCTGTCAACTCTAGGTAAAGAAATGAAAGAAGTTTATCAAGAAAAAGGAAGTCCTAAAATTCACCCGTTGACCCTATGTTTAGGATAAGCCTAGAGACATTGCTTGATAATAATAATCACGCCCATCTTGGCCATCCAGAATCATTGGGGCTTGCTGGCAGCATGACCACATGTATGTCCTCCTGGCTCAGAAAGAATCAAGGCAGAAGTTAACAGCTATCATTTTGAGTCTTTCAACTCTCATTTCCTGCATGGGGGAGCAGGGAATATTTTTCTCTTTTTTTCTTTTTCTCTCTACTTTATAACCTTGTTATACTAGAATAAATCCTTGTTAAACGTTCACCTTGTGAGACTCTCTTTTTTGTGGAACACCCATAAGTGTTTTTCCTGAGTAGATCTCCAAGACCTAAGGTTTTGTGTGGAATTAGGAAGCTGAGGGGAGGCCCTCATCCACTCTCCAGTGACAGACTACGAGTGAGGAAAGAACTGCGTTCCTCAATACCTCTGGGCCTTTTCCTAGCTGCACAAAATGATCAGCCCCCAGGAAATAAAAGGCACTGCTTCTAGAAGCTTCACCCATTTTTTACCTTCCCTGTAATGTTACACTCTTGCAGATCCACTGCTGGGAATGCTTTGTTATCTCAGCTTCCTCGATTTCTTTGTCTTTTTCTCTGAAGGCATTTCTACAATTTTAGAAAATGGACAACATGATCACGTACAATGACTCAGGTTTTGTGTTGGGGTTGACAAAATAATAAGTAACCCCATGGTGGCTTTTACATCTGTGAAAAACAAACAGGCTCGAATCTCAGGGATATGAAAATTATTCTAAATGTATCAGGACTCTTCAAGATGGAAGGGCTAAGACTAAAGTTGACATTCCTTCCCCATTTGTAGTGATGTCTACAAAACCTTAAGGCTTATATTTTAAACTTAATTTCTTTTTTGGCAGATGTAGGGCTTGAACTCTGGGTCTGGGCAAGGTCCCTGAGCCTCTTTGTGCTCAAGAAATAGCTCTCTACCACTTGAGCCACAGCACTACTTCCCCTTAAGGCTTATATTATATGTAGGTAGAGAAACAACAACTGCTTAACAATACCACAATTCTACAAAGAGAACTTGGACTAGGAAAGTTTTAAAGGCAGACTGTTTTAGAACAATTGAAATGTAGGAATTAAACATGAAACCTACTCCAATAGATTAAAATAAACTCAACCTATTTCAAGTAAGATTATGTAAATTTCCAGAAATAACTCATGATGTTGTACAAAAGAAAAATTAAGTATGTTCAGAATACATCTCTTGTTTGCTAAGCAAAATATCCAACAGAGCTATCTATCATACATGACCCCATGCACACACATGCATGGATTCTGAGGTCAAAGAGCCAGATACATCTCCGCTGTGATGGTGATTTTACCCATTTTTGTTCTGATTCCATGGTTGCCAAGAGTTTGGGCTTCCCAAGAAGACCTGTCTACAAATACTTGAGGTATGATTATTTTCATGTAAATAAATATATTAGCTGAGTCAAGGTGCATGTGTGTGCATGTGCATGTAGCTGTCTCTGAGCACCAGAACCTCCTCTTCTTAGTGTGCAACAACTGGACATTCACATGCAAATGGATGCTCTTCTTGAGACCCCTACATCGCTTGGCAGCCTACATCCAGATTCCTAACATTGACCCCACTGAAGACAGGCAACCCCAGCCAGGTGCGTGTGGCTCACACCTGCAATCCTAGCTACTCAAGAGATCTGAGGACTGCTGTTAGAAGCCAGTCTGGGAAGACCCTTATCTCCAACTAACCAGCATGAAGCTGGAAGGGGAATTGGCTTGGAAAGCTAGCTTGGAGCAAAAAAGCTAGGGGACAGCACCCAGGCCCTAAATTCAAGCCCCAGTCTCTCTCTCTCTCTCTCTCTCTCTCTCTCTCTCTCTCTCTCTCTCTCTCTCTCACACACACACACACACACACACACAGAGAGATATATATAAAGAGAGAGAGGAGAGGGAGAAAGAAAAAGGAGAAAAGAGGGAAGAGGAGGAGGAGGAGGAGGAGGAGGAGGAGGAGGAGGAGGAGGAGGAGGAGGAGGAGGAGGGGGAAGAGGAGGAGGAGGAGAGCCCAAGCCTTCTTCACTGGGACTTGCTGTCTGTAGCACATTCTCACATTGGCACAATCTAGTGTTTCTGGAAGATCACATGTGTGTTACTCACTATTTTTCTTTGGGACATGGTTTCATTTTACCTCCCACAAAGATGACAAATTTAAACTTCTGGCCCATGGATTTGACTGGGCCCCACCCAAGTGAAGGTTTGCAAAACTGCCTATGAAATGGGAAAATAAAGGCAACTTTTTCCCTTCCTTCTTGAAATTTAGATCCTTCTAAAGAAAAAGGAAGTTTTATTGCAGTGATGAGATTTGAGTCAGTGGCATAAGTATTTTCAAACTTTTATTCACAGGCATTAAAAAAGCACAAATTTGGAAATGTGTGTTAGATAAAATCTGTGGGAGGGCATTATTGATTAAACTGAACTTCCTAGACTAAGTCCCAATACACAGATCAAAGTGGAGTCACTCCTGCTAAGTGTTATCCAATCCAGTTTGTGCCTATCACCAAGCTGTAATGGGAGGCTTAAAATAGGTGGAGCACCACCTAGGTATGCACTGGGGTATAAAGTGAGACGCTGTCTCAAAAATAACCAGCACATTGCCGGAAGACTGTGGCTCACACCCGTAAGTAATCCTAGCTACTCAGGAGACTGATGTCTGAGGATCACAGTTCAAAGCCAGCCCAGGCAGGAAAGTCCATGAGACTCATCTCCAATTAACCAACAGGAAACTGGAATTGGCACTGTAGCTCAAGTGGTAGAGTGCTAGCCTTGAGCTGAAGAGCACAGGAACAGGGCCCAGGCCCAGAGTTCAAGCCCCATGACAGACAAAAACAACAAAAAAAACAAAAAAAAAAAAACAACCCTAGCACAAAAAGGACTGGAGGTGTAGCTCAGTGGTAGAGCACTTGTCTACCAGACCCTGAGTTTGATCCTCAGTAGTGTCTCAAAAAACAAGTACAAAGGCAGATAACAATTCCAGGCTGGGTGATAATGGCTCACGTCTATAACTCTAGCTACTCTGAAGGCTGAGATCTGAGGATGGAAGCTCAAAGCCAGCCCTGGTAGGAAAGTCTGTGAGACTCTTATCTCCAATTAATCACCAGAAAATGGGAAGTGGTGCTATGGCTCAAAGTGGTAGAGCACTAGCCTTGTGCAAAAGAACTCAGGGACAGCACCCAGTCCCTGAGTTCAAGCCCCATGTTGGAGAAAAAAGAAAAAGCTTTCAGAATAATACTGAACTAAAACCTTGTCACATTTCTCACTGAACTAAATACTTTCTTGTACTTTATATGTTTGATACAAAAAACAAAACAACTAAAAAAACACTCCTAGAGCCATACTTTAACCACACATCCCCTATCCCAGTCAAAGTCACAGCCAGTGGCCATTTAAAGAGAACGGCCTTTCTGGCAAAGAGTGTGACAGTACTCTGTGATAATGTCCCTTGGAGCAGATACTTGGCCAGTGATGAGCCATCTCCAGCTGAGAGGAGGACATATGGATTCTAACCTGGCACATTCTGTTCCCTGCCTGAGAATAGAACAAGGGCCAGAATCCCATGAGTACAGTTGGGAAGGTCAGAGCTGACCCAACCACAATATAAAAGTGGAGCCTGGCTGGGTGTGGTGCACATTCCTGTAATTCTGGCATTAGGAAGGCTAAGGCAGAAGGATTATAAGCTTAAGGCCAGCCACTGCTAAGTAGTGAGTTGTGGTCTAAAACCAGTGGGCAGGGCAGCCTGCTTTAGACATGCCCTTGGGTTAGTCTGAATCTAATGCCAGAGTAGGTTGGTAGTAAGCCCTTTGACTGCGCTCATGGGTATAGGAAGGCTGTCCTGTATATACCTGCAGAGAGCCAGCCATACCATAAATAGCTGTCCAGAATTTTGTTAGGCATAGAAAACATTCTGAGTTCCATTCAAAGCCTAAGGTGTGGGTAACACAGCTATAACATGATTTTCAAGCCCTAGATTACAGATGCTTGTTATTACAGGAAGGGCCCCTCCAGACTTTAAACACAATTCTTTCAATCACTCAGTATTAATTTCCCTTATATTTGATCAAACTGCCAAGCAAACCCCAGTGAGAGCTGGGCACAGTGGCTCATGAGTGTAATCCTAGCTACCCAGCGATTGGAGGATCACAGTTCAAAGCCAGACTGAACAGACAAATCTGAAAGACATCTATGATCTCCAACTAACCACCAAAATGCTGAATGTAGAGCTGTGGTTCAAGTGGTAGAACACTAGCTTTGAGTGAAAAATGCTAAGGGACAGCACCCAGGCCCTGAATTCAAGACCTAGAGTCTACACCAAGAAAAACAAAACATCCCACAGTGGGAGAGAGCAGTTCCAAGGTTAATGTGTAACTACACCAAGAACTCAGGAGTAGAGATGGGAGAAAAGGGTGTTTGTCTCTCAAAAGAGTACATTTCCACCATGGTTGGATTGTTTGGGCAGAAAAGACTTTAGGGAGTGCCCAGCTCACCCCTTTGCTTAAAGCCAGCCCAGAGAGACAAATCTGAGAGAGTTTTATATCCAATTAACCAGCAAAAAAGCCAAAAATGGAGCTGTGGCTCAAACATCAGCCTTGAGTGAAAAAGCCAAGCAAGAGTACAAAGCCCTGAGTTCAAGCCCCAAGATACACACACACACACACATGCATGCACACACACACCCCACACACACGCACACACGTACACACACACACCTCAATGAACAAAACGGTCCTTAAGATCTGTATATTTATGATGCATATTGTGTCTATAAAATAATATACATATATACCACTTGAGGTCGAGGCCTCTGTCTTTTGGTTGCCAATTGTCTCTCACTGGAAGCACGCTGCTATTATAACACCCTTTGTTAGCAACAGTACTCTACCAACTCAGTAGACTCCTAAACCCAGTAGGCTTTTACACAGCACTGCAGGTAGAAGAAGGTATAACTAATTCTTTAAAGAAAAGCCTGTCAAGCACCATTAGGCTCTGCCCCTGAGATTACAACCTGTTTCCTGATCAGTTCTCCAGATTATTTTAGAACCAAAGGCCCTCAAGGAAATGTAGAAGATCACTTACTTCCACATTCTCTCTCTAGAAACACCAAAGGGAAACTAGCCCAGGCAAATGAGAATTTTAGACAGGAATTCCAATTGGCTAATCAGAAATGAGTGGCACTGTTGTTTAGTTCTTTGTTGCACTTACCACTTTGGTCTCTCCTGAAGGCTCACACTCTATAGCCTATCACATCCTGAGACCCAAAGCCTGGGGTTGACCAGACCCCTTAGTATCTTCTCTCTGTCTAAGCAATCATAAGTCTCAGTGATAAAACTAATGTCTCTCGGGGCTGGGGATATGGCCTAGTGGCAAGAGTGCCTGCCTCATATACATGAGGCCCTGGATTTGATTCCCCAGAACCACATATACAGAAAATGGCCAGAAGTGGCGCTGTGGCTCAAGTGGCAGAGTGCTGGCCTTGAGCAAAAAGAAGCCAGGGACAGTGCTCAGGCCCAGAATCCAAGCCCCAGGACTGGCCAAAAAAAAAAAAAAAAAAAACTAATATCTCTCATTGGAGAAAAGAACACCGATGCTAGCATGTTATTTTTCTCTTAGAATCCTTCTCAGAAAAGATAAAATGTACTCTACCTTTCTTTGAAAAATCACAGTGAAGTATAGGAGGTGTGAAGGGAGAGAACCTTGTGCATGCTGGTAGAAATAGAAATGAGTGCAGCCATTATGGAAAACCCTGTGGTGGCTGCTACTAAAACTAACAATAGAGCTGGAGATGCAATTCAGAGCCAGAGAACTCACCTAGCATGTGTGAGGCCCCAGGTTTAATCCTGGGTCCCACCACCAAAAAACAAATACCTACAAATAGAATTACCATAGGACCTAATAATCTCACTTCTTTTATCAAAAGGTTTGAAATCAGTATGTTGAAGTGATGTCTGCACCCCATGTGATTTGCAACATTATTCAAAATAGCCAAGTTCGGGGCTGGGGATATGGCCTAGTGGCAAGAGCGCTTGCCTCGTGTACTTGAAGCCCTGGGTTCGATTCCCCAGCACCACATATACAGAAAATGGCCAGAAGTGGCGCTGTGACTCAAGTGGCAGAGTGCTAGCCTTGAGCAAAAAGAAGCCAGGAACAGTGCTCAGGCCCTGAGTCCAAGGCCCAGGACTGGCCAAAAAAAAAAAAAAAAAAAATGAAAAGAACAAGTTTCCTTCCCTACTTTCCTCTTTCACTCCTTTCCCCTTCCATAACTTCCCTCTCTCCCCTTTTTCCTTTCTTTTCTTCCTTCTTCCTTTCTACCTTTCCTTCCTTCCTTCCTTCCTTCCTTCCTTCCTTCCTTCCTTCCTTCCTTCCTCCCTTCCTTCCTTCCTCTCTCTCCCCCTTTCCCTCTTTCTTGCTTGCTTTCTTAGTTTCCCAAGTGCTGGTCATGTCACTACTCCAGGCCAAGTCTGTTCATTTGTGACATGGACTGAGGCAGAGAACATTATGCTAAGTAAAACAAGCCAAGCATAGAAAGGCAAATGTTGTAGATTGTCCCTGCTAGATGGAATCTAAAACAATTCAACTTACAAAGCAGAGTTCAATGGTGAGCACTGGAGGGAAGTTTAGCCCGGTGCCAGTGGCTCAGGCCTATAAATCCTAGCTAATCAGGAGGCTAAGATCTGAGGACTGCAGTTCAAAGCCAGCCCTGGCAGGAAAGTCCCTGAGACTCTTATTTCCAATGAACCCCCAGAAAATGGGAAGTGGTGCTGTTGCTCAAAGTGGTAGAGTGCTAACCTTGAGTGAAAAAGCTCAGGGACAGGGCCAGACCCTGAGTTCTAGCCCCAAGACCACCAACAAAAAAAAGTTTAACAAAGTAAAGCAAAAGAGGGAAGTTCTCTGCAGTGAGTCAGCTCTGGGGCCAGGCTTCCAGTCTGAGAAAAACCAGTAAGCTTCCTCTGCCTGGAGTTGGGAAAACAGGCCTTATATACAGCCTATCCCTTTCTTTCTGGCTGGAGAGACAAATCATTACTAGTTTACCAAAGAGGGAAGGACATGCTCTTTCCAGACAAACAGGAAAAGCAGCCTAGGTTTCCTCACAGATTTACACAGGAAGTTAGCAGAGAGCAAACACTCTTCTCTTCAAAAGACATTGAAGAGGCCCAGGTACCTGCCTCCAGGGAATCTACGTGATTGCTTCTCTCCTGGACCACCGCAGGCTTCTGCTCCAGAACTCAAGCTGATTTTGGCAGGAAACACTCTCTCTCTCTCTCTCTCTCTCTCTCTCTCTCTCTCTCTCTCTCTCTCTCTCTCTCTCTCTCTCTCTCTCTGTCCCTCTCTCCTTCCCTCTCTTCTCTGTCTCTCTCCCCCTCCCTCCTTCCCTCCCTCACCCCTGTCTCTTTCTCTCTCTCTCTCTCTCTCTCTCTCTCTCACACACACACACACACACACACACACACACACACACACACACACACAAACCAGAACATTTAAAATTGTTCCACATTGGCTTTCTGATTCACACAGGGAGCTTGCTATTTCTGATGAGGCCAATTACTGTTCAAGGCTTGAGAAAGAAAAAGAAAATTCTTGGGGCAAATCTCAAACGACTAGCACAGATGTGAGATCACATCCAAAGCTGAGAGGAACCCAGATAACTTAAAGCAAAATGGAGCTAGGTTGAGTGTGTGTGTGTCTGTGTGTGTGCGCGCGCACACGCACATATAAGCAGGGAGATGGGTTATGACTCTATCTGATATGGGATCCATCCAGAAACACCTACTCCACTCACACCACCCTGAGATGAGGAGCTACAACATGGGGCTATCCATCTATCACTGGCCCTCCTCACTCCCAAACCTGGGGAGAGCTGTTGCAGAGGAAACCACGATGGTAGAATAGATTCAGATGGTTCAATGAGAATACAGGTAGAAATGTAAGCTGGGATGTACATTTTATAAACTGTAATTGTGTGTGCATTATGTATATACATGTAGGTGGTTAATCACAGAAAAGAGTCTTATGGGCTCAGTGCCAGTAGAAAAATTCATAAGACTCTAATCTCCAATTAATTACTAAAACAGCTGTAAGTGGAGCTGTAGCTCAAGTGATAGAGTGCTAGCCTTGAGCAAAAAGAAGCTCAGGGACAGTGCCCAGGCCCTGAGGTCAAACCCCAGGAATGGCAACAAAAAATATTTTTAAAAATTTGGAGAAAAGTTTTAAATCATACCTATCCATCTTTTAGTTTGTATTTCTCTCTTTTGTTACCTTAATAGGTTAAGACATCTCTTTTGTTGTTATAAAATATTGATAATTGTTAAGCTGGATGATGAACAGGTAGTTTATTTTGGAGTTTATTTTGCCATTCTCTCACTTAGATGTATATTGGAAAATGTCCATAATTATTTGTAAAATCTCTCTACCATAGCTAGAATACTCATTTTGTTTCCATTAGTTTTTCTCCCACCCCTCTCATTTTTCGATTGAGGAAACTGGCCAATGAAGTTAACTTTCTTACTCTGAATCTTTTTTTTTTTTTTTTTGGCCAGTCCTGGGCCTTGACTCATGGCCTGAGCACTGTCCCTGGCTTCTTCCTGCTCAAGGCTAGCACTCTGCCACCTGAGCCACAGCGCCCCTTCTGGCCATTTTCCATATATGTGGTGGTGGGGAATGGAACAGAGAGCTTCATGTGTTGGAGGCAAGCACTCTTGCCACTAGGCCATATTCCCAGCCCACCTCTGAATCATTTTGTTCCCCTCCCAGCCAACTAAGCCTAGCCACAACCTCTTCTTTTTTTAGACACAGGAAAAGTGCTCTGAGGCAGAACTATTAGGAAAGGACTAAAATTAAAGGAACCTGGCATGGTGGCACAACTTGTAAACCCAGAGCTCAGGAGGTTGAGGCAGGAGGATTGGGAGTCAGAAGTCAGCCTGGAATACTACATAATGAGAATCTGTCTCAAAAATAAAAACAAGTCAGCACTGATAGCTAATGCCTTAATACTAACTAGATCTCAGGAGACTGAGACCTGAGGATTGGGGTTCGAAGCCAGTCGGGGCAGGAACGTCTATGAAACTCTTATCTCCAAATAATAACAGAAAAATCCAAAAGTGGAGCTATGGCTCGAGTGGTAGATCGCTAAGCCCTGAACAAAAGGAGCTCAGGGATAGCATCCTGGCCCAGAGTTCCAGGACCAGAAGAAGACCAGAAGAAAATTAAAAAAAAAAAAAAGGACAAAGAAAAACAAAAGTCAGGTCAGTATCCCAATCTAAAATTTTACTCAGCTCAGAGAGTGTTCTAGAATAATCATTCCCAGACCGGCAGCCTTGCCATCACATGGGAGAGTTTTCAATGTGCAAATTTTGGGGGCTCAACCACAGACCTACAGGTAGGACCCAGCAGTATGGGTTTTTTTTATGTCCTGTAGGTAATTTTGATATGTTTTCAAGCTTCACAACCTGGGTTCTAGAGTAATGATTCTAGACTCCAACTACTGATGCCCCAAAGAAATACCATTTAGGCACTTCATAGGTATGGATGCCTGCTGAAAATTTGTCATCAAATACAAGGGAATGAAACAGAGTTATATTAATGATGGGAGAACAGAAACAAAACTGTCAGCAGAATTCTCTGAAACTATCCATTGTAAAGATTTAACAATCCTAACATGTCTGATCTATTTTATAGTATCTGTGGAACTCCAACGAAAATTCTCTCTCTGCCTATGAGTGTTGGTACAGGCTGTAATGGGGGTTGTGCTGGCAGAGAATCCAGAACACACTGAGTTCCAGTCTCTCCTCTGCCCTTAGATTTAACCCATATCCACCAGCTAGCTTATTCTGGCATGCATCCTTGGATGTGGATAGGATGTGATGTCCAGAGGTATGGCTTCTCATCAGTATAGACTGTAACATACGACGTGTGGTATCTGGAGTGTATCAAAGCATCAAAGTGTGCGAAGATCATCTACAGAGTATTTAGAATACAGACTGGGGGTCGGGGTGGAGCTCTGAACTCCAGGGCTTCAGCTAGTAGAATAGAGCCCAGAGAAATTATTTAACCATGTTTAAATAAGCCCCGTGCGTATAATGTCTCTTGAGCAATCATACTCCTTCCTCAAATATTTGTGTCTATCCTGTACTAAGCATTGTGGGAGCAACAAGGCTGGAGGGGATGTGATACTGCGCTCAAGGAGCGTGTAACCGAGTAAGAGCAACAGCAGGTGGACAACTCATCCTGACACACAGCAGATGGAAGATAGAGTATGAGAGGTGCAGAGCAGATGAAGACAAAGTCCCCTGAGAAATTCAAGAGTTTTCCTTTGACTCAGGCTTTGAGCAACAGGAGGTTTCAACAGACAGTTTTCCATACAGAGACAAGCCTCAGTTGTGACTACAAATAGTAGGACTTACTTGGGAAAAGAGTTCTTAGTCTGTAGTTGGGCTGCAGCTCAAGACACGGTGGAGAGAGGAGTGAGAGACAAAGGCTTGCACAGGGCAAGCGTAGAGTCTGAACTAATATTTCCAAGCCATGGGAAATCATCCCTTCACTGAGTGCCTCATTAGTGAGCACCTACTGTGTGCTCAGCACAAAGCCAGGCTAGGTCACAGGAAAAGGCCTTCGAGGCCTCTGTCCTCAGATTTTTTCAAAGCTGAGTGGAGACAGCCATGCAATTAGACCCAGGAGGGTGTCATGGTGAATCATGAAGCAGTGGTGAATCACAGGAGGGCCCTGATGCAGTCCCAGTCAACTAGAAAAGGAACTAGAAAAGTCAACTATGTCTCAGATGAACGTCAGTGACTTGGGTAGGTTTGGGGCTGGAATTCATGTTTCTCCAAAATTGAATTTTTGCCTTTATTTCCTTCCTGGTACCCTGCCAACACGTCCATTTTATCTAAATCACTTATTATACAATTTATTATACAATTGTGTCAGACAATGGAACAGATGTTAAAAGAAACTAAAGATTTACAGTTCATGCAAGAAGCCAGAGCTGCCCCACCCCTCCCAGGCCTGCAAAAGAACTCTACAGAGCCTACAGGCTCTGCCCTCTGGAGTCACATAGCCTTGCTTGCTCAAACCCAAGTCTGTGCATACATAGCCCTCTTTCTCCCATCCTCTCAAGCCAAAAGGCTTTCCCGCCACAAAGCCTTCTCTGGCCACTAGAAAGTGGTTACTGCCTGTTATTCCATGCAAGTTGGTACACCATACACCAAGTCTCTTATAGAGTTTGTGCTTTGGGCGGGGGGGGGGGGGCGGGGGGAGGGGGGGAGGGTGTTGGTTGTGGGGCTTGAAATCTGGGCCTGGGCACTGTCCCTGAGCTCTTCAGCTCAAGGCTAGTGCTCTACCACTTTGAGCCATTTCTGGCTTTCTGGTGGTTTAATTGGAGATAAGAGTTTCATGGACTTTCCTGTCTGGGCTGGCTTTGAATTGAGATCCTCAGATCTCAGCCTCCTGAGTAACTAGGATTACAGGTGTGAGCCACCGGCACCTGGATTTCTGTGATTTTTTTTTAAGCTAGAATCTTATATTTTCCTCAGATTGGTCTAGATATCTGGCCTTAGGCTCATGAGTAGTTGGGACTACAGGGAAACACCAGTGTTTCCATCTTGGTTCTGTGATGTCTGATTTGTTTGTTTCTCTAAGGATATAGTTCTTGTTCATTTCATCCTTGAATTTTTGTGCCTGCTACATTATATAATAAAAGAACCTTTGTCCATTTGGCAGGAGCTGTTTACCTTTAGTTTATCTCCCCATGACCCTTCCCAAGGTGTTGAGCTTACTCTTCTGTCTTTATTCCTTGTCCCTTCCCTCCCTTCCTTCCTTCCTTCCTTCCTTTCTTTTTGGGTTCAAAACTGATACTCGAACTTGGTACCTGATGCATTTCCTCATTGGCTGGTGCTCTACCTACCCTCCAACCATGCCTCCAACCCTTTCTCACTTTTAGAAGCATGCCCAAGTCCTGATTCCATGTGATGGACCACCAGAATCAAGATACAACACATTATCTTGGTTCAATCTCTGCTCTCTACCCTCAGTTACCACTTGGGAGCAACTTCATACTTAGAATGACCTAAGTCAATACCAAATACATCTTGGACAAGAGTTAAGACATAGACGACCTTTTAACTTCATAAAGAATGCAGATGCCATAGTCAACTTCATCTCCCAACCCTGACTCTTCCATTTTGTGTGTGTGTGTGCACGCGCGCACACGTGTTCATACATGCATTCACACATGCATGCATGCACCAGTACTGGACTTAAACTAAGAGTCCCTTATCTTATTGCTCAAGGATGGTGCTCTACTACTTGAATTATAGCTTTACTTCTGACATTTTGCTGGTTAGTTGAAAATAAAAGTCTCATGGACTTTTCTGCTTGGCTGGCTTTGAACCATGATCCTCAGATCTTAGCCTCCCAAGTAGCTAGGATTACAGGCATGAACTGCCAGAACCTGGCTCTACCCTCCACTTGGAACTCGTTATACATTATACAGTAGAATTAGATTGTCAAGTTCACATCTACCTCTTGACAGTAAGCAACCTAGAACAAAAAAAATTCAACTTTGGGGGGCTGGAAATATGGCCTAGTGGCAAGACTGCTTGCCTCGTATACATGAAGCCCTAGGTTAGATTACTCAGCACCACATATACAGAAAATGGCCAGAAGTGGCGCTGTGGCTCAAGTGGCAGAGTGCTAGTCTTGAACAAAACGAAGCCAGAGACAGTGCTCAGGCCCTGAGTTCAAGGCCCAGGACTGGCAAAAAAAATAAATTAAATTAAAATTCAACTTTTTTCCTCATCTGTACATTGGCAACAGTATCCACACTCACCTAACAGGAGTGACAACTTAATAAAATAACATGACAGATGTCTGGCACAGGGTGAGGGTCCTGAGAAGTAGAAAGTGAACTACAGAGAAGCCAAGCCCTCTCTGAGACTAACACATAGTCCAGGGGGAAGGGGAGGTTTAAGCTTGGAGGCCAAGGTCAGACCCCTCAATGTTCATGACAGAATATTTCTGCAAGAACATTCTTTCTCACCTGCACTATCTAGACCACAAGACCTAACTTTGCTCACCTACTTTTTCTCTCTGCTTCCCATTAAACCTGTCAGACAATTTCAAAATAAAGTTTCCCCCACCATCCTGTTCTTTCTGGAATTCTTCTTTCTGGAATCATCCATTGTACAGCCAGGTGAGTCGAAATGCATGGAAAGAAAGTGGTTACTCCCCTTTTGGGAAAGCAAATGTAACAGCATGTTCGTTCTTTTTGTTGTTGTTTGCGTCTTTGGTTTTAATTTGTACTTATGTTTAAAATTTATTATTATTATTATTATAAAGGTTATATACAGAGGGGTTACAGTTATGTAAGTCAGATGTAGAGTACATTTCTTTTTGGACAATAGTACCCTTTCCCTTGCTCTCTCCCAGTTTTTCCCTCCCATCTCTATCCATAAATTGTATAGTTCATTTTCCATTTGGTAACATGTTAGTTATTTGTATGCAAATAAGGAAGCACATGCTCATATGTCAATTTTGAGACTGGAAAATATAATTATATATTTGTGATTTCTATATTATTTTTCCTCTTCACAAAAATCAGAAGGCAATTTGTTCTTCTCCAATTAAAAATAACAGATAACACATGAATATGAGAAAATTCAACTAGTGTAGTAAAAGTATATAAGTCTGTGTAAGACTTTTTAGTCATATTCCTTAGGCAATCCATTAGAATTTTCCTGCCCACGTTGCCAGAAGTAGTTAGTGCAATAGCAAACACCCAAGAATAGACACAGCTTCCATCGTTTTCATATACAGAAATGGTAGCATACCATGCAAATTGGTACTCTGATTTTTTTAAAAAATAGAACATTTCAATATTGTTTACTATCAATACCTAGCAACCTACCCATTTAACAGCTGCTAATCTTAGCATTGCATATATGTTTCATCCTTTAGCCAGCCATTTACTGACAGGTTACTTCCAGTCTTGTCCTACTAAAATAAGGCTCCAACATATACATCCTATGTACGTGTCTCTACACATACACCCAAGTATATCCTTACGATAAACTCTTAGAACTAAAATTCCTGGAATAAAGTAAAATCCATTTTTTCCCACGCTGACAAATACATCAAATTTCAGGGAAATCTCTCTCTCTCTCTCTCTCTCTCTCTCTCTCTCTCTCTCTCTCTCTCTCTCTCTCTCTCTCCTCTCTCTCTCTCTCTTTTCTCTCTCTCTCTCTCTGTTGGTCATTGGGCTTGAACTCTGGGCCTGGACACTGTCCCTGAGCTCTTCAGCTCAAAGTTAGTGCCCTACCACTTGAGTCACAGTCACTTCTGGTTTTTTAGTGGTTAACTGAGGATAAGAGTCTCACAGACTTTCCTGCCCGGGCTGGCTTTGAACCACAATCTTCAGATCTCAGCCTCCTGAGTAGCTAGCATTACAAGTATGAGACACCGGAGCCTGGCTCAGAGTAATTCTTAATATAGTCTCTAGGTACATTCTAGATATCCTTGACTGGGCTGAGAAAGGTGTTCATTAGCCCCTTGAAACCATATAAAAGAATGTTAAGTGTAAGTTTAATTTTCTTAAGAGAAGATCCATGGAGTCATTCACATTCTTTTAGGAGTCTGTGTCTCTAAAAAGGATGAGAATTACTAAGTCATCCAGTCCTGTACAGCGTCTAAAAGACACTACTGAAGAAGTTGACGCCCTATGGAATTCAAAGAGTGCCTTTTCTAGTTTCCTGGAGAAGGAAATTACTCCTCAAGAAACCAGCAGCAGGCTTTAGAAATCCTAATCCTGACTGCACTAACCCATTTTAGTCAGTCACATTAAACCACAATGAATGAATACCTTTAGTTGGAGCTAAAAATCTAGAAATGTTAAGTATATTGTTCTAGTGGCATTAGCTATTCTAATACTCAGTTGCGCTTGGGAGAGAAAAAAAATCATTGTTAAATAAGGAAAGAAATATGATTAGTATAAGAAAGAACTATCATTTCTGGGTACAACCCTAGCTACTCAGTAGGCTGAGATCCAGAGGATCACAGTTTGAAGCCAGCCCAGGCAGGAAAAGTCTGTGAGACTCTCATCTCCAAAATAACCAGCAACATAGTGGAGCTCAAGTGCCTGATGAGCCAGCAAAGCCGAGGAAACACTAGATCTGAGGTCAAAACCCAGTGCAAGCAAGATAAAACAAACACAAAAAAATGATTCTGGGGAATGAGAAGGTTTGCGGATTTACCTCATTACATAGTTTCAGCATTTACCATTATCACCTAGAGTTTGGAGCTTAGTGATAGACCTTCCAAGATCTATTGTTTTTAATGCTTGATTCAATGTACCAATTGTTTGTATAATATATTAATTGTATCATTGTATCATGTGTTAATTGTATCCTATATTGTTTATAAAGCACAGTTTCTCAAAGCACGGTCCTGAGTCTTGGGTAGCTGTTAAATATGTAGATGCTGGATGCCAATCTGTCATTCTGAGTTAGAAGTTTGGGGAATGATCCAAAGGACCCCATGACACACAACTTATAACCCAACACAGGGGAGGCTGAGGCGGGAGTGTGAATCTAACTTAGGCAAACAGAGACTGTCTCGAAAAGAAAAACAAGAATTTAGAGAGTGGGGTGAGAATGTGCATACTGTACATGCTTACTGAGAAACAATGCTTCTTGAAGTCTGAGAAATGAGGCTTTAGAAACCATTTGCAGCTCCATCGGAAAAGGATTGCCTACTCTGCCTAGATACTTCTGGTGAGTTTTTGCCAAATCTAAGGCCATCCAGCCTACAGGCTTCCACAGGCACCTGTTCAGATTCAGCCAGTGCCAAATATTCAGTAACCACCTACTAGACAGGCGCTGGTGGTTCATGCCTGTAGTCCTATCTACTCAGGAGTCTGAGATCGGAGGATCAAGGTTTGAAAATAGCCTGGGAAGATAAGTCCATGAGACTCTTACCTTCAATTAACCACCAGAAAACCAGAAGTGGCATTGTGGCTCAAACTGGTAGAGCACTAGCCTTGAGCAGAAAAGCTCAGGGACAAGTGCCTAGGCCCTGAGTTCAAAAGAAAACCTCCTACTCACCAATGTCCAACAGCACAATGAGTGAGTTTACTCCCTCATCCACATACCAAGTTCCTCAAGAAGTCGGGGACACTAATGTGAACACCCACACCCACCCCAGCCTTCCCTCTCTACTAGAAACAGTTCTCGCTCATTCAGTTCCACTTCACACAGCATCTTGACTAGCAGAAACTTGAGAGAAAGGTAAAATGTTGGCTTACAATTTAGCTAATAAGCTGGAATACTGAAAATCCAAACACTAAATCACTGTGAACCAAGTATTGTGGAGTCGTAGGGATCCTCCTCTGTAAAGGAGTTCACAAAACAGTTCTCAGACTGAAAGGAAGATTAAATGAATGAACACAGGATGACAATTATTTAGAGTTGCTCCAGGAAGGACATTGCAGTTTCTGACCAAACTGTTCTACAGGTGGCTTTAATAAAACTTCAGTTGAAAACTAACCCTAAGGGCCAGGTATTGGGGTTTTTTTTTTCCTTATTAATTGTCAAAGTGATGTACAGAGAGGTTACAGTTTCATACGTTAGGCCTTGGGTGGGTTTGGTTTTTTTTAAGGTTTTTGTTTGTTTTTAGTTCCAGTACTGTAGCTTGAACTCCTTCCTGCTCTTACTTAACTTTTTTACTCAAGGAGAGTGCTCTACCACTTGATCCAGGAGCATGTATACTTTTTTTTTTGGTGGTTAATTGGAGATAAGAGTCTCAGGGACTTTCTTGCCTGATCTGACTTCGAGCCATCATCCTCAGATCTCAGCCTCCTGAGTAGCTAGGATTATAGGCATGAGCTACCAGCACTCAGCAATTTTAATATTAAGAATATTTTTGATCCTTATATATTTGGGTGAAATCAACACCTAAGAAAAACCCACCTTTGTGTATAGTGTCAAGTACTCCCTGGCACATTGACCATCTTTCCAAGAGCCTACCCCACACCGTGATCTTACTTGGAGAAAACCAAGCTGAGTCTATAAACAGATAAGCAAGATTGGGAAATATAGTAACTGGACATTAAAAAAAAAAAAGCTGGGCACTGGTGGCTCATGTCTGTAATCCTACCTATTCAGGAGGCTGAAATCTGAGATCACTGTTCCAAACCAGCGATATTCTTATCTTCAATTAACTACCAGAAAGCCGGACATGGTGCAAGCTGGACGTGATGCTAGCCGGACATGGTGCTGTGACGCAAAGTGGAAGAGCACTAGCCATGAGCAAAATCACTCAGGGACAGCACCCAGGCCCTGAGTCCAAAGCCCACAGCCAACCAAACAACCAGACATCATCATGCCCGAAGGACATGACTCTGGGATGAACTTCGGAAGGCTTACCTTTCAAGTGTTGAGGGGTGGAGTGGCCCAGCTGTGCAGATTATTCTATATTGCTTTCAAAGAAAAATTGCCCCTAACCAAATGCAAGTATGTCTGGTAGAAATTCACAGATGTCCTTAATCCAATAGGTATGCAGGGGTATAGGTGCGTGTACTAACCCCCAAACAGAAACCTGGTCTGATCTGGCTTTTGGCAGATCAGGGCTCTGGGAAGTCAGTCACTCTCAAAGGGCTATGTTAACCATTTTTCTCATTCCAGTCCCTTTCATCCTCCACTCCTGTATACAGGGGTTTGAACTCAGGTGCTCTACCACTCAAGTCACTTTGGGGCTAGAATTTTACTAGTTATTTTGGAGATGGAGTCTCTTGGGCTTTTCTGCCTGGGCTGGCCTTGGACTCTATAAATAGCCAGGCCCTAGCTCTTTCTGTGCCAGTGATTTCTCAGAGGTTTGGAGTGTTGAAAGAGCAAGTAGAAAGAGAAGGTAAGTGGGTGTGGTGGCTTACTTCTGTAATCCTGGCTACTGGAGACATTGAGATCTGAAGGATTGTGGTTTAAAGCCACCAAATAATAGTTACTTGCAGTGTAAAGGGGCCGAGAGGTCCCAGAATCGATGGGCCATGGGACTGCTAATTTGGAAACAGGCATCATACCCATCCTTGTGTCAGTGGAGAGAGCAGATGCCCAGTTTTCATTAAAAAAAAAAAATACATGAGCCACTCAGCACAGACCCACACAGAACACTGCACACAAGTTGGCAAACTGTTGAAAAGCCATCCTCTTTGATCTCCAAGTCTCCAGCTGTTCAAAGCCAAGAGGAAAGAGGGGCTGTCCCACACCGTGGAGCTCCTCATAACTCTCCTGTGTGTACCAGGCCCTGTGCCCAGGCCACGGACACAGGAGGAGAAAAGAGACTAGGGGAAAAAATCTGTCTCTGTCTGTCTCTCTCTCTGTCTCTGTGTCACTGTCTGTCTGTCTCCCTTCACAGTAGTATTTCCATATATGCACATAATGTACTTCAGTTAAATTCACCCCTCTATGACTCTTTCTTACCCTTGCCTCTTAAGGGTTTCATTATTCTATGTTCATACTTGGATCGTAGAAGTTTGGGGTTTTAAAAAATATGTTAAAACGCAGGAAGTGGGCGATGCATTAGCTCTGGGGATTACTAATCCCAGCGCAGAAACCAAGAACGAAGGACCGAGGCCTCCGCCTGGCACCGAAGTGCCGGTGTCCCGGGTCGTTCCTGCGTTCGAGGCCGCGGCTGCCTTCCCTTCCCCCCGGGAGCGAGCGGCGCGGGCCCAGCTCCACCCCGGGGACTCCAGGGCGGCGCCCGCGGGCTGGCGGCGGACGCCCCTTCCCCGGCCTCCCCGAGGGCCACGCCCCGGCCGGGCACGGTGCGCGGGGTCCCTCCACCCCTTACCTCACGAGCCGAGTCGGGACTGCGGGCGTCCTCAGCGGCGGCGGAGACCCCACCTCGGGCGTACTTATGCCGGCGGACCCGCCCCCCTCGGGGTGGAGACTGAGCCCGAGTTCCTGGTTGTCCCGCGGCCCACGGGACCGACCGGAAAGTCCTCCCGCGCCCCGCGCTCGCACCTGGTCCCCGCCTGGCGCCGCCTCCACCCCCCCCCCGCCCCGCCCCGCCCTGCCCTGCCCTGCCCCGGCGCCCCAGCCCCAGCCCCGCGCCACGGCCCGGATCGCACAACTCGGGTCTCTGGTGGCCGGGGATCCCCACACCGTCGGAGGGCGGAGCCCCTCGACCTGGGGCGCCCCCGGCCTGGCCCAGCTCCGCGGCGAACCCCAGCCTCCTCTCCCAGCGGGCTCGGGAAGCAGCGAGGGAAATCGACCCCCAGGCTTTAGCTCCGTGGGGCCAGGAGAACCTGCCCTCCAAAAACTTCCCAGCCGCCCCTCAGCTCCCTCCCCGGGGGAAACAGTTCCCTTCCCGCGGCCTTCCTTTGGGGAAGAGAATCTGGAAGCAGCGCCCCTTCTTTCTCTTTTTACCTGCAAAACTGCTAGATTTTAGCACCTGTCAGAATCGCCCCGGGGTGGTCTGGGGGGCTTCAGATGGGCTTCCCTGTGTCGTATCTACATCCCACGCTGGATGCAACCAGCAGGTGGAGAACCAGGAGACCAAGGTCCAGGACTGTGTGTTCCTGACATAGTAGGTGCTCAGGGAACGCTTCAAGGCGGAATCTGTTGCATCTGCAGGGGTTTATTTCATGTCACAAAGGTTAGGCAGCTAGACAGAGTTCAAGACAGGTGATAACTGACTTAGCAAGTCAGGGGAAACTGACTCCTACGCCAGGAGAAGGGACAGGCAAGCTGCACGGTGGTATAGGATTTCTCAGGGTGTGGAGCTTGCTACCCAGGTGCTCCTGAAAGCGGGTGAGACTGGAACCCGGAGGATCCCTTGTCAGCCTGTACCGGTAGCAGCTGGTCCTCCATCCTGCACAGCTCCCCTTAGCCCACCTTAAAGCCAGTGGGAGATTGAGAGCAGGTTCTCTAAAGGGTACATGAAGAAGAGTTCTGCGGAGGCAAACACAGTCGAGGAGGCCTATCAAATTCTGCCTAACAAGTGGTCTCAAAACTCAGCGACCATTTTATCACCATTTTACTAAATCCTCTTGACGGTGTGGGTGTGAATTTGAACAGAGCGTGGCCAGACAATTCTTCTGTTCCGGTGCCATCGAGGTCACTTTGGACGGTCAGCAGGCAGTATGCAGCCAGTTTGCATTCAACCACACGAGGAAGGAGAGCAAGAAGGTGGGCTTAGCGGGAGCTGAGGCCCAGAGCTCCTACACAAGTCCCCTTGTGTCTCATGTGTCTCAGTCTTAGGTGGTGACCCAGGGTTTCCAGGAAGAATAGTCAAAGAGATCAGGCAGACGTGACCAAGTTTCTTATTACCTAGGTTGGAAGCTATTACCAACATGGCTTCTGCTGCCTTCTATAGTAAGAAAAGTCACTAAGACCAGCTCAGTCTCAGGAAGGGGATGGAAGGTCTGTCCAGGACTGAATGTGTATGTGGGTAGGTGTGGAAAATTTGCAGCCATGTTTAACTAGCATGTTTAACTCAAGTCTTAGGGCTACTGTGCTGAAATTGAGAATTAAGATTAAGACGATGTTAGAGTAAATTAGACTTTGCCAGAATACAATGCAGACATCCAGGTACAAAGAACAAAGGAGAGAGGGACTAGGAATGTGGCTCAGTGGTAGAGTGCTTGGCTAGCATGCATGAAGCCCTGGGTTCGATTCCTCAGCATACCACATACACAGAAAAAAAGCCGAAAGTGGCACTGTGGCTCAAGTGGTAGAGTGCTAGTCTTGAGCAAAAGAAGCTCAGGGACAGTGCCCAGGCCCTGAGTTCAAGCCCCAGGACTAGAAAAAAAAATAAAAAGAACAGAGGAAAGGTTTCTTGCCTGCAAAGGGACCAGCAAGACCCTTCTCACAAGAGAGAAGTACCAACTGTTGTCTGTGGTGACCTATATAATCTGCTGAGGCTAGGCTGGGCTAGGAGGGGAGACCCCAGTCCACACTGGTGTGGACCAGGAGCTTCATCATGGCTGGCTAGGATTTATGGCTGCTGCCCAAGTAGAAGATAAGGAGTCTTACAGCTGCTGACCTGAAGGTCACTCTAAGGGGATCTTGTTGCCTTATATGGATGTAGCTGCCCCAAAGGAGTGCCACCTCAAGGTAAAGGAGGGCGGAGGCTGATTATTCACTGCCTTTAAATGGACCTGGTGTTGCTTAGGAAAGGAGCATGCTAAGCTATGGGAAGGGAGCTTATTGGGCTAACAGATGGTAGCACTGAACTGCTGGGTATTCTTCCTTGTCTTGCCTCCTAGAACTCTGCAGTCAGGATTGAAATCAGCAAGGTGAGGAATTTCGAGTCCTCTGCTCTGATGCATCTAAGAACAAAGACTTAAAGCGACTACGGTAAGTTACTTAATAAGCTAGACCATCATGTTAGTAAACTTTCATTTATCAAGCTTTAGTGTCTCTCTCGCTCTCACACACACACACACACACATACACACACACACACACACACACACACCACATACACAGAGCAGCATGGTAGATCTCACTCTAAGGGTTCATATCGAAAACACAAGCCATTTGCTTACATTTGAATTTCAGATAACCATCATTTTTACTAAAATATAAATTATTTATGTAAATGCATCACAAATATTGCACAGACATACACTAAAAATTATTTATTTTGTTGTGCTAAATTTGGCACACTTAAGAGCCGATAGTCAAAGATCATCATAATTTAGAGAAAGTATCTAACATTAATGATAGGACCCAAAATACATAAATAGAAAACAGAAGCTTGGAAGAAATAGACTATATGGAGGGAAGAAAACTTTGAATACCTGTTCTCCAAAAAATAAGGTCAGAATTAAAATAAAGTACATATTTCTAAAAAGGAATGCTTAGAGAACCAAACAAAGATTTCTTTAATAAAATATGAGATGCAAAGGCAAAAAACTCAGTAAGTGGTAAGAAGATAAAGTTAAAGAATATTCTGGTGTGTGCAGTTTCTCTCCTAATTTTCAGGGATTTGGTTCCAGGACCCTGTGGATCACAAATCTGCAGCTCCTTTGGTCTCTAGTATTTCCATACAACCTGCACACTGCCTACCATTTACTTTGAAAACTCTCTCAGTTCCAGTCTACTCCAGGGATGGAGGATGGGACGGTCAAAGTTCTAGGCTAGCCCAAGATTAAAAACTACCAAGGTCCCATTTCAAACTGGGCATGATGGTATGTGCCTATAACCCCACCTACATGATAAGCCACAGGTAGATTGTGGTCTAGGCTCTCAGGATGCTCTACCTGAAAAATAACTGAAGAAAAGGAGAAGGGGACTAGAGGCATGGCTCAAGTGGTAGTATACTGACCTAACAAGCATGAGGCCCTGAGTTCAAACTCCAATGCCATGGAAAGAGAGAGAGACACACACAGAGGGGGTGGGGGTAGAAGGTTTTATCTTTGCTTTGTCATACTTTAAGGAGGAAGGGAGGGAGGGTGGGAGGGAGGAAGGGAGGGAGAGAGAGGGAGAGGGAGAGGGAGATTGGGGACTTAGTTCAGTGAAAGAGCACTTGCCTAGCAAGTGCAAGGCCCTGAGTTTTGTCCTCATCTCTGGAAAAAAATGAAAAATGAAAAAAAAGTAAGAAGGAAGGAAAGAGAGAGAGACAGAAAGGAAGAAAGAAAGAAAGAAGAAAAGAAAATGAAATGAAATAGGGTAATTAATATTACAATATATAGCAGCTAATACTACAGTTAAAGATTTCTAGCTTTTCTTAAGTATAGAGGATAGCTAACATTTATATAAACACTATCTATAAGTTACCTTCTAAATGGTTTACATATATAATACTGGACAGTTCATTCTTACCAAAGCTCTGAATTCAATATTTACATACTTATCAATAAACATAACTATTTATGGTATACATTATTTACAAACTCAACAGAATGCACTAAACTTCCTATGGAAGACTATATTTTTCAGAATTGATTGCTGCAATACATTGCTGCAATACATCTATTCCTGAACCACTGTGTCCCTCCATCAAGAGATGGCATTTATGAACTGAGCCCTGTGGCTCATGCCTATAAATCCCAGCTACTTAGAAGGCTGAGAATAGAGGAATCACAGTTCAAGATCAGCCAGGCAGAAAATCACAGTTCAAGGTCAGCCAGGCAGAAAAATCTTCAAGATTCCATCTCAGCAAAAAGAAATTGAGCAAGAAATTTGGATGACAGTAAGAGGTCCTGAGTTCAAGCCTCAGTACCAGCACACACACACACACACACACACACACACACACACACACACACACACACACACACAGATGGGCTTAAAAAGTGATACAGCTTCCATCTGGTTCTATCACTGAGCACATGTGCCTTTAGAGCACTCAAGTCCAGCTGCCCGGGAAAAGTGACACAAGGGCAGATGGAAGAAATACTGGGCTGTGCACAGGCTGTGCTAGTCCCCATAGTTTAACTTTCCAACTCATGCTGAAGATGGGAATGGGAAAGCCTTTAAAATAACTCCACAATCATGCCTGTCTCACCACAGCCAGGTAAGGCCCTCAGTGAGGTCCCCCTACCTGGGCCCAGTCAGCCACCAGAGCCACAGAAGGAGCAACAGCCAATGGATGTTGGATTGGGAAAGTAGCTCAGTGGTAAAGAGTTCTAGTGTGTGTGAAGCTCTGGATTTGCATCCCAGCACTGCAGGTAGGTAGGTAGGTAGGTAGACAGAAGATAGATAGATAGATAGATAGATAGATAGATAGATAGATAGATAGATAGATAGATAGATCGATCTATTGTTTCACACCAGGAAAGACAGAGTATCTTTTGGAGCAATAGAAAACCAGAACACTTCACTTATTTTTTTTTTGCCAGTCCTGGGACTTGAACTCAGGGCCTGGGTGCTGTCCCTGAGCTTCTTTTGCTCAAAGCTAACATTCTACCACTTGAGCCAAAGCATCACTTCTGGCATTTTCTGTTTACATGGTACTGAAGAATTGAACCCAGGGTTTCATGAATACTGGGCAAGCAATCTACCACTAAGCCACATTCCCAGCCCAACATTTCTACTTAAAAGTATGGTTTTAGCCTAAACTTTTGCATCTCTTCCCTAAAAATAAATTTTAGTGTATGTCTGTACAATATTTGTGACACATATATTTTTATATTTTAATAAAAATGGCTGTTATGTATCTGAAATTGAAACTTAAGTAAATATCCTGTATTTCATGTACCAATTTCTTAGAGTCATTAAAATGACACAAGGTATTAAACAGAGATGTTTTTAACCTGAATGACAAGTGTCCTCATTGACACTGGAGACAATTCCAGGACCATGATAAGGGCTCATCCAGACTGGCTACTGGCCAGAAGGAGATGAGGTGACCAGTGACTTTGCAAAGCAATGGAAGAGATCTTGCAAGGGTGACATTCTTCACCAGATGCTTTCTTCCAGCCTGTTGGAAGGTAACCAAAACTGCAGCCTGAGATTTGAGAAGACTCTAGCAGCCGCTATATAGTCAGGCAGAGAGCCAGAAAGAATTATCTCATCTGTTTGGGAACAAATGCAAATTATAGATACAACTTCAACTTTCAAGGATGAATAAGCAAAAAAAATTTTTTTAATATTGTAGAACAAGCCAGGCACTGGTGGTGCACACCTGTAATCCTAGTTACTTGGAGGGCTGAAGACCTGAGGATCAGGGTTTGAAGCCAGCCCAGGCAGGAAAGTGAGTCTCCAATTAACCATCAAAAAGCCAGAAGAGGGCTGGGGATATGGCCTAGTGGCAAGAGCACTTGCCTCATATACATGAGGCCCTGGGTTCAATTCCCCAGCACCACATATACAGAAAATGGCTAGAAGTGGCGCTGTGGCTCAAGTGGCAGAGTGCTAGCCTTGAGCAAAAAGAAGCCAGGGACAGTGCTCAGGCCCTGAGTCCAAGCCCCAGGACTGGCCAAAAAAAAAAAAAAAAGCCAGAAGAGGCTCAAGTAATAGAGTGCTAGACTTGAGCAAAAAAAGTTTATTGATAGTGCCGATATTCTGAGTTCAAGTCCCAGGATTGGTACAAAAAAAAAGAAAGTCTAGAACACAGAAAATATAACATGTAAGAGGAGTGTGTGTGTGTGTGTGTGTGTGTGTGCATACTGGTCTTGAGGCCTGAATTCAGACCCTGGGCACTCTCCCTGAGCTTCTTTGCTCAAGGCTAGTGCTCTACTACTTGAGCCACAGCTCCAAAACCACTTCTTTCTCTTTTTAAAGTTTTACAATAAGGAGTCGAAGTAAATTTTATACAGCCTTTGCTATGTCTTACATAAATAAAATAAACCAAAAACATAGGACTTATCTGAATATTATTCATAAGGTAGAATTGATACTTATGTACTAGACTCCATATTCCACTCAGACATTTACTAAAACATCTACAAAACCTGACAAAAAAATTATTTGCAATAAAAAAGCATCATTAAATTTCAAAGAAAGTTTTTTGGGTATGGCTTGGTGGTAGAGTACCTACCCAACATGTGCAAGGCCCTGGGTTTGAGCCACTTCACCATGGGAAAAATTAAAAATAAAATAAGTGAAAAGGAGTTTGAATCCCAACTTCATTGTTTATTCATTTGTAACTTTAAGAAAACCATTGAGCTTTTCTGTTGAAAGGGAATCATGACAGTGTATGTCTTTTAGGGACTGTGTTTCTAGAATTCACTCATGCATAAAATTTGGGGGGGAGTTTTTAGTATTCTAAACCCTGTGTTAATGATAACCCCTGTTAGTGTTGACATTTGGGAGCAATGATACTGCGGCTTGAACTCAGAGCTTCATAATCTCCCTTAGGTATTTTGCTCAAGGCTAATGTTCTACAGCTTGAGCCACACATTTACTTCTGGCTTTTTGCTGGTTCATTGGAGAAAAGATCTCATGGCTTTTCTGTCTGGGCTGGCTTCAAACTGCATCCTCAGATCTTAACTTCTTGCTAATGTTTATAGGTATAAGTACCTGGCTAGTGTTGACTCTTTTTTTAGCTTTATTTTTAAATCACAGTTAAATAATTGGATAATAAAACTTAGCCAGACACTCTTATCCCCAATCAATAATATTTGTTTCTACCTAATTATAGAGATGCCATGTTTAGAAAACTAGATCAAAAGGAAACTAGATGATCCTTTAAGATCTGGCATCCTCCTTTAAGATTCCTATCCATAATCTTCTAGAATTACTGATATCAAAGAAAAATCTGATGTTGAACAAATGAACATTCCTTTGCATGTACACACAAAAAATTAAGACTTTCTTCTTAACTCTTGAAGAATATATTTAGGAATGGGACTGCTTTTATTAATCCTGGTTGGCATTCTTAAATGTGTCTAAAGAACAGGCTTTTTCTTCTCTCATTGACTGTGGACTATTTTCTGGACTTCAGCTAAAGGTCAGTAGTAAAGCACTTGCCAAGCTTGCACAAGGCCCTGGGTTTAGCCCCTAGTTCAAGTGTGTGCATGAACACACACACACACACACACACACACATACACACACACACATCTATTTTCTAGACTATCTCTATTGAGTGTGGTGGAAACTTTGTCCTCTGTCATTTAAGCTTTCTTGAATTGCTTTCATTTTGTTTGTTTTGAACTGTAGCTATGAGTTTGAGGTATATCTTAGACTTGATCTCACAAGTGAATTGATTCTAGTTTCACTTGTCTGTTCTATTCAGACCATCTGGTAAATGTTTTCTAAAGAGAGATTTTTTTTTAATGAAAGCTGCATATATTTTAAAGAGGCAAATAGTTCTACAAGTCTTGTTGAAAGAAACAGCAGCTTTCTTGCTTCCTGGCTGCCCAAGAATGTCCAACATCATGAACACAGTAACTGTTCACCCCAAGAAGCTCCTGACCAACCAAGACTCTTTCAGAGAAAACAAATGGTCTTTCATGTCCTTCATCCTGGGAAGGCCATAGGATCTAAACAGAAATGCAAGTATAGTGGCTCAAGTCTGTAATCCTAGCGACTTGGGAGGCAGAGATCTGAGGATCACAGTTTGAAGTTAGCCTGGGAATTAAAAAATATATTTGTAAGGCTCCATTGCCACTAATGCCTGGTGTAGGGGCACATACTTATCTCAGCAATGCAGAGAAGCACAGATAAGAAGATCATAGCTCACTCCAGCTTGGACATAAAGTAAAATGCTTATCTCAAAAATAACCAACACAAAAGGGTTGGTAGAGTGGCTCAAGTGGTACAGCACCTGCCTAGCAAGAAGGAAAGAGAGAGAGAGAAAGAGAGAGAGAGAGAGAGAGAGAGGAAGAGTGGGTGGAAGAGAAAGACATGGCCTCCTTCTCTCCTTTCTGCTGGGCCTCTAGTGTCATTCTAGGTACCAGTTTCTCCAGGAACCACACAGCCACGTGCTCATTTAACAAGATATCTCCATCATAAGTCACCTCAGTGTATTTTATTTTGACAGTATGGTGGCTTGAACTCAGAGCCTGAGCACTGTCGCTAAGCTTCTTTTGCTCAAGGCTAGCACTCTACCACTTGAGGTACAGCACTACTTCCAGCTTTTTCTGTCTATGTGGTATTGAGGAATCGAAACCAGGGCTTCAGGCAAGCTCTATCCCACTAAGCCACATTCCCAGCCCATGTAAATTATGTTTGCTAAAAAACCTATACAACATTTGAGAAATTGAGTCTTGTGAAAAGAAACCTTATTCCCACTCGGCTAAACTGAGCTTGAGGGAAAGAATGGTGAGGAGAAGGATGGGAATTCGGTTCTGTTTGGGACAGGCCCCTCCAGCCATCCGGTGTGGAGATGACTCTGCCTTTTGTAAGCAACTACTTTCCCCCATATTCCTCAAGCCTGAACCAAGTCCTGGTCCCTCCATGGAGAGATGGATGGATGGTACCACAGGAGGCTTCATTTTCACCACAGGCTCCTCAGCAAACTTCAGCCCACCCGCAGACAGCTCAACCTGCGTTTAGGTGCTGTAAGGAACCTTCCTGCATCTCCAGATTGCAGGATCTCAGCACTTCCTGTTTGCCTGGTGGATAGACATAATGAACAACACCTCAACCCCATGCCTCAATGCTGAACAGTAGAAACCCCAGGCCTGCCAGGTAGGTCATTGTCTATCCAGTATGGTATAGGAAATATATTTTGCAATCACGCGCCCCTCCTGCTGGTGCTGGGGTCCTGGCACCCAGAATACTTTACATGCTAGGCTAGTGCTTTGCCACTGAGCTATGTCTCCCTCTACAGAAAAAATATACAGCTGGTGGCTCATACCTGTAATCCTAGCTACCCAGGAGGCTACGATCTGAGGATCATGGCTCAAAGCCAGCCCAGGCAGAAAAGTCTGTGAGACTCCTATCTCTGATTAACCAGCAAAACGTCAGAAGTGAAGGTATAAAAAAAAAGAAGAAGAAGAAGTGAAGGTATAGCTCCAGTGGTAGAGTGTCAGCCTTGACAGAAAAGTTAGGCAAGAGTGCAAGGCCCTGAGTATAAGCCCTAGTAATAGCACCAATATACATACATACATATATATATATACACACACATGAGTGCCTAAGGAGGAGTTGCAGAATTTCCTATATTTTTGCTTTTTCCAGCCTTTAAAGAGCAACACCTAATACTACCACCACACCACACCCCTACCTTGTAAAAAGAAAATACAAAACTGCCTGTTTTGATTATTGCTACAGCTTAACCAAAGAGAAACCTTATTTGACCACAGGGAGCGCAATCATTTGCATCATGAAAATAGTTGAGCATGGTTTCATAATCAAATAACAATGCATTTGCAGATTGCCATCCTCAGGGAAGTAGTGCAGTGCCTCTCCTCTACCCAGAAGGTTGGCAGCTGATAGGAATGGCATTTTTTAGGCACTGGGGAGGAACCCAGGGCCTCAGGCATGTTAAGCAAGCACTCCACACTGAGCCTCATCCCCCACCCCATGTGGAATCTTTTATAAACAGCTACTCTGCTTTTCTAGCCAGTGGTCTTTCCTGCTGTTGGGCCCACAGTTCACACAGTCTTTTCAAGTCAAACCAGCATTATGGAAATGAGCTCTGATCACAAGGACAAGCAGGCACACATTTGTTTTCACAAATAGTCCAGGGAGGTGGGGACTTCCCAGAATGCCTGCATCTCAGGTAGTTATCACCGAAGCACAGCAGCTTCAGTTATCATGTTAATCCATCTGTGTGTGTGTGGGTGGGTGTGTGTGTCTGTGTGTGCATGTGTGTGCACGTGCCTGCTGGTATTGGAGCTTGAACTCAGGGCGAGAGTGCTGTCCCTTAGCTTTTTTGTTCAACTCTGGTACTCTACGTACTTGAACTATAGCTCCATTTCTGGCTTTTTGCTGTTTAATTGGAGATAAAAAAAAATCTATTGAATTTGTCTGCCTGGGCTGGCTTTGAACCCATATCTTCAGTTCTCAGACTCTGAGTAGCTAGGATTGTAAGTATGAGCCACCAAGCGGTGCCCAGCTAAATCATCTTTTAAGTATTTCTTTTTGTAGAGGAGCTTTCAACTGGAGCTTGTGGAGATTGTGGGCACTGCTAGGTTTTGGGAAACTTTGAGTAGAACTGGAAAAATGGAAAAAGAACAAAACAAGACAAAATAAAAACACCAGAAGTCTGAGAAGGTGACCAGGCAAGAGGGGGGAGGAGCAAGCCACACTGAATTTCTCTCACAGAGACCCAGGCATTGCAGATCATCCAGGACCCCAAGCATAGAGCTAGGACTCAGTCTCCAGGGAATAAATCTCCAGGACTGAGTGGGCTTGAACCGAACACTCAATTATTTCCTTCCACATCCTAGTAGAGCCAACGAGGCCTGTGGGCAACTAAGCCATGAATTTTAATATAAATGATGATGTGGGGGTTGGTGCCTCCTAGGAACATCTCAGAGGCAGCACCTCAAATCTATGTACTTGAAGGGCAGAGTGTCTCTGGACACTATAGGACAGAGAAAACAAATGCCTGGCTTTTGTGGCACTCTGTTCCTCTCCTCCACTGCGGGTCAGCCTTTGTAGTGGGGCCATAGCAAGCTGTTGCTAGGCAACAGAGCAAGCAGATCATCTCATTTCTGGAGATTCAGGCAGCAAAGAAAACAACAAGCCCAAACAGATTTGGACAGTTCCATGCACAGCACCACAGGTTGAACAGGCTTCAGGTTTACCTGGATTCATGGGGTCATGCAAAGGCAAGCTCAGAAAAATCTCGGCCATGGATTTGTGCTTAGGAACACTGAAGCTAAGATCCCCCTGATAGTCGAAGGGATCAAGCAAACCTGCTGCACTCTCAGGTTTTATTAAGATCTCTAGAAACACAGAAGCCATGGAGAATCAAGTTCTCAACAGTGGTAGTGTCTTACTATATGCTTCTGAAAATGTCTAGTTTGATTCACAGACCACTAAGAAAGAGGAACTATTACATGGAAAGTTTTAACATTATATTGAAGCATCTTGAATATGGCATGATTGACATGTGGTGTGTGTGCATGTGCAAGTCCTGGAGCTTAAAATCACTGACCTTGAGCTTTTTTTTTTTTTTAGCACTCTACTACTACTGTTAGAGCCACAGTTCTACTTCTGGCTTTTTGATGGTTAACTGGAGATAAGAGTGACATGAACTTTCGTGCCTGGGCTGGCTGCAAACTGTGATCCTCAGATCTTCTCAATAGCTAGGGTTACAAGCTTGAGCCACTGGTGCCTGGCACCTGATTGGCATTGGGATTGGATAATTCTTTCTCGTGGAGAATGTCCTGACTTTGTAGGATGTTTATCAGTATTCCTGGCTTTTAACTAGATGACAGCATCACTAACTCCCACCGTGCAAAAACATCTCTAGACCTTGTCAAAGGTGTCGTTGGGAGCCGGTCACTTCCCATTGAGAACCTCTACTCTATACTATTCTCTTCCTAGGCAGCCACATTTAAATAATAGATTGTCAGAGCCAGCTGTAGTGGACATGCTTGTAATCCTACTACTCACGAGACAGAGGCAGAGGCAGTGAATCCAAGTACTGTGAATCCAAGGCTAGCCTGGGCTGCATAGCGAGACTCTCTCAAAAACATTCAAGTAGGGGCTGGGAATATGGCCTAGTGGCAAGAGTGCTTGCCTCCTACACATGAAGCTCTAGGTTCGATTCCCCAGCACCACATATATGGAAAACGGCCAGAAGGGGCGCTGTGGCTCAAGTGGCAGAGTGCTAGCCTTGAGCGGGAAGAAGCCAGGGACAGTGCTCAGGCCCTGAGTCCAAGGCCCAGGACTGGCCAAAAAAAAAAAAAAAATTCAACTATCAAGTACTCAGGAATAAATTAGTGGAAGGTAAGCAAGACAACCACACTGAAAACTATAAAACATTGAGAGAAATAAAGAGGATCAAACTGAATGCAGAGTGGTACTATGTTCCTAACCAGAAGATTCACTATTGCAAATATGTAATCGATCTATAAACACAATGCAATGATAAAATCCAAAGCATTGCATCACGTGTTCACGGTCCACATGTGGTAACTGACAGGTATCCTTAAAATTTTGACTAAAGTGCAAAAGCATCTCAATGGCAAACTTTTTGTCAAAAAAAAAAAATCAAAGGTAGAGCTTATTACTGGTGACTTCCATCTGTAGCCCTAGCTACTCAGGAGGCTGAGATCTGAGAATCTATGTTCAAAGGCAGCCTGAGCAGAAAAGTCCACAAGACTCTTTAGTTAACCATCCCAAAAGCCAGAAGTGGAGCAGTAGCTCAAGTGGTAGAGTGCCAGCCTTGAGTGAAAAAGCTCAGGGACAGTGCCCAGTGACCAGGCCGACTTCAAGCCCCAGTATTCATGAGCACACATGTGCCTACACACAAAGACATGAAGAGAAAAGTAAAGAGAAAGGCTTACAATGAAAGAAGATTCAATGTATATATCAAGAAATGACTAATAAAAAAGAGTACATGAAAAGTATGGGTGAGCTAGTGTGTAGCTCAATGGTAGAATGCTTGCTTAGTACATTCAAGGCTTAAGTTCTGTGCACAACATGGTAAATCAATCAATCAAACAAGAAGTCAAACTGTAGAGCAAAAGCATGTTGAGAAGCAGATATTTGTGTTTTCACATTGTATTTATGAACTACAAAGAGTAATTGCAGCGGAGACAGCCCTTTAAACTAAGTGATCAAAGTTAGTATCAATACTGACAAAATATCACTATCATGTTTCCTCTGATAAGATGCAGTAAGAAGGATTCAATATCACTTCTTGGAAAGATTTGTAATCTGTATTTAATCTTGAGGGTTTACTTCAGCCAAATACAAATTGAGGGTCTCGTACAAAATAATATGCTAATACTATTCAAAAGAGTTAAGTTCTCAAAAGACAAAGACTACAATGTGAAGTCCTCTTGGTCCAGTAAAGGACACCAGGGCAACACTGATGAAATTCAATATGATCTGGAGATAAGTACCAATGACAATTGCTTGATTTTTACAAGAAGGTTGCAACTAGGTAAAGTATCAAGAGAATATGGAATTTGTGAATGCTTTTTGCTGAAGTCCAATTATTCCAAAATGCACAGTTAATGAGAAAAGAGAAATCTTTGTAAAGTGCCTGTTCAAGTAGTCTGAAGAAAATTTGCAAAAGACTTGAGTAGGCATTTATGAAATATGATTAAAATATAACATAAAACTAGGCATCATAGTATGTGGAAAAAAAACAAAATACACAACTTTATGAGTCAACAGGGAAATGCAATGAAAGCACACAGCAGACTGTGGCACGTGAACACTCCTGGCTACATCAAATATCAAAGTGGAGTAAATGTGCTCCCACCTGCTGCTGGGAGTCTACACAGGCTCAGCTGTTCTGGGAAACAGTTTGGCAGTGTCCATTTAAGCTGAATTCTCTAATTCAGCAGTGTATATAACATTTGTCAAGCTGGTGTAATGGTACACACTTGTGTTTTCAACACTCAGCAGGAGAGAGGTAGGAGAGTGGACACTTCATGAATATTGTGAACTACATAGCAAGATCCTATGTCAAAAAATATTATTTCGGGCTGGGGATATAGCCTAGTGGCAAGAGTGCCTGCCTCGGATACACGAGGCCCTAGGTTCGATTCCCCAGCACCACATATACAGAAAACGGCCAGAAGCGGCGCTGTGGCTCAAGTAGCAGAGTGCTAGCCTTGAGCGGGAAGAAGCCAGGGACAGTGCTCAGGCCCTGAGTCCAAGGCCCAGGACTGGCCAAAAAAAAAAAAATAATAATATTCTTTCACTGTTTCCTGGGAACTCGGGGACCACAGGGGCCAGCGGGGCAGCAGTCGGGACAGCTGTCATCAGTTACAACTACCTCACCTCTCTGCGGAGTGTCCCATATGGCTCAGAGGAGTACTTGCAGCTTCGATCTGAGGGCTTAATTGAGGGTCTGGCACTGACCCTAAGGTTCTTTTGTTCAAAGAGCTACAGCTCCATTTCTGACTTTTAAAAAATAATTTATTGGGGGAGGAAAAGATGGCGCTGACACAGTAGGGAGGCACCCCGACTCGCTCCAACTGAATAGTGAGCTGGGAACTCCAACACCCAACATCCCATCAAGAACCCAGTAAAACCAGCAGCCAGAAGCAGTGGAGATACGCAGGAAAACACAAAGGAGTAAAAAAGAATAGCCGAAAACCTACACGGAGCCAGAGAATCTCCGGGGCACCCTCCCCTCACTAGCCGACCCTGGCCCAAACAGGGCCAGGCTGGGAAAGGGGAACCTGGCGATCGGCAGACAGGCTGCCGGGAGCGCAGAATCCAGACAGTGGGACCCCACGGACACTAGGGAGGGTGCGGACCAAGACATACAATGGCGGCGACAAGAAGTTCGGGTCCACACCGGGTTAAGATGGACGGCAGCTGGGGAACCCAGCGTGGCAGTAGGGGGGAGCCGGGGACGCCACCACGACACTTCGCCACCCCCTGAAGGACCAACGGCTGCGCGGGACACACACACAATCCAGGATCAGTGAGTCCCCAATTACCCCCTCACCCACGGGAGACCAGCTATCAGAGACCCAAGCCCTACAAAGAAGCTAGATCTCCCTCCCTCCCCCTCCCAACCCCGAGGGAACAAAGAACCCCCAAATCAGGCGGGAAGCTCCCATCAGGCGCTGGGAAGTCAGTTTAGCAGGGGAAGGGCGGAGCAGCCCCAAGGCCACACAGAATCCTGAACTGGCTGAATTGGCCCTGCCCCTTCCCAACAGGGGCCGGGGGACGGCCGGCAGTGCAAGCCCCACCAGAGGCGCCTGGACCTCACGGACTCTTACAACTAAAATCACAGGCGCTGGTGAGCAATACCAGCACAGCAGGGACACCTGGGCCTGATTACGCCCCCCCCCCCCAGCGGAGGCGAGGTCTGAGGGTGTTAACCCGCGCCCGGACAGTCGATCCCACTGGGCCCCACACATACCGCCCCCCACAACGGACTCACGGGAGGGCGCACACAACCCAACAACCCGGGGCTCGCTCTGGGAGGCGTACCCTGCTAAAGTGGACGGGGCCACAGCGCCAGCGCCTGTTGTAGCGGGCGCACAGGTGGGCAGGGCCCCCGGCGACAGCGCCCCCTCTGGTAGGCGTACCCTGCACAGGTGGGCGGGGCCACAGCGGCAGCACCTCCTCTGGTAGACGCGCCTACACAGGAGGGAGGGCAGAGCTATAAACCAAACCTGAGAAGCTATCCACAGATCTCCAGATGCGCAAATCACAAAGAAACATAACAGTTCATCACAGAGCAAGCCAACTCGCCAGCTCCAAAAAGCAGCACAACTGAAGAGGAGATGGAGAATAAAAAAGCAAATGAGGCCATGTTAACAGGAATGATGGAAAGCGTCAGAAATTAAATCAGAAAACAATTCTAGGAGTTTAGAGCGGAAATCTTGAAGGACACCCACGAAGCCAAGAAAGAAATGGAAGCAAAAATGGATACAATGCAAGCCTCCTTTAAAGAAAATCTTAACATCCTGAGAATTGAAATGCATGAAAAAATAGATTTAAAATACAACTCTTTAAAGGAAGAAATTTCCACGATCAGAGCTGATCTGACAACCATAAATAGCTCTCTGACATCCATAAACTCCGCAACTGAAACCACAACACAAAGAGTGGACCATATGGAATCCAGAATCTCTCACCTGGACAATGAAGCAGCCAACAACAACCAGAAAATGACCACACTCCAAGAAACGGTGAAGCTTCAGGGCAGACTAATCCAGGAACTAATGGACAAAGACAAGAGATATAATCTGCACATAATTGGAATAGAAGAAGGAGCTGAATACCAGAGCAGAGGGCTTAAACATGTTCTCAATAAAGTTATTGCAGAAAACTTCCCCTATCTCACAAGGGACCCCATCCAGGTAACCGAAGCCTATAGGACACCTGGCAGGCCAGACCCCAGAAAAGCCACCCCAAGGCACATAATATTCAAGACTTCAGACCTCAAGATTAAAGAGCACATTCTGAATTCAGCCAAAGCGAAGAAACAAATTTTCTACAATGGGAAGAGAATTCGAATAACAGCTGACCTATCCACACAAACTTACCAAGCACAAAGTGAGTGGAAGAACACCATCCAAGTACTTCAGGCTAACAATATGCAACCTCGGATCAAATATCCAGCGAAATTGGAGTTCACATTCGAAGGGAAAACCAGATCTTTCCACACCAAAGAGGAGCTAAAAGAGTATGTGAATAAAAAACCAGCCCTACAGCGAATTCTAAGAGGGGAGCCCCACCCAACAGAGATCGTACAAGACACACAGACAGAAACAGAAAGAAACTACAATAGCCAAAGTCCAACAGAAAGAACAGCTCACTAAAGACAAGAAAGAAAAAAAAAAAAAAAGAGGAAAAAACAGCCCAACAAGAAAATGGAAGGAGAAAAAACACCCTTATCCTTGATCTCTTTAAATATAAATGGTTTAAACTCTCCGATAAAGAGGAGCAGACTGGCAGGATGGATCCGCAAACAAAAAGTTGACATCTGCTGCCTACAAGAGACCCACCTTACATCAAGAGACAAAAACAGGCTCCGAAAGAAAGGATGGAGCAAGATCTACCAAGCAAACGCACCTACCAAAACGGCAGGTGTAGCCATCCTGATCTCAGACAAGCTGGACTTTTCATTAAAATCAACTCAAAAAGACAAAGGACACTACATATTAATACAAGGAAAAATCCAGAATCAAGACATCACGCGATAAATGTATACTCACCAAACAAAAGAGGCCCTACATATGTCAAGCAAATTCTCACAGAATTACAGAACAAGATAGACGCAAACACAATCATAGTGGGTGACCTTAATACCCCACTCTCTCCAAGAGACAGATCCATCACCCAGAGGATTAGCAAGGGAGCTGAGGACCTAAGTAACACCATATCCCAAATGGATCTGACAGACCTATACAGAATCTTCCACCCTACAGAGACCCAATACACCTTCTTTTCAGCAGCCCATGGATCATATTCCAAAATAGACCACGTCATAGCCCACACAAAGAACCTCAGCAAATACAAAAGTATTGACGTCATCCCATGTATTATATCTGATCACAGTGGATTAAAGGTAACCCTCAACAACAAAGGATACCACAGAGGCTATACACACTCTTGGAGGCTAAACCCCACACTGCTATCCAACACTTGGGCCACAGACCAAATTAAAGATGAAATCAACGAATTCATAAGCCACAATGACAATGAAAACACATCACAAAGAAACCTATGGGACACAGCTAAGGCAGTACTGAGGGGCAAGATCATTGCCCTCAGCACTCACATTAAAAGAATGGAAGCAGAGCAGGTGAATAACCTCACGATGAAACTAAAACAACTGGAGAAACAAGAAATGACAGAATCTAAAACGACTAGGAGGGGAGAGATCACAAAGATTAAAGAAGAGATAAATCTGATTGAAAATAGAAAAACCATTCAACAAATAAGTAAGACTAAAAGCTGGTTCTTTGAGAAAATAAATAAAATTGACAGACCCCTCACAAGACTTACAAAAAAAAGAAGAGAAGAGACTCATATGCGTAAAATCAAGGACTCCACCGGAAAAATTACAAGTACACACGATATTCAAACAATCATAAGGAGCTATTTCCAAAACCTCTACTCACGAAAAAACAATAATTTTACAGAAATGGATCAATTCTTAGAGAAGTACAAACTACCCAAACTGAACCAAGAAGAAATAAATCAACTAAATAAACCAATAACTACAGTGAGATACAGAAGGTAATCAAGAACCTCCCAACAAAGAAAAGCCCAGGCCCAGATGGATTCACCAACAAATTCTACAAAACCTTTAGTGATGAGCTAATACCAATACTCCTCAAACTCTTCCGCAAAATAGAAACAGAGGGAGAAATCCCAAACTCATTCTATGAAGCTAATATCATACTCATTCCCAAACCAGGCAAAGACCCAACAAAAAAAGAGAACTACAGACCAATATCACTAATGAACACAGACACAAAGATCCTCAATAAAATATTAGCTAACAGGATCCAGAAACTGATCAAGAAAATCATACATCATGACCAAGTAGGCTTCATCCCACAGTCACAAGGATGGTTCAACATCCATAAATCAATCAACATAATTCACCACATAAACAGATCTAAAAATAAGAATTATATTGTTATCTCAGTCGATGCCCAAAAGGCCTTTGACAAAATACAATATCCATACCTATTAAAAGCTTTGGAGAGAACAGGAATAGATGGAATAGATGGACACAAGGAGATGGAAAGACCTCCCATGCTCATGGGTAGAAAGAATCAATATAGTGAAAATGGCCATATTGCCCAAATTGTTATACAAATTCAAAGCAATCCCTATCAAAATCCCAGCCACATTCTTCACTGAAATAGAGAAACCAATCCATAAACTCATATGGAACAGCAAAAAACCTAGAATAGCCAAAGCAATTCTAGGCAAAAAAAGCAGTGCAGGAGGTATCACAATACAAGACTTCAAGCTCTACTACAAGGCCATCATAGCAAAAACAGCATGGTATTGGTATAAAAACAGACCTGAAGACCAATGGATCAGAATTGAAGATCCAGAAATAAAACCGCACTCTTACAGCCAGCTGATATTCGACAAAGGAGCTAAAGACATACAATGGAATAAACATAGCCTCTTCAACTACTGGTTCTGGGAGAACTGGGCAGCCATATGCAGAAAACTCAAAGTAGACCCAAGCCTATCACCATGCGCCAAGATCAACTCAAAATGGATCAAGGACCTCAATATCAGACCTGAATCCTTGAAACTACTGAAGGACAGAGTAGGAAAGACGCTAGAATTTATAGGCACAGGAAGGAACTTCCTGAATATAATCCCAGGGGCACAACAAATAGGGGAGAGACTCGACAAATGGGACTACTACAAATTAAAAAGTTTCTGCACAGCTAAGGACATAGCCACCAAACTAGAAAGACAGCCAACGATATGGGAAAGGATATTTACCAGCACAGCAACAGACAAAGGCCTGAGATCTGTCATCTACAGAGAACTCAAAAAACTAAGCCCCTCCAAGCCCAATAAACCAATTAGGAAATGGACAAAGGAGCTAAAGAGAGACTTCCTTCACAAGAGAAGATATAAAAATGGCAAAGAAACACATGAGGAAATGCTCAACCTCCCTGGTAGTAAAGGAAATGCAAATAAAAACAACCCTGAGATACCACCTCACTCCAGTTAGAATGGCCTATACTCTGAACTCAGGCAACAACAAATGCTGGAGGGGGTGCAGGGAAAGAGAACCCTTCTCCATTGTTGGTGGGAGTGCAAATTAGTACAACCACTTTGGAGAACAGTATGGAGGTTTCTCAAAAAGCTCAACATAGACCTACCCTATGACCCAGCCATACCACTCCTAGGCATCTATCCTAAACAGCAAACCCCAAGATATCAAAAAGACATTTGTACTTCCATGTTTATCGCGGCACAATTCACAATAGCCAAAATATGGAAACAACCCAGATGCCCCTCCACAGACGAATGGATCCAAAAAATATGGTACTTATACACAATGGAATACTACATAGCGATTAGGAATGAAGAAATATTGTTATTCGCAGGGAAATGGTCAGAACTTGAACAAATAATGTTGAGCGAGACAAGCCTAGAACACAGAAAACAAAGGGGCATGATCTCCCTGATATATGACTGTTAACAAAGGGAGACGGAGAGACAGTAGAGACCAAGTCTGTGAAACAAAAAACTGCTTGTCAAATAGTATTCCCCACAGTACTGGGGCAGCGACCCAACAGTATGTAACTAAAACCAAACAATTACTCAACATATAAAGGTCAAAAATTGACCTCTCAGGGGAATACAGTAGCTCAAAAGCTATGTATATACGTTCATATAAGACTACTGTCGACATATGGTCTAATGTCAACATTACATTTAAAGCCCTAGGCGAACTTTCTTGGGCGTGGCCACGTGGCTACTGTATATGTTCTTGATACATTGTATATTGTATATATGTCTACCTGACCTAGAGAAGGGATAGAAAAACAGGGCGTAAGATAGCACAAGTAATGTACACACTGCCCTACTATGTAACACTATGCACAACACCTTGTCAAAAAATTTGTGTTCAATTAATAAATAAATTAAATTAAAAAAAATTCTTTCCGCCGTGCACTGGTGGCTCATGCCTGTAATCCTAGCTACTCAGGAAGCTGAGATCTGAGGATCATAGTTCAAGGCCAGCCTGGGCAGGAAAGGCCATAAGACTCTTATCTCCAATTAACCACTAGGAAACTGGAAGTAGCGCTGTGGCTTAAAGCAGTAGAGCACTAGCCTTGAGCAAAAGAGCTCAGGGACAGTGACCAGGTCCTGAGTTCAAGTCCCATGTCTGGAAAAAATTCCCAGAAATGTTAGAGCAGAATTATTTGTAATAACCTACAACTGGGGGGAAAAAAAACAAACATTTATGTCCATTAGGCAATACATGATGCTAAGTGCTAGTGGCCCTAGCTACTTGAAGCTAAAGTATAAGAATCACTTGCTAACAAGTTCCAGGCCAACTAAACAACAGTGTAAGATCCTGTCTCCTTAAGCAAAAAAGATCATAGATGCATTTTTGTTTGGTTGGTTTCCTTTTTTTTTTTTTTTTGCACCATTTTTTGAACTTGGCTTGCTCGCTTGAGACTGGCACTCTACTTCAGCCACACTTCTCCTCCAGCATTTTACTAATTAATTGGAGATGAAGTCTCTCAGGCTTTTCTGCTTGGGTTGACTTTGAACTGTGATCCTTGTATCTCAGCCTCCTGAGTAGCTAGGATTTAGGTGCAAGCCATCTAGGCTGGGTTTTAGAGCCTTATTTTTAATAGGTAGCGCCTGGGAACAATTTATATGTCCATTAGTAATGGAATGAATAAAATGTGGTATAGTTGCATAATAGATAACTTCATAGCAAGAGCCATATCAAGCTGCAAGTACACAACAATGTGCGTTTTTACCAAACTCAATGCTGGATGATGGGAGCCAGGCAGGAAATAGTACCTGATGTGTAATTCTGTTTATGGAAAGCAGGTAGAAAATGTAACTGTGCTTTAAAAAGTGAAGCAAAGAGAGAATTTGTGAAGTTCCAGTAGTCTTTTGTTACTTTATCTGGTTACTAATTAGCCAGGTGTGTTTGCTGTGTGAGCTAAGTACTTTTCTGTTCCTATGCTAGCTGTCCAAAAAAAAGTTTACCTTAGGGCTGAGGATATGGCTTAGCGGTAGAGTGCTCGCCTTGCATGCCTGAAGCCCTGGGTTCGATTCCTCAGCACCACATAAACAGAAAAAACCGGGAGTGGCACTGTGCCTCAAGTGGTAGAGTGCTAGCCTTGAGCAAAAAAAGAAGCCAGGGCCAGTGCTCAGGCCTTGAGTTCAAGTCCCAGGACTGGCAAAAAAAAAAACCCACAAAAAAAATGTTTACCTTAAAGGTGGGCATGGTGGTGCATACCTCTCAACTGCCACCAGGCAGAAGCAATAAGGAATTGAAGACCAGCCTCGGGAGATTTTGCCTCAAAACGTTAACACTAAACAATTCACTTCTCAGTAGGAATCAGTGCATTTGAAAGCTGAAAAGTGAATCTAATTCCATTGTTTCTTCAGGAAGAATTCCTTTCAAAGTAAACACTGGCTCTTGCTGCAGAGTTTTGATTATCGTTTCAGTCGCAGCATCCCTGCACAGTTAAGAGCATCACACAAATGAAACCATGAAGCCTGATCAAGCATACTTTTGAACTGAGTGCATTAGCACCTGTTCAAGGAATTTATATTGCTAAAATATAAATATTAGAAGGGTTACTAAGCTATCACCGGCACTTCACATTTGGAAAATTCTGCCATGAGACCTGAGTTTCGAAACAAGGCCTAGACAATGTGTTCTTCCTTCCTTGTGGCTTTCAATCCTGTGGTTATCTCTGCCAGCACTAGATGGCAGCATCCACCAGGCACTGGGAATACTTTCCTGCAGTCTCAATGGGTAAGTCAGAAAGCTGAGGCAATATTTATATCCATAAAATGCCATTTCTTTCTGAACAATATCTGAGTTTTGGGGTTGACAGGCAAAATGTAAAACATAGGTTTGAGTAAGTAACAGCTGTTACTCTCTTCTACAGCATACTATATTGGTCTCTGCTACATCGTCCTTTCACAAGGCCATATACTGCATCTTTGCTTCACCGACTCCTGTAGGCCTTGAACCTCTCTGGGTGGTAGGAATTGACTCTGAAAATGGATAAGAGAACAGCCTAGTGTTATAGAAATGTTATATGCCCTAATTGAGATGGTGGTGACAGTTGGAGTGGTTGCCTACATTTATTAACGCTTAAAATCTGTGACTTGAAATGTTGCCTTGATTAAAAAATTTAAAAAAATGACTCATAGCCCTTTGTTGTCTGGATTTAGGATTCATTAAAGTGTCTCCCCTTGTGTTATCTAGAAAGCCTCCCTGCATTTCTCAGATGGGCTGACACCGAGTTGACATTCCCCAGCCTGGATGGGAGGCAATGACCTGGAAAGGAGGGATTCCGTGTGAGCAGGGTAAGTGCTGTGAAATGTGGTGACATTTAGTGAAGTTGCATTTGAGATGACAACTGTTACCAAGTCTTTACAGGGAAGATGCAATCCTCAACAACACTGCCCAGTGGGGCCTCAGCTTCCTGACTTATCCATTGAGACTGCAGAAAGTATTCCCAGCGCCTGGGGAATGCTGCCATCTAGTGCTGGCAGAGATAACCACAGGATTGAAAGCCACAAGGAAGGAAGAACACATTGTCTAGGCCTTGTTTCGAAACTCCGGTCTCATGGCAGAATTTTCCAAATGTGAAGTGCCGGTGATGGCTTAGTAACCCACCAAAGGACCTAGGATTCTAGATCCCAGAAATTCAACTTTCTCATGCATTTGCACCAATAAGAAAAAAATTCGGGGCTGGGGGTATGGCCTAGTGGCAAGAGAGCTTGCCTGCATACATGAGGCCCTGGGTTCGATTCCCCAGCACCACATATACAGAAAACGGCCAGAAGTGGCGCTGTGGCTCAAGTGGCAGAGTGCTAGCCTTGAGTAAAAAAAAAGGAAGCCAGGGACAGTGCTCAGGCCCTGAGTCCAAGGCCCAGGACTGGCCAAAAAAAAAAAAAAAGAAAGAAAAAAAAATTCATGGCATGCCTGAATCAGGTTGTATTTCAGTTTCTCTTCCCAACTCTATCAGGAACTTTCGTGCAGTGGCAAACCTGCACAGCTGTATGCTAACAGCCCTGAGAAGGCCACAGTACCTTCTCCTGGTATTCAATTGTCCACAGCAAACACTGATTCCCAGGAGACTGGGCCATGGATGACGCCTCTCAAGTGTAAGTATGCTTAAGCTACTTCGGCAGTTCATTTACATGTGAGTTTCATATATGGTTTTCAATAGGTAGCATGTATCTTAGCTTGCTTTCTTTTTTTGTGGGGTGGGGGGAGTGCTGGGGTTTGAATTCAGAGCCAGGAGTTGAAGGCCAGCTTGGGGGACACAGCAAGGCCCCATTAAAAAAAAATCAGACAATGAATCACTTGAGCTATAACCCTGGCCCTACTTTTGGCTTTCTATTCAGTTCTATGTGTTGGCTGCGTGGTTCAAGTGGTAGAGTCCCCATCTAACAAGTGTGAAGCCCTGAGTTCAAAGTGCAGTACTGCCACACACAAAAATGGAAGAAAAGAACTGAAAAGGATTGCTTTGGATAGTTCAAATTCCAATAAAGAAATTACTTTACCAGACAAATAAAGACTCCCTCCCCTATGTCCTTCAGCTTTTCCTCAGAACAAAACCCTTATTGTATTCCTATAATCAGTTTTCAGTAAGAAAAGCCATTCAATTGTCAGAAGCAGCAAAAGAAACTGTAAGCTAGAGAATGGAAAGCAAAAGATTTTTATTTGAGTGCTAAGTGACTGGGGTGACTCTTGGGCTGGTCCCTTTTTCTTTGTTACTCTCCCCTTATGACATGGAGATAATAACATCATATTCTCCAAGGACCTCACAGGTCATTGTGAGTAACAGATCATGACATGATCAGGGCTGGGAATGTGACCTAGTGGTAGAGTGCTTGCCTACCATGCACGAAGACCTGGATTTGATTCTTCAGCACCACATGAATAGCAAAAGCCAGAAGTGGTGAGTGTTCAAGTGGCAGAGTGCTAGCCTTGAGCAAAAGGAAGCCAGGGGCAGTGCTCAGGCCCTGAGTCCAAGCTCCAGGACTGGCAAAAAAAAAGTACATGATCGGGCACAGAAATGAAAGGACAAAGGGTGAACAAATACAGCAGTGGTACTTACTAGACACCATGTAGGTGGGGACAGGAGGGAAAAACTAGGAAAGAGCAAGGGAAGAGATGACATTGTCCAAAAAGAAATGTACTTATTACTTGACTTATGTAATTGTAACACCTCTGTATATCACTTTATAATAACAAAATTTATAATAAGAGTTTTAAAAATTATATGACTATGCTTTCTAGATTGCAAAGTGACTCAGATGCAATTATCAGTATTCATGTATTTACCAATCTCATATTGCTACTGTATATCTTGCCTGTACTAAGCCTGGGACCATAAAATGAAGACGATAAGGCTGGGCTTGCTTACCACTCAGGAGGCTGAGGCCAGCCTGGGCTACATAGTGAGTCTGTGGAAGACAGAGGGGGAGGAGAAGGAGGAGGAGAAAAGACTCAGAGGTCTATGTCTTCTAAAAGCCTTAGAGATGTAAGGAAGAAATTATAGATTTATACCTCAAATAACTAAAATCAGAGATTCAAATGTATGCCAGTGCTCCTGGCAGCATTATTCCCAGCAGCCCAAAGGTAGACAGAACCCAGGGGTCTGTATGATGTTTCCTATTCCCTTTATATATGACCCTGGATTTGTCCAATTCCATGCTATAATTTTTCATGAAAAGCAACGTGTTGCTATTTTCAGACAGACTCATTACAACACTCCAGTCTTCTTTGTCTGCCTTTCTCTTTGATTTCTTTTGAGATGGGGGCTTTCAACTTCTGGGCTCAAACTATCCCCTGGCCTCAAGCTGAGTAGTTGCCTCCAGCCTTTCCCTCCTCTAGTCCCTGTTCCACACCTCAAGCTCCCTGCCACCTGATTGCCCTTGGCTTTAGCCAATCTGCACTTGAGATTCCATGGAGAATACACGTTGGGTTCTCCATCCTCAATCCTTTGGATATATGCAGATGGAGAAGCCTGCAGAACACTTCAGCAGTGCCCTGCTCCAGCCACAGGAGGAACCTAGGGGATGGAAATTGGTGACCCAAACTAGTTCTATCCTCAAAAAGGGCCCAGAATGCAAATAAACGAAATTGCTTGTCTTTTTCTTCCCAGTACCCCAAAGACTATGGGTGTGTGTGTAATATATTTATAGTATATATACATATATATGTAATAGTTAATCATATGTATTTAATAGTATACATTTACAATATATTTAGTATATAATATTTAATAGTAAATATAAATATAGTAAATTCTGAACAAAATTGAAATTATGCTCTCAGGAAATGATTTCAGGATGCCTGGCTACTTTGAGAAGGAATGTATTCCTATTTGAATGACAGAGTGTAATGAGAGCACTATCAATAATACCAATAATCATTGGCCACTTAGTGGGTGCTCACATATAACAAACAGAGAACTTGAAATCAATTGGTGAAGATTGGGAAAAAAGCCAAAGATAAGTCAACCTAGAAGAAGCCATGTGCCAGTGGCTCATACCTGTATCCTAGTTACTCAGGAGGCTGAGATCTGAGGATAGCAGTTCAAAGCCAGCCTGGGCAGGAATATCTATGAGACTCTTACCTCCAAAAAAAACCACCAGAAAACTGGAAGTGGCACTGTGGCTCAAAGTGGTAGAGCACTAGCCTTGAGCTGAAGAGTTCAGGGACGGCACCCGGGCCAAGAGTTCAAGCCTATGACTTAAAAAAAAAAAAAAAGAACAAGAAGAAAAGAAAAGAAAAAGAAAGCCTAGAAGAAAAAATAATTTAAAGAAAGAACACCTTAGTTCTGGAGACAGCTCTTGCCTCATGTGCAGAAGCCCTGTGCTATACCCTCAGCACCACATAAAAGAAGACTGTAAGCCCATCACTGGTGCTTCACACCTGTAAGCCTAGCTACTCTGGAAGCTGAAATCTGGAGGATCAATTTTCTGACTCCAAAATAATCAGCAAAAAGCAGGACAGGAGGCATGGCTCAAGTGGTAGAGTATAAGCCATGAGCAAGAAAGCTGAGCACGAAAGCTGAGCAGGTGTAGGGCCCTGGATTCAAACCCTAGTACTGCCAAAAAGAGAAAGCTATTTGAAAAAACTAGTAAAGACTGGGTAGTCAGACTTGGAATCTGCAGGGACTTGCTGAAGCCACTCCACTGTGGTGGGCAGGACTGGGGAGAGAGGAAGTGTTGTAGACAGTAAATTTTGTGGGGAGTAGAGCTGACTCCATCTTGAAAATGAAGTAAAATATTAGGTCAACCTGACCCCAAAATTCTGCTTCTGTACATGGCTTGCTTAACTTGTTTGTTGCTTGCTCTACCCCCTGCCTCAACCCCCTACATCTGTGCCACACTTGCTTAACTTGTTTGTTGCTTGTTGTACCCCCTATGTCAACCCCCTACATCTGTGCTACAGGTTTACCATTATAAACCCCAGCTCGAAGACTATCGGGGGTCACAGTGTTAGTTCCTGAGTCTGCACTGAATCCCTGGCTGGTCTGTTCTCTTTTTACTTGAGACTGTCTCTGAGTGATGGACTCTTGGAGGGACGGGGAATCCCCTCCCTTGAACCTCGTAACAGAAGAAGCACAGATATAAGAAGCAGCAGGTAGGAAGCCCTTAAGGTAAAAGAAGGTGTGGTAGTTTCTGGGAAGTGCAACTCATCTGACAGGGCAATACTACATACAACAGTGACCATAAGTTCTGTCTAAACATTTCCCAAACATAGCTGGAATATGTTTAGTTGAGAGAGTTGCATATAATTTAGTTCCTGGCAGATGCATTACATCTCACCCAAGAATCTCTTAAAAGACTGTCCAGAGGGACAAGAAAAGGTGAAATGACAAATATCCAGGGGATAGGGGTGACATTTGCACTGCACACTCTTGTCCATGCCTCCTGTTCAGACTTTCCGGGAAGTGTTCTGCTCACCAGTCCCAGCTCTTAGCCAACAGATGGGGGTGGGTGGGGTTCACCCTGCTTCTGTAATATAGACGGCAAACAAGGTTTTCCTGAGGTCACACAGCAAGAGCTTGATATGTGAGGAATTAGATGGATGGATGAGTCCTGTCTCCCCTCAGAAAAGTCTCCTGATGAGCAAGAATTCTAGACACCAAATAGCCAAGAGACTTTCCAAGCTAAACATCTGCTATGAAATGCAGGATGCACTGAATTATGCCCAACCCAGCTAGATACACCACCCTGTGGTTCCCAGGAGAGCATCTCCCTGGCCAGATTTTTCCTCCACTAAAACAACTTCATCTTGAGTAGAAAACTGTTAGAACAAGAGGGGAAGGGACTGCATAGGTTGCATAGGTTTTTTAGCATGCATGTCACATGGACATGGTAGGAAGCCAACCCACTCCCATGCACTACAATGATGCAGGCAACTGCCACAGCCCAACAGACTAGATGGAAAACTAATCTAAGACATCACCAAGGCCCAGGAATTTAGGTGCTGGTAGAGGGTTCTGAAGTACAGCCACAAGAAGCAAGATATTCCAAAGAGAAGGGTATGGATAAGGGAGGTCCTTCAAAGTAACCAGCCTACAACACTTTTTGTTTTTACTAGGACTGGCCAATACCTTACCGTCATGGCCACTAGCTCTCTGCCTCCCTTTCTTTCATCATAGGATTCTATAGGAAAACTGTTGCCAGCATTTATAATTCTCAGTTCCTCAGTTCTCTGACACCATTACCAGTGATGAACTTGGGGCAAATTGCTCAATTAGGTCACTAGTTCAGTACCATTACACACCACATAATGACCTTTCTGTTCGTGATAATATATAGGATGGTGGTCCCATAAGGTGAGAATGAAGCTGCAAAGTTCCTGTCCCCGACTGACCAGGTCACCACTGTACTATCTTCAGACAATACCTACTGACATGCTCAAAGTGATGCTGGTATAGACAAACCTACAGCACTGGCAGTAATAATATAGTTAGGAACACCACATAACACAGTCATAACACTGACAATACACCTATGGATACTTGATAATGGTGATACATGGCTATGTTATTTGCTTACTTATTTGCTCTAGGATACTTATATCATTATTTTATTTCATTGTGGCTGACAGCATCAGATCCAGGGCCTATGCATGCTAGGCAAGCTGCTCTTCAGTCCTGAGCCATGCTCCCAGCAATTTGCATTTCTTCTGCACATACATAAAGTTTATGGTGAAGTAGTTGTCATTGTGCCAGCAGCCACTACAGACATTTCACTTTACTAAGTCTCTCAATCACGTCATTTTCTCACATGCTTGATTTAATCTTATGTCATTGTGTTCACCGTGGCTCCTAATGCATACAAAACCCACTGCTTGTATTTCTGGGAAGAGGCCGTGTTGAATAATTGACCTGGAAATTAAATTCAAAGAAAACCCATGGGCATTTCTCACTAGTCAAGCATGTCCCAGTCATCATGGTTATGGGCTTAGCTCAAGAACAAGGTACTGTCAGCTTTTAAAGGATCTCCTTTATCAAAGGTGAAACTGAAGTTTTAGGCCACAGGCCCAAACTCCAGAGTTCTTGCAGGTTGGAGATGCATTCTTCTCCCAGTTGAGCCTTCCCATAAGACTACAGATCTGCCACTGGCTTGACTCCAGCCTAGGAGAAATCTTGAGACACTCACCCCAATCTACCAAAGAAGCAGACAGATAATGGCGAAACACAGAGAAAGGGGGACAATTAAGGGGCACAGGCATGCTCTGGGGATGAAAGCATTTAACTTATTCTTTAGAGCACAGGCAGAGCTTTATGTTCAAACAGAAAGAATTTGTTCAGGGGTGGGAGATATGCATAGTTAACCAGTATCAACCACATAGGTGTGGCTTGGTTGATCATTATCTCAGTCCTGGCATTGGGAGGGTTCTGGAACAGGGGAAGCTATTATTGCTGTCCTCACTGTGGGAGAGTAATCTTGGCCAGGGTATGTAAGGCTTTGTTACCTAATGGGTGGTCTGTTCTGAGGAGGCACTCCTGTTTCTTTTCTTAGGAACAGTTTCCCTTGCCTCTCCTTATAAAAATATTATCAGTCCTGTCCTTGGATTCCAAACTAGCTGCAAAGGGAATGGCTCAGAGCCATTCAGAGGCTGAGATACAGAACTTTTCTCCTAGTTTTTTGGGGTTTTTGCCAGTCCTGAGGCTTGGACTCAGGGCCTGAGCACTGTCCCTGGCTTCCTTTTGCTCAAGGCTAGCACTCTGCCACTTGAGCCACAGCGCCACTTCTGGCCGTTTTCTGTATATGTGGTGCTAGGGAGTTGAACCCAGGGCTTCATGTATGTGAAGCAAGCACTCTTGCCACTAGGCCATATTCCCAGGCCTTTCTCCTACTTTTAATTTGTAGGTCCAAATAAGAAGTCAGTGCTTTTCAGCAAAAGCAGCGTCTCAGTATCTATTCTAAAGGCATCCACTATCAGATACAGGAAGAACTAGGTTGAAGATAAGACACAGAAGTGTATCTTTCTCAGCACCGTGATATTCACAATTAAAGCAAAAGTATGTGATGCTGGAAAGATAAAGGAGCTTGAGCTGTGGAAATAAATGATTTGCAACTATGAAAACAGAACACGGAAACCTATTAGGAATGGTTTTGGGGGGAGGGGAGCAGGGAATAAAATAGCTGTAGTGAAATAATCAGTGAAATTGATTAATATACAATGTAAACATGTGTAGAAATAAATCAATGAAATCCCCTTCCCCATATAATTAATACAAGCCAGTAAAATAAGTAAATCTATAAAATGTGTGATGTTGAAAGAAAAGGCTAGACTCACCATCATGTTGAACTTCCTGCTATCTCTGGATAATTTAAGTGATCAAGAAGCATGTGCCAGTATGCCTGTAATCCTAGCTACTTAGGAGACTGGGATCTGAGGATCATGTCTCAAAGCCAGTCAGGGAAGGAAAGCCCATGACACTCTTATCTCTAATAAACTACTGAAAAAACAACAATCAGAAATGGCGCTGTGACTCAAGTGGTTGAGTGCTAGCCTTGAGCACAAAAGAGGCTCAGGGACAGTGCCCAGGCCCGGAGTTCAAGCCCCAGGACTGGCAAAAAAAGAATAGTTTTACATTATGCATGGTGAAGGCAAGGGGTGGGTCTTCCAGGGCTGATGTGAAGGCAGCTGAAGAATTTTTTTAAGCTGGTCACAAAGCGAAAACACTTGCTAAAACAAACCTTCATTATGGATGAAACCTCCCTTTTAGATGCCTACCAGGACTTTCACCCTTGAGGAAGCCAAATCCATGCCAAGAATGGTCTTGCTTGGGAAAATGGTCTTGATGAATTCAAGCACATCAATAACTTCATACTGCAGAAGTCATAGATGACCCAGCTCTTCTTCCAAGAAACCTTCCTGAATTGTTGTGCCTGAATAAGGAAGAAAATTGCAGAATTAGTAAGGTTCATATTTTTGGAAAATAAAAAGTTAGTGCCTTTTTTGTGGGGGTGGGGAGGGAGTGTGAGGCTTGAACTCAGGGCCTAGGCACTGTCCCTGAGATTTTCTGCTCAAGGCTAGAGCTCTACTACCACTTTGAGCCACATCACCACTTCTGGTTCAAAGCCAGCTGTCTAGGAAAGTTCATGGTGCTTAACTCCAATTAATCACCAAAAGCCTGAAGTAGAGCTGTGGCTCAACTGTGTGTTAGCCTTGATAGAAAAAAAAAAGGGGGGGAGGGAGAGGGGCTGGGAATGTGGCTTAGTGATAGAGAGATTGCCTAGCATGCATGAAGCCTTGGGCTTGATTCCTCAGCACCACATAAACAGAAAAGGCTGGAATTGGCACTGTGGCTCAAGTGGCAGAGTGTTAGCCTTGAGCAAAAGGAAGACAGGGACAGTGCTCAAGCCCCGAGTTCAAGCCCCAGGACTGGAAAAGAGACAACAAAAAGCTCAAGGAGAGTGCCCAGTCCCAAGTCCCTGAATTCAAGCCCCAGAAATAGAAGTAGCATATGGAAACAAAGAAAGAAGGAAAGAGAGGAAGGAAGGAAGGAAGGGAGGGAGGGAGGGAGGGAAGGAAGGAAGGAAGGAAGGAAGGAAGGAAGGAAGGAAAGAAGGAAGGAAGGAAGGAAGGAAGGAAGGAAGGAAGGAAGGAAGGAAGGAAGGAAGGAAGGAAGGAAGGAAGGACTTTAGCCATAGCTCTAATGGCTTGACTTCAGCCTGTGAGAAACCTTGAACCAAAAGCTACTTCCTGGATTCCTGAAACACAAGGACAATTAATATTTGTTGTTTTGAATTCCTATGTTTAAAAACAATTCGTTACACAATTGTAGCTAAGCAAACACAACTATAGACTCCTATTTTTCCCATACAAATTCAAAGCAATTTGTCAATAATAAATATTTCTTAATTTTTTTCCACCTCTGGTCAATTTCTAGAACCCTGGCTTTTAGTCTTACAATTTTTTTTTCCAATTTAAGACTTGTATTTTGCCAAGAGGATTTGACAACCCCCTTCACTCAACCACAGCTAGGAAGTCCCTAAGGATGTGTGCTGCTATTTCATGCATAAATTTAATTCAGAATAACTTGATGCCAATTTCCTTTCGTTTAAGTGCTAACAAGATGTGATTTCTCTGTGTGTGTGTGTGTGTGTGTGTGTGTGTGTGTGTGTGTGTGTGTGTGCATGTCAATACTGGGGCTTCAGCTCAAGGCTTCGTGTTCTTGCTTAGTCTTTTCTGCTCAAGGCTGATGCTCTACCAACTGAGCCACAGCACCACTGACTGCTTTTTTAGTAGTTAATAGGAGAGAAGAGACTCACAGACCTTCCTGCTTTGGCTGGCTTTGGGCTGCAATCCTCAGACCTCAGCCTTTATTGAGTAGCTAGGAGTATAGGCATGAGCCACGCACACCCAGTGAAGATGTGCTTTTTATTTTGCTGCCTGAGCTTACAGAATGGCTACATCATTCCTTCACTGGCCTGTGTTGTCAGCTCCCCAAAAGGCAACCTGAACTTTCTCTGGTCATTGAGGAGAGCAGCATCCTTGTTCTAGAAAAGCAAAGCTATGAATAAAACCTCTGTGCAGGTAGTATCTAAAAATACAGTAATTCACCTCAATGACATCCTAATGGGGCTCCTAAGGAGATCCTTGAAGGGGATTGTTCTGACTTTTATTTAGAATTTCAATTGGTAGAACTCTGAGGGGAAACACTGAGTGGCTTGGAGAGCAGGCCTGAAGAAGAGCAGGGAATACGATAAGACTTTGAGGGTCCTTGAAGAAAAACCAAGTTTCCAGGTAGAGGCATAATTCTGGAGAGGAATGACAGGACCACCTGTGATTTCCGAAGGGAGCAGGACAGGACATCCTGGCCCAGCTCAAAGTCAGCTCCTTGAAACCACAGTGACACAGGCTGCTGTTCCAGAAAGCCAGGCCTTTTGTTGCCTTCATTTATGATGCAGGATAATCATCAAACACCGGCTGCTTGAGTCTGTGTGCCAGCCTTGATGGGGACACAGGGATGCCAGTGTGGGTGCCAGCGTGGGTGTCAGCAAAGGCTCTGGAAACAGGATGAAAGGCATTGTGAACACAGGGGGCCCCTAGGAGCCTCTAGTTACCATCCATGGCTTCCTGCACTGAAGCCTCTTGGGACCTCATGGCCACCTTGAGGGCAGAGCCAGGCTGGAGGGCAAAGAGATCAACTCTACAGACTGGACAGCTCTTTTTTAGTGATCTCACTCATAGTCACAGGAAAGACTGCGAATATCTGTCTGTAGCCACCTCCTCCATGCTCAGGGCTTTTGAACCACCTAATTAATGGAGCCAGCCTCTCATGCCTCTCCATCATAGAAGCCTGCTTTGTTGTCTCTCTAGCACTTACCTGCCTTGGTTTCTTTGTTCAGTTGTTTAGTATCTGCCTTGTCTTCACCAGAGCATGACCCCAGAGCAGCTCAAGTTAGATTGTATTCATGCCCATGTATGTATGGCCAACAGTGGACATCATGCAGTAAATCTGTGTGTGAGTGTGTGTGTGTGTTGTGCCATCCTGGGGCTTGAACTCAAGGCCTGGATGCTATCCCTTAGCTTTTTTTGCTCAAGATTGGCACTCTATCACTTGAGCCATAGCTCCATTTCTGGATTTTGGGTGGTTATTTGGAGATAAGAGTCTTATAGACTTTCCTGTCTGGGCTGGCTTCACACGCTGATCCTCAGGTCCCAGCCTCCTGAGTAGCTAGGATCACAGGCATGAGCCACCAGTGCCGCATCTATATTCCTTTCTAAACTATGAACCACTGGGGGCAGGTCCTTGATTTAGGTGAAAGTAAACAGTGTTCTTTTTTAGGCTTTCCGAAGCTGGGTGGCATCTATTATTTTATTTCACTAGGTCACACTGGAGAGAGGACCCTGTATTGGGCTTCCTGGACCTGAGAAGGGATCAGTAATAATGCAAAATTAATTTTTTTTAAAAGTGGACAGCAGGGGACGCTGTGGCCAGTCCATGAGCCATAATAGACTTAAAATGACAATTTTAGGTTTAACATGTACAGTTGACTTTTTGACATAGCAAGGCCAAAAGTAACTTTCTGAATATTTTTTTCTTATGTATAAGTGGAAAGGACATTTTTCACATAAGTGGGCTATTATTTTGAAAAGAACTTTATCATTGTGTATCTAACAACAATAACTAGCCTTTGATTATGGTGACCATTCTTTACTGGGGTGTGTGTGTATGTGTGTGTGTGAGAGAGAGAGAGAGAGAGAGAGAGAGAGATTATTCTATTACTATTACAGTAAAACACAGTTGAATGATTCCCCCACACACATCCCCATTACCCAAGTAATTAAAGTCTATTAACAGTGAAGTTGATAAATTGTTGTTGAGGAAAAATTAAGATTATCTTTTTTTTTGCCAGTCCTGGGGCTTGAACTCAGGTCCTGAGCACTGTCCCTGGCTTCTTTTTTGCTCAAGGCTAGCACTCTGCCAACTTGAGTCACAGCGCCACTTCTGGCCTTTTCTATATATGTGGTGCTGAGGAATCGAACCTAGGGCTTCATGTACATGAAGCAAGCACTTTTGCCTCTAGGCCATATTCCTAGCCCCTAAAATTAAGATTATCTAAAGGAAAAAAAGCAGAAATTTATTTGTGTGGCCATCTTACATGCTTATGTCTCTTACAAAGAAGCTTAATACTATAGCAGTGATGTAATGAGGAATTACATCTTACTGTTGATGTATGTATGCTCTGGTACACAGATGTCATTTTGTTGTCACAGCACTACAGTGAAATACATAAATAAAAACTTAAATTCATAAAATGATAAAAAATAAAAATAAAAAAGTAGGCAGCAGGGGGCGCTGTGGCCAGCCCATGAGCAATCCAAGAAAAAGAACCTAGCTATGGTTCTCAGCTTAGAATTATAGAAGGCCTAGCATTCTATTAAATGACTCAGGCACCTCAGGACCTAAGAACCTGGGAGTGGACTGGCTGAGGTATGGCTGCCTCCAGGTCACTTCACCACAATTAGGCCCCAGTACAAGTATCTCTCATGCATGGGAGCTGAGAAACAACATTGGAAGCTTTGAGAGAGCCAAGCCAGTCCCTCCAACTCTGCCTGGGCCTCAGGAAGTAAAATGCTGGTGTCAGATCAAGCCCAGGTATATAGGCTGGCAGTGATGGGCACAGTGCACAGCAGGCTAGCTGGATTGGGTTTGTATCCTAATACTGGCACTGGGGAAGGCAAAGGTCCTGGGGATGCCTCAGGCACACCCCTCATAGACTCCTTGCATCTGACCTCATTAGGCTTCCCCATGTTTTGGTGGTCAGGACAATGTACTTGTATCTTGAAGTCCTGTGGTGGGTCCCTCACTCCTCTGAGCATCATTCCTGCCTTTTGGAAACAGTATACTCCCTTCCTTTGGAGAAAGTCAGTTCTCCCATGGGTGAGGTTCCAGCAGGGCTGCCATCTACCATGATCTCACAGGGCCACACTGACTCTGAGCCCAGGCCTCACTCCATCCCCGAGGCGGGAAAGAGCCAGGAAGGCAGGTCTCCAAGAAAGCTCCCAAACCCAGGAGACCAAGATTGGACTCAGAATCTAGGCTTAGCAGTCTCAAATTCTTGGAGAGCTGTCACCCACAAGACACCTCTGTCCCTGGGGACTTGATTGGGATAAAGAGACAAAATAAAGACTGTCCCTAACTCTACTTGGGTGGAGGACACAGCAATGGAACGTAAAGCTCTCTCCGCATTAACATTTCTCTTTCTCCTGTTCAAATCAGGCAGGCAGGCCATTTTGTGCCTTCATCAGGTGTCTCAAAAGGGACAGAAATCCAGAGTCTATGACAAGCATAGAGCTTGACCCACGCAACCATTCAATGTGGGTGTTGGTGTTGCTGGAGGCAGCGCCTAGCAGATGGTGAGAGCAGAATGTTAAACTTTCAGGAATTGTGCAAACGGGATGACGACTTGGGGAGCTTGAAAGCTGGTCTAGTGGGAGTGTTTATACCCAGGGGAAGGGGTGCATACCACTAGACAAGAATCCTTCTCTGGCTCCATGGCAGGCTGAAAACTACTGGCCAGCACACTTCTGAACACAACCGTGATCTTTCACTTAGCGTTTATTTGTTTGTGCCGGTACTGGGAATTGAACTCAAGGCTGGTGCTCTACAGCTTGAGCCACACCTCTACTTCTGGCTTTTTGCTAGTTAACTGGGGATAAGAGTCTTGAGGATGTATCTGCCCAGGCTGGCTTCAACCCATGATCCTCAGATCTCAGCCTCCTGAGTAGACGGGAGCCACCAGTGGCCAGCACCCCCTAATATTATCATTCAGACAAACGGCATTTCCACCAAGAGAATGAGTAACAGGGATGGCAGAAAGGACCAAAAAGTGTGTTACACTGAAATCGTTCCTCACTAGAAACCACAACACAGGTTCCTCAAGGAAATAGAAACAAAAGCCTCCCTTAAATTTTCTCCTTCCTTTTACTTGTCTGTCATAGTAATATTCCTACTGGAGATTCTGGAAAGGAATAGGTCTGTGGAGGTTTTTGAAAGCAAAGCTTTGGAGCTTGAGCTAGGGCTTCACCCACTCTGCCACTTTCTAGCATGTGTAACATGGAGTAAGATCACAGTAAGCCGGGGCAGAAGCCAGGCCTCTCTGTCCTGAGACTGTCAAGGATCTTGATCAGCTCTGAGAAGTCTATCCCTTGTCTTCAAGCCTTGCAATGAATGGCGGTTGTCATCCACCAACCTGGTGCACTGAAAGCAAGTGGCATTTAGGGAATATCTTGAAGACTCATAGGAACCCAAGCTTCAATAGTCCAAGAATCTGTTATCTTCTAGGCACATGAAAAAAAAAAAAAAAAGCACACACACACAAAAACAATTACCAAAGTGAATGTTCTATTCCTGTCATTGGACCTTTGGGTCTTAGGAGAAAATGGACAGATCTTATGGGTTTCCACTATTTCCATTTCCCCATCTGTTGCTGGGAAATGACAATAGCCAAGTTACCTTTTGTGGATATATATTAAAAGACTTAGAACTAGCCAGGTGCTGATGATTCACACCCATAACCCTAGCTACTCAGGATAGTGAGATTCTGAGGATCATGGTTCAAAGCTATCCTGAGCAGACAAATCTGAGAAACTTTTACTCAGCCATAAGTGATGTGAGAATGTGAAGGTCTGAGTTCAAGTCCCAGTACTGGCATGCATAGGACACACACACACACACACACACACACACACACACACACACACACCACACACACAGGCTCAGAACCATTGCAAATTTGTTACTGAAAGGTTCCAGAGGTTCTCAGTTAGATCCACTTAGGATCATGATTGCTGTAATTGCTCCCTTAGACTAAAAATGAAGTGTTACCATTCACCTTTAGCCAGTCATAACAAACCCAGAGGGAAAGGCCTTGGCCCAGGCTTTCATAGAGAGCTATTGAAGCTATTTTCCTACCTAGCTGTTTAAATCAGGGTGAATAACCTGGTGGTTTTCTGATGACTCTCTCCACACACATTAAGGGCCAAGAGTGTACCTGCACACTGACTAATGCACTTGAGGGCAGGAGCCTCTACCTTCTTTCTTTGTTTGATTGTCACTAGATTTTTCTGTTTTGAGGTGTGTATGGACTTGCCTGTACACACATGTGTATGTGTGGTCTGTTTAGTGGGAGACTTTGGAAGCCTAGAATAGTCATGGAGCACTGTATAAGATCCTCCAGAAAAAAAAAAAAAAAGACAATGAGAGACTATTTTAAAAAAGAAAAGAGAGAAAGAACGTAGGGGACACACACACACACACACACACACACACACACACAGGTCTTTTTCTGTTGCTCGTGTCACTGCATCATAGCTCTCCTGCTTACCTCCATGTGTCTCTTTGCTTTCTGTGCCCTCATTATTTGAGCCTCATTAACACTTCCAAAACCAGAAGCCATTTTCTGACACCGTCCCCCACATTCCTCGGGTCCTTTTTATCACTCTGGATTTCCCAATCTGCACTCAAGTTCTGCTTCACGTCAGCTGCTCCAATCAAAAAAGGTAAAAAAACAAAAAACTCTTGTAATCATTATTTATTTTAAAATTCAGTTTTATTGAAGTATTAACATTCACTCATTCATTTTTTTGTAATTTATTTATTAATTAAACAAAAAAATTTTGACAAGGTGTTGTGCAAAAAGGATACAGTTACATAGTAGGGCAGTGTGTACATTTCTTGTGATATCTTACACCCTGTTTTTCTTTCCCTTCTCTAGGTCAGGTAGACATATATACAATACACAATGTACCAAGAACATATACAGTAGCTACGTGGCCTACGCCCAAGAAAATTTGCCTAGGGCTTTAAATGTAATGTCGACATTAGACAATATGTCGACAGTAGTCTTATATGAACGTACATACATAGCTTTTGAGCTATTGTATTCCACTGAGAGGTCAATTTTTGACCTTTATATGTTGAGTAGTTGTTTGGTTTTAGTTACATACTGTTGGGTCGCTGACCCCATCCTGTGGGAAATACCATTTGACAAGCAGTTTTTGGTTTCACAGACCTGGTCTCTACTGTCTCCCCTTCACCCCATCTTAACAGTCACATATTGGGGAGATCATGCCCCTTTGTTTTCTGTGTTCTAGGCTTGTGTTGCGCAACATTATTTGTTCAAGTTCTGACCACTTCCCTGCGAATACCAATATTTCACCATTCCTAATCGCTATGTAGTATTCCATTGTGTATAGGTACCATATTTTTTGGATCCATTCATCTGTGGAGGGACATCTGGGTTGTTTCCATATTTTGCCTATTGTGAATTGTGCAGTGATAAACATGGAAGTGCAAATGTCTTTTTGATATCTTGGGGCCTGCTGTTCCGGGTAGATGCCTAGAAGTGGAATGGGTAGGTCTATATTGAGCTTTTTGAGGAACTTCCATACTGATCTCCAAAGTGGTTGTACTAATTTGCACTCCCACCCACAATGGAGAAGGGTTCCTCTTTCCCCGCACCCCCTCCAGCATTTGTTGTTGCCTGAGTTCAGAATATAGGCCATTCTAACTGGAGTGAGGTGGTATCTCAGGGTTGTTTTTATTTGCATTTCCTTTACTACCAGGGATGTTGAACAATTCCTCATATGTTTCTTTGCCATTTTTAACTCTTCTCTTTTGAAGTCTCTCTTGAGCTCCTTTGCCCATTTCCTAATTGGTTTATTGTGCTTGGAGGGGCTTAGTTTTTTGAGTTCTCTGTAGATGACAGATATTAGGCCTTTGTTGCTGTGCTGGTAAAGATCCTTTCCCATATGGTTGGCTGTCTTTCTAGTTTGGTGGCTATGTCCTTAGCTGTGCAGAAACTTTTTAATTTATAGTAGTCCCATTTGCCGAGTCTCTCCCCTATTTGTTGTGCCCCTGGGACTATATTCAGGAAGTTCCTTCCTGTGCCTATAAGTTCTAGCGTCTTTCCTACTCTGTCCTTCAGTAGTTTCAAGGATTCAGGTTTGATATTGAGGTCTTTGATCCGTTTTGAGTTGATCTTGGTGCATGGTGATAGGCTTGGGTCTACTTTGAGTTTTCTGCATATGGCTGCCCAGTTCTCCCAGCACCAATAGTTGAAGAGGCTATGTTTATTCCATTGTATGTCTTTAGCTCCTTTGTCGAATACCAGCTGACTGTAAGAGTGTGGTTTTATTTCTGGATCTTCAATTCTGATCCATTGGTCTTCAGGTCTGTTTTTATACCAATACCAGGCTGTTTTTGTTATGATGGCCCTGTAGTAGAGCTTGAAGTCTGGTATTGTGATACCTCCTGCACTGCTTTTTTTTTGCCTAGAATTGCTTTGGCTATTCTAGGTCTTTTGCTGTTCCATATGAATGTATGGATTGCTTTCTCTATTTCAGTGAAGAATGTGACTGGGATTTTGATAGGGATTGCATTGAATTTGTATAACAATTTGAGTAATATGGCCATTTTCACTATATTGATTCTGCCTACACATGAGCATGGGAGGTCTTTCCATCTCCTTGTGTCTTCTTTGATTTCCCTTATTAGATTTTTATAGTTCTCATTAAATAGGTCCGTCACGTCCTTGGTTAGGTACTTTATTTTTTTTTTTTTTTGGCTACTGTAAATGGAATTGTTTCCATAATTTCCTTTTCTGCTTGTACATTGCTGGTGTACAGAAAAGCTGCTGACTTTTGTGGATTGATTTTGTATCCTGCTACTTTGCCAAAATGGTTTATTACGTGTAGGAGTTTGGGGACTGAGTTTTTTGGGTCCTTCAGATATAAGATCATTTCATCTACGAATAGGGATAGCTTGATTTCTTCCTTGCCGATGTGGATCCCTTTGATGTCCTCCTCTTGCCTTATTGCTATGGCTAGGGATTCCAGTACTATGTTGAAAAGAAGTGGGGAGAGTGAGCATCCTTGTCTTGTTCCTGAGTTTAGGGGGAATGATTTAAGTTTCTCTCCATTTAATATTATGTTAGCAGTTGGTCTGTTGTATATGGCTTTTATTGTTTTGAGGAATGTTCCATCTATTCTTGTTCTCTCCAGAGCTTTTAATAAGTATGGATGTTGTATTTTGTCATTCTTGATTTTAGTTCTGTTGATGTGGTGAATTACATTGATTGATTTACGGATGTTGAACCATCCTCGTGACTGTGGGATGAAGCCTACTTGGTCATGATATATAATTTTCTTGATCAGTTTCTGGATCCTATTAGCTAATATTTTATTGAGGAGCTTTGCGTCTGTGTTCGTTAGTGATATTGGTCTGTAGTTCTCTTTTTTTGTTGGGTCTTTGCCTGGTTTGGGAATGAGTATGATATTAGCTTCATAGAATGAGTTTGGGATTTCTCCCTCTGTTTCTATTTTGCGGAAGAGTTTGAGGAGTATTGGTATTAGTTCCTCACTAAAGGTTTTATAGAATTCATTGGTGAATCCATCTGGGCCTGGGCTTTTCTTTGTTGGGAGGTTCTTGATTACCCCCTGTATCTCGCTGTAAGTTATTGGTTTATTTAGTGATTTATTTCTTCTTGGTTCAGTTTGGGCAGTTTATACTTCTCTAAGAATTGATCCATTTCTGTAAAATTATTGTTTTTTAGTCACTCATTCATTTTAAGTATTCAGTTTCTCTTTCACAAGTCTGTATAGTCATATGACTTCTACCATAATCGAGATATAAGACATTTTTTCTAAAAAGCTTCCTCTGGCCGTGTGTGCGCGCGCGCACGTGCACGCACAAGCCTGTCTTGGCTTTCTTGTTCAAGGCTAAGCCTCTACCACTTGAGCCACAGCTCCACTTCTAGGTTTTTGTGGTTAATTGAAAAAAAAGGAGTTTCATGGATTTTCTTTTCAGGGATGGCTGTAATCCTAGCTATTCAGGAGGCTGACATCTGAGGATCTCAGTTCAAAGCCAGACCAGGCAGCAAATAGCCTAAATGGAGCTATGACTGAAGTGGTAAAACACTCTGAAATGCTCAAGAATAGTGCTCAGGCCCTGATGGTTAGGCCCTAGAATTCACACACACACACACACACACACACACACACACACACACACACACACACCACAGAACATCCACAAACTTTGACCCATAATTCTAGGTCTGCCTTTGAACTCTAGGTAGATTTTCTGAAATGGAACTCAGAATTACAAGGCAGCCAGGCAGCTTCATGAGGATCTGCTTCCAGGTATGTGCTCTAAAACACCACATATGCTCTTCAGCTGCTGCGCAAGAACTCAGTAAAACCATCCAACAGGTCCAGCATACCTTTCTTACTCAGCAGAGGAAGTCTCTGCAGTTTATTCTGGTGAGAAATGGGATCAGAGAGAACACAGACTTGGAGGACGAGGGAAAGCAGTGAGGGCATGAAAGGAACAGCTTCATATTGAAGCCAGTACTGGAAGAAGAAAAATGGCAATGAAAAGAGGAAATGGAGGAAAGAATAGACAGTCTAAGAAAACAGGCCAGACCAGGTGATAGATACATTTGGCATCTGGGAAGTCTTATCCTGTAAGTAATTTGCATATTTTATTCTTTTTTTGTTTCTTATTCTAAGATGATTTGTAACCCCCTGAAGACTTGCAAGACAGTGCACTTGCTCTGGGGCTTGTTGAGAGGAAAGAATTGAAGACACTTAAGTTGCCAAGTAGAGATTCCTCTTATTAGAAGGCAATTTCCCATCAGGTGCTGACGGCTCATGTCTATAATCCCAGCTACTCAGGAGGCTGAGATCTGAAGATCACAGTTTGAAGCCAGCCCAGGCAGGAAAGTTTATGAGCCTTATCACCAAAAAAGCTGGAAGTAGAGCTATGGTTCAAGTGTCAGAGTGCTTTCTTTAAGCAAAAGAAGCTCAGGGTCAATGCCCAGGCCCATAGTGCTAGCTCTAGGACTTGCACATGTGCAAGCGCGTGCACACACACACACACACACACACACACACACACACACACACAGAGCAATCTCCCAGCACAGTGTGCTTTGTGAGGGTCAGTAATTGGGCTCACATCAAGGTGCTGACCTGCTCAGTACTTTCAATTACTTATTCAAGGCAGATAATGCTCTATTTTTGCTAGAAACTTCTCGTGAAAACCAAGAAATAATATTCAAATTCTTATTTAGTATCTAGTAAGAGTTGTTGTTGTTTTTCAAAGAAGTTTAAAACAGTCAAAATCAAACTAAGATTTGTTCTTTGAAACTTGGTAAGATAGAAATGCAAAAGGCCAAGAATAACCAACACAATCTGGAAGAAGAACAAAGTGTGAAGACTTTCTCTACTATATATTTAGATGTATCATAAATAATTTTGGCTCCAGTATAGACAAGCTGATCAATGGTGCAAAATAGAAAGTCTAGAGAGAGCCGGGTCTGATGTCTCACACCTGGAATCCTAGCTACTTGGGAGGCCGAGATTGGGAGGACCGCAGTTCGAGGTCAACCTGGGCAGAAAAACTTGTGAGACCTCCCCCCACCATTCTCAACAGTTAGCAGCTGTACATGGTGGTGTAAGCCTGTTATCTGAGCTATGACAAGCAGCTTAGCTTATGCATAAGACTGAGAAGGAAGCAAGACCTACATTTCAGAAATAACCATTAAAAATGCAGAGCTGGAGGTGTGGCTCAGCAGTATGGGCGCCTACCTAGCAGGTATTAAAACCAGAGGTTAAACCCCATTTCTGCCAAAACACAAAGGGAAATAGCCAGACAGAGAAAGATCCATGTGCATATAGATATTTTGTTTATCACAAAGGAGTCACTATTATGCAATAAAGATGGTCTTTTTAATAAATAATTCTGGGAAAATTGTATACTTTGTGGGAGGTACAATCCTGGCCCCTACTTCAAACCATGCGCAAAAATTCATTTTACTTAGGCAACCAATGGCTCACCCCTGCAATCCTAGCTCCACAGGAGGCTGAGATCTGAGGATTTGGGTTCAAAGCCAGCCCAGACAGGTAGTCCATGAGACTACCCACAATTAACTACCAAAGAGCTGGGCTCGAGGCTTGGTTCAAATGGCAGAGGCATTGGCCAGATAAGCATGGTGAATGACCATGAGACCCTGAATTCAAGCCCTGATATTGGGGGATATATATATATATATATATATATATATATATACATAAAATGCTATTAAAATATACATATAATGCTATAAAACAATAAAAGTACATAGTGGTGTATATATGATGTTACATATAAAACAAATAAAAATATAGAATGATAAAACAATATATGTAAATACCTATCACAGTTAAAATCCTGCCTGAATAGAAAAGTCTGTGAGGCTCTTATCTCAAATTAATAAGCATAAAGCCAGAAGTAGAAACATGGCTCAAGTGGTAGAATTCCAGCCTTCAGCAAAAAAAAGCCATGTAAGAGAATGAGGCCTTGATTTCAAGCCCCAGTACTGGCTCATATATACATGCACATACACAATAAATGCTACAACCCATCCATATAAAATTTGAAAACAACATCTGCTCTCAAAACCTTTCCATCATTTAGTGCTCTATGCTCAGGAAGCAACACTATAAAGAAAACAAGGGTAATTTCCACAGAAATTAAGGTAATAAATGCCTTTGGATGGAAGAAGAAGAGGCTGGAGTCATTTTGGGATTTCTAGATTATTAGTGATTTTGTGTTTCCTCACCTAAGTAGGTGAGAAATTTATAAAATTCCATCAAGGTAGTCTACTCATATTATTATTTCTTGTCTTAGATTGACCCAAAATAAAATAGAAAAAATAGAGAAATCAATAGCCACATAAGAAACTAGAATTTAAAAAAAATTAAAAAATAAAAAATAAAAAAAAAGAAACTAGAATAAAGATCTCTTTCTTCAGAGGCACAGAACCGGTGACTCTATCATTAGGTGCCATTAAACTTTCAGAGAGCTAATATTTGCTCCCTTGTACAATGTCTTATGTAAGCATAATCCTTATACCAGAACTAAAAGAGGAAAGAAAAAATACAGACTAAGTTTATTGATAAAAAGACACCAATGTTGTAAACAAAATCACGAATCAAACCTAGTAATTCACTCAAAGAATAATCATGACCAAGTCAGATTCACATTAGACTGAAGGAATATTTCCATGCTACAATATCTAGAAGGCAATCCACAAGAGGCACAAAATAAAGAAGGCAGATTATCTCAACATCGATTTGGTAGATGCCACAAAAGCATTTATATGTGATATAATCATACATTGGGATATTATTCAGCCATGAAAAGGGATGTTGTACTGGTACATGATAACACATAGGAGAAACTAGGAAACATTATGTGATACAAAAGAAGCCAGACAAAAGGCCACAGATTGTATCTTTGAAATTTCCAGAATAAGCAGATTCAGAGACAATTGTTCTACACTAGTAATACAACAACAAATAGGCAAAAAAGAAAACCCCCCAAAAAAACCCCAAACCAAAGATAAAATCAGCTGAGACTGATTGCAGTAGAGTCTTCTGATGATCACAGCTCCAAGTCATTCTGGGTTGGACTTGTACCAATACGCACTACTAAGCTAATGGATCATACAATCATCTCAACAGAGACTGAAAGGTCACTTAGAATCAAACATACATCACTATTTTAACAAACAAACCAAAACAAAACACAGGAAGTCTTTGTATCTTAGGTCTAGCTGGATTTGTGGGTTTGCCATTATAAAAATCCAGTCTCACACTCTAATTCTCTTTAAAGAAAAAAGTTATTACCTGCATCTCTCTATACTTTTTGTGTGCTTTATTTATGTGTTTTGATTTGTTGGATTTTCCATAGTAAGAAAAAAAAGTAAATGTCCTTAAGAAAATTCCATTTACAAACTAAAATAAGTTGAGAACAAATATTTGCAACAGTATAGTAAAGATAGTGCTAAAAGTGCTAATTGTGGGGACAAGGATGAAGCTCAGTGGTAGAGCACTTGCCTGACCTATATGAGATCATGGGTTCAATCCCAGCACTGGAAAGGGTATGGAAAGTGGGGGTGGGGGCTGAGGGGGAACTTAGTGTTGTTATGAACTCCTCAATTTACAGAGATCATATAAACCATCAAAAACAAGACAACCTCAAAACAAAATGATAGGTAAGGATGTCAATGAGTAGAGCAAAAAGAAAAGAACTTAAAGTAGCCAAAGAACACATGAAAATGGCCAGAAAGAAAAAAAAGAAAGATGAACATTCCCTTCCTAGTATGAGCAGGGATGACAGCAAGCAGTGTTGGGAGAAGCAGTTGGTCAGTCGTGGAGCTTCAACTCAGGGCCTGAATGCTGTTCCTGAGCTTTTTGCTCAAGGCTAGCATGCTACCATTGCATCACTTCTGATTTTCTGTTGATTGGAGATAGGAGTCTCATGGACTTTCCTGCCCAGGCTGTCTTTGAACCTCAATCCTCAGATCTCAGCCTCCTAAGTAGCTAGGATTATAGGCATGAGCCCCCAGCACCTAGTAGCACTACTTTTTAGAAGGCTCACCATTTGATGCCTAGCTGGGGCTGGAAAGTTGATGAGACTTATCTTCAATTAAGCTTCCTCTCCTGTGGTTTAAGTGATAGAGCACTAGCTTTGAGCAAAAAAAGCTCAAGGGGCAGTGCCCAGGCTCTGAGATCAAACCCCAGGGTGGGGGTGGAGGTAGAAACAAATATTGTAATGTTCCATTTGATTGATTATCTATTTATTTATGCCAGTCCTGGGGCTTGAACTCAAGGCCTAGGGTACTGTCCCTGACCTTCTTTTGCTCAAGGCTAGCACTCTACCACTTGAGCCACAGTGCCACTTCTGGCTTTTCCTGTTTATGTGGTGCTGAGGAATTGAACCCAGGGCTTCATGTATGCTAAGCAAGCACTCTACCACTAAGTCACATTCCCAGCCCTCCATTTGATTATTTTTTGAGTAACCAAAATCACACAGCAGAAATAAGCCCACCCAGCTGTAGTCATCTGATTCTGAACAAAGGTAACAAATGACACTTTCTTCAACAAGTGGTACAAGGAAAACTGGATATCCATATGTAGAACACTAAAAGTAGGTCCCTGTCTCTCATCTTGTATAAAACTCAGGTGATGTATGCCTGTAATCCTAGCACTTGGGAGGCAGAAGCAGGTGTATTATAAATTCAAGGCTAGCCTGTGCTACAAAAAGGAAACTGTATAAAAAACAGACAAATGAACAAATAAATCAATTCAAAGTAGACCAAAGGCCTGAATGTAAAACCAGAAACTTAAACTGCCAAAGGAAAACAGAAAAACATTTCATGATCTAGGCATATATAATGGACTTTCTGAGTAGGACTTTAATAGCTCAGAAGTTAATAGCCAAGAAGCCACAAATGTGATTGCATCGAATAGAGAGCTTCTGCACAGCACAAGAAGTAACTACCTACAGAATGGGAGAAAGTGTTTTTCAGCTATTCATCTGAGGGATTAATATCCATAATATATTAAGAACTCAACAGTTTGTTTATCTATCTTTGAGATGTTAAAAGGGGGCACAGAAATGGAAGGACAAAGTGAACAAATGCAGCAGTGGTACTCACTAGATATTATGTTGAAAATGAACTATACAACTTGTGGGTGGAGCAGGAGGGAAAAGGTGGGAGAGAGTGAGGGAAAGGGTGACATTGTTCAAAAAAATGTATTCTTTATCTGACTTATGTAACTGTAACCCCTCTGTACATCACCTTTACAATAACAACTAAGAAGAAAAAGTATAGCCAGGCACCTGGCTCACACCTGCAATCCTAGCTACTGAAGAGGTTGAGATCTGGAGGATCTCAGTTAAAACCAGCAAGGCTAGAAAACTCTTGGATATTCCACCACCAATTAACCAGCAAAAAAACACTGAGCTAGAGGCATGGCTCAAATGGTAGAGAGCACCAGCTGCGAGCAAACAAGCTCAGTAGAGTGTGAGGCTCTGAGTTCAAACCCTGCTACTGGCAAAAGAAACCCCAAACAAACCCAACAACAACAACAAACATCAACGAGTAATAAAAATGACCAATAAACACATGGAAAAAAAAAACAACAACTTCAACACCTTTTGCCATAAGGGAAATGAAAAATTGAAACTCCATTGAGATTCTATCTCCTTCCAATCAGAATGACTGTCATCAAGAAAAGAAACAACAAATGCTATGCAAGCTGGAGTTAGAGGTGGGGTGGGGAATGCAGGACCCCTGTATGTTTTTGTTGGAAATGTAAATTAGTTCTATGGAGAGTAGTATGAAGGTTCTCATACAACAAAAAGTGGAAATAACATGGGCTCTAGCTATCCCACTCCTGGAGGTACATCTATAGGAATCAAAGTTATCACCCAGTAGAAAGACCTGCATACTTATGCCTACTGCAGCAGTATTCACAAGAACTGACTCAAGCAATCGGCCCGAGCACCCATATCCATGGGTGAATGGATAAAGAAAATGTGATACCCATATACAGTGGAGTATTATTCAACCACAAAGAAGAACAAAATGATATAATTTTCAAGAAAATGGATGGAACTGAATAGCATCATGCTAATGAAAATAAACCAGTTTCATTTACTACCATCTCCAACAAGTCAAATTTCAAATTAATAATGTGATCCATTATTTATCTTTCTTCAATTTTTGCTTTTTTCTTTCCATTGCCCTGGATACTCACTTGCCTGTCTGAGCTTGACGTTCATCATCTTGTGCCTGCTAAACTCTTGAATGAAATATCTTACAAGAGCTTCCTCCCTGCTAGGGCTACTACATTCCCTAAAGATCACCACCCTCAAACTTTGTGTAACACTCCTAGCACCCGGTACATGCAAACATGCACTGAAAGCTCAGTGAGTATTTGAGACAATAACTTCTTTTTATGACTGTGATAGTTGTTCTTCCTTTAAAACCTCAAAGCTGTATGTTGGGCGAGCAATCTTGCCACTAGGCCATATTCTCAGCCTGTAGCTCACGTCTATGTCTATAATCCTACCTACTCTGGAGGCTGAGATCGGAAGATTTCAGTTCATAGCCAGCCCGGGCAGGAAAGCCCATGAGACTTTTATCTCTAATTAATCAGCAAAAAGCCAGAAGTGGCTCAAGTAGTAGAGCATTAACCTTGAGAAAAAAAAAAAGAAAGAAAGAAAGCCAAGGGTCAGCCCTAGTTTTAGCACGATAAATACATAATAAATAAACCAGCAAACATATCTTTGATCCTTCCATATCTGTGATTCTTCTCTTCTCTCTAGGCAGAGCAGAGAAAAATGCCCTGGGGAACAAAGGGCCTACGCTTGGCCACCAGCTTCAGGAGTGCCTCTAACCTCAGTGTCCTCTAGAATAGGAAGATGAGATCACCACCCTGTCCCGCTGCTGTTGCCGGCTCTTGGCAAGGGCATTACACCTTCTTCTCCACTCAGTTTATATCAGTACTGGCTCTTGCTATGGTTTGGGTTTTAAATGTCCTCCAAAGCCCACGGCCTCCTGAGGGGATACTGGCTCTTCCCACCATGGTTTCTTCTCTTACTTGCTTCCATCTAAATGTATTCAAGAAACGCGTGGTAGTGTCATTTTTATTTCACACTGTGGTCTGCTGTTCTGTGTTGTTTATTACAACATTTTCCACAACTTTCTTTTTTCTTCTTCATCTCTAAAAATAGCCACTATCATTGCTTGCCCAAATTTTCCACCTGAGCTTATTTTTCATTTTTGAGGCCTTCAGCCCAGCTGCTGAGTGCTGTCTCAGCAGCAAAGAAATACGGGTATTTAACCCCAGGACAAAGTCAAAGGTTCCGCTTTCCTGCAGAGCAGCTGCAAGTCTGTCTTTGTTCTCAGCATGAGAAGAGTGGAACTGGTTTGTCATGAGAGATCTATAAATGGGAAGAGCTTGAAGTTTTGCTAAATATGTTTCTGAAATTCAGTGGTATATCTTAGATTTATCTTATGACAAAATCAAGCTTATAGAAAGGCTCAAACTATCATAGCCTGGGTAATTTATAAGCCTGGAAATTTATTGTTCACATTTTGGACAAGATCAAGGTTCTGTGTGCTTCAGCATGTGGTGAGGGCTGGCTTTCTGCTCTAGGAAGTGCTTTCTACTGCTTCCCATATGGCGGAATGGGTGAGCGCTCTCTCTCTCTCTCTCTCTCTCTTTCTCTCTCTCTCTCTCTCTCTCTCTCTCTCTCTCTCTCTCTCTCTCTCTCTCTCTCTCTCTCTCTCTCTCTCTGCCAGTCCTGGACCTTGAACTCAGGGCCTGAGCACTGTCCCTGGCTTCTTTTTGCTCAGGGCTAGCACTCTGCCACTTGAGCCACAGTGCCACTTCTGGCCGTTTTCTATATATGTGGTGCTGAGGAATTGAACCTAGGGCTTCATGTATACAAGGCAAACACTCTTGTCACTAGGCCATATTCCCAGCCTTGCTCTCTCTCTTTTTAAACTGTTACTGTAAAGGTGATGTACAGAAGGGTTACAGTTACACAAGTCAGGTAATGAGTACATTTGCTTTTGAACAGTGTCTCTCCTTCTTCTACTATCTCCTAGTTTTTCCCTCCCATCCCAACCAACAAGTTGTATAATTAATGTCAACACAGTGTCTAGTATTACTGCTGCATTTGTTCACCCTTTGTACCACCATTTCTGTGCTACCTCCCTTACCCTCTCAAAGACAGATAAACTGTCAAATAAGACAAAAGGAAAAGAAAACAAATACAGAAAAAAAGAAAAAAATAACCACCCCTCTTTTCATTTCTTGGAGTTCATTTGGAAAAATATTATTTTATATGATCATATGCACATAGCTGTTGAGCCTTTGTGATCCTCTCCTAAGAATATCCTCCTTTAGTCTCACTCCATGTGAATGCCTAGACACCTGTATAATTTATCAGGTCCCAGTGTATTTTTTCTATCTTTTATCATCCGGTGTGTTTAACTTATAGATTTATAGGCACATTCTAATTACCACAAATGAAGAAACCATGCAATGTTTCTATGGGTCTGGCTTACTTGGCTTAATATAATTTTTTCCAGGACTCTCAATTTCTTTATGAATGGTACAGTATCATTATTTCTGATGAAATAGAATTCCATTGTGTGTGCATGTATATATAATGTTCACTTGATCCATTTGTCCACTGAGAGGCATATGGGTTGAATCCATATCTTGGTTATGGTAACAGTGCTGCAATGAACATGGTTATACTGGTAGCTTTATTGTGGTCTTGTTTGTGGTTTATTAGATAAATGCCCAGGAGTGGAACTGCTGGGTCACAGGGAAGCTCTATGTTTGCTCTTTTTTTTTTTTGCCAGTCCTGGGGCTTGAACTCAGGGCCTGAGCACTGTCTCTGGCTTCTTTCTGCTCAAGGCTAGCACTCTGCCAACTTGGGCCACAGCACCACTTCTGGCCTTTTCTATATATGTGGTGCTGAGGAATTGAACCTAGGGCTTCATGTACATGAGGCAAGCACTCTTGCCACTAGGCCATATTCCCAGCCCTGTTTGGTCTTTTGAGGAATTTCCATACCACTTTCTAGAGGGGTTGAACAACTTTATATTCCCACCAACAGCATAGTAGAGTTCCCTTTTGGCCATATCTCTGCCAGCATCTGTTACTGTTAGTTTTCTTGATAATGGCATTCTAACTGGGCTGAGGTGGAATCTCAGTGTTGTTTTGATTCACATTCTTTTGTGGCCAGAGATGTTGGACATTTCTTCATGTACCTATTAGCCATTCTTTCTTTTTCTGAGAAGTCTCTCTTTAAGTTTTAGATCATTTATTAAATGGGTTGTTGTTTCTTTCAAGGTTTGTATTGGGGGAGGGGTTAATTTTTTGAGCTTTAAGTATATTTTAGATATGAGGCCCTTGTCTGATGCATAGCTGGTTAAAAAAAAAAAACACTCCCATTCTGTGGAATTTCTATTTATCTTGCTAGGTATGTCCTTTGCCATGAAGAAACTCTACAGTTTGATAAAAATCCCATTTATCTAGCCTTTGATTTGTGATACTGGATCTTTACTTAGGAATTTTCTACCCATGCCTGGGAGCCCTTTCCTCCTATCCCTTCCTGTAATACTTTCATGGTTCAGATCTCTATTGTTTTTTAAAGGGCATTCAGTTCATTCACCCTGTTCAGTTTAGGACCTAGACACTTCTGGAAGGCCCTGCTCTTAACAGCATGGCACTGGATTAGGTTTCAATATGGACACTGTAAGAGACACAAACATTTAGAACCTGCCTACTGGTAAGGCAAGTTTTCGTGAGGAGTGGGTTTTTAGAAGAGAGAACTACCTTTGATGTAACATACATGTAACCTGTTTTTTTTCCAGGCCAGTTTTGCCAGGGGTTACAAATGGGGTGAGAGGATGAGCAATATTTCTGTGATCCAGCCAGCTTCATAGCCAGAACTTGGCTTAATACATTCTATTACAATCATAACATGGGCCCACATTTCCATTTGCACTGGGCCTTGTACATTTTGTTCCCATTGCTACTCCTGCTTGTCAAATGCAACCTCAATTACCCAGGAACCCTGCAGCAGTTTTCCCAGATGTTGATGAAACTGGTCATCTATTTTGTGCTTGCTTCATTTCCTTCCTCTTCAGCCTCTTCCTCTTAACTCTGTGGTCAGGATACGTGGCTGCCCTAGGGGAGCTGCAGGGTGGATGTTGTGTCCCATGGAGTCCCCAGAGGGCTGAAGCCAACTATCTGTCCCCTCAGCTCTCCTGTCTCTGAGATGCATTGTATTACTTGTCACAAAGCCTTTCTGCTTGCCCTCAGATATCACAGAGTGTTTAGCATGAAAACTACTTCTGGAACATCTGCATGTGGCCCCTCTCCTTTCTCTAACTCTCTAGAAAGTGGCTTGTTCCCTCTCCAATCTTCCCCTTCCCTAATCGCCTTGCTCTGAAGTTTCCCTCTTCCCCTCCCAGGCACCTTCCTCCCCTGTGAAGGTTCCTCCCCATGGTGGTTCCATTTTAAGATTCCACTATACAGAATGAATCTTTTTAAAGAAGAACTTCATGAACTGGGCATTGGTGGCTCACACCTGTATCAAGAGGCTGATACCTGAGGATCAAAGTTAGAAGCCAACCCAGGCAGGAAACACTTATCTCCTATCAACTACGTAAGCAGAGCTGTGGCTCAGTGTTGCAGCACTAGCCTTGAGCAAAAACAGCTCAGGACCAGCTTTCAGGCTCTGAGTTCAAGCCCGATGACCAACAACAACAACAAAAAGAAGAGAGGGGGGGTGGGATTGGAGAGAGAGAGAGAGAGAAAGAGAGAGAGAGAGAGAGAGAGAGATTCATGGAGCAGTTCTGTGCTTCTCAGATCTCCATTCCTAGAGCACATATGTAATGAGGGCAACAAAAACAGGAGGTGTTTTCTAGTCAAAAGAAGTTAGGAAACATGCACATGATATGTTCTTCTTGGAAATTTAATCATCCTTAAATATTTAACTTAATGTAACCCAGTATTTCCTAAATTAAATTGAGCAGTACCACCTCTATTCCCACCCTTAACAGACACAGACAGAGACACAAACACAATCTAATAGAAAACAGGTTGAGAAAGAAACAATTCTGATACAACATGATATTGTTACCAGAGATATATACTAAGTGTTCTGGAAGTGTATGTACAGAAGGGAGTGACAGTGACTAGAGTCTTACACAATAGATAGCAGTTTTCTGGGGATGAGAAGACACAGGAAAGGCATTTCTAGACTAGGCATTTCTACCCAGCGCATACAAATAAATAGAGGCCTAGAACACTAAAATTTTCAGATGCATTTATTTCTAGGCCTAATCCCTTGATTTTGAAAATGCTATGGTAAATCACATGATACAAGTCATTATGCCCACCTTTTTATTTCATAATTTTTATTTCATAATTCATATCTCCTTACAGTGGTTTCTTGGGAAGAAGTATTCTGGACTTCACTTAAGAAAAATCAGGGGAGGGGGGAGGGAGGAATGAGGGAGGAGGTAGCAAACAGTACAAGAAATGTATCCAATGCCTAACATATGAAACTGTAACCTCTCTGTACATCAGTTTGACAATAAAAAAATTTTTTAAAAGAAAAATCAGGATGACATTGTCCAAAAAGAAATGTACTTTTTTTACCTGACTTATGTAACTGTAACTCTTCTGTATGTCACCTTTATAATAATAATTAAAAATTTTTAAAAAAGAAAATCAGGAGTTACTTGGTAGTATTACTGAACCCCACTGCCCTTCAAGACAAGTACCAGGAAGCCCAGCCATAGAACCCAAGCAGCATCATGCTGTTACTCTTCCTGTGAGAGCTGTGGACAGCATGGGAGGTCACTTCACATCCTCCAGCCTATGTGTATTGTGTGAGTGTGTATAGTGTTGCCTGTGTTCTGTTTTGTGTGTATGTATTGAGCGTGTGATACTGGGGAGCTTGAACCCAAAGTCTGTATACGTTAAGCACGCACACTACCACTGAGATGTACTCCAAGCTCCTTGGGGTTTTTTGACCTGGATTCCATAGATCTCAGGTTTCAATGACAGCGTCTAGGGTTCTATGGTCAGTTTTTATAAAATAGCTTATTGTATGTGGTATGTGTGTGAAAGAGAGAAGGGGGGCAGAGAGACAGACAGAGACGATCAGAGACAGAGATGGAGAGAAAGAGAGAGGGAGAGAAAGAAAGAGAGAGGAAGGAAGGAAGGAAGGAATAGATGGGGAAGAGAGAAGGAGAGAGAATTACTGAAGGTTTTCAGTGCAATGAACATGCGATGGAGTTGTCCTGCAAAGTAGCTGTAAACTTCAAGTTTCTGTTGCCCACGTAAGGAATGTGACAAGTTGAGTAAACGAACTGCCACACCTCTAGCCCCTGTGGTCTGGGTACCCAAAATTCACCATTGTTGCTATCTATGGATGACTTCAGAATGAGCCTTCCAAATGAGATCCCCAGATGAATTCTGACTATCAGTTTACTTTGTTTTATAAATGGTACTAAAGCATTAAAACATGGAGCTTGTTCCTAAACACAAACATACTGCTTTCTAAAACAGCTGACAATTCCTTGATAATCGTCCAGTTTGAGGCCAAGGCCTCATGTTACCAAGGAGAGATGATTCATCAGGTGGTTAATGCTTTGGTAGGAATTATTTTTAAATGACCTCCTCAGCATGTACTGTCACCTAAAAAAGAACAGATTTTAAGGGGATGCATCAAAAAGTGAGCTAATCTTAGGTAAAAAATAGAGGACATTTTCTCATGCTAGAGGTGATGGTCTGGGGTAAGGATACAGAAACTGTTCATGCAGGACAGAGCTACTGAACAAGTGGGAGAGAGGAGCCTGAATTTTATTGCTGCAGTTTGATTTTGGTTAAATGTGTCTAACATCTAAATATAATAATACTGTGTTTACTCCACACAATAGAATACTAGACAGGTGCATAACACTAAGAACTATATGGAATTCTTCTTAGCAAAAGCAAAGCAAGCGAGCTAGAGTCATGAAGCTGAAGTAGTAGAGGGCCTTGCAAGCAACCACAAGGCCCTAAGTTCAGAAGTTAGGACTACAAACTAACCAACTACCCCTGCATCACTACCATTACCACCACCATCAATAAAAAAAGAAATCATGATATGTTTCATCTGAAAAGGTGAATTTCTACATATGAAAAATATTTGCTTATTTTTTTAATGCAAAGAATTAAGCTAAAACACTTAAAGTTTTTGTCAAGGAGAGTGGACAGGGTAGAGGTACTGGAACAGAAACTGCACTCTTCTGAATAGATCTGGGGTTGTAGATTTAACTATAGAGACTTATAAATATTTTACATAATTATAAATTTTAAATTAAAAAGTAATATAAAGGGGCTGGGAATATGGCCTAGTGGCAAGAACGCTTACCTCGTATACATGAAGCCCTGGGTTCGATTCCTCAGCACCACATATATAGAAAAGGCCAGAAGAGGTGCTGTGGCCCAAGTGGCAGAGTGCTAGCCTTGAGCAAAAAGAAGCCAGGAACAGTGCTCAGGCCCTGAGTCCAAGCACCAGGACTGGCAAAAAAAAAAAAGTAATATAAAAATAAAAAATGAAACATATAAACTACTTTGGGTTGATGGAAGGTTCAGGTGACTTTGATTTTCATTATTACACTATCCCATAAAACCAAAAAGGACTACATACAAACTTAACTGAATTTCAGGTGTCATATTATTGATAGGGTATTATAGATAGGTTTTCAAAGTGTTCTTATGTTTTACAGATAAATAGAAAAATGTTTCTAGCTCAATGTTGTATAGTATTTGGAACAGATGAAAGCTACTTGAATATGGATGAGTTTTCCCAAGCATGTTTCGAAATGTGTATTGGAAACTGAATCCCATTGTGACCATGTTTGGAGGTAGACCTAATGGAAGGTATGTAGGTGAGAAAGACTCTGCCTCATGAATGGGTTAATGCCAAATGTCACAGCATGGAGCAACAAGTTCCAGCTCATGCTTGTGCACTCTTGCCCTTGAGCCTTCTGCCATAACACGACACAGCAAGATAGCCCTCACCAGCTGCTGGCCTTTGACCTTTGGCTTCTCAACCTCCAAAACTGTAAGACATAAATCTCTGCTAAAACTGCACAATGCAGAGTAAGATAGAGGGTGGGATAAGTAGGTGATAAGTGAATAAAGAATGTGGCTTAGTGGTAGAGTGCTTGCTTAGTATGCATGAAGTCCTGGGTTCAATTCCTCAGCAACACATAAACAGGAAAAGCCAGAAGTGGCGCTGTGGCTCAAGTGATAGAGTGCTAGCCTTGAGCAAAAAGAAGCCAAGGACAGTGCTCAGGCCCTGAGTTCAAACCCAAGGACTGGCAAAAAAATTTAAAAATCTTACAGAAACCTAATATGTACTCATTATATTGTTCTTCCTATTTTTTAATACCTGAACTTTCTTCAATAACAATTTTTTAATTTTTGAAATAGAGTTCACTGTGCAGCCCAAGGTGGCTTCAAACTTTCCACTCTCTGCCTCCCAAGTGCTGGGATTACAGATGCAATACACCTGTACATCCAGGCCTGAGTAGTAAAGATGTATACCAGCACATCTTGTTAAAAGTATTGTTGTTGTTGTTTTAATAAGTGCACTATATAAGCCTTCTGAGATGAGCCAAGCAACAGTGGGAGTAACAATACCTCTTTTCATGTGCCTTCAGGACGATAGATGAAAATGATGAAGCTATAGATTGGGGTAACATTTTCAAGATTATCCACCCCATTTCCTCTTCTGGTGTTTGAAATGAATCTCCACTTTAGCCCCTTTCACTTGTCATGGCTCTGCCTCTAAGAAAACTCTTTAAGTGGAGCAGAAATTTGGCTCCTGTATCTTTTTTAACCCATAGCGTCCTAACTCCTCCCGCAAGTAGTCCCTCAAATATTTGAAAACAAGCACTCATTTGATCCTCTCACCCTTACACAAACACACCAGTCTAGGTCAGCCCTGACTGTCCACTGGTTCACATTCTCCTGAATCTGGCTCCTTGTCCCCCTGGCTGCTCTGTTCCAAACTCAGGACAGTTTTGCTTTAAATTCTGTTCTCTGGGATAAAGTGATCTGGTCATGACCTGACAATTGAAGAGAACCACAGGGCTATCGCTTCCCTTGTATCGGTTACTGCTCTTCTGGTTACCATGGTGGGAGCCCATGCACACAAACTTGCAATAATTTCTTGATCCTAGGACTGCGAGTATGGTTGGGTACGGACGGAGGGGTGGGGTGAGGGGAGATATTTACCTAGCATATATTTGGATTCCTAGTACCACAAATTAATTCATTCATTCTGAGTCAGTTGTTAAGAACAATCTTAATTGAAAATTAAATAACCAAAACATACAATTAAATGCATTAAAAGGCAGGTAGTACTTAAAACTCTGCCCTTCCCAATAATTTCCCTACATTTTATTCTCATGAGGTTATTTACATCTATAGCTGCATGGTAGAATTACCACAGAATGGTATGCTACCACACACCTCTCCCAAACTCCATTCAGTTGGATCAAGTTGGTAGCATGTAATTGGCTATTGGTAGGAGTATTTACACTGCAGAAATTGGCAAGTATTATAATCAAACTCTGCCCCTTCATCCAGGGTTGCTGCACAAGCCAGTTGTCAAACATTTGTCACCATATAGTTTAAAATCTTGGGGAGTTTTTAACTTTTTTTTTTTTTGGCCAGTCCTGGAACTTGGATTCAGAGCCTGAGCACTGTCCTGGCTTCTTTTTGCTCAAGGCTGGCACTCTACCACTTGAGCTACAGCTCCACTTCTGGCTCTTTCTATATATGTGGTGCTGGGGAATCGAACCCAGGACTTCATGTATATGAGGCAAGCATTCTTGCCACTAGGCCACATTCCCAGCCCCTGGCATTTTCTGTATATGTGGTGCTGAGGAACTGAACCCAGGGCTTCATGTATGGGAGGCAAGTACTCTACTACTAGGCCATGTTCCCAGCCCCTCTTGGGGAGTTTTTAGGCAACTACATTATACTTCTGAATCCTTAGCTACTGACTTGAAGGCTTTAGCTACTGCTAAAACAAGTACAACTGATTCTTAATGAAATACATATTATGGATATATTTCAATTCTTAGACACCCCCCCAATTAATCAAATCAATTAAATTTCATCCTTTTAGATTCAACCCACTGATTTTCATTCTGTCTTTCTTCCAACTTCTAGCTACCTGTAAATTTGATGAGTACACCTTGTGTACATTTATTCATAAGGCATTTATGAGGGGGCACACAAAGGGCAAAGCCTTGAGCCTTATCCCTATATAATTCTTCATTGTTTGTCAGCTTGTTGGACAGCACCTGTGTATATAATCTACTGCTTACTGATTCATGCAAGGGGGGTAGAATCTAGATCCTAGTTCTCCATCTGGCCCTAAAGAATATCATGAAAAATTTTATTAAATGTTTAACTGATGACAAAGATGTGTGGTCATTCTCTGAGTTTGCAGCCCTGTGAAACAGGAGAGGAGTAAATCAGGTTTGTCTGGATTTTAGTAAACTCGCCTAGGTCTCATTCTTATTCACCTAGTGCCTGAAACTATTCCTCTAGTGACCCATTCTGTGGTCCTGCCTCAGATTGAGATTATAGGCAACTATTTACAATTTTTCTGGCTTTACCTTCTTTCTGATTCTAAAAATCAGAATATCCCAGAATTTCCTGTCTTCTGGTACCTTTCCTATTCTCAGTAATACTCCAAACATCAGTGAATTGTTTGGTGATCTCAGGACCCTCAAGTGATTACTCCTCAAAGCGGGGGTCTTAAACTCATCTGAGCAGCTCTAGGCATTTTCTGAATCTATTATTACACCTTGGGGTTGCATCTTCCCTTGCCAATGTTCTTTATTATTTCTCTATTCCTCCTCATCTTATTCATTTCATGTGGAGATGAATATCTTTGTTCTGCAGGTCAAGAAATAGCAGGGAATTAGCTCTCTTCTCTCTAAGTTCATCATTGACAATTGCCCTAAGCTGCAGGTCTTATTCTTTACTTTATATGATTTTTCAAACCCCAATGAAATATCCAAAGGTCATGGACAATATAATCCTGTAGTGTCAGAATAACGAATTTATTCAGCACTTTAACTTTCTAGTCTCTCATGTACATCCATTCCAATACAATAACAGCAACAGGGTGGTAGGGTGGATATTTGGTAAGAGATTCCTGACCTTTCAGGAGTTGCCACCCGTGTTTAAATTTGCTACAAGCTCCTTACTTCCTAAAGCATATCATAGTTTAATCTTCACATTTTTAAATAATGTAAAGAATTTTTAATTAAGCTGATGGCTTATGCCTATAATCCTAGCTACTTAGGAGTCTGAAATCTAAGAATGGTGGTTTGAAACCAGCCTGGGCAGGAAAGTCCATGAGTGGAGCTGTAGCTAAAGTGATAGAGTACAAGCTTTTTGAAAAAGCTAAGGAACAGCAGCCAGGTCCTGAGTTCAAGGCCCAGTACTGGTATTAAAAAGAAGGAAGAAAGGAAGAAACAAAGGAAGGACAGAAAAGGGCTGGGGATATGGCCTAGTGGCAAGAGTGCCTGCCTCATATACATGAGGCCCTGGGTTCGATTCCCCAGCACCACATATACAGAAAATGGCCAGAAGTGGCGCTGTGGCTCAAGTGGCAGAGTGAGCAAAAAGAAGCCAGGGACAGTGCTCAGGCCCTGAGTCCAAGCCCCAGGACTGGCCAAAAAAAAAAAAAAAAAAAAAAAAAAAAAAGAAGAAGCAGGAAGGAAGGAAAGGAAAAAGAATTCAAAATAGTATAGGGAATTAATTTTGAGAATTTGTTACCTTAACTTTTTTTTTTTTTTTTGCCAGTCCTGGGGCTTGAACTCAGGACCTGAGCACTGTCCCTGGCTCCTTTTTGCTCAAGCCTAGCACTCTACCACTTGAGCCACAGTGCCACTTCTCGCTTTTTTTCTATACATGTGGTGCTGAGGAATTAAACCCAGGGCTTCATGTATACGAGGAAAGCACTTTACCACTAGGCCATATTCCCAGCCCAGTTACCTTAACTTTTGAAGAAAAATAGTACATACTTTTGGATCACAATTAAGAGGAAATACAAGAAGGAAAGGATTCAAGGTATTAGTTGCTTTTTGCTTTCATTTTACTTTGCTCATGTCTAACAGAAAAACAACTTCTTTATATTATTCTCTCTTGTCATGCAACATTCTTTTACCTAGAGTTCTGTGTGTTATCTTTATTCACAGTTCAAAAAAAATGCTAACAACATTCATGGGTTTTAAAATCCTGAGACTTTGAAGTACAAGAGATAAAATCTACATTTTCCATTTTGTTTAGCCATAACCAATCTTAGACAAATTTCTTCTGTCTCTTGCTCACATCTAAATAGTGCTGTAAGTTCCTTCCAAATCCAAGAGAACAGAAGAGTATAATACCCACCTATTCTGTCCACAGGTTCTCACCTGTCTCCATTCACTCTTTATGTTAGAGTGAGAAGAGCAAGATGTAAGGCAGGGCAGAGACCAAGGGCTTGCACTGGTCTGTGAAGAAACAAAAAGACAGCTCATAGTATTCCTGCTAGATTTCTCCAAAACAAAACTAATTCAACCTATCAAAACAAGATAATGACAAAGAGAAACTGAAGTTTTTTGGCCAAATCTGTTTCACAATCATTCTTCCTGCCCCCACAAAGCTATCTGAATAGAGATCTTATTAGTGGACCTCCATTTCCAGTAAATATCACTCAGAACAAAAGCGGGAAGCTCCCACGTGTAGCCACTGGAAAGAGTCCCAGATGCAGGAAGAAGTTAGAATGACATCACCCAGAAAGTTATGCAGTAGGAAGGTCTACAGACTAGAATAGCTTACGTAAGGATTCTTCTTACTTGGGACCTTTGACCAGTATTTAGCAAGCACATGTTTCTTAGAAAGTAATTTCTAATACATGTGTGTATACTTACCACAAGTGTAGAGTTTTGGTAAGATCTCACCAGATATTTTCTTTCTCCTTTCCTTTCTCATTTTCTTCATCTTTTTTCTTTCTTTCCTTTTGTTTCTCTTCTCCTCCCTCCCTCCCTCCCTCCTTCCTTCCTCCCTACCCTCCTTCCTGTCTCTCCATCAATCTTTCTCTTTTTTTCCTTTTGTGCCAGTTCTGGGGCTTGATTTTTGCGCTTTGCTCTCTGGTCTGGTATTCTACCACTTGAGCCATATGGGGTTTTGATGGGGTTATTTGCGGTGATTACCTGGAAATAAGAGTCTAATGGATTTGTCTGCCTGGGCTGGATTTGTAAGGCCTCATCTATCAGCTTCCGGAGAAGGGGAGAGCCATCATGCCCGGCTTATCTCCAGATATTTTCTTATGCATATGTATGTTTAATTTTACATGAGTGGCATATTCTTGATTGGTTTCATTGTATTTCTCTCTCTCTCTCTCTCTTTTTTGGCCAGTCCTGGCACTTGGACTCAGGGCCTGAGCACTGTCCCTGGCTTCTTTTTGCTCAAGGCTAGCACTATACCATTTTGAGCCACAGCGCCTCTTCTGGACATTTTCTGTATTTGTGGTGCTGAGGAATCCTTCCCGGGGCTTCATGTATGTGAGGCAAGCATTTTTGGCCACTAGGCCATATTCCCAGCCTGTATTTCTCTTAATGTTATAAATCACTTACATTTCACCAAATATTGGCATAAAATGTGATTTTTTAAGGACTCCATAATTTTGTTCCATGTAGTTAGTTAATCCCATAAGGATGAAAATATATGCTATTGAGAAAGAAAAAAAATTTTTGGCTAGTCATGGGGCACTGTTCCTGAGCTCTTTTCCTCAAGGCTAGCCTTCTACCACTTTGAGTCACAGCTCTACTTCTGGTTTTCTGGTGGTTAATTGAAGATGAGCATCTCACAGACTTTCTTACCTAGGCTGTCTTCGAACTGTGACCATCAGGTGTCAGCCTCCTGAATAGTTAGAATTACAGGCTGAGCCACTAGCACCCAGTGTGGAATTCTGGCAGAAAGAGAACTTTGTTTTGGTGAACTACTGGCCTGCTGCCAAGTCTAGGGTGGGCAAGAGAGAGAATCACCCCTAGGTGATGCCTTATCTAGAGCAGAGGCAGGGAGGTGTGTCCAGGTGGATTAGGATGTGACCTCAGAAGGGGGAGGTAACTGCCTCCAGTTATGCCAGTTACCTATGTCTCTGGGTGGAGACTTAAACAGCCTTGAGCACAATGAGGCTCAGAGAAGACACCCAGGCCCTGAGTTCATGCCCTAGGATCAGAAAGAAGAAGAAAAAAATGCAGTCTGTCTCTGCCTTTTACACTTCTGACATAGCCTTGGGGATGGAGAAAACACCTAATCCTTAAGCAATGGTTTGAGGTGGGTATGATGCAAATATAAGACTAAAAGTTTCTCAAAAAGAAAAGAAAGAAGACTCTTAGAAGACAAGAGAAGTAAGAAGGAAGAGAAACTCAAGATTGACCTGGTGTAGCCAAAGACAAGAAGACATGTTTTTGGTATGATGTAATCTTGAAGATAAGTTCTTAATGGTAGAAGAAAGAAATGGAAGATTCATTCTATACAGGTGAACTCAGGCCGGGTTCAAGCCTGTAGTCCTAGTTACTTCAGAGGCAGAGAATGGGAGATCTCAGTTTGAGATTTCATCTCAACCATTGCCTGCTTGCAGTGGTATGTACCTGTCATCCTAGCAATAAAGTCTCGGAGACAGAAAATAGAATGGTGGTTAGCAGGAGCTGGGAAAGTGAAGATGGGGGATTATTGTTTAAAAAGATTTCAGCTAGGGGGCTGGGAATATGGCCTAGTGATAGAGTGCTTGCCTCACATACATGAAGCCCTAGGTTCGATTCCTCAGCACCACATATACAGAAAAAGCAGGAAGTGGCGCTGTGGCTCAAGTAGTAGAGTTCTAGCCTTGAGCAAAAAGAAGCCAGGGACGGTGCTCAGGCCCTGAGTTCAAGCCCCAGGACTGGCAAAAACAAAAACAAAAACAAAACCAACAACAAGATTTCAGCTAGGGAAGATGAAGAAAACATTCTTGGGCTAGATGGTAGTGAATTACCACGTGAATATATTCAATTGTACTGAACTGTACACTTTAGGAAAGTTAATGTAACTTTTGTACATTTTATTGCCATTAAAATATTTTAAGTTGGTTGCCAGTGGCTCATGCCTGTAATTCTAGCTACTTAGGAGGCTGAGATCTGAGGATTGCGGTTCGAAGCCAGCCTGGGACAGGAATGTCCAAGAGACTCTTATCTCCAATATATTATTCATAAAAAGCTGGAAGTGGGGCTGGGGATATGGCCTAGTGGCAAGAGTGCTTGCCTCATATACATGAGGCCCTGGGTTCAATTCCCCAGCTCCACATATACAGAAAATGGCCAGAAGTGGCGCTGTGGCTCAAGTGGCAGAGTGTTAGCCTTGAGCACAAAGAAGCCAGGGACAGTGCTCAGGCCCTGAGTCCAAGCCCCAGGACTGGCCAAAAAAAAAAAAAAAAAAAAGCTGGAAGTGATGCTGTGGCTCAAGTGGTAGAGCACTACCCTTGAGCACAAAGAAGCTCAGTGACAGCTTCCAGGCCCTGAGTTCAAGCCCTAGGACCAGCAAAAACATAATAAAATATATATAATAAAGATAAATAAAAATAATAAAAATAAAGATAATAAAAATATATTTAATTATTGGTACATACAATGAGACCAAAAAAAGATATTCTTAGAAGAAGAATACAAAGGTACAATGTCTATATTCATCTGATCATCTAAAATAATATTTATCAGCAAAGGAAGGGATGCCATTGTACAAAAAGAAATGTATTCTTTACCTGACTTATGTAACTGTAACCCTTCTCTACATCACCTTTATAATAACACTAAAAAAAAGAATTAGACCAGGCCAGTCACTTAACATCATTTACATGGTTCTGTGTAATTACAAAGTTTATGTGTATACAGCAAGCTGTTTCTGTGAAACTGTATATTTTGTAAATAAAGATATTACTACTTTGAAAAAAATTTTAAAAAAAGAAAATGTTACTTACCAAAAATATTTATCAAAATGAGCTCTAGGAAATGGAAATAAGATTTTTTTGTTGCTGTTTTCTTTTCTTTTTGTCTTATTTGTTTATCTGTCTTTGGTAGGATAAGAGGGGGCATAGAAATGGAGGGACAAGGGGTGAACAAATGCAGCAGTGGTACTCACTATACATTATGTTGAAATGAACTATACAACTAGTGGATAAGACCAGGTGGGAAAAAATGGGAGAGATCGAGGGAAGGGATAACACTGTCCAAAAGAAATGTACTCTTTACCTGACTTATGTAATTGTAACCTTTCTGTAATCACCTTTATGATGACAATTTTCCAAATAATTTTAATAAAGCCTGTAACCTCATTAGGATGTAACCTATTAGGATAAGGGAGATGGAAGGATCATGGATGCAAGTCAGCTGAGGCCAAATCAAAGATCCTACCTAAAAAACTAAGGCAAAAAGGGTGGTAAAGTACTTGCCTAGCAAGTACAGGACCTGAGTTTAAATCTCCAGTTCCTGCTAATCATTGTTCCACTTTCTGTCTCTAGGACTTTGACTCTTACAGGTGCTGAAAATTTGTTCAGCCCAACACTCTCAATAAATCTCTACCATGAGACCTCTGCTAGCTTCAAAGATCCAACTTTAAAATGTTAGAATGTGCTGGGAGCCTGTGGCTCATGCCTATCATCCTATCTACTCAGAAAGTTGAGGTGTGAGGGGCATGATTTCAAGCCAGCCAGGGCAGACATGTCTCCAATTAACCAGTGAAAGTGTGGCAGTGTGGTTCAAGCGGCAGAGTGCCAGCCTTGCCAGAAGCCTTGAGCTTAAGCCCCAGTACTAAAACAACAAGAAAAAACACTTTTTTAAATGGAGGTAACTTTTATAGACAGTAAAATGCACAGACTCTTCAAAACATTTTCTACTTTTTATGTGACAGTGTTATCAACCTGATTGTGCAATCACAATACTCATATGCTGTTTTATTTTGAAGTCACATTTACACTCAGTGAAAAAGAATACAAAAGTATCTGGAGGAAATCCACTACATAGAAAGAATATCTTCATGCTGTCGTGGAAAAGCAAGGAAGAACATATAAAATAAAATTACCTTATTTACTAAAGTGGTACAGCTTTTAACATGAGATTTTAAAATGATCAAAAAGGTTATCAAGTTAGAGAATGAATTATTAGCATCATCATTACCCGTATTATAATTTTTTTCAGTTGTTATCCAGAATAATCTGAAATCCTGGCCTCAAATGATCCTCCTGCCTTAGCTTCTCAAGTAGTGTGGACTACAAGCACACTACTGCAGCTAGTAACAGATTATTTGTGGTTGTAGGAGAATAGCAGAGTATAGGTATTAAAATCATGAGTTAATAATTTACAGGAGAAAGGGCTGATAGTATCTTATATTTCAATGTTTCTAGAAAATCAGCTGTTATGTAAACTTTCCCCAAACCTAATCAAACTGATTTCCAAATGCATCATTTTTTTTCCTCCCTGAGAACACAGAAATCACTATAAAAGGTTGACCCATAAAATGACAACTATATTTGTATACATTACGTACCTGCTCCTGTGTTTGTGCAGGGACAAAAAGCACATGAGGATCATTTGCTCTTATCTATTCACAATTCTCCACTTTGGTCACAGTGTGTTCCCATTGATTATACACAGGGCTAAAAATATGAAACTGAGATGGTGCTTTTGCCAGTTGCTCATGTGACTTTCTGAGCAAGAAAGTTTTGTATGGATGGATGGGTGGAATAAATTTGTTTGGAAATGTTTGAAAGGCAGGAAAAGCAAGCAGAATCCATTTTTCATTGGAATGAAACTACTGAAATTAGGCCTCAATCCTAAACATTCTGAACACCTGCCATTAGCCTATTGCAAATAGGCCATGTTTGCCAGGGCTGTGAGCGGCAGTGCTGGCAGGGGAAGGGGGTGGAATGCATGCTGGCAAACACCCCTCCCTGGGCAGTTATTTCATGTCCTCCCAGCAGCCCACTGAAGTGCTGCCAGTGGCATATCTTGGACACCTGCTCTGTGCCAGGCACAGTGTTCATTGAGGACCCACAGGGGCAGGGCAGAGGTAAGTCGCAGTGGGAAGCCAGCTGAGGAGTGTGTAAAAAATTCACACTACATTTCCCTAACTCCTTCCATACCCTTCCCTGTCCCCTCCCCCCCCCCCCCCCAGTTACACTAGGGGGCTGGGTAGGGCAAGGAAGAACATGAGGAAAGCAGTTAGTCCAGCCTGTATGTGCCCCATGATTGGTCTGCAAGGAGGCCAGATCTCCAAGGTGTTTTCACAGCCTAGGCTCAGGAGCTGGCTAAGGGAGGTACAGACAATGAACCTTTGTGGGAGGTGGTAGTAAGGAGGGGTTAGATGTGATGTCTACCATGTCTGTTCGGTGTATGAGAGAGTAATGGGGCCAGGCCTACTAGGACCAACAGCGTTTGTGGGTAACATGGAAAATTTTAGGTTAGATTATATACTCTGTGTGCAGGAAGTAGACACTGAACCATTTGCAATAGAGTATAAAGCAAGTACACCAGACATTTGCTAGAGTTAAACATTTATTGTATGGTAGAAAAATGTAACTTTGATGGTTTTGCTTGGTTATACTTTAATATTGTGTAATAAACTTCCTCACAAAAATGACCTCTAGGAAAAGAAAAGACAATGTATGGGGTTTTGTTTTCTTTTGCCAGTCCTGGGGCTTGGGCTCTGTCCCCGAGCCTCTCTGTGCTCAAGGCTACCACTCTATCACTTGAGCTATCACAGCACCACCTCTGGATTTTTCTGTTTATGTGGTACTGAGGAATCAAACCTAGGGCTTCATGCGTGCTAGGCAAGTACTCCACCACTAAGCTACATTCCCAGTCCCCAATGTATGTTTAATTAAAATAGTTGCTAAGTGCCGGTGGCTCATTCATGCCTGTACCTATCTGCCCTGAAGACTGAGATCTGAGGATTGTGATTTAAAGCCAGCCTGGGCAGGAAAGTCCATGAGACTCTTATCTCCAACTAACCAGGAAAAAGACAGAAGTTCAGGTGTGGTTCAAGTGGTAGAGCAAAGTCTTGAGCATAAAAGCTAAAGGATAGGCCCTGAGTTCAAGCCCCAGCACTGCCCCCGCCCCATTCAGTTCAAATTTCTCAAGACAATTTATGATAGATGTGTAACAGTTGAGTGTTGATGTTTTACCATTCCAAGCATATGTGATAATATCACTGGTCATGTGTCAGCCAGGTGACAAGCCTCCTGAAGAAGCAGAAACATCTCATTTAATAGATAAATACTACATATAGTATAAGAAGACTGCCAGGAGTCATTCACCATGTGCAGAAGGTAAGTTTTACATACAACTTGGCAGAACATAATTTGTCATCGAGGTCAAATAATGGATTTAAATTCTTTTTTGCATGACACACATGTATATATTTATTACATACATATATACATGTAAATGTACATGTATATATAGACAGAGAGAGAGAGGTATTAGAATTTACATTAAGTGGTTGTGACGGTCCCTAGATGAGGAACATTATTATATTCCTTATGTCCATTTTTGCCTGTATTTTATGACTCATTTCTTATGTGCTAGCAGATTAGAAAAGAAAAAAATCACTTTGAGGGGGGAAAATGAATGAATTTACTGTATGAACTACACTAGAGTTTATTACATAGACAATATGAACTTGTAAACAGATCTGCATACTGTGGTAATGGTCCCAAAGAAAGGATATCTGATTTCACATTCTTTGGACCTGAACTTTGTAGTCCTGTCTCCTCTGACTGTGAGTTCTACCATGGGCAATGTTTAGGTCACTGGAATGTTGCCAGACATGAGACAGTAGGGTCTTAAGAACACCTGTGCACATCTGTCCATGCACTCATGTGTCCTGCCTCAGGGGAGAACTTGCTCCTATGAGCCCATTAGATATGTAAGAAATAAGCAGAGAAAAGCAGAGATCATTGTAGTAAGATAATATCCAGCCAAAACCCCAACATCTGAGAGCTCAGCCAAGATCAATAGCTGATCGTAGACACATGAGCATGTCCAATAAGATCAGAATAATGGTCCAACTGCCACAGACTTGTGAGCAATAAACACGAGCCTTCCTAGGTGCTAGTAGCTCATGCCTGTAATTCTAATACTCAGAAGGCTGAGATCCAGAGGATCATAGTTCAGAGCCAACCCTGGCAGAAAAAGTCTGGAAGATTCTATCTCTTAAAAGATAAACAAGGGGCTGGGAATGTGGTTTAGTGGTAGAGTGCTTGCCTAGCATGCAAGAAGCCTTTGGTTCAATTCCTCAGCACCATATAAACAGAAAATGCCAGAAGTGGCGCTGTGGCTCAAGTGGCAGTGTTAGCCTTGAGCAAAAAGGAAGCCAGGGACAGTGCTCAGGCCCTGAGTTCAAGCACCAGGACTGGCAAAAAAAAAAAAAAAAAAGATAAAAAACAACAAGCAAGGGTTGGGAATGTGGCTCAGTTGGTAGAGTGCTAGCCAATGAGCAAACGCATCAGGAGTTTTTAAAAAATGAAAGAAAAACACCAAAAAATCAAAACAAAAACCAAGCACTAGGTTGGAAGGGGTAGAATACAAGCTATGAGCAAAACATTTGAATGATGAGTAAAGATTTAGTAAAACAAATTGGCAGTATTCTGTGACTAGCATCTTCATTGTGTCAGACATAGTATAGTGGTGCCTACCTATAATCCTAGCACTGGGGAGGCTGAGGCAGGAGGATTACAAGTCCCAGAGCAACCTGGGCGATATAGCAAAATCCACATGAAACAAAACATCTTCACTGTGGAGGAAGTCAGTGTTGTTCTAACAGGGGAGACATAGGCACAAAATTTTAGGGAATGAACTCAAATGTTTCATTTGCATATGAATTGTTTCCCTGTGAAGGAGTATGGGAAGGAGACTCCTCCCCTTCCCCCCCCCCCCTTCTCTGTGGTGAACTTACAAATGGAAAGTCTATCCATCACCTTTTTAACCTCACTGGGCAAAACTTGTAGAGAAGCCCAGACCAAAGGACTATGGGAAATGGGCTTGTGGGAAATGTAGGGAGCATCTTTTACTTGCTAATGAAGTCACCAAAAGCATGCTTTTGGTTTTCTTGATAACGTCATTGTAACTGGGGTGAGGTAGAATCTCAGTGCAGTTTTGATCTGCATTTCTTTTATGGCCAGAGATGTTGAGCATTTCTTCTTGTGTCTATTGACTGTTCTTATTTCCTCTTCAGAGAAGTCTCTCTCTATGTCTTTAGCCCACCTATTAGTGGGGGTAGTTGTTTCTTTGAGGATTTGTTTTGGGGGGGTTAATTTTTTGAGCTCTAGGTATATTTTTGATATGATGCCCTTGTCTGTTGTATAGCTAGTGAAGATCTTTTCCCAATCTGTGGGCAGAAAATCCGGTGCAACAGCAATACTCATGAGACATAATTTTGGAAATGAACTTTACAACTTGGGGGGAAAGGGAGTGGGGGGAGCAGTGGGAGAAAACAAGGGAGGGGCTAATGGTATTAGATAAGAAATGTAATCATTACCTTACTTATATAACTGTAACCTCTCTGATAACACTTACAATAAAATAAAATATTTTTTAAAAAGCATGCTTTGGGCCTTTTGTGTCTTATCCCTGTTAAATTATTTTTTTATTGTAAAGGTGATGTACAAGAAGGGTTAAGTTGGGTAATAAGTACATTTCTTTTTGAACAGTGTGTTTTATATTTCTTTCTGTTATGGGTAAAGATGGAGCATAAGAGTGAAATGATTTGCTCAGGCTGGGATGTACTGAATACAGTGTGAAGGGATTCTGAATACAGTGTGAAGCTAGGGGAGTAAGGACAATGTTTATTGAATGACTTGTCTCTTCCACTCCTAGCGATTGTCAAAGAATGTATCACATTGGAGAGGGTCTCATGAGGAAAAGCAGAGTAAGGACAATGTTTATTGAATGACTTGTCTCTTCTACTCCTAACGATTGTCAAAGAATGTATCACATTGGAGAGGGTCTCATGAGGAAAAGCAAAGAGATTATTGAGAAGCATTTAAGGATTTATAAGAAGTAATTCCTTTCAGCAACTCTTTCTGCTGACCCCTAAAACATAATAGTTGAGAAGTACCTTTGGGCTAAATAGGCAACACAAGCTCATGATACTGATTACCTTAAATGTAATTTTGATCATTTTCTGGGACAAATACATATATATATATATGATATATGTATAACTGTTAATGAAAATGTTACTTAATTTAAGCTTCAGTGACTCAATAAAAATTCTATTTATTTTTTTTTGGCCAGTCTTGGGCCTTGGACTCAGGGCCTGAGCACTGTCCCTGGCTTCCTTTTTGCTCAAGGCTAGCACTCTGCCACTTGAGCCACAGCGCCACTTCTGGCCGTTTTCTGTATATGTGGTGCTGGGGAATCGAACCCAGGGCCTCATGTATACAAGGCAAGCTCTCTCGCCACTAGGCCATATCCCCAGCCCCCCAAAATTCTATTTTTTAATAAGTAATATAATGAAACCTTTATACCAGGGAGAGTGAATCTTCATCAATTTTATTCAATTTCATGTTTAGTATTCTTTATTTCCTATGCTAGCTGTTAGGACAATCAAGTTTTTGTTCTTGTTTTTGTGTTGGTCCTGGGGCTTGAACTCAGGGCCCAGGCACTATCTCTGAGCTTCTTTTGCACAAGGCTACCACTCTACCACTGTGGCTCAAGTAGTGGTTAATTGGAGATAAGATTCTCAGAGATTTTCCTGCCTGGTCTGATTTTGTAATGTAATCCTCAGATCTCAGCTGCCTAAGTGGCAGGTGTGAACCACCAACACCAGGTCTCAATAAGTTTGGTTTTTTTTCCTTCTCATTTCTTTATTGTTAAAATGATATATACAAGGGTTACAGTTTCATATGTAAAGCAGTGAGTACATTTCTTTTTTTTTTTTTTTTTTTTTTTTTTTTTTTTTTTTTTTTTTTTTGGCCAGTCCTGGGCCTTGGACTCAGGGCCTGAGCACTGTCCCTGGCTTCTTCCCGCTCAAGGCTAGCACTCTGCCACTTGAGCCACAGCGCCGCTTCTGGCCATTTTCTGTATATGTGGTGCTGGGGAATCGAACCTAGGGCCTCGTGTATCCGAGGCAGGCACTCTTGCCACTAGGCTATATCCCCAGCCCAGTACATTTCTTATCTAACTTGTTCCTTCCTTCCTTATCCCCCCCTCCCCGGCCCCCCCCTTCCCTTTGTCTCTCAATTTTGGTATTCCCTTTCCCTTCACTACTTTCAATACATGTATGTTAGTTTTTAACAGTTAATTTTTCTCTTTTATCAAACATACAAGGAAAGGTTGAACACAATTGGCAAACATAGGGCTGTTTCTAATTTTCACACAATTCTTATTTCACTATTCTAAAAACTCAACTACTTGAGTTTGACACATGCCTCACATACTGAACAAAAGCTTTGGATGGGTTTTCTCATGTTCCTCATGCGATCCATGACTTACTTGTAAATTTACTGACTCATGTTACTGTACCATTTAAGAATAATAAACAGTATATTCTTTTCATCTTGTTTTATGACATGAAAAGGAAAAGCCTGTAATGTAAGAGCTATATTCTTTTAATATTGTCTTTAATAATGTTGCTAGATGTCATCTATAATTTACTTCTCAAAGGTTTATAATCTAAACATATATAAATATATATGAGCCACACAATTGTACTACAAAGGAAGTCTAACTCATTTGCACAAAGTAAGTCTGATTGCCTTGTTGTTTTGACAACGAGGACTGACTTTACTAATATGGCTAACACATAAAATTTAATGAGCAAAACCTTTATCTCAGTTTTGACAGACATACAAAAATCATTATAACATCATTTTTCTAAGATACATTGTACTGGCAAAGGTGCTTTAAAATTAACAATATTTTTGTTTTCTCCACTCCTTCTGAGAACATTGGATTAAGTAAATTGCCTTTAGGGAAATAACAGCAGGCAGTTGCTTTTTTGATATGTTGCCTAAAAACTGAGGAAGTGAACGGCTTCAATGATTGTTTAATGCATTTTTATAAGCAATGGCTCTCATTTTTTCCCCTTTTCATAGAATTTCTAAAAGATTCATCAAATGAAAGTTTATTATTAATAAGTTTTTAGAATAGAACCCTTAAACAATCTTTGCTATTATCCCAGAAGTACTTCTTTGAGTCTTATCCACTTATATATTGATCATATTTTTCCAATGCTTATGAGTATAAAAATTACTAAAAAACATAGAATTGATTAAATTAATGAACTATTTCTAACAACTGCTGATGGAACTCAGGGCTACCTGAACTCCATTCCCAGCTTCTTTGCTTGTATTTTGTTTTCGAGGCTTTACTAACTTTGAGGACTTTACTTTTTCCGTGCCAGTTTCAAACTCAAGATCCTGCTGCCTTTACCTCCCAAGTGGCTGGGACTACTACAGAACTGAATCACCATGCTTGGTTTAGAACTAAATTTTTGACAGCATCATTCATTTTATGAATCAATATGTTTTTATTACATTTCACTTTTTGCAAAATTAAAATTTTTTATTGTTTTGTTGTAACAAATTTATATCAATAATAATATAAGTCCATCTAGAGAATGGCTCATTTTATTTTACTTTATTTATTTTTATTTTTTGGCCAGTCCTGGGCCTTGGACTCAGGGCCTGAGCACTGTCCCTGGCTTCCTCTTGCTCAAGGCTAGCACCCTGCCACTTGAGCCACAGCGCCACTTCTGGCCATTTTCTATATATGTGGTGCTGGGGAATCAAACCCAGGGCTTCATGTATACGAGGTCAGCACTCTTGCCACTACGCCATATTCCCAGCCCCTCACTTATTTATTTATTTTGGTCCATCATGGGTCTTGAACTTGGGGCCTGAGCACTATCTCTGAGCTCTTTTGCTCAAGGCTAGTGCTCTACCACACTGACTCACAGACCCACTTTCTGGTTTTCTGGTGGTTAATTGGAAATAGGAGTTCCACTGATTTCCCTGCCTGGGCTGGCTATGAACCGCAATCCTCAGATCTCAGCCTCCTGAGTAGCTAGGATTACAGGTGTGAGCCACCAGTACACAGCCTAGAGAGTGTTTTAATACCTAAGTATTATACTTATAGGGCATCAAAAATCTCAAAATTTTACATGTAAATTTCACTGTAAAGAATCATAGTAAATTCAATGAAAGGATTCCCAAGATAAAATTACACAAATTTAGAATAAAATCTTAGAGTAAAAATATGCATTCCAGGAGGAAAAATGATTTTGAAATTTTGAAACTGTAACAAATTGAAATATTTCTAAATGAGTGATCAAAAGTGGTATTTAATCTCTAATACGTGCATTTGAAAGTGTTATAAATTTATGTTAAATATGTATAAGATTCTAGAAATCATACAGTTGTAATTATTTTGACAGATGATGAAAATTTCTATATGTGAACTTTAAGATGTCTGAGAAACTACAGGGATTATGTAATTATTCTAGAGGTGACAGTAAAATATTTAATGATCAGTGACATAATTCACCGGCTATATGTGATATTCTACAGGTCTTGGCAACAGAGATCCAGCTTAAAAGACTAGATTTCTACTATGATCAAAGTTAGGCTGAGTTCTACAAGTCTAGTAGCAGAAAGAAAGGTTAGAAAATCTTTGCTGAGAGGCACTAAGTGCTGCTGTTTGTAAGATGTGGGGTTGGAGCTGGACATGTGGCTTAGCAGTAGAGTGCTTGCCTTAGCATGCATGGAGCCTTGGGTTCTATTCCTTAGCACCACATATACAGAAAAAGCTGGAAATGGCTCTGTGGCTCAAGTGGTAGAGTGCTAACCTTGAGCAAAAGGAAGCAAAGGACAATGTTCAGGCCGAGTTCAAGTCCCAGGACTGGAAAAAAGAAAAAAGTGGGGTTAATGCTATATTCACCAAGTCAAAGGTCATGACCATCATAACCATTTATCATATTTTAAGTCTTCTGAGGGAGGCATAGCAAAGAGCCTAACATTGGGCCTTAAAAATATCCTCTAGTGGAGAAAGTCACTGATACACACCTCCAAGTGGGCAAGAGAGTAGTACATAGTATTCCATCAGTCTACTTCCAGGGATAGCTTGGGAGATAACAGGCATGAGGGGTGCAAGTGGAGGTGCTGGACTTGGGGTTAGTGTATGTTACACTCAGGAAAAGAGAGGTGCAGGAGATCACCTGGTCAGCTTGTCCACAGAACTCCACCACTTAGATGATTGACTGAGGTCGCCATATGTTCCAGTTTGTCTGGATAGTCCAGTTAATGTTTGCTGTCATGGCCTAATGATTAACAGTCTCTTTCTCACTCCCAAAAGGTCTCAATTGGGCTGTAAATTATATACAAAATGTATATATTGTAAAAGTTTATTACCAGTTTCTGAACTTAATTGTGGACAAGTAGAACCACTTTAAGAACCAGCACTACTCTGTAGCACAATATGCTGAAGTAGTATGAGATTCTAGCAGGACATCCCTATTCTGGTGTTTAATGACTACCTAGGTAAACAGTCCAGATTACTAAGGCCAGAGTCCTGAGTTTTGTACCTATAAGGAAAGGTGTAGCTGCTTGGTATTTCCTGGACACAGATCACATATGTAGGGTCAAAATGTGTTCTGTGACAATGAGGACATTCAACTAGGACGTATGTACTAAAAGAAGAAAAATCTCAAAACATGCCTCACTAAGATGGGATGGGGCATTCATACTACTTAAAATACCTCATAAGCTAGGTGGTAGGAAAATAAATACCAAGATTGAGGTCTGGATGTGCACCTGGGCATAAAACAAGACCCTATCTCAAAAATAACTATAGCCCAGGGCTGAGAATGTGGCCTAGTGGTAGAATGCTTGCCTCATATACATGAAGCACTGGTTTCGATTCCTCAGCATCACATATACAGAAAAAGCCAGAAGTGGCACTGTGGTAGAGTGCAAGCCTTGAGCAAGAAGAAGCCAGAGACAGTGCTCAGGCCCTGAGTTCAAGCCCCAGGACTGGCAAAAGAAAAAAAAATCCAAACAAATAAAAATAACCATAGCCGAGAGTTTTGTTCATTGCTATTTTTGTTTCTTTTTGTCTTATATGTTTGTTTATATGTCTTTAGAGGGCAAGTGGGAGGGGCGCAGAAATGGAGGGAGAAAGAGTGAATGAATGTAGCCTGGTATTCACTAGACACTATGTTGAAAACAAACTGTAAAACTTGTAGATGGGGATGAGAGGGAAAAACTGGGAGAGAGCAAACTGGGGAGACACTGTCCAAAAAGAAATGTACTCTTTATATGACTTACATAACTGTAACCCTTCTGTACGTCATCTTATAATAACAATAATTAAACAAAAACATAGCAAAAAGGATTGTAAGTATGGTTCAGGCAGTAGAGCATTTTCCTAGCAAGCTGGAGGCTTTTGAGTTCAAATACTAGAACTATAAAAGATTCCCTATGGAGGCACAGCTAAGAGATGAATACCTGGTTCCCCAAAATACTTGCTGGGTGGAAGACAGTCTCTTGGATAGGGACACTGACATTATTTCATGAACTCTAATGTATATCTTATGCCAATTATAACAAGTACATTTTAGTTCTCTCTGTGCGTGTGTGTGTGTGTGTGTGTGTGTGTGTGTGTGTGTATGTGTGTATACCAGTCCTGGGGCTTTTTTTGCTCATGGTTAGTACTATATGACTTGAGCTACAACTCCACTTCTGGCTTTTTTGAGTGTGATTAATTAGAGATAAGAGTATCAAGGATTTTTCTGCCTGGGCCAGTTCTGAACCACAATCCTAAGATTTTAGCCTCTTAAGTAGCTAGGATCAAAGGCATGAGCCACCAGAGCAGCAGCTAGTTCAATATTTCATGCTCCCAATTTAGTCAATACAACAGATTAAAAATGTGAAAGGGGGCTGGGAATATGGCCTAGTGGCAAGAGAGCTTGCCTCGTATACATGAAGCCCTGGGTTCGATTCCCCAGAACCACATATATAGAAAACGGCCAGAAGTGGCGCTGTGGCTCAAGTGGCAGAGCAAAAAGAAGCCAGGGACAGTGCTCAGGCCCTGAGTCCGAGGCCCAGGAATGGAAAAAAAAGAAAAAAAAATGTGAAAGGGCTCTTCCAATTTAAGAAGGCAGCTGATGGACGTCCCTTAGCTTCTCCAATCACCCATTAAAAACCCCTTACATGACTCAGAAAAAACACCACTCCTAGCAACACAGCTCGTCTAGGGATGAGTACACAGAAAGCCAAAGTAACAACTTTTTGCAAAAATTCTACAGCATGCAAAAGAAAAACACAGCATGTAAGATGAAGAGAAAGCTACTCTTTGGAATAAGATTTACTGAAGATAATTTCAGAAAATCTACTCCTACTTTATGTTTGCAATAAAAATTAGAAGCAGACACCAAAACTGATAAAACATGCAGATTGAGATGCAAGGAGAGAGTATCAGTAAGGTAAATAGAATCAAAGGAAACTAGATAAGGAAAGGGGCATCTTTAAGGAAATAAGGAACTTAAAATGGCATTAGACAAAGAAATGTTTTGTATACATTATAGTTCTGTAAAAAATGTTTAAAAGAATAAATTTGAGTTGGAAGAGGTAAGAGTATGGAGAATTATTATTTTTTGCATGAGTTTTTTGGGCAGCACTTGGTCTTGAACTCATGTCTTTGCAACTAACTGCTAAGCAGGCTCTCTGAGGCTAGAGAGTAAATTTTTGAAGCTCTCTCAGAAAGTAGAAAGGGGCTTGTGGGTGTATATCTCAAAGGCAAAGTTTAGCATGCATGAAGTTCTGGGCTCAGGGGACAGATTTTTGCTTTATAAAACAACTTGTGAATAGATAAATGAACACAAGTGTTCAACCTTAAATAATGACAAGCACCATATCCAATCTAACAAAAATGAGATGTATTTATTTTTAAACTGTACAAACTCAGTATTGGGTCAGAGTATAGACATTGTATTTAATGCTTTCTTTTAAAGCCAAAACGTCCTACAGGATAGAAAGTATATTTATTTTGTTAATTATAATATTTGTTTTAGTATCTAAGTCATGAAAGCTGCTAAGTCAGTGAATGAAGAGAAAATCAGCATCTCTTTCTTGGAGAGCACTTTGGCTTCCTAGCTGCAAAAACAACCATACTTTTTGACCCAGTTACTACAATTATAAAAACATATTCTTAGAAAAAAATGATAAAAGCATAAAGAAGGCTGATTTAAATCCAATCATACACACACACACACACAAACACTGGGCTTCAAGGGGTGATTACTAAGAAGCCATTAGAAATATTTTGTTTTGCCCAATACTGGGGCTTAGGACTCAGGGCCTGAGCACTGTCCCTGGCTTCGTTTGCTCAAGGCTAGCACTCTACCTCTTGAGCCACAGTGCCACTTCCGGCCTTTTCTGTTTATGTGGTGCTGAGGAATTGAACCCAGGGCTTCATGTATGCTAGGCAAGCACTCTACCACTAAACCACATTCCCAGCCCCCATTACATAATATTTTTTAAATTTTTTGTCAGTCATGGGCTTGAACTCAGTGTCTGGGTACTGCCCCTGAGCTTCTTTTGTTCAAGGCTAATGCTAAACTACTTGAGCCATAGCTCCATTTCCAGGCTTTTTTGAGTAGTTTGCTGGAGATAAGAGTCTCTTGGCCTTTCCTGCCTGGGCTGGCTTTGAACAATGGTTCTCAGATCTCAGACTCCCTAGTAACTAGGACTACTGGTATGAGTCACCAGTGCTTGGCTTTCATTTGTACATTCTAAGAAAGTCAGTGTAGCATTGAGCTCAGGAGCCAAAATATTAGAGTTTGAATTCATGTTTTGCCCCTTGCTGTCATTGTGACTTTGGGCAAGTCACTTAGGCCTGAGCTTCAATAACCATTCTAAAATAGGTGTAATAATAGTACCCTATTTCATAGGATTGTTGTGAGAATGAAATGACCTAATGTAGGTAAAGCAAACAACTACAATAACAAACAAACAAAATTAAGCTGGGCCTGTTGGCTCATGTCTATGATTCTAGCTAATCAGATATGAAGAACATGGTTTGAAGTCAGCCTGGGCAGAAATGTCTATGAGGGTCCATCTCCGATTTACAAGCAAAACAAACAAAAACACAAAAAGAAAGAAAGAAACAAAAAAACAAGACTGGAAGTGTAGTTCAAGTGGCAGAGCATGAGCCATGAGTGAAAAAGCCAAGCAACAGTATGATGCCCTAAATTCAAGTCCTGGTACTCACACATGTGCATGTACACACACACCACACTCCAAACCCACACTGGATTTGTCTAAGTCGCTATTAGTTTCTGAGAGAATGGAAGGCGAAGAATCTATTTCTAGCTTTTCTTAAACCTCTTTCCTCAGATTTTGATAAAAGCTTCTGGGTTGGTATTCAATACATAAGTTAGCTACCTTAATCTTGTTGGAAGGTGAGATTTGACGTTTGTGATAAACCAACTCTTGTTCTGGTATAAGGACAGTTGAGAAAACCCTGACAAAGCGTTGCTACAGGCCTAGCAGATTTAGGGCCTGACAGAGCTTCTTTTAAAATGCTTCTTTTAAGATGCTGAGAATGAGGGGGTCAATGAGCCCAATTCTAAATGATCTTTCTCATCTATTTTAAGATCGGTTCCAAGCTTCTTTGGACAAAAACCTAGCCTTTTAAGGAAGGTGCAGAGAACATGCCTCCGTGGGCTTGCTCTGAGGGAATGTTTTAGCGGGTGCAGCATTTCACCCCGGAGGTGGCTGCATGAATTTGTGAACTGAGGTGGCAACTTTGACTCTCTCCGGAAGAAAAGATGGTATCTCCACACAGGGAGTTTTAATTACAATGGGACCACTTGAAACAAGAAGCCTCTGCAGTCACAGCTGAACCTCTAGCCCAGCTCAGCTCAATATTCAGATGAAAGAAAGCGAGATCTACCTCCCCCACGTGCCCCCAGCCTGGTGCACCCTTCTCTGTTCTCAAATGCCTGCTTAAGAAATCTGGGACGAATTGCAATCCAAGAGGGCTGTCGCACCATTGCAAGTGGGGAGAGCGGGTGGAGGTGAGAACTAACCTATATTCAGGGATTAGAAAAATCGTGGATTTCTTGGTGGGGGGAGGGGTTTGGTACCATCTTCAGCATCACCGTCGGGCAATCTGGGAACGGAGAAGGATACCAACTGCCCTCCCTATCTTCCCCATCTGATGGATGCCAAACCCCACTCCCAGGGCGGTATCAGGGTTTAAAAAAAAAAATAGTATTCTACTAGAAGAATCTCGAAGTAAAAAATACAAGGTCCGTCTGGAGTTCCCGGGTGGAAGGAGGACCCGGAAAGCGTATGTGTGTGTGTGTGGGGGGGGAGGGGGTTCTGGGGGAACCAGGCCCACCCATACAGTCTGCAGGGGTGAATCAAGCGTCACTGTCGGGTGACAAGCCCAAAGTTTGGGGTGGAGCCAATGGGCTGAGTCTGCAGGTTCCCCAGGATCCGCCCTGCGCACAACCTTCGGCAGCTTGCCGTTTCGAATCTCGCCCGTGGATTTCCGGACGAGACACTCACTGTCTCCGAGGCGTTCACGAAGCGCGGGGCCCACAGCTGTCCCCGGAGCCGGCTCTCATCTTCCCCAGCCGAAGCTGCTTTCGAGGGCGGAAAGGCTCCCGCTCTCTTTCTATCAGAGCTGACGATCCCGCGTGGCCCGAAGCAACTTCCAGCACCACGTCCCCATCGCCCTCTCTTCCTCCACCTCGGGCTCGGGGGACATCGGGAGGCCCAGCAGTTCCAGCTTGGGGCTAAAGCGGTTAAGCCGCGTCCTTCAGGTGTCAGCCTCGCTCTGCTTTTAAACTACAACTCCCAGAGTTCCTAGTGTCAGGCCGCCAGGCCGCAAAAAAGATGGCCCCAGAAAGGCGGGGGGGCAACACGAGGGCGGGGGGGAGCAGGTATCTAGCAGTTTCTTTACCGGATGTGTTTAAAAAACTGAATCTCCACATATGCACCAACCCACTAACCATCTCGGAGGCCGCGAAGGCCACGGCCAGTGCCGCGCCCTCTTCTCCAGTGCCATCTTGGGAATTGTAGTTCGCCTGCCACACTGCGCCGAACTACCTTTCCCAAAGTGCTCTGCGGAAAGGCGATAGAAACGTTCTTTTCTAAGACTCTCTCTGCACTAAAGATCCTCCCCATCCCGTTTCCTGGGTCTCCTCGCCGTCTACTCCGTTTCCATTTGTCGAGAAAGGGAATCGGCCGCAGGAGCTGCCAGGGCTCCGGGCCGCGCCGCCCCGAGAGGCACTTCCGGCGGCGGTTCACTTCCTGGTTGGGTGGATGGAGCCCGGCGGGAGCGCGCGCGGGGGAGGGGCGGCGGGTCAGTCTCCGCCGGGCGCTCGGGGGATCAGCTGGCGGGCGGGCGGGCGCTGAACGCGGCCCCGGCTCTGGCTGCAGCGCCGCCTCCTCTCCGCGTCGCAGGCCGGCCCGGCGGCCGTGACAATGTTGCGGGACTGGTAACTGGGCTCCGGCCGCCGAGCCGTCTCAAGTGGGTGCCTCGGGATGCTCCCTCGCGGGGCGGCGGGGGGACTGGGTCCTGGCGGGGGGGGGGGGGGGGGATCGGCCGGGTCGGTGCTGCCCAGGCCGGCCCTCCTTTCTCCGAGCTTCGGCTAGGCACGGGGATCGGGAGTTCTGGGGCCGGGGATGCATTTTCAATTTCAGGATCCTTTTCAGCAGGAAAATGCGTGAAACGTTTCCCTAGGATGATGGCTTTTGCTCCCCCTAGGACTCGGCAGTTGAATTTTTAAGTGTGTTACTGATTCATCCTCTCTCTTCCTCTGTCATCACAGGTTTAAACTTACACGAATCGCTCTCTGGAGGAGGAGAGGACCCGCCGCGCGATTGACACGCATATTCCTCTAGGCATCCTCCCTCAGCCCCCACCCCCACGACCGGATTCGGGTGGCTCCTCGCGGAGCTGAAATCCGAGGAGAAATCCTTAGATCTCTTTTCTTTAAAAAAAAAAAAAAATCTAGAAACCATCGGTATTTTGTTGTGCTGCTTCCTATTTGCAAGATGAAGAAGTTTTTCGACTCCAGACGAGAACAGGGTGGCTCTGGCCTGGGCTCGGGCTCCAGCGGAGGAGGGGGCAGCACCTCGGGCCTGGGCAGTGGCTACATCGGAAGGGTCTTTGGCATCGGGCGACAGCAGGTCACTGTGGACGAGGTGTTGGCAGAAGGTACGGTGGAACTCTGCGCTGTAAATTAAAATCTGGTGCTGATGTGGCAAGACTCTGGTTTCTAGTTGTTGAATGTATGAATGGGGTTTTCACCAATTGACCCTCCCCCTCCCTCACTGCACTTTCCTTGTGAGTCATTGTCCTTGAGAGATTTAAAACAGATTGGAAAGTGACAGGGCTTAAAGGGGTAGGGGGAAGTTGTTTACTTCTGTGGCCTTTTTTTGGGGGGGGGGTGTTTAAGAATCCACCCTCTTTTCCTCCTGGAATTATGTGGATCAGAGGAGAAACACGTAGATGGGAAAGTGTAAAGCTCACCATGAAATGCAGGGTGGTGGGCTTGTCATCTTCCCAAAACTTGAAATAAGGATGTGAAAAATGTAGGGTGGGGATTGGGGGATCCTTAAGGAGGGAGACGGTTTTTTTTTCCCTACTAACTTTACCATTTTCATGAGGAGGTGTTGAAAGGAAGGATGGATTTTCTGGGAATGGGAATGTGTTTTTCTCAGCGAAGCTCTTGGTGGATTTGACTAGGTTTGTTTCCAGATCCAGCTGTAATCAGGCCCTCAGGATGTAGCTAAGATAACACATGATGTGAAGTGAATGTGGTTGTTTTGAACTCAATCTCCTAGGCCCCTCTTTTTCCCATTTTTAGATTTTTATCAACTACTTGTGAGTAGCTCTCATTTTGTTTTTCCCCCGTTTGTATCAGATGTTATTTACATCTGTTGTGTAAATTTTCTCCTTCTGTGTGTGTGTGTTCATTTGTATATCTACACTAATATATTTATCCTTATCCCCCAGGCTTTTGGGAAGTCTTTGCCTTTTTCTTGGTAACCTTAACCTCGACCTTCATAATCATGCTAGACTCATACTTTTCACAGCTCATTGCTTGCTTAGTGTGCTTTTATTTTTAATAAAAGCAGCAATTTCCTTGGTGTGAAGCAATTCAAACTAATTGGATGAGGCCAACCTCCTGTAGGTTGTGTTTTGGACTGCAAGACATTGGAAAGGGGAGGCCTCTATTACTGCAACATGGTGGTATGGAACAGTTTATTAGCTAGAGAAGAGAACACTAAGAGGCCCCTCTGAAAAGGAGCTTTTTGCAAGCTAAGATTGAAGCAAGGATCCCTACCTGGTCTTAGGAAAGGCCTGTCATCTGGAGTGTTGCAGGCTGGTGGGTGGGTTGGGAAGAGGGAGTAGCTGTGTTTGGTTCTCAGCTTGTGTCAACACTGGATTTACAGGCCCAATTTCTGGGGATGGGATTTTGAAGCCTGTACTTGAAAAACTGTATTTTAAAAGGGATTCTGACAGTTAACATCTTGTGTAATTATTGTTCTTTTTTCATTTTTAGTACTATTCTAGCTGGACTTAATCCTGGTCCTGAGTCACTGTCCCTCAGGATTCTTCCTTGTGGGCTTTGGTGCAGGATGGGAGATGCTTCTGTGCCTGCTGCCAGATCCGTACCCTTGAGTCTGATCTGTCTCCTTCATCCCTGTGCCAAAGCCCAGACTGCGGTGGGGTGGAGAAATGGAGAAGGATGTGAGGAAGAGAGATCAGAAGAATGAGGGGGTGCAGAGTGCCTTCCTCTCCCCCTGACTGGCCTCTCCTGACCTCATAACCCTGGAGCATTTTGTTCAGCTAGGGTGTTGTTTCATCATGGATGCCTTGCTCTAAGTGGTGCCTGTTCACCAAGTCTTGAAGGATGGGGAAGTGAAAAGACAAAATTGGTCTTTGTTATCTGTGTTGCCCCCTCTTCCCTGAACTTCATTCCTGAGAACTGTACATTATGACATTTTTAAGTGGAACGTGGGGCTTTCACCTCTACATTCAGTCATTTATTCATTCAAAAAACAGTTATGACTGCCTGTGATATGGCAGCGACTGTAGTATGCTCTGAAGACATGATGTTAAACTAGGTGCTAGAATTTATGAACTGTTTTAAGGGATGGAAAATGGGCACTTATAACAGAATAATTACTGCCATTATGGAGTTAAGCTAAGAGTACATCAGCTGCCACTTTCATATTATTTTGTTTTGGGGGGGAGGCCTAGCTTTAGAGGAGGAAGCAACTGAAGAATGAGTAGGAGTTAGCTAGTGTGGTTGCGTCTTGGGCAAAGATCTTAGTAGCAAGAGAAAGCATTGTATAAAATTTGCTCTGGTAATGCTGACTTCTTTATGTTCCTTGGGCATAATGGAGTTTGAATTTGTGGCTTGAAAAGTATGTAGATGTGCAGGAATTAGTGTACAGAATATTTATGTAAAACCTGCTAAATCCAAAGACTACTAAATTCTAAAAGAGATGAGACAGGTCTAAAGACTGATGCCTGCTTTTATTTTTTATAGTGCTGGGAATTGAGCCATAGGCCTTGAACATAGTAGGCAGGTTCTCTACCACTGAGCTACCACTGAGGTGGAGCCTCCAGGGAATTTAGAAAGACAAGATACACATTTACATATACAGTAGTTGGTTATCAGTATTGACTGTGGAATCAGACTGATCTAGGTTCAAATTTGGGGTGAGTACATCCCAAACATTTTAAAATTTCTTTCTCTTTGCCGCAGTGCTCTTCAGGTATGGGCCCTTAATCAGGAGTATCTTCATCATGCGAGAGCTGGCTAGAAATGCTAGGTCTTGGGTATCAAGGGTAAATGTAGGGTGTAAAGTAAGTTAAAGTCTGAAAACCTTTATGCAGTGGGGTGGTTTTGAGGATTTATTAGGGTAGTAAACATTTAACACTTTTCAAGAGTTCTGCCATCAACAATAGAGTTACAGGGGAATGAAAGCTAGTTTGGCTTTAACAATCTGAAGTAATCACCTTCTCCCATTGTGTTTGGGCTGAACCAGATATTCTTTGCTGAGGTCTTATCAGCTCCTTAAGGGATAATTACAGGTGTTTAGGGCAAACATGCTTCTTCTCTGAGTCTCTAGTCATGAAGTTCTACTAGTTCTAGCCAGAGCTGTATACCAAATGCCCTGGGCAGTGGTTTTCAAACACAGACCTGATCACTACCACATCCTGTTAATTATTTCTTTTCCCTAATGTGTATATTGATCTGTGCTTGATAGTGAGAAGTTGCAAGAGCCTCAAGAAACAGTTGCCAGGTAAGATTGGGGAATGTTGGCCTGAAGGCTGTCTATCAGCAACATCTTCCTTGTTGGACGGGTTCCCTAACTAGTCTGGGAGGAACATGGTTATCAAGGGGAAGTAAAGATTCAGTCTTGAGTTAGAGGAATGGGGCTACCTTTAGGCTGGGTGTTGGGAAGGGTACTTTCTAGCTTTTTCAGGGAATATGTCATTATGAGATGCTAAATCATTTCTGAATTACTGGGCCTGTGATATTAAGAAAAGACTTGGTTTAAACTTATAGAATGAGCTCATTGGGAAAATTGAAGCAATGCTTTCAATGGACACGAGAAGTAGTGCTGTTATCATATTTCCTTAGCTATGGAAGGCCTTATATCTGAGCTTTAAACATTAGGTGTTGAACACTTGCTGTGTCTTAAGAGAGTCTAAGAGAGTTGTTTTATTTCTGTATAAGGTGGACCACAGCTCCTCAGAATACTTTTCCTACCTCCACCAAAGGAATCTAGGACCAGGACTAATAAGAACTAAGACTCCATATTGGAAAACTTTGATAATTTCTCCTATCTACAGAAGGAAGTAGTGAGGCTTAAAAATGTAAAACCACCAGAAAAGAAAAAAAAATCCACATATGGCAAATAACAAAAATATCTTGTTACTATCAATATGATATATATACATACACATATACGCATATATGTAAATATATATGCGTATATGTGTATGTATATGTATTCATCTGATGAGCATTTACTAGTACTTTTCTGTGGCAAGTCCTGTATTCGGTTCCAGAGACAGTAAGTTGGATGGGAACCAGACGCATAGACCAGTAAATAACAACCCTGATAAATATTCAGCACTTAGCGTGGACCTTGGGGTAGATGGTAAGAGATGCTCTAAGATGATGAAGGGCCTGAGCATGAGGGTTTCCAGATCAGGAAAGATTTGAAAAGGAGTGGCAGTTAGCCAGCTGATGTTCCAGCTGTAGGTTATTGAAGATCTTCCCACCAGAGCTGATAGCCTATATGGAAGTATGGAATGGCCAAATAGAAGGATGAGTCAGGAATATTAACTAGTCTAATGAATACTGCTTTTGTTTCTTCTGTTGTTGTTGTTTGGTTTGCATTTTTTTATTGTTTGTTTTTTTGGCGTTGATGCCAGGGGTTGAACTCAGGGTCTGGTACTATCACTCAGCTTTTAAAAAATGTAATTTTGTTGTTGTTATTAAGGTATTATACTGAGGAGTTGCTATTTCATAAGTCAGGTAATGAATAAATACATTTTTTTCCTTGGACAATGTCACCCCTTCCTTCACTTCACTCAGCTGCCCTCCTCCTCCTCCACCTCCTCCTCCTCCTCCTCCTCCTCCTCCTCCTTCCCCTCCTCCCCCTCCCCCTCCTCCCCCTCCTCCCCCTCCTCCCCCTCCTCCTCTTCCTCTTCCTCTTCCCCCCCTCCTCGGTCTTGAGCTTGAACTCAGGCCCTGGGTGCGGTCTCTGAGTCTCTTGGTGTTCAAGGCTAGTGCTCTATCACTTGAGCCACAGTGCCACTTCTGGTGTTTTCTGAGTACTTGATTAGAGTCTCATGGATTTTTCTGCCCTGGCTGGCTTTGAACTGTACTCCTCAGCTCTCAGCTTCTTGAGTAGCTAGGATTACAGGGGTGAGTCACCAGTACCTGGCTTTTCACTGAACTTTTCTTGATCGCTGGTGGTGCTCTATCATTTGAGCACTATCCATTTGAGATTTTACTGGTTAATTCAAGATGGAGTCTCGAGGACTTTTCTGCCTTGGTTTGCTTTGAACCTTGATCTTCTAATCTCGGCCTCCTGAGTATGTAGAATTACAGGTGGGAGCCAGTAGTGTGCTTAATGTTGACTATTTTGGTTAGTGCAAGTTTACCTTCCATGGTCAAGCAAAAGACGTGTGTGGCATGTGCTGTGTATGTGTATAATGAGATTCTTTTACATTTGCCTCCAAATGTACATTTGCATGTGTTTACTGGTTACTTGGTTTGGTGACTCTGAGCTACCATCAAATAGCTAGGAGTCTGCTTCTGATCCTCTACTGTGCTTCAGCCCTGTGCTAAGGTGTATTAGGTGTGGGAAAAGGGAAAGGGTGTCCCCGAAGGGTCATAGAGACACGAAGCTTGAACAGAAGCAGATGTGTGTGTATGTGTGTGGGAAGGCTAAGGATTGGGAGAGGTAGATGACCAGTGTTACAGAAAAGAGTAAACAGGGGATGATAGTGAGGATGTTTGACAAGAGCAGAAGGAAGAAAATAAGTTTACAGAGATCCTTAAGCATCAGGCAGAGATTAGTTATAAGCACCTGAGGCCTTTTCTTGACGCAAATACCAGTTTGATCCCTCCCACTTCAGATGTCTTTGCCTGCTGGGAAGTCTGGTCTTTTTAGTGCAACTGCAGATTTTCAGGGGGTGGTTTGTGAATGGTGTCTTCCTGGTTTCAGGCATGATGACAGATTAGCTTTGCTAAATATAGCCAAATCCAGAATTTAGAGATGAAGAAGTCCAGAATAAGCAATTGCTATGGTCAGTGGCTTTCCTTTCATCTTTCTAACAAAATTAAGCTCATTTAATAAGATGATGACAGAATACATGAGTTTTGAGTGGTAGCTAAAATGACGTATAGAATATACAGGAAATGCTTGGTGACTATTAATGAAGCACCTGAAAACAATATTATTGTATCACAGCCATTGTTTAAATTTACAGTATTTGAAAACTGACACTTCAGAAGGGACTAGTACTGTTGTCTGCTTTCATCTTACTCTCTTATAAGGGATGGATGCCTTCTGAGCCTACTTGAGAGATACCTAGGACATTCGTGTCTTATAGAGATGAAGAAATTATAGTAATAGGCATGATATTATCTGTTGAAGTAGCATCTAGCCAGTGGGGTAGCAAAGACTCACTTACAGCCTACTTTTCTGGAGTCATATTTTGGTGTGGTGGAAGAGCACTTCATTATGGCCTAGGAGATCGAGGTTTGTTGTTCATTCACTGCCTTGTCAGTCAGTGCTGTTGAGAAACCCTCTGTGGAGATGGTAGGATATAGCTGCCTTCAGGAACTCAAAATTGGGAACCTTGAGACATAGAAAGTAGCTTTAAGTATTGCAGTGGAGGAATGTAAAGAGATGAGGGGCAACAGACCTGTGGGGAGAAGTTAGGGGATGCTAAACAAAGGTGACATTTGAAGTGTGTTAAAAAAATAATTTAATGGGTGTTGATGGCTTATGCCTGTAATCCTAGCTACTCAGGAGGCTAAGATCTGAGGATCACAATCCATCAGCAGTGGGAAAGTCTGTGAGGCTCTTATTTCCAATTAAGCACCCCCCTAAAAAGCCAAAAGTGGAGCTGTAGCTCAAGTGTTATAGCACTAGCCTTTAGCAGAAAAGTTCAGGGGTAGTGCCCAGGCCAAGTACTCCAGTGCTCTAGGATCACCAAAAACAAAAACACATTTTTTTTTTTTAAAGAAAGTAAGAATTTAGTATTGGATAGGATCAGGAGAACATTCTAGTCAGCAAGGATAACATTCAGCATGCTTAAACAAAGCAGGAAAATTTGTTGTTTGTTGGGAAGCTATATGTTTTGAGATAGAAGTAACCATCTATTAGTGGCCCTGGGCTGTGCTGTCCAATTAAGTAGCCACATATGACTAAGTATAATTGTTTAAAACTAACAGACTAACAATTTAATACTTCACACATTAGCCACATTCCAGTTGCTTAATATCTATAGATGGCTAGTACTTACAGTTTTGACAGGACAGATAAAAAGAGTTTCTGTGTGTGTGTGTGTGTGTGTGTGTGTGTGTGTGTGTGTGTGTTTGCGTGTTTGCACATTGCTGCCTGCTATGGCTTGAACTCAGGACCTTGATCAGATTTTTCTGCTCACAGCTGCTGCTCTACCATACTCCTACTCTGGCATTTTGCTGGTTACAAATGTGAATCTCCAGGACTTTTCTGCCTCAGATGGCTTCAAATCTTAGTCTCCTGAGTAGCTAGGAATATGTACAGGCATGAACCACTGGTATGCCTAAGACTAGTTTCCAACCACAAAAGTTTCTACTGGGCAGTGTGGTTTATTCTAGTGTAGTCTAGAGGACCAGCCTTATGAGTTAAAGAGCATGCCATTTCTTCATCATCTGTGTAAGCTTGTGTTTGAGTTAAAGCCATGTCCTTCTGTCATTACCTACTCTCTGAAGGCACTTTGGATAAAGTTCATCACAAATAAGGTGGATGCAAATCCCCATTTTAAATGATCTCAAGTTTTGGTAAACTTCATGCCATGTCTCATTGGGCTGTGATTGTTGTTAATTCATTTAAAACAATGTACTTAGTGAATTCACTTAACCAAGCTGTACATGAAGAGCAGAATCTCTTGGTTGAAAGGCTATCACCAACAACTTCCAAGTATGAGACACTGGACTGAATGGGAGCACTGATGTTGGGTTATATTATTATATGTTAATAAAGAGAAATCATATTTTCAATATTTTCATTGTAGGAAACTATACATAACCTAAAATTTCCCATCATAGCTCTTTTTAAGTGTACATTTTGGTGGTGTTAAGTACATTCACAATATGCAACCATTACCATCCATCTCCATAACCTTTTCATCTTTTAAAACTGAAATTTGAGCCAGGTGCCGGTGGCTTATGCCTGTAATCTACTCAGGAGGCTGAGATCTGAGGATTGAAGCTTGAAGCCAACGTGGGCAGGAAAGTCTGTGAGACACATCTCCAATTAACCAACAAGATGCCAGAAGCTGTACTGTGGCCCAGGTGGTAGAGCACTAGCTTTGAATGCAAAAGCTTAGCAACAGCATGTAGGCCCTGAGGGTATGTGTGTCTTTGCACGTGCAGGCAAACACCCCCTCCCAATTTTTTTTGATAATCATTAAACTGTAACAAACTATAACTCCCCTTTCCCAACTCTCTAGTTCTGGCATCCACCACTCGTGATCTTCCTGCTCAGCCTTCAGAGTGTAAGGAATATTGATACATGCTACCATACTTGTTTTCTGTTTCTTTTTAAAAAAATTTATTTATTTCTTTATTGTAAAAGTGATGTACAGAGGGGTTACGGTTTCATATATAAGGCAGTGAGTACATTTCTTATCCAACTTGTTACCTCCTCCCTCATTTTTGCCCCTGCTTTTCCCCTTCCCCATTTCCCTCTCCCCATTATATCTGTTTTCTATTTATGATTTTGAGAAATACTCCATATTAGTGGAATAGTATTTAGCTCTTTGTGACTAGCTTATTTCACTTAGTATAATGTCTCTAAGGTACATCCATATTGTAACATATTACAACTTCTTTTTTTTTTCTGCCAGTCCTGGGGTTTGGTCTCAGGGCCTGAGCACTGTCCCTTGCTTCTTTTTGCTCAAGGCTAGTAGCACTTGAGCCACAGCGCCACTTCCGGCTTTTTCTGTATATGTGGTGCTGGGGAATTGAACCCAGGGCTTCATGTATACGAGGCAAGCACTCTTGTTACTAGGCCATATTCCCAGCCCAACTTCTTTCCTTTTAAAGGCTTATAAGTATTCCATTGTGTGTACTTACATTTTATTTATATATTCATTTGATGATGGATATTTGTGTTGCTTCTACTTTTCACTTCTTACAAATAATGCTTTGGACCCTATGTTCAATTATTTTGGGTATATATTCAAATATAATAAGTAGAGTCACTGGATTATATGGTAATTTTTTTTTTTTTTGGCCAGTCCTAGGCCGTGAACTCAGGGCCTGAGCACTGTCCCTGGCTTCTTTTTTGCTCAAGGCTAGCACTCTGCCACTTGAGCCACAGCGCCACTTCTGGCCATTTTCTGTATATGTGGTGCTGAGGAATCGAACCCAGGGCCTCATGAATACGAGGCAAGCACTCTTGCCACTGGGCCATATTCCCAGCCCTATATGGTAATTTTATATTTAACTTTTTAAGGAACTTCCCTAGTGTTTTTCTACAGAGGTTGTACCAGGTTTACATGCTTCCAACAGTGCATAAATATTTTAGCTACTCTTCATCCTCACAGACATTTTTAATTTAAGTTATTTTTGGTGCAGGTCCTAAGGCCTGGGCCATGTCCCTGAGCTTTTTTATTGTTCAAGGCTAGTGTTGTACAACTTGACTTACAGCTCCACTTCTGGCTTTTTGGTGATTAATTGGAGATAAGAATCTCATGGACTTTCCTGCCTAGGCTGGCTTCACACTGTGATCCTCATATCTCAGCCTCCTGAGTAAGATTATAGACACGAGGGCTGGGGATATGGCCTAGTGGCAAGAGTGCCTGCCTCGTATACATGAGGCCCTGGGTTCGATTCCCCAACACCACATATACAGAAAATGGCCAGAAGTGGCGCTGTGGTTTAAGTGGCAGAGTGCTAGCTTTGAGCAAAAAGAAGCCAGGGACAGTGCTCAGGCCCTGAGTCCAAGCCCCAGGACTGGCAAAAAAAAAAAAAAAAAAAAAAAAGAAAAGAAAAAGATTATAGACACGAGACACAGAGCCTGCCTTTATAATTTTCTGTTTTATGATAGTAGTTATCCTAGTAGGTGGTAGGTAGTATCTTATTGCAGTTTTGATTTGTATTTTCCTAATGATTAATGATGTCTAGCATCTTTTTCATGTGTTTATTAGCTATTTGTATATTTTCCTTGGGAAAATATGTGTCTAAGCCCTTGGCCTATTTTTGGATCTTCAAGTTGTTTGTTACAGAGTTTTAGCATTTCTTGTGTTCTGGATGTTAGTCCCTTTTCAGATACATGGTTTGCAAATATTTTCTCTCTTTCTGTGAGTTGCCTTTTAATTCTGGAAATGATATTTTTCAGAAGTGAATAAATATAGAACTGCTACATTTCCTTTCTATATCATAATGAATTATTTTGGACATCCTTGTTTGGACAGCACTGGTCCGGAATAGGGGTTCTCGTGTTTTGCTGCTCAAAAATGAGTGAAAGTATTTGCTTTCACTTTATCAAGAAAAACTTGAGCATATGCAAATATGTTGAACTAGGGATGTTCTTTCAAGCAAGGTTCCTCGAAGGAGCGGATCCAGAGAAAACGTTCCATTATAACATTTTGGTCTACACTGATCTCTTTCCCCTCAACTGCTTCAGAATTTAGAGACTGTACCACATTTCCCAGCATTGCAATATGTATTTGTTTTGTGGGGTTCCCTTGTTTCTTGTGTGTTGATCATATTATGTCACCTAGGAAGGCAGGAGCCAAAATCTTCCATTGCTTCTCTCTTTGCCATAGTGTCTCAGATATAGCTGAGAATATGTAAGATACTCAATATGCCTTGTGGCGCGTAGACATGATAACATTATGCCTAATGTCTCTCACTTCCTATTCACTACATTTCTAAGGCGGGAAGGACTTTTATTACTGTACAGTTGAATCAGTGGCAGACATAGGTTAAATAACTGCTGCAAATTGTACTGACAAAAATATTGACAACTTGAATATCTAAGACCTCTTGTTACAAGTGCAGAATTCTTTTTGAGAATTCTGTTGTACAAATACTTTTTCTTATAATACGTGTCTCTCTCTCTCTCTCTCTCTCTCTCTCTCTCTCTCTCTCTCTCTCTTTGGTGCTGAGGATGGATCCCAAGGATTTGCACATACTAGGCAAATGCTCTGCCATATTACCAATGAACTACATTCCTGGCCCCTCTCATAATGCTTTTGGCTTTTCTTTTTGGTGCCAGTCCTTGAATTTGAACTCAGAGCCTAGGTGCTATCTCTGAGCTTTTTTGCTCAAGGATTGCGCTCTACCATTTGAGCCACGGCTCCTCTTATGGTTCCTTGGTAGTTAATTGGAGATCAGAGTCTCATGGACTTTCTGGTCTAGGCTTTAGGACTTTCTTGCCCCAGCTGGCTTTGACTCATGATCCTTAGATCTTGGTCTCCTTAATAACTAGAATTACAGATGTGAGCCACTGGTACCTGGCTGCACTGACTTTTAATAATTCTTCCCCAATATATCTCTTTATGAGCTTTCTAAGTCAGGAAAGTCATTATAGTCTTAGTCTATATTTTTTTCCAGCAAGATACTATAAACGGAATAGTGTATAAAGAACAGAGAATTTATTTCTGAGAGTTCGCAAGCTGGAAGGGTGCAATCAGGGTGCTAGCATGGTTAGTTAGGTTCTAGTGAAGACCCCCTGCTTTATTGTAGATAGTCTGCTTCTGGATGTACCTTCATAGGAAGGAAGGGACAAGACAGCTTTCTGAGGCATTTTTTTTTGGGGGGGAGAGTGCTTACATTTCTTTATTCTGAAAACGTCAGAACTGACCAAAGTTCCATGCCAACATACTAAAAGGTGGAATTGAGGGTGGGCACAAAAAGTGGCAGACCATAAAATGTCTACAAGAACAAGTATTTCTCTAGAATATGCCAGTAAGGTAATAGGAGGGCTGGGTCATTAGCGCTAGAAAAGACCTCTAGGAGAGGGACTGGTTTCCAAATGGAACATTCTCTAGGACTTGTGATTTTCTAAAGTTGGAGTGGTAACTGCCGGTGCAAACTGGAGGTAAAAGACGAAGGCAAACTAGGATAAGTGGACTTTTATAGGACAGCTTTGATGCTGAAACCATGGGCTGATACTGGGAACAAGTCTTAAGATGGGCCAAGATATTCTAAGTCCAGCAGTAGGGAGCAGGAAGCAGTGGAAGAACAGTTCTGTGAGGGGAAAGGACAGGTGAGGGGTACTGCTACCAGGACAAGGACATGTAGATGAACCAGTGTGACTGAGAAAGACCAGTGACAGGTGTCGGAATTTAATGGCTGAGGCCTTTTTTTAAATAAAGAAATTAATGTCTTCAATGAGGGCTCTTCCCTCACTCAGAACCTAACAACCTTTCAAAGCCCCCACCTACTAAGATCATCATCTTTGTGATTGGAATGTAACCTATGAATTTTGGAGGAAATCAAGAAACAGTATTCTGATTGGAGAACATGGGGAGACTTTTCTAGAGCTCAAAGTCCAGATTCAGTAAGTAGTGGGGTGTTACAATTGTCCTCAACAAGGACCCCCTGGCCCTTGCTATCCTACCTTCTTTTGTTTACTGTTCTGTTGTTGTAACTAGCCATCTTTTGTAGAAAATTAAGGACTTTACATTGTAATAGGTTAGGAAAAATAGTTTATTTTGTTTTAAGAAAGTGAATATGAATTTAAATGATTTTCTTAAAGTCACATAGCACATTAGGTCCTATGAACCACCTCAGCAGCTGAATATCCCACATTGTTCACCACATCACTAGAACCACCTTAGCACGGTTACCATTTTGGGCTGGATAATTCTTGGTTGTGGGAGAGTGGTCATGTGTGGTGTATCATCAGCCTCTGCCTATTGGTGAGTACCACTAATGCATTTGTTCATCCTTTGTCCCTCTATTTCTGTGCCCCTCCTTAGCCTCTGCTTGTTAGATGACAGAGATGACATTGTTACCTGTTCCAGTATGTCTGCGTACATTCTAGTCTTCTTTTTGTATAGTTGGAATATGTTTTGCTGTATTTTTGGTTATTTTTGACAAACAAAATTGCTTACATAAATAATTCAGATGTTCTTTGTTTATTTCCAAGCCAAAAAAAGTCTTCTCATTTCCTGTGAATTTTAAACTCAGGTGCCTTCTTTATTATTACTATTAATACTGTTTTATTATTGACCTATTATGTTACTTATTATTTAATCTATTGTATATAGTTTTAACAACCTCAGTTTTCTATTGAGTCAAGTACTTGTTATAAGAGCAGTCTTTTTGACTGTGATTTCCCTCTTGGCAGAGTACAAGTTGCAGTAATGAAACAAAGTTGAAAGAGTGAAAACTTGGAGTTTCATTTTGGGCTATGGTTGAATTAGCTCCTACTAGTCAGTTTTTGTCTTTGGGCTGAGTTAATCTTGGTAAACAATGGATGGCAGTGCCAATCAAAGCTTTGTTGTTTATGATTTCTAAAAAGGAAGAGAATATTGGACCAAAAAGAATGTCCCTATATTATTATAATAGAAGGCTAATAAAGTACAGCCTTCATACCAGATTATCTTTTGTAATTACAATGATTTTAAATAATGATGCCTTCTAGCAGTCGAGTTTTGGAGAAAGCAGTCTAATGCCATGTAATTTGGTGCTAGTTGTCAAGGCCATTTACAGCTCTTGTACCTGGGACCTTTTGGGTGAAGGTCCTATTGTCCTTTTGGTCTGAGCATGGATTGAGAAAAGTGAGCTTTGTTGCCTATGTGGACAATAAGAAGAAATGGGCTCAGGTATTGTTCACTGTGCTCTTTCTGGAGGACTGGGACATTGCAGAGGTGGCTGATCTGCTTGTATGTACCGCTACTCATTATATTCCCTGGTCAATGAATATAGTCTGTTAGGGAAGTGCTGGTTATCTTGCAGGTTTGTTAGCCTTGTTTAGTTCTCCCTGGAGGTTGCCCAACCCTGTTCCTGAGGCCTTTGTCCTCTACTCATTTTCAGAATTCTGGAAATTTTGGTGATGGTGGGGCATTATAGTAAACTGCACTGGAAAAAATTATTTCATTGACCTTTTGGACAGTGGAAAAATCTTGGCTTGACCAGAAGGTGTAACTCAGTAATGATTAGAGAAAAACCTGATATTCAGTACTGTCTTTCCTCTCCTAGCCTTCTAGAGAGGGGCTGTTTTGAGGTTTTCCTTAGGAGACTTTAAAGATTGTGTCATGTATGGTGATTTAAAAGCATGGACATTGGAGGTTAACAGTTCTTGGCCCTGTTCCTGTGATGTTGGTAAGCTTAAGATGGAGTGTTTATCTGTAAATGCAAAAACATGGGTTGTTGTAAGATTTCATGAAAGGATATATGTAGAGCACTTAGCATAGTGCCTGGCATATAATTGGGTAGCAGTCTGTGAATGGTAAATCTGAATATTTTAGTATATGAATTCCATTTTTTTGAGGGAGTATTTGTTCTGCTGTGTGTATACTCTGGTAGAGCTGGAGTTTTGTGCACCTCCCTCCCCCAATCTATAAACAGTTGGGTGAGGACTAGGAAGAAGAGAGAAATACTATATATATGTACTGTATGTAAATACAGTACAGAATAGGAAGATGTCAAACACTATGAATATGATGGGTAGTTTCTTCATCCAGGCCTATGCCCTCTTTATCCCCCTTGTACCATGGCTTTAGTTCTTTCCATTGCTTTACTTGGGATACCATACCCTTCCTTTCCCCACCCATCTTCGGTAATCTTGTAGTACTTTTCACAGCTGGATGCCTTTCACTCGTGCTAGCTGTCTTAACTGTTTTAGACCCATAATCTTTGAGTTTTATTTTTCTATTTATCTATTTCATTGTATCTACTTTTTAATGTTAAATACTTCTTTGAGAGGAGGGTATAGGGCTTAAGTTTATTTGTATCCAACTCAGGACTCTTTAATAATTTGAACAATACAGTGGGCACTACAGAATAAGCTAACAATGAATATTACACTAAAACAGTAGTAGTTTAAACTCAGAGAGGAGGCAGGAGAGACCCCGTTGAAACAGGCAGACCTTGATTTCCTGTTGTATAACAGATCTACTCTAGAGACCTTCACGTAGAGACCTACAGTGATGAGAACTATTGAATCATCTTGAGTTTCAGTAAAATTGAGAAACAGCTGTTAGAAATACCTCAGGCTCTTGAGGTGTCATGTTGGAATAAGGAACACCAACTTGAAAGCAAAGTTTACTTCTGCAGAAGAGTATGCCATCAGCCAAAAATCTGGCAGGCAAGCACACTGGGCAAGCAGGCTGCTCTCTTTTTATCCCTAAAGTGGCAGGCCCTGCCCCTCTGCTGATATTGGCTGAGCTCAGTTTCACAATCTGCAAAAGGATATGGCTTAGTTAACATGATGCATCCAAAATTCAAGGAGCTTTTAACAGGACATCGTAATTAAAATATTCTGGAAAAAGATGTATGTAACTAAAATGTAATTAATAGGCCCCCTGTCCAAACAAAGCAGGAACTTTTCAGAAAAAGAATTCTCTCAAGATTAATAGAAAGAGAGCACTACTTTGATAGAAGAGGTGCTTTTCTCACAGAACAAATCCAAAGCAAAGTAGAATATCTTCCAGAAACTCACCTTAGTCCCTTCGGTAACTGCACTGAATTGTGGTTGCTTACTACTGTAGAACTCAAGAGCAGAGAGTATTTTGACTATGCTAAAACTACTTAAGTGCTATATTGTAAAGACAGAGATTACATCAAGTATCTACACTCATGTATTGCTGAGATTTAACTTTAAGCAAGGCATGCATTCATTTTCTAGTTGGGTACTGACTTGCCAGTAATTACAGCAGTGATTTTCAATCTGTATTTAATATAGTGAGCATGGGGACCAAGGACACATAGGAAGGGACTAGTAATTTGAAATGTGTAGCTAGGAAGGGAGCTAGGCTCATAGAAGATTAGGGTTGGTTGGCTACCTACCTTCTTGAAAGGCATTGGATTGTGGAGAAGTGGGTAGACTTTATACTTATAAAGAGCATATTTACAAATGAGGCTAGAGAGGTGGTGCATAAAGCTGATCACTGAATGTAGTCCTTAGAACTTAGGTGGACATTTACTTCTTGTTTGTGCTGGTCTCTGAGAGGAAGAGTGGGATCAGCAGGCCTTGCCTGGTACTTCACTTTGTGAGCTTCATGATGCTGTTGTAAGATCAGCTCTAAGTGGCTCTCAGACCCATCATGAGAATTCACTAGAAAAAAATTTGATAATAGGGCTGGGATATATATATATATATATATATATATATATATATATATATATAGTGTTTATATATATTTGTATATATATTTGCTAATAAACACTAAATATCAAATAAAGTTGATAATATACATGCTTTTAAAAATGAAGTATTTCTTTCTTTCTTTTTTTTATTTTTTGCCAGTCCTGGGGCTTGAACTCTGGGCCTGGGTGCTATGTCCCTGCGTTTCTTTGCTCAAGGCTAGCACTCTAGCACTTGAGCCACAGCACCACTTCTGGCTTTTCTGAGTAGTTTATTGGAGATAACAGTCACATGGACTTTCCTTTCTTGGCTGGCTTTGAACTATAGTCCTTAGATCTCCTCTCTGGAATAGCTAGGGTTATAGGCATGAGCCACTGGCACCCAGCTATTTTTCTTTTTAAAATGAGAATTTTTAAAAATTCAGAATAAAAACAGAATATATATTTTTATTTAATTTATTAATTGAACACAAATTTTTTTGACAAGGTGTTGTGCAAAAAGGGTACAGTTACATAGTAGGGCAGTGTGTACATTTCTTGTGATATCTTACGCCCTGTTTTTCTTTCCCTTCTCTAGGTCAGGTAGACATATATACAATATACAATGTATCAAGAACATATACGGTAGCCACGTAGCCCAAGAAAATTCGCCTAGGGCTTTAAATGTAATGTCGATATTAGACAATATGTCGACAGTAGTATTATATGAACGTACATACATAGCTTTTGAGCTATTGTATTCCACTGAGAGGTCGATTTTTGACCTTTATATGTTGAGTAGTTGTTTGGTTTTAGTTACATACTAAAAACAGAATATATTACTTACGTGTTCACTTACTCAGTAATTATAGGATGATTTTTATCATGATGGAATGATGTTGGAATCTGTACTCAATTCCTGCTTCTGGGCTTTCCTGTGAGGTCAGGGAAGTAGATGGTCTGGTTTCATTCTCAGTAGTCCTGGGCACATCATTTCTCCCTCAGAGATAGTCTATTTTTATATAATAAGATTATCTTTGGCTGATTTTGAGGGTTTCTTCTATCCTAGACTTTGGATTTTTAAATTCTACAATTTCTTTTTTTGTTTTCTTTTTGCTAGTCCTGGGGCTTGAACTCAGGGCCTGGGCACTGTCCTTGAGCTTCTATTGCTCAAGGCTAGCACTCTACCATTTGAGTCACAGTGTCACTTCTGGCCTTTTCTGTTTATATAGTACTGAGGAATTGAACCCAGGGCTTTATGCATGCTAGGCAAGTACTCTACCACTAAGCCACATTCCTAGCCCAATTCTGCAGCTTTTTTTTTTTTTTTTTTGGCCAGTCCTGGGCCTTGGACTCAGGGCCTGAGCACTGTCCCTGGCTTCCTTTTGCTCAAGGCTAGCACTCTGCCACTTGAGCCACAGCGCCACTTCTGGCCGTTTTCTGTATATGTGGTGCTGGGGAATCAAACCCAGGGCCTCATGTATACGAGGCAGGCACTCTTGCCACTAGGCCATATCCCCAGCCCCAATTCTGCAGCTTTTGTTGAGATGTTTGGGAGGGCAAAAAAGGTGGGCCTGCTTGGATTGAAGTGTCAGATCCATGTAGTTAGGACTATGGTAAAATTCATGAAATGTATTATTAACCTTGGTCTGCCTAGGCATGAGCCCTCTTATCAGAGGTGGAAGGTTCTGTTCATTTGTTCTACCCACCTTTCTATATCTTTCCCCCACAAGTTTAGAATAACTTACTATTAACCATTAGATGATAAAATTGGGATGAATCTTGGCTTGGGGCTTATGTTGACTAGGTGGTAAAGATAACAATTAAAGGAAGAAAAGACAGCAAAGGAAAGAGAATGATTTTTGTGTGGGACTTTTTAGTATGAAATGCCAAAATGTGGGCGTAGTTTGGGATAGTTTTCCATTTACCTAGCCTACATTTTAGGAGAAAGCTTGGGCAGGAGTTGTTAGATATGATTGGAAGGAAAACTGAAATGAGATGAAATCCTACAAAGTAGCTATAGAACATACTGTCAATACAAGCCAGTGTGCTTATGTTGTGTTTTGCTTTGCTTTGCCTGCCATCCTTCTCTCTCCTTCCCTCCTCCCTCCCTCCCTCCTTTCCTCTCTTCCCCCCTTTCCTGTCTCCCTCCTTTCCTCCCTTTTCTTTCTTCTCTCTCAAGTTTTTGCTGTGTAGCTCAAACTACTTACTACATAGCCTGGGCTGGCTTGAAACTGTCTTCCTTCCTCAGCCTCCCAAGTGCTGTGATTACTAGTATGTGCCACTCCTGGCTCAAACCAGTGTACCACCTACTCAGAGATACTTCTTTATCTTTTTTTTTTAAAGCAGATAACATAGTTTCCTTTCTAGTTTCTCAGGCATGGCTGCTTCTTTTGCCTGGAGTGTTCTCCCTGAGCTTCCTGGCTGGCTTTTTATCCTGCAGTTGTTATTTTCACCTCAGAGAGGCCTTTCTTGACTACCCAGTGGGGAAATCTAGCCTGTTTGATTTCTCTACAAAGCGTGTATCAGCTGATTCTTATGCTCATTATGTATCTCCTCTCACAAGAATTTCAGCTATATGAAGCAGCTTTGGGGCCTAGAATAGTGTCTTGGCATGTCTGCAGAGTTTAGGAAAAACCAGCTGAATCAAGTGAGGTGAACCTATGTAGGAGGCAGCAAGAATATTCAGAGATACAGAGGTAAAATAAAGAATCAACAAGAAGAAATGCAAAGTATTATGAAAGAAGGGAGAATGGATACTTCCAGGTGTTAGCAGAGCACAAAGGTCTCAGTAAAGATGGATGATTATTCATCAGTTTTAGAAATATGGAGATTGTATTAATCTCCAGGTTAAAAGCTACTTAAATGTAGCTGTGGAAAAGAGTTCAGATGTCAGTGAAATGATGACTGAAAGGGAAACAAGGCAGGTATTGAGTCAGGATAGAATTTATTATTATTGCCATTTGTTATTAATTTTTATTATTCATGATGATTTGTTCATTTTGTAATATGAAGGGGTTTGACTATATTAAGCAGAAAGGAAGAAAGAAAACAAGGGAGAAAGGGAGGCAGAAAGATAGGAAGGAAGGAAATAGGCACTTTATAGTGAGATGAGAGGTTTAGTCTTTTTAGAGGCTTGTATTTTAGTGTATACAGATATATACTAAAATATATTAATGCATGTACACAAAAGTATATGTATGCTAATATATATACATAAAGTGTGTGTATATATGTGTGGATATAAATATACATTTTCCATGCTCCTTCTGACTCAGCATCCCAAGTGCTCAGATTACAGACATACATCACTTTGTCTGTTTAAATATTCATATTTTTCAAGTAAAAAGATGGATTTATTGGGGAAGTAAAAAGTATACTGACCGGCCAGGGTCATGGCCCAGACTCGGGAGCTGGGACTGTGCACCCCGGGCCACACTTGGGGTTGGGTTATAAAGGCAAACACCACATGGTCAAGCCTACCACACACAGGTGCCCAATGAGGTTACAACACTTACAGAGCATGCCAGGTCACATGCAGGTGGCCAATGGAGTTCCAATCTGCCTCTCATAGCAACTGTTGGAACCAACCTATCATTTTAGTTAGACTTGGTGCGTGGATTTGGTGGGGGGGCTCATGATGCAGGTGGATATGCCTACTTATGGGAGGGCACAGGTTTAACCTTGAGCATTCCACTATTCAGGTGGTCAAGCAGTTTACACAATCTTATCGCAGTGAAGGGGAACTTTCCGGGATAGGGTGGGGAGATCTTAGTGAAGATGGAGTCAGCTTCTGCTCTCTTTAATCTGAGATGGAGTCAATCTGACACCCCTCAACAGCCCATGATGGCTCTGGCCAGATCTGACCTCCATATTACATTCCCCCCTTTTTTCTTGTACATAAAAATCAAATCATTGATTTCTTTCTTGGAGAGCTTGATCTTGCCTGGGCTGTAAAGTGACTCCACCCACAGGCTGCTGGGGAGAGCAAGGATGAGACTAGAGCCAGTTCGATAGGACTGCTGCTCTTAAGCTTTCACCCAGAAAGAAACAGGTTATCTGTGAGGTCCACCCCCCCACCCCAGGAGGGCTGCAGGTGTTCTCACCTGCTTAATAAGTCTCCAGTTACCTAGGTAACTGGCACACCTGGAGGCAGTTATGTCCCTCCTTTCTCTGAGTACATATTCATATATTTTGATGGAGCCATTTTACATTCAGAAATTTATTCTACGGAACAAACAGAACAAGAGCTCCAAAGGCTTAAAAAGATAGTCATAGTAGTAGAAAGAGGTCAGAAGTACATATACAAGTAGGGAATGATTGATGGAATGGGGCTGAGGAGGTGATGGGGCTAACAGCAAAGTTCATGAACCCTTCTTGACATGATCTTGGACAGGAGAAAGGCACCTCATTCCCTGACCTGGAAGGAAGTGGATAAAGAAAGTGTACAGAGGAAGAGAAGTTGATAAGATCTGGGAAATGAAAGGAGTTCTTGCTTCTCAATTTTTGTTTTTCTGTTGAATGCTGTGGTTAGGATTTGAATCAGGGTTTTAAGATTGGAGAGTTTCAGGACTGAGAATATGGCCTAGTGGTAAAGTACTTGCCTTGCGTACATGAAGGCCTTGGTTCGATTCCTCAGCACCACATATATAGAAAAAAGGCAGAAATGTTGCTATGGCTCAAGTGGTATGTCGGATGTCGGGATCTGAACGATCCCCTTCTCCCCGACCCCACGGGGAGAATGGTGAACCCCGAAAAACTATGAAAGAGCACTGGCCTTACCCTCCGCCAGCGGAAGGCCAAAGGCGCACTCACATGGACCTGCGCTAAGTTGAGGAAAGGTTGCTGAAGCCTCCCCTCCCCCCAGTCCCCTCCCATGTTACCAAGAGCGGGGGCGAAAAGGAAGGCATCAGGGACACGCTGCGGTGGTGGGATGCGTCTCCAAGACTTTAATATGGAAAGGCACTTATATAGAAGTAATGGCGGGAAAGAAAGGGGGGGCTGGCCAAAGGGCCAGTCATAGGCTAAGGACCATGTCCATCAAGTGACATCACGAAACTTCCTTTGTGGGTGGGACAACCCCATCATGGTGGCACGCACGTGTTCACCTCCCAAGGGGCGGAGGCCAGAGGTGGGAGGGACTTCCATTGTCCCAAGGCTGGTGGATGAGCAGCCTTCCCCCAAGGCCATAATAATCCCCAACAGTGGTAGAGTGCTAGCCTTGAGCAAAATGAAGCCAGGGATAGTGCTCAGGCCCTGAGTTCAAGCCCCAGGACTGGCAAAAAAAAAAAAAAAAGGAGAGTTTCTTAGGTTTATGGAGAGAAGAGATGACAAAGAATGACGTGGAGAGGGCCACGTGGTGGTGCACATCCCACCCTGTAGGGTTGTTGAAGTGGGAGGTAGATCTTGAGTTTCAAGCTAGCCGGGGCTGTGCTACAAAGGGGTTTGAGGCCATTATGGGCTAAATGGTGAGACTCTGACTAAAAAAGGGGAAGAAAAGAGAGCCTGTTTGAGATGACTTGTCATTAAGGAAACAGATTTTCCTGGCAGAGGGCTTATCAGTTTTAAAACTTTTACTATTTTGGATAGGACTTGGGCTGCAATACAAACTGTGTTTCTCACTTCTAGACTATCCATGTCGCAGAGGCAACATTACACAAATGGAGAATACTACTAGCGACCATTAGGCCCTGTGAGTGGAAAATTGCATCCCAGCTCTGTCACCAGATTTCTTGTGTGTGTAAAACGAGGAGTTCATTTCTAACACTAACTGCTTTACAGTTCTTTTTTTTTTTTAAGGCTTGAACTCTGAGGTCTGAGCGCTGTGGCTGAGCTCCTTTTGCTCAAGGCTAGCACTGTAACACTTGAACCACAGCACCACTTCTGGCTTTTTTGGTAATTAATTGGTAATATGAGTCTCATGGACTTTGCTGTTGCTGCTTTGCTACCAGAGCTGTTTGAACTGTGATCTTCAGATCTCAGGCTCCTAAGTAGCTAGGATTATAATTATAGCATGAGCCAGCAGCACCCTCTCTGCAATTCTTTTAATTCTCAAATGCATTGTTATTAAAATGTTACTTAAAAATTAGATCTAGGATGTAGGATGTTTGCTTGATATAAGTAAGGTAGTTTACTCCTGAATGGAGTGGCCCTGGTTGCTGTCCTTTTGAATTTCATGTTTGTATATTAGAGTGTTTTCTTTCTTATGAGTCACTCAGCATTTCTTCTTGCTCTTATCTCTCTGCCTTCCTGGATTAGCCCATGCCTCTAATTCTTTGCCTTTAATCTTCTGTGGATGTAGACACTGGATGACTAAACTCATTAGAGCTATGTGCAGCAAGAAAGAGCTTCTTAGTGAGAGTATGAGGGTCTAGGCTATGATTAAAACACATGGGCTGATAGGCATGGGCTTGGAAAAGTTGAATGTCTTTAACCTCCTATTTCCATTTTCCTTTGCTTATTTTTCCTTTTCTTCCTCTCTCCCAACCTGTCTTCATAGTGTAACCTACTTTCTTCACACATTTGATGTATGGCAGTGTTCGGGGCACACTTACGATATTGTTTTAATATTTCAGTTGAAAGCAATAAAAATTTTAGTTTTCTTTTTGATACACCTGTACAAATTAATGGTTAGTGTCAAAAGAGATAAGACCATGCAAAAAGAGAAAATATTACTTATAGTCCCGTAAATTACCAATATTTTTTATTTTGTATACTTTAAGATTTGTATATTTTTGAGACAGGGTCTCATTATATAGCCCAAGCTGGCCTTGAACTTATGATCTTGCCTCAGATTCCTAAGTGCTGGGATTATAGGCATGTGCCATCAGGCCTGTCTGGGAAAATGTGTATTTTGATGAATAAAAACATACTTCTACATCTTTCTCTATAATCTTCTATAATCGGTTTTCTCACTCAGCATTCGATACTATTTGTCTGTGTTTAAAAGTCCACATCATCATTCTTATCCCACTGATAGTGTAATTTATTTAACCAGTTTCTTGTTCTTATATATTTTGTGTGTGTGTGTGTGTGTGCGCGCGCGTGCCCATACTGGGCACAAGACAGTATTGGACAATACTGAAAAAGTACTAGCTGTGCACTGATGGCTCATTCCTGTAATCTTAGCTACTCGGGAAGCTGAGATTTGAGGATCAGTTTGAAGCCAGCCCAGGTATTATTATCTCTATTAAATTACCAAAAAAAAGCAAGTGTTACAGTGCTATACTTGAGCAAAATAGGCTTAAGGACTGGCAAAAAGAGAAATAAAAAATAATTTAGAAAAAGAACTCTAGACCTAGGCTCTGTCACTTAGCTTTTTTTTTGTTCAAAACCTAGAGCTCTATCACTTGAGTTATAGCTCCATTTCTGACTTTTGCTGGGTAATTGGAGATAAGATTCTCATGGGCTTTCCTGCCTGGGCTGGCTTTGAACTGATATCTGTAGATCTCAGCCTTCTGAGTAGCTAGTGTAATAGGGATGAGCCACTGACATCCAGTTTAACATGTAGATTATTCTGTAGCTATTTTAGAAGAGCCTTAGAGTATATCTATATTTGCACTAAGCCTTTGAGTACTTTATTACTTCCTTGGAATAAATTTTTGGATGTGGAATGGCTGGCTCTGGTTTTTATCCAGTCTAGCCTGTATACTTCCATCTTGTTTATAAGGTTGTACAAGTTTCCTTCTTCACTTCCTGTCTCCCTCCTTTCCTCTTTCATTTACCTTTCTTCCACCTAGAATTATTTATATGTTGCTTGTTCATATTCTTTTCTTTGTTTCTTTTTCTTTTCTTTTTTTGGTGCCAGTCCTGGGTCTTGAACTCAGGGCCTGGGCAGTGCCACTGAGCATTTTTGCTCCACCGCTTGAGCCCACAGCTCTACTTTTGGCTATTTGGTAGTTAATTGGAGATAAGAATCTCATGGACTTTGCTGCCCAGGCTGGATTCAAACTGTGATCCTAACACCTCAACCTTCTGAGTAGCTAAGAATACAGGAGTGAGCCTTTGGCACTTGTCTATATTCCTTATTGTTATTATTATCTTTTTGTTGGTCACAGGTCTTGAACTCAGGGCTTAGGTGCTGGCCCAGAGCTCTTTTTCTCAAGACTAGTGCTTAACTACTTTGAGACACCGTGCCACTTCCAGTTTCCTCTTGGTTAATTGGAGATAAGAGTCTCACGAACTTTCCTGCCTTTGAACCACGATCTTCAGATCTCAGCTTCCTGAGTAGCTAGGATTACAGGCATGAGTCAACAGTGCCAATCTGTATTCCTTATTCTTAATGAGCTGTAGAAGTTCTTTGCACATTTAAGATACTAATTGTTTATTGTATGCATTTCAGGTTCTTTTTTCTATTTTGTCATTTACCTTTTATTAATGGTGGGATTCTTGCAGACACTTTAAATTTTTGTGTAATCAAACATGTCTGTCATTTCCCTAATGATCCTAAAGAAAGGCAGGGCCGACCGAGATCATAGAGAGCTGTGGATCTGGAGGTTATCCCCAGCAAGCTGGGAGCCCTTCTGAGTTTTTTGGAGGGAGTGGCTGATCTAGAGGAGCAGTGTTGTTAGATGAGTGGAGTGTCCTGAGTGAGCTGTCTGGAGGCAGGGTTATGTACTGTTGTCATGAGTGGCAGCGTGGTAACAGTAACAGAGAGCAGTGACCATAAGGAATATTTAGGAACACATACACACACACACACACACACACACACACACACACACACACACACAGCTCTGGACTTTGGTGTTTGATTGGATTTAGAGTGAAGGAGAGGCTTTGAAGGAGAGGGATTTCAGGTTCCTAGTTGTCTAGTTGGAGAGATGGAGGAGATGCTGACTGAACTGTGCCATGCGATGGGAGAAGAGAGGGCAGGTGGATGAGGCTTATGACAGGTCATAATCAGTTTTAATATGCTTGGGGTGTGTTCTGGTTATTTATTGCTATGTAGCAAACCACTCTAAAACTGTGTAGCCTAAACCAATTTTAGTTTCTTTCTAAAGATTCTGTAGGTTAACTCAAAGCTCAACTGTTCTTCTGCTAGGATTATTTTATTTGAGGTCTGTCAAGATTGTCTGTACCCAGAGTCCTGGTGTTTTTTACACCCTGGAGGAGATACTATATAGTAAGAGTTGAGTAAAGTACTTTAAAAAGTTTTACTTTATTCAAGTGGGCTAAGGGCTTTGGGCAAATCATTCTTAGGAAAACAATACCTTAGGAAATTGAGTGTTATGAAATTGATATGTCTGAAGCTGTTCGTAGAGGGATAGTTTGAAAATTGCTAGTCAAATGTCAGAACAGCAACGGGCTGAATATGGAATTGATGTTGGGCAACATTTAAAGGATAGTTTAGGGCTGGGAATATGGCCTAGTGGTAAAGTGCTCACCTCGTATACATGAAGCCTTGGGTTCGATTCTTCAACAGCACCTATATAGAAAAAAGTCGGAAGTGGCTCTGTGGCTCAAGTGGTAGAGTGCTAGCCTTGAGCAAAAAGAAGCTAGGGACAGTGCTCAGGCCCAGAGTTTAAGCCCCAGGACTAGCAAAAAAACAAAACAAAAAAGGATAGTTTAGTAAGAAAAACTCTTAAAAGAGACAGAGAAGTCATACTCACAGAGTGTGAGGACAATCAGGAGACTACAGCATCTTGCCTACATGGGACCCTAGAGTTAAAAGGTTAGAGTACAGAAGACAGTCCAACGGCTCCAAAAGATTCAGTAGGATAAATTCTGTGCAGTGGCAGTGGTGTTGCATTGGCCTTCACACCATCAGTTTCAGAAAGAATGATGGAAACGGAATAGTAAATACCATGAATTGATGGAATAGTAAATACCATGAGTTGATGAGTGGGAGTACCAACTCTAGGCTCTTTCTTTAAGAAATTTGAATAGAGGGCTGGGAATATGGACTAGTGGCAAGAGTGCTTGACTTGTATACATGAAGCCCTGGGTTCAATTCCCCAGCACCACATATATAGAAAATGGCCAGAAGTGGCGCTGTGGCTCAAGTGGCAGAGTGCTAGCCTTGAACAAAAAGAAGCCAGGGACTGTGGGTGCTCAGGCCCTGAGTCCAAGGTCCAGGACTGGCCAGAAAGAAAAAAAAGAAAAGAAATTTGAATAGAGAAAAAGAAAGATATATAATAGTTGAGACTGGGAGGTGCTTGAGCATATCAGTGGACTAATGGGGAGATACTAGGAAGTTGGAGAAAGAAAAGAGGAGAGGAGGTAGGTAGTTTCTAATGGAGTAAGTTTCCAGAGGAGACAGGTGATGGTTTTCTTCATCTTTCTAAATTGCAAGCCTATTCTTTCAGATACTCCAGTCAAAAACTTCTTTCTATACCTCTCGTTAGTCCCTTTGTGTTCTTAGGCCAAAAGCTGCTTATATATATGTCTAAAAATCTTCTTTGTTCTACAATACATCTCAAGTCTGTTTTCTACTGCCTCCATTGTTGTCTCTGGGCCAGGCTGCCAATGGCTTAGATTATGAAAGCTGTTTGCTCAATTCTGCTGGAATCCCCTTAGCTTTGTTTTCACAGTAGCCAGAATGATCCTTTGAAATGCAGATAATTTCCTATGACTCTCATCTCATTCAACAGTAAAACCACAAATCCTGGTGTGGCCTCAGAAGTGCTGTTCTGTGACCCAGCGTTACCTGTTTGTGCTCCTATTATACTGTTCTCTTTGGTTATTGTATTATGTCCTCATCCCACATCATTGGGGTGCCCTAAAGCAAGGCATATTCATGCCTCTCCTTTGGGCTTTTGTATAAAATTTGCTATTCTCTCTGCCTAGGTAATGTGCTTCCTTTAGTTAGTTTTGAAGCTTGCTGTCCTCACCTATTCTGCCCAGATGTCACCTTCTCAGAGAGTCCATCTTAGCTCTCTTGTTCAAAACTGATATCTCCCTTCCTTTTGGCATTGTTTCTCTTCCCTTGCTTCTGCCATGCTGAAGAGTTGACTTCTTTGTTTATTGTCTCCCCTGTTTAAGATGAAAGTTTCATGAGCTTGTTTGGTTTGCTCCTTAGGATAGAACTATGGCTGTCTCGGAGTAGGCACAGAGTAAATATTTCTGGGCTAATGAGTGAATGGGAACAAGGCTGAGGCTAGAAAAAGAAAAAGAAATGTCACCTTCCAAAACAGGAGGGAGATAAATAAATCAAAATGGAGATATAGATAAGAAGGGTAGCAGAGGATTGGGGGTGATGTGGAAAGATGGAGGTTTGAAGGCAGTTACTGTTTTCTGGAATAAAGAGGTAAGTTTGTCTGTTGAAGATTAGGGTGAGTGTGGGAATGAGATCAGAGGGTTTGAGTTGGAGTACAGGGGCTTATTTAGCATTGGTCAAGGTTGTTGAGAAGGTTTAATGGGATGCCATGGGTAGAGAGGAACCATAAGAGCTGTCCACACCTAAATGGTCAACCATGAGATTTGAGTGGGGAAACTATACTGGCCAAGAACTGGGTTAATTGGGAGAAAATAGAAGAGTCAGGCCATGGAAAACTAGATGATCCCAAAGAACAAATCATGACAGAGTGAAGTGTGAGAGCGAGGAAGACTTGGAGAACATGTTCATAAATGTTAAAATTGATATGTGAGGTTTGTGTTGATGAGGTCTAGGATATGACCATGTGGGAGAGGTTTCAAGGTTGCAGTATAGGAACAGATCATCCTTTTGGATTTGCAACCACTCAGGATGGTGGCAGGGGTTGTGGTAAAGGGAAAGTCAGGAAACCAAAAGCTTCAGTGTTGGTTGGGGAATGAATAGGAGGGTGGAGGCATAAAGGCAAGGTGAGGTATAGCCAGAGTAGCCAGGTAGCATGAGCTCAAAGGAGCAGGAATTTTTATGTGAGGCGGGAGGAGTAATGGTCTGGAATCAGCTCAGGAGAAAAGGAAAATTCTGACCTGCCCTGAGGTACTGAGGTGTAGGAAAGTATGGCATCAGAGAACAAGTGATGTGATGCAAGCTACGTGGGCTGGTGCAGGAGTGGGCCAGAGCGGTTTGCCTGATTTATCTCTTGGCAGGATTACAGAGCTAAGTTGTTTTTATTGTTATGTAGATATCATTTATGATATTTATATGACAGCTTTGTGCTTCTTATTAATAGGAATTTGTTTTCCTTTTGCATATATATACATACTTGTCATACACACATATATATGTGTGTGTATATATTTTTTTTCCTCTTAAGGGTTTGAGAAGATTTTACATGATCATTACAGAGGCATCTCCAGTACTTGGTTTTGAATTTGCCTTTTGTGTTTTATTACTGTTTTTGCCCACTTTTAATATTTAGGTCCTCGTGGTCAGGTTGGTAGCCTATTCATTCTCTTTTGTCACACTGGATGGACTAATAACCAGGTCCTTTACTTCAGGCGTTGCTGAATGATGAAGGGCTACTTCCACAAGTCTCTGCTCAGCACAGAAAGGCCCAGTCTGCGAATTAGAAGTGGTATTCTACGTTTTGTTTTCAGTTGTTTATACATGAAAATGCTTAGCAGCAAAGTCTCCATTAAGTGCTGCCTCCTCCACACCCATTACAGCTGTCCCTCAGTATCCTCGGGAGGTCCCAGTACTCTCTCTCTCTCTCTCTCTCTTTTTTTTGGGGGGGGGGCAGTCCTGGGCCTTGGACTCAGGGCCTGAGCACTGTCCCTGGCTTCTTCCTGCTCAAGGCTAGCACTCTGCCACCTGAGCCACAGCGCCCCTTCTGGCCGTTTTCCATATATGTGGTGCTGGGAAATCGAACCGAGAGCTTCATGTGTAGGAGGCAAGTGCTCTTGCCACTAGGCCATATTCCCAGCCCCCAGTACTCTCTCTTGATATCAAAATCTACTGATGCTTGTTGCTTATCTAAAATGATAGTGTTTACATATAAACCTATGTACATCTTCCCATCCATAGTCATCCTTAGATGGTTAACCTCAGGTTTATTTAATTTAAAAATCAGTACCTGTTCAGTACAGGTGAAAGTTCCCCTGCCTCAATATTTTCTATCTATAGGTAGTTGAATTCAAGGATATGAACTCCCCATAGGTGGAGAGCCAACTGTACTTGAGCACTCTTTACCTCACCCCTGCACAGGTAGAAGTTGCTGCTTGAATATCTGTTGACTTTTATATGGGATGTTTGTACTTACACATTCAGGAGCCCTTGCCACATACTCCTTTAGTATTTGTTCTTTCTATAATGATCCCTTTGTCTTTTAAGCTGTTCTTTGCCAATCCTTTGTCCAACTCAGACTCCTTGAGGGTATAGTTAAATTCCCACTCATGTTTTTGTATGTTGTCAGTAAGTAGGTGCTTAAGAATTTGATATTGAGTTAATGTATTAAATTTAGAATTCAAGCAGCCAGATATTTTGCAAGGGGGAAAAGCAATGTACAAGGCTAAACAGCTTGGTTCAAATGGGATTAGAATCCATTCTTTTCTCTCAAGCTTTTAGAATTTTCTAAACAGTTAATGTCACCAACAACTAGGCCTGAATTGATCATGTGCCCAGAGTTAGAAGTAATTAAATTCCTCAAAAATTCAATTGTATCTCCCAGGGGATATGGATTTTCAACTTATTACCTGCTTCTCTGATTAGGGGTGGGTGATGGATTGGACTTCGGTTCTTTAACTGTTGAAACTGGGGAATGAGGAGGGCATAGGCACTGGGAGGCTCTGTTCTGCTTGTAAAACTGGTAGGTTTGCTTTTTTCTTGACCTATCCCTTAAAGACATATTTCTGTCTTGAGAGTACCAAAGACATAATTTCTGTCTTGTGAGTGCTAAATGGAGCCATGGTGCCATGCTCTGGACAGATTGAGGGCTACCAGGTTATCTGTGGCCAGCCAGGCAGGGTAAACAGAAAGCAGAATGTCCAGAGCAGTGTGGGTGGTGTGGGGAGCTTGGGGTTAGAAGAAAGGACATTAAAACCAGGTGCCAGAAGTTCACATAGATAGGTCATTTGTGGCGGGTAGAGTTGGCAGGAAACAGTGAGTCACATTGGCAGATTGGCAAGGGGTTGGAAAAGAACAACTTCTTAGTAATTACTAGGAGCTCTTTTTCTGTTGAGACCAATGGGTCTCAATAGGAGGTCTTTTGCCTCCAGGGGATATTTGGTGAAGTCTGGAGACACTTTTGGTGGTCACAAGTTGGGAAGGAGTGCCACTGGCATAAAATGGGAAGGGGCTGGGAGTGCTGGGAAACCAACCTGTAGTGCACAAACCATTCAACCCGGCCCCAGAGGGATTTTTCCACCAGGGTCAACGGCAGACCTTTTGAGACCCTGATTTACCCTGGCCCCACCAGCAAGCATGACCCTGGTGATAACTTAATTCATTAAAGAAATCGCTTTGTATGTATCCTTTACTTTCTGTGGGTTATTACAAAATTGAGTTTATTTCACCTTTTTCTTTTTTAATCTTAGTACTGGGGAGACTGAGGCAGGAGGACCATAAGGTTGAAGCCCGCTTGAGCTGCATAGTGAAACCCTGTCCCCATCCTCCTCCTGTCCAGAAAAGAAACTGAAGCAAATTTCACATAACATCATTTTAAAGCAAATAGTTCAGTGGCATTCAATACATTTATAATGTTGTACAATCACCACCTTGATCTAGTTCTAAAACATTTCTATTGTCCCCAAAAAAGACCTATCTGATTAAACAAATGCTCCCCTTTCTTCCTTCTCAAGTCCCAGGAACTATGAATCGTCCTTCTTTCCTGTGGTTTGCCTATTCTGAATACTTAGTATAAATAGAATCATACAATATATGATTTTAAAAATTCTGACTTTGCTACGTGCCGGTGCCACACACCTGTAATCCTAGCTACTCAGGAGGCTCAGATCTCAGGATTGCAGTTTGAAGCCAGCCTGGGTAAGTCTGTGAGGCTCTTATCTCCATTAAACTACCAAAAAGTTGGAACTAGAGATATGGCTCAAGTGGTAGAGTGCTAGCATTGAGCAAAAGAAGCTCAGGGACAGAGCCCTGAGACCTGGCTCTGAGTTCAAGCCCCAGGAACACCACCACAAAAAAAAAAAAAAAAGTCTAACGTCTTCAAGTTAGCATAGTGTTTTTGTTTTTGAAATCAGGATCTTGCACTTTTGCTTGGCTTTTTGCTTACAGCAGCAGGTACTCTACTACTTGAACCATGCATCCACTTCCAGCTTTTTGCTGGCTTATTGGAAATAAAAGTCTCACAGATTTGTCTCTCTGGACTGATTTCAAATCTTGATTCGCAAATCTTAGCCTCCTGAATAGCTAGGGTTATAGGTGTGAGTCACTGGGTGTCAGCTTAGTGTTTTAGAGGTTCATCCATGTAGTAGCATGTGTCAGTGTTCATTCCTTTTCATGGCTATAAGCTATACTTTATGTGCAAGCTTTTGTTTGGATACTTGTTTTCAGCCAAGAAGTATAATTGCAAGGTCATATGGTAACTAGCTTTTTGAGAAGCTATCATACTATATTTGCCTTGCATCTGAACCATTATAAATTCCTTCATCCAAGTTTGAGGGTTTTGATTTATCCACATTTTCATGAACATTTCTTTTGTAATGGCTGTGCAGTGATATCCCATTATGTTATTTTATAAAAATATTTTTGTTGTAGCCAAATACACATACATATGTATAGCATAAAAGTCATGTTAGTGTTTCCCCTTTTTGAGACAATGTCTCACTTTGTAGCTTAGAGTAACTTCTTCATCCTTCATTTTACTGAAAGCTGGCATTCATTACAGGCATGCATCCCACACCCAGTTAGGATTTCACCTTTGATATAGACAAATCAGTCACCAAATATATCAGGGGTTCATCGAAAGCACAGCAAAACAAGTATAGGTCTTGCTCTCCTGAAGCTTTCAGTCTAGTGGGAGGCAAGACGTTACTGAATGCTCACTAGTCTACAGCCATACCACCCTGAACACGCCCGATCTCGTCTGAATGCCCACTAGTAAATGTTCAAATCAAAGTGAGTTTAGCTGAAATGATAGGAGATGTAGCCAGTGGTACAGTTGACTCTCACAGCTCTTGATTTCCACTTTGTTTTTGTGTGAGAGTAGCTTCTCTCATATAAGAACAAATTCACAGGGAGAAAAATAAGTGAAGGGAAACATATGTCCCAGCAGTGACCAGAAATCATTTATCTCTGCCTTGTACATTGTCCATTGGGAGAATCCTGTTTCAGATTCCTCTAGAAACTCTTCAAGTGATTCTTAAAACATCTTTCATTGTGGTCTATCTTTATTCATTTTTGGTTTGTTAGTTTTTAAATTTTGGACAATACTAGAGTTTGAACTCAGAGCTTCATGCTTGCTAGATAGGCATTTATAGCTTAAGCCGTGACTCCATCCCTTTTTGCTCTAGTTATTTTTGTTTGGCCTGAACTACGATCCTACTATTTACACTTCCCATGAGTAGCTGACAAATGTGTGCTACCACACCTAGCTGTTTATATTGAGCCAGGGTCTTTGGAAATTTTTTGGCTTAGGTTGGTCTGGAACTTTGACCTCTTGATCTCAGCCTGCCTTGTAGCTGAGATGACAGGTATGCACCACCACACCCAGGAACTGATTGAGATAGAATCTCCGGAACTTTTTTGCTGGAGCTGGCCTTGGACTTTGATCTTCCTGTCTCAGCCTGCCAAGTAGGCTTGAGGTTGGACAATGCTATTTTTTTTTTCCAATTTGGTTTAAGCTAAATTATACCCCCTGCCCTCCATTCTGTGTGTCTTTTATAAGGAGCCAACATGAGATTAGGTGTGGGTGGCCCATAGGACTGGATGTGTTCTGGTCCTTGGTCTTCTCTGAAGCCCCTGAGATCTCGGAAGGCTATGCTGAGGTTGAAGTCCACATGGAAAGCACATAGTGTCAACATGACATTTCCTTGGGTTATGCATAAGTGAAGAGTTCTCAGAGGAAGAATTTTGATGGTGCCTATGAAGAAGGAGTACTACAGTATTTTGCTTTTCCTTGTAGTTGGGGGGGTCACATTAGTTTCCTAGGCCCACACAACAACAGAAATTTATCTTCTTAGAGTATTGAACCCACATATCTAAAGCTCAAAGTGTTGATAGCATTGTGCTCCCTCAAAGGCCTGAGAAGCTGTTTCTTTCTTTTTTTTTGCTTCTTCTAGCTTCTCGTTGTCTCAGTACTTCCTTGGCTTACAATGATGTCACTCTGATCCCTGCCTCCATCTTCATATTACTTCCTCCCATCCTCTGTGTTTCTCCTGTGTGTATCTTTTCATCATGCTTGCCACTAAAGGACGGCCGGATAGATATTCTAGGATACTCTTATTTTAAGATCCTTAACTTAATTACATTTATAAAGATCCTCTGTCCAAATAAAGTCACAGTTTCAGATTTCTGGGGCTTGACACAGGCCTCTCTTTGGGGGACTACTATTCAACCCATTGCAGTGATGAGACTCAGGCCCTGTGGAGAGTGGCATGACTAAATCCCTCCTTTGGGCCACTGACATTCTGTCACACTCAAGGAGCTCCCAGCTCCATATGGAGGGGTTGTGGGCTCACCAGGCCTGGCTTTATCAGAGGTAGTTTACTAAGCCCCACATCACACTACTGAACTGGGTCCCTGGGTCCCTGTATCACTGCACTCTTGTCTTCTCTCCACAAGCTCTTCCTCTTTGCTGTCTCCATCCTGTGCTTTCCAGTGATTTGGTATTTTTCTTTTCTCAGTGTGGATAGTAAGTGAAACCAAAAGGGGTATTTTAATCATTATAACAATCATTAGATAAACTCTTGGTTGCTTGTCTTCTGAGCGGACCCAGTCAATGATGATGCTTAACAGGAAAAGTGTTTTCTCCTCTCAAATGAGCCATGAAGTATTTTCAGGTGACCTTCAGATTTTTAGGGTTCATTCATTCATTCTCTACTGTGTTTCCTTAGTCAGCAAGGCACTGTTGTACTAGATTATTAAGTCTGTCCAGAGTGTATTTATCTTTATATCTTCAGGAGTACACATCCCTGTGCTCAATTAGTGGGGTAAAGTGGGGAAGACACAGACACACAATAATTCTGTAATTTGAGTGCTGTGAGAAGAATTAAAGAGAGGGAAGAAACTATTTGGGGATGGTAGAAGTCAAGAAACAGCTTTTTGTGAGTATGACATTTGAGCTGAGCCATAGAGATGTTTTATTTGTTAGTGTTTTCCTTTTTTTCCCTCCTGTGGTACTGATGATAGAACCTGGAGTGTCACATGCTGGGCCATGTGCTCTACCTTTTAGTTACATCTACAACCCAAGCATGAAGCAGGAGAGAATGTAATTGGCATGATCGACATGAGGAAAGACAGGACAGGTGGGAAGTGCAGAACATGTTTGTAGAGGAGTGAGTTGTTTTGGGTAGCTAGAATTATGAGTTAATGTGGGTGGAGGTGAGGGAACAGGACATCTAGACCACGTTCTGAAAGGCACTGAATGCTATACAATGAGGTCTGTGGACTTTCAAAGTATGTTAGAGAGGTAGAAAACAGGTTAGTAGTATTTGCCAGGCATTAGGGACCATGTGGGTGAGGAAAAGGTCAGGAGGGGAAGCACAAAGTTCTCTGTGGTGACAAACACTTAGGGTTTTTTTTTTTTTTTGCGGGGTGGGGGGGAGTTACATAGATTTATATATGTGATAAATTTGCATGGAACTTTACCTCAAATCCACACAATAGCTTGTAAAAGTGAAATCTGAGCAAGCGTTATATATTCTACCAGTGCTAATTGCTTGGTTTTAATACTGTACTATAGTTCTATGGGACGTCATCATGGGGCTACTTGGATGAAGGGTATATGGGATCTTTGCAGCTTAAGTGAATCTGATTTAATTCAGTACAAAAAGTTGGAAAAGAAGCCTAAGAAGGAGAAGTTGGAGCAGGGAGAATCGTTTTCATTTGTTCAATGATATTTTGAAATAACATATAGGAAGTGTGAAAAACATAAGGTGCCTGTTCTTGAGAAATGTGTTATGGAGTGGAAGAGATTGATATATTTTAAGTAGTTGTATCATTTTGTGTGCTTTTTTTTTTTTAACTAGTAGAACAGCAATGTGAGAGCAAGGCAGGACAAACTCTTGGGATTGGAGACAGGTTCCTAGTTATACCATGATTGGGATGACTCTCAGGAAAGGGTGGATGTTCATGTGCAATCACTTAGCTTCTATAAAAATCCAGGAGTAAAGCTGGGCACCAGTGGCTCTCACCTGTAATCCTAGCTACTTAGGAGGCTGAGATCTGAGGATCGAGGTTCAAAGCCAGCCTGGGCAGGAAAGCCTGTGAGATTCTTATTTCTAGTTAACCACCAGAAAATCGGAAGTGCCACTGTTGCTCAAGTGGTAGAGCACTAGCCTTGAGCCGAAGAGCTCAGGTACAATGCCCAGGCCTAGAGTTCAAGCCCCACAACCTCCCCACTCCCCCCAAAAAAATCCAGGGTAAGATAAAGCTGAAATTAGTGGTAGTGGGACTTAAGGGAAGGGAGTAGATTCAGGATGATTTTGGCAAAGTTGCAGAAAAGAACCACAAAGACAGTGAAACCCAGTGAAGCTCAGTTGCTTGGCCACAGCATAGCTGACCCACCAGAATTAGAACCAGAACAAAGAAGATAAATATTTACGCTGTGTCCAACCAGAGCTACATCTGTTGGTAGAGCTACCTGACATTGAATGGTGTCTTAGCAGGCTATTAATTTTTAATATTTGATTCTCTGGTGATGTAGCAGGGTATTGAAGTGTAGCAAAGGTACCTTTTGTTTTATGAATTGGTCAAAATAATACTGAGGAGTCAGATGACTGTAACCTTGAGCTCTGCTTCTTCTGAACAGATGAGATCAGATTCTTTTAAATGTCCCGTTTTTGTGGATTATTTGGAACTGGGAGTGGTTATGCTGTTATGCTTCCTGTTGGATTCTCTGCCCTTTATTATTGGAAAATGCATTATTGTCCAGTCCCAGAGAGAGAACGTTCTCAGTAAATGAGGCTCACATTTCTGTCCATGATTTGAATGATGTCTATTATCCGAGTTCTGAAATGCACTGTCAATGTCTGAAATGTCTGGGACATTAAACATAGCCAGATAGTAAATAATGTACATTTTATACGGTGTAGAATCCCAAGGATGATAATGAGGAGGAGGGTGTTTATTATTTTGGCCTGGATTCTTTTTTTTGTGTGTGTGTGTGTCAGTCCTGGGGCTTGGACTCAGTGCCTGAACACTGTCCCTACTTCCTTTTTGCTCAAAGCTAGCATTCTACCACTTGAGCAGCGCACTACTTCTGGCCTTTTCTGTTTATGAGGTGCTGAGGAATCGAACCCAGAGCTTCATGCATGCTATGTAAACACTATCGCTAAGCCATATTCCCAGCCCCTGGATTCTTTTTTTTGCCAGTCCTGGGCCTTGAACTCAGGGCCTGAGCACTGTCCCTGGCTTCCTTTTTGCTCAAAGCTAGCACTCTGCCACTTGAGCCACAGCGCCACTTCTGGCTGTTTTCTGAATATGTGGTGCTGGGGAATCGAACCCAGGGCCTCATGTATACGAGGCAAGCTCTCTCGCCACTAGGCCATATCCCCAGCCCCCCCTGGATTCTTTTATATGTAGTCTATCTCTAAACATTTTTTATCACATTTTGTTTTTTATTTTACACCTAAATATTCTCTTTTAGAATCTTTTTTAAAGCCCTCTTCTATTTTTTTGGATAGCTAAAGATGGATAGTGTCTCCATGATGGTAAAGATCTGTTATGTGATGAGACTTTTTTTTTTTTTAAATTAAGCAACTTTTCTGTGTATGATCAGAGTTGTGTTTTTTTTTAACTAATGAAAATTTTCTATCCATTAGTGCCTTGCTAGGCAGGAAGGGAAAATATATGAGATAGAAAAGCTATGTTATGGACTCCATTATCAGTAGGGTGCAAAGTGTGTCACTTGGTGAGAGCACGTGATTTCTTCAGTTGGGGTTTGAACCCAGGCCCCTGTTCATGCTAAACAAATCTCTACTATTTAGCTAGCACCCCAGCTTATTCAACTGTAAATATGCTTGCACAAGTAGGATAGAGTCTACATTATTTAGGAAATCTTCTATTCTACCTAGTTTTAGATTATTTGAAAAACTTCATAACAATCATGATTACTTTTTAATCTTTTTATTTTAGTATTTGAAACATTTATTTTTTTAGCAGCTGAAAAGAATCATTTTATTTTCTTTACCATTTAAAAAAATTATCTTGAAGTAGTTGTACAAAGGATTTGCCATTCAACAGACCATTTTGTGAGTACAATGCATCTTGATCAATGTCACCCCTAAGTGCCAATACTAGAGGTTGAACTCAGCCTAGGTACTGTCCCTTAGCCTTTTCAACTAAGGCTGGTGCTCTACCACTTGAACCACACCTCAGTGTCTGGCTTTTTGGTGGCTAATTGGAGATAAGGGTCTTATAGATTTTTCTACCTAGGCTGGGTAGTTCTGAGTAGTGAGATCACGAGCCACTTGCATTCAGCTTGACTTTTAAACAATATCTATCCAGATGTCTATACATCATTCATCCTTACCTTCCCAAATCAGCTTGATTTTTCTATGCATGGTCTATTATTGCTCTTTTAGTATATTGCTAGGTTCAGTTTTTAAAAATTGAGTATTTCTTCTTTCTTTATAAATATAGTTTTATTTAATGCCAGAGTTTTGATATTAATGCCATACCTATTTGCCTAATAAAATAAATGGGAGATGTCCATATTCAAAACATTTTAATAATAAATGCAATCTTCTATCTGGCATTTTGTTTGATCAAGTCACAGTGGTGGAACCTAGATCTGTGCAGATGCAGGGTCCTTGGATCATTTAGTTGTTCATCATTGTAGCCCACCCCAATAAGGAAGGCCAGCTCTGAAACTTGAATGTCTATGGTCGAGAGAGCCTCTGGGACTGATATTCTACTTGGTTTTTCCTTTTTTTTTTTTTACTGGGGATCAAACCCAGGATGTTGCACTTGCTAGGCAAGTGCTTTGCCACTGAGCTACATCCCAGCTCCTTTTTTTTTTTTAAATAACCTTTTTATTTTGTAGTAATTTCAGAATGGTTCCAAATACTAATGTAAGAACTGTTCAACCTGACAAATAGGATTTTATATGTCAATTTAAAAACTTTTGAAAATTACAAAATATTCTTGTTTATGCACTCAGATTCACTAAAGGCTAGTCTAAAATTTGCCTTATTATTAACCTGTACTATTTTTTTAACCATTAGAAAGTAAGTTGCATAATAGCTCTCTTTTCTGAATACTGAAACACACAGGTAAACACAGTAGAGCTGATAAAACCATGGATATTAACTTTGATATAAAACATTCTGTTTTTACTATTTGTCTCATTAAGGCTCTTTATAGAAAAGAAAACATTTTTCCTTACTTTCAGATCTAATCTAGGATCAAACATTGTATTTAGTAGTCATGTTTAAATCTCCTTTAGTCTGGAACAGCACCTTAATCTTTGTCTTTCATGACCTTGACTTTTTTTTTTAAAACAGAGAGCAGACCAGTTTTCTCCCTTCCCTCTTCCCATCCCCCCATTCCTTTTTTATAGGATGTTCCTTAATTTGACTGAGTGTTGCTGATTTTTGTTTGGCTTTGGGGAATCTATTTTGGATAGAATACAACAGTGATGTTTACTTCTCAGTGCATCTGTTGATGAAGCATATAGTTCTGCTGGTCTTATTAGACTACTTTAATCATTGTGTTAAGTGACTAGATTCCCCCTCAAATGTTGATGGATTTCTGATTGCCAGAGATGGTGTGGAGACACAGCCCTTACCCTTTAGGAGTTACACATAGCCTACAGGATCCGCTTACTTGAATTCTCCCATGAGCCTTCCGTATGTCTTCTTGGTGAAAGGCACTGGACATAGAGGGCAATTGGGTGGCTGTGCTAAAACGTTGTTTGGAATTTAGAAATACAGTAGTGCTGCCTTGTCTTTCAAAGAAAAATTTCTCACAAGAACTTATTCTAACTTGTAGCTTAAAAGACACAACATGCTTCCTTGATCTTTTTATTTCTTTTCTTTTTCTTTTTTTTTATTAGTGAAGTATTTGCTTTGGCTCATGGTTTCAGTGGATTTAGCACATGGTTGCTTGGCCCTGTGCACTTTGGCAGGACATTGTGGCGACAGGAGTGTGTGGCAGAGGACCTTCTTTACCTCTTGACAGAGAGAAGGAGACAGGAAGGAACTAAAACAAGACTGAAATGCACGAAGGCAAAAATTAAATACTTTTAAGGACATAACTTCTGTAACTTATTTCCTCCAGGTAGACCTTACTTCTCAAAGTTTCTAAACCCTTCCAGAATAGTACTAACACCTTGAAATGTAGATTTTAACACATGAGCTCGTGGGGGACTTTTATAGCCTATGGAAAAGAAACATTTATACTCAGACTATAATATTCCTCCTCTAGTCACTAAAAGGTTCAGGTTGATCTCATAATGAAAAGTGCACTTAGCCTTTCTCCAAGAGTCGCTGTAGTCTTAACAGTTCGAAATATTGCTGAAAAACCCAGGTTCAGTGTCTCCTGTAAGACCTAAGGCAATTCATATGTGAGCCACTGTAAAATGAAAACAAGTTATATACTTTTAAGATAAAATGGCAACAGGATAAACATTCACATTCCAAAAGAGAGGAATCGGGAGCATAAATTAAGTCCTTTCGCTCCATATCCAGCACTTTGTGGACATGGTGTTGTGATGGACTCCGATGGACTTAGGCAATTCTTCCCTGTGTCCTTGCCATGTGGCCTCTCTGGCTGGCTGTACATTTCCTACAGCCTTCTTTCCTTTGCAGGCATTCTGCGTTCCTGAAACCTCCAAACTTAGGCTTCACTCTCCCAGTTTTATGCATTATCCTCTTTGGGGCTTTTGCAGGTGATTGAACCCTGTTGTACATTGCCTGGCCTCTCAAGCCTTCCCCTGAAATCTTGGTGGAAGCCTCCATGACTCCATAGCCTTTAAATTCTGCCTGTTTATAGAACTAGAAGCATGTAGACAACAAAAGGTTTGCTACAGGTGTCAGAGGTAGCTGGGTCCCCTTGGCCTCAGTTGTAACCAGCCTCTGAATGGTCTGGGAGTGTTGAGTGTTATGAAAGAAATCTTGGGGAAACTTGCTGAGTGACCTCTTTGTCTCAAGATAAAGTCTGTGAAGTGTCTTTATTCTGTCATACGCTAGGGCCCAATTGGGGTAGAGTTCAGTGAATTCTGACATGCCACTTCCCTATTATTTCCATGCAAAGCCTTTGGCTTCTTTTTCTTTTTTTTTTTTTTTTCGGTGTATGTGGTGCTGAGGACCCGAACCCAGGGCTTTATGCATGCCAGGCAAGCACTCTACCACTAAGCCACATTCCCAGCCCCTGGCTTCTTTTTAATATGGCTAATTCAGAACCTATGTCTTTTAATGTAGCCTCAACTTTACACAGACTTTTCTGGTCAAACCACAGGTCTCGCATATTTCTGTTCTACTTTTTGCTGTGCATTCTCACTTGTAAACGTGGCAAAAAGCAGCTAGTAATAACCATGTCACAGCCTGAATCTGGATGGCTTTGAAATTTTCCTCTTAAGATAAAATAATCCATTACCTTTAAACTTAGCCTTCCATAAAGTCTGAGAACAGGAACAAAATGTAGACAATTTTTTTTGCCACAATGATATCTAGTCTAGTTCTCATAGAGTTTAGTTTCTTATGAACCCAGCCTTCAATGTTGGCATTCCCGTTGTCTGTCTGGCTTTCTGAGCTATCACTGGAATTACATATTAAGCTGAGCTTATAGTATTCTTAGTCTAGCCAGCTTCTCCAAACTTTTCCAAATTGATGGGAATTTTCAAAGTCTTCCCACAAACCAATTTTGGTTTTTTTTTGAATGGAAGCGGGCTTGAACTCAGGGCCTGGGCACTGTCCCTGAGCTTTTTTGTGCTCAAGGCTAGTGCTCTGCCACTTTGAGCCACAGCTCCATTTCTGGCTTATTAGTAGTTTATTGGAGATAAGAGTCTCGTGGACTTTTCTGCCCAGGCTAGCTTTGACTCCTGATCCTCAGATCTCAGCCTTTATAGTCGCTAGGTTTACAGACATGAGCCACCAGTGCCTGGCCACAAAACAGTTTTAAAGACTTCTGAACATTAAAAGCTCCCAGATAAAGTTACAACCCCACTTCTCTTGAACCAATTTTTTTGTATTTGTTAGTTTTATTGTTTCTTCAATTACAGAAAATAGCTTAAGAGAGCAAAATTTATGTTGGCTCATGGTTTCAGAGAGTTCATGATTATTTGGCCCCATTGCACTTAGTCATGATGGTGGTAGGAACATGTGGAGAACTTTGTTCAATTCATGTTGGATAGGAAGCAGAGTATTAGTGACTTCTTTTACTTTCAGTTTACTGGTAAGTGAAAAGCTGTACATTCAATTGGAGAAAGACACTATCTTGACAGTAGTGTAAGGTACTAAGAGTGAATGAGATAAAAAGACGGAAGTATAGAAGCTGACAGAGTTGAAAGCATTGTAGCCTAGAACTACTGAATGAGTACAGGAAGCTTCTGAGAGTTTCTTGGTGTTGAGTATGACACAGACAATTAATACTTGTACTCATTTCTCCAGTTAATAATAAAAGGTGGAATTTGGAACATTAAGCTGTGACTAAAAACCTACCTTGAAGACCACTGTGGTTGATTCATATTAATTGTAAATACTGAGAAAGAAATTCAGCCCGTATCTTATTCACAGAGATTTAACTATCTTTAGCACATGCTTATTAGCACTTTATTTAACTCACTTATTTTTTATGTATGTATTTAAATATACTATGCGATACATTACATTTGAAGCCTGCCTTCTCCTGCACATCCCCCCCTCCCCCCAATCATGGGGCTTGAACTCAGGGCCTAGGCACTGCCCCTAAGCATTTCTTTGCTCAGTACTTGTACTCTAGCACTTTGATCCACAGCTCCACTTCCAGGTTTTGAGTTGTTAATTGGAGAATCTCACGGGGACTCTTTCTAGAGTTCTGAGAGCCCTGGGCTGACTCAAATCTCAGCCTCCTGAGTAGCTGGGATTATAGGTGTGAATGACCTGCACCTTGCCTGAGGCCTGCTTTTTTACTTTAGACAACTTAGAGAAAAGTTTCAATTGTGATAAAACATACATAACGAAGTTATTATATTATGCTATTTGTATATTAATATGTAATATGTTATTAATCTATATCTTATATTCACATTCTGAAGGCTGCATTTTATGCAATAATATGGTGATTTCCTCCTATCATTGAGTATAGATGTTCATTTTTAAGGGTTTGTGACTATAACACTCAATCACTTTTCTGTTGTTTGGTATTTAAGTGTCTAACTTTGGTTGGTAGCACCATATAAAGTACCTTTAAATGGAATATACTTACTTGTTCTCTCCTCAGGGCAAAGGGGCCCAGGACAGTTGTTACTAGTGGAGCTGTGCTTTCTGAAGCCTTCTGACATATAATGTCAAATTGCACTACCGTATTTCCCTGTATTCTTGTTACTATGTGATACTATTCTTTTAAATCAATGATTATATATTCATTGTTTAGTACAAAATACAAATTCTACAATAAAAACTAAAGATATCAAATGAAAACATACTTTTTAGGAAATGTGATGTTTAAGATAATTATGGCTTATAAGCTAGTTAACACTGGTTCTCTAAATTCCTCAGTACATAAGCTTGTTGACTCTTGTCCTAAGAGTCACCTGCTCATTTTACCTGCTTCTGGAGTATACAGAATTCATTTAAGTCCCCATGTAGGCAAAGAAGTGTGAAATAGTTTTAAGAGATGTTTATGAGTCTAATACTCATAATCCAAATAGATGGATCTCAGTATAGGATTGCATTTATGTAACTCTTTAGGTTATATTTGTGTAACTCTTTCATGCTAAAACTTTTGTTGTTGTATATACCTATGTAGTTTTTGTTTTATTTGCTATGCAGATGTTTCAAATTGTAGCTAAATCAACCAGACTTTTGGTTATTTATTTTATTTAAAGAAAGCCTCGTTTACCTCAAAGTTATAGTAAATTTTCTTTTAGAAAAATTGTGGCTTTATTTTTTTAACATTTAAACCAGAACTTGTAACATTTTCTACTTGAGAAATGATGCCATTTCTCCTGGAGAAAAGGTGTTTCCCCCCCACACCACCACCTTCCCCCCTTTGTCCAGTATTTTGTGTGTGTGTGTGTGTGTGTGTGTGTGTGTGTGTGTGTGTGTGTGTTGTGGTACTGAGAATTGAGCATTGAGCTTAGGAATTTGTACATGCTAGGCAAATATTCTATCTACCATTGAGCTACATCTCCAGCCTTAAAAGTTGGCATTTAAAACATTTTCCAAAGGGGGTGCACATGAGTAAAGTGAGGAGAGGTTAACAAATACAGTTAGTGTATTTATTGTACATTGAACTACATAACTTAAGGATGGGAGGAGGAAAATGGAGGTGACTGATGGAAGGGATGGCACTGATCAAAAAGCATTATCCTCATAACCTGACTTAGGGAATTGTAACCAGTTTGTTCAACTGCATAATAAGAATAATAATGATAATAATAATGTTTGCATTTACATGCCATATAAGCAAATATATTTGTCCCATGGCCTTATATATTCAGACATGAAAATATTTTATTTTACCAACATGATCCTCTTGGGCATTTGAGTTTTAAGCCCTAACTTAAATCTAGAGGGTTTTCCTTCTTGTTTTTTTTTTTCCTGGCCAGTCCTGGGGCTTGAACTCAGGGCCTGAGCACTGTCCTTGAGCTTCTTTTGCTCAAGGTTAGCACTCTACCACTTGAGCCACAGTGTCACTTCCAGCCTTTTCTGTTTATGTGGTACTGAGGAATCAAACCCAGGGCTTCATGAATGCTAGGCAAGCCACATTCCCAGCCGCCCCTCCCCCCTTTTTCTTAATGTTCTTGGTTGATACAAAGAATTAACTTGAATTTTTTTCCAAATGATTGTTTAATAGTTCTAACCATTTTAATTGAAGAATTATTATATATTGATAGATTTTTTGCATGTTTTTGGGGTTCTGATACCAATAGCACTTTGCCATTTTATAGTTATATATTTATAGATTTGTGTGTGTGAAAGATAGTGTGTGTGTGTGTGCGCGCACATGCATGTGCATGTGTGCTGGTCCTAAAGCTTGAACTTGGCCTGGGCACTCACTATGAGCTCATTTGCTCAAGGCTAGCACTCTGCCTCTTGAGCCACAGCTCTACTTTCAGTCTTATGATGCTTAATTGTAAGATTTTCACCAACTTTCCTGCCTGGGCTGTCTTGGAATCTTGATCCTCAAGCCTCAGCTTCCTGAGTACTTAGGACTATAGACATGAGCCATCAGCACCTGGCATGTATTTATAGTTTTTTAATGTGTGGTAGGACCAGTTTCCTCCACATACCCTCATTTTCCCACCCGTACCCTCATCTTGACTATTCCAGTATTTCAGTATATCTTTTTGTCTCCACTGAAGATCTTTTCTTATATTTTTTCTTTTTATGATTCTTCAAGTAGTTATACAGAGGAATTACTATTTAACAAATCAGTTTGTGAATACAAAATATTTTGATCAGTGTCACCACTTTCAACATTCTCATCTCTCCCTTCCCTAACCAGCCATTCCCTCACTCACTCTTGTTAATTTTATAGGATGTACAGTAGATTCTTGACTGCATATTCCCCCTCTTCCTCTTCATTTGTATACTCTTTTCTCCTTGACCATATCCCACCTCTTTTGAGTACCCACTTCTTGGTGTTTTATTTTGTTGAACTTTGATTTTACTTTTTTCCTAAGGAATTACACTGTTTAAGATCTCCCTTGAATTTACCATATTTTAGTTAATACATGTGTTCCATTGAAGTTTAATGGCCGTGTGTGTGCATGTGTTGTTGTTGTTGTTGCTGGTCGTGGGCTTTGAACTCTAGGCCTGAGCACTGTCCCTAAGCTCTTCAGCTCAAAGGTGCCACTTGAGCCACAGTGCCACTTTTGGTTTTCTGGTGATTCATTGGAGATAAGAGTCTCATGAACTTTTCTGACCAGGCTGGCTTTGAACTGTGATCCTCAGATCTCAGCCTTCTGAGTAGCTAGGATTACTGGCGTGGGCCACTGGTGCCTGGACACTTCTTATATTTTTATTTTCATTCAGTTCACAAAACATTTCTTTCTCTAGGAGTGGAATTGCCACTTTAGAAAAGTGGCTTTTTGTAAGTTCTACAGCTTTAATCTCTGCTAGCCATAGAAATTTGGTCTAAATATTTTTAATATTCTTTATTTGTATTTTGTTTTCTGGCTGAATTGTATTGGCTTAAACTTCCAGAATGTGCTTAATATTAACATTTGAAAAAAATTCATCCAAATAATAGAAATCAAATGTCTTCATTCTTTGAAAGCTGAAAAAACAAGAACATTCCACCCCATTCTTCAGTGTGCACTGTGAACAAACTGTTAGCAAGTTAAGAATCTGTTATGTTCATGATTAATCAAACAATGTCAACAATTTTTTTATTGTAGACAGAGTTCACCATCTCATTCTTAAACACACCACTTTGCTCTTTCACTATTCTGCCAGTGATTAAATATACCCCTCTTTAGGTAAGTACAGACTTCTGAAGGATGAACAAGTTCTGTCAACTGTGTCTCCATAAAGTTATTATCATCGCAAGAACACTATAAAGCATCTACTTGCTGGGCTTTGGTGGCTAACACCTGTAATCCTAGCTACTCAGGAAGCTGGGATCTGATGATCACTGTTCAAAGCCAGCCTGGGCAGGAAAAGTCCATGAGATTCTTATCTCAATTAACCACCAGAAAATCAGAAGTGACACTGTGGCTTAAGTGGTAGAGCACTAGCCTTGAGCTGAAGAGCTCAGGGACAGTGCCCAGGCCCAGAGCTCAAGCCCCATGACCAGAAAAAAAGCAAAATGCATCTACTTCTGCTACATGTTATAGACATTCTGTATATATATATTTAAGGGTTTATGTTTAGCTTGGCAGTGGTGGCTTATGCCTGTAATAGAAGCTACTTAAGAGGCTGAGATTTGGAGGGTCATGCTTGAAAGCCAGTCCAGGCAGAAAAGTCTGTATAACTCCATCTCTAGTAATCAACAGAATTCCAGACTATAAGTGTGGCTAAATAATAGAATGCCAACCAACCATGAATAAGAAAGCAAGAACTCTAGGCACAAAAACAAACAACACAAAAGGTATATGTTTAGCTCTTATAAATAGGTCATACCTACCTGTCTACATCATTGTTAGCAGTTCTAATTTAGCAGGTTTGAGTTTATATGATCCTGGGATAAGGTTGTGGTAGGTTATCACCTAGAGCAGGGCTTTCTACTCTCTGCTATTGACATTGAAGGCTGGATAATTCTTTGTTGTATCAAGTTGTCCTGTGTATTGTAGGATTTTACTATTCCTAGCCTCTGCTAACTTGATGCCGGTAACTCTTCTTTTTTCCCCAGGTTTTTTTTTTTTTTTTTTTTTTTTTTTTTTGCCAGTCCTGGGCATTGGACTCAGGGCCTGAGCACTGTCCCTGGCTTCTTCTCACTCAAGGCTAGCACTCTGCCACGTGAGCCACAGCGCCGCTTCTGGCCGTTTTTTCTGTATATGTGGTGCTGGGGAATCGAACCTAGGGCCTCGTGTATCCGAGGCAGGCACTCTTGCCACTAGGCTATATCCCCAGCCCCCTTTTTTCCCCAGTTTTGACAACCCCAAATATATGTAGCTTTTATGAGAAATTCTCCAAAGTCAAACTGCATTGTGGAGTCCTCAGTTCCCTTGGCTCCTGTGCCCCACTTGCCTGTCATCTCTTAGTGACTAATCTATAAACTAGCAAAGTCAGGAGAGGGTGACTGGGAATTATTAATAAAAATGTTAGCAAAATTGCCAGCACATAGATTGGTGACATCTTGCCCCACCTTTCTGTTGCAAGTTCCAATAGACTGACTGTGGTCTTTGTTACCTGTTACCTGTTGACTCCAGAATACAGTCATTTCAGAAACTTCCTCCTGAAACACAGCCTTAGTTCTGAAGGGGGAAAATGAAGAGCCAGACTTTGAAGTCAGGCCCCACTTTACCATGCGAACCCCACTTTACCATGTAAACCTGAGATAAGCAGGCCCTGTGAGCAAACCCACGACAGGCTTACTAGGGCCCAGCTGGTCAAGAACTCTTAACGACTGGGAATGCTTAACTCTAACTGCCCCCAGAATGCCTCGAGCCCTGAGCCAATCAGATTTGTACTCGTAATCTTGCTTGCTTAAACACCTGATTGCTATAACTTTGTATTTTGCCTTTATAAGCTCTGTGTAATCGCAGCTGGGGGCTGCCTCCTAACCTCCGCTGTGTCGTTGGGTGGGACAAGGCCTGGGCCGCGGCCCCGGTTGAATAAAGTCTTGCCTTGCTATTACATTTCGGAATGTCTGAGTCTTGGTGGTCTTCTTGGTGGTGGTCTCGCGACTTGGCACAACAAGTTCTGCCTTGGATCACTGTGAGCTGTACCTGGGGTACATGGTAAATCTCTTAGATGGGATCAAAGATGTTGTAAAGGATCAGCAGATCTTACTGGTTTTTACTGGTTTCCATTTATTTCAGGCTCCAAATGATCTGGGGCTCACCTGTGACCTTTTGCATTGAGCTCTTTATCCATTTTTAAGACATTTATTTATTTATTTATTTATTATTATTTTTGCCAGTCCTGGGCCTTCAACTCAGGGCCTGAGCATTGTCCCTGGCTTCATTTTGCTCAAGGCTAACTCTCTGCCACTTGAGCCACAGCGCCACTTCTGGCCGTTTTCTATATATGTAGTGCTGGGGAATCGAACCCAGGGCTTCATGTATACAAGGCAAACACTCTTGCCACTAAGCCATATTCCCAGCCCTCCGTTTTTTTTATCCTTAAATCTACATACTTTCTGAAGTCACTGAGGGTGACTACAGTAGTATTTGTGATGTTAACTCCTTGACTGTAGACTTTCTAACTACAGTTTGAGTAAATGCTCTGTAAAAGCCAGACAAACAAAACCTTCGCTTTTCAGTCTTACCAGTTCTTCAGAATTCTTCTGAAATCTCTTCCAAGAATAATTGTTGTTATAAACCAATTTCAGGTGACATTCACTTTTTCCTCCCTCTTTTTTCATGCTCTATTTCTTCAACAGAGGTATGTATGGGGGAAGTAGGAGTGATGATTGTTGGGGTAGATATAATGATTTGTATTTTGCATCTGTGAACATGGAGCCTTAGATGAGCAGTGTTTCCAATGGTTAAGCCAAGGTTGGGTGGGTTTCCAGCCAGAGAGGTAGTGCAAAACCTAAACAATGGTTTTTGTTTTTTTTTTTGTTTTTGTTGCCAGTCCTGGGGCGTGGACTGAGGGCCTGAGCACTGTCCCTGGCTTCTTTTTGCTCAAGGCTAGTACTCTACCTCTTGAGCCACAGCTCCACTTCCGGCTTTTTTCTATATATGTGGTGCTGAGGAATTGTATACGAGGCGAGCACTTTACCACTAGGCCATATTCCCAGCCCTAAACAATGGTTTTTGTTGGTTGGTTTTGTTTTTGCTTTTTTTTTTTTTTTTTTTTTGGTGCTGCCCTTGTGTCTGCATTGCGCAGAATCAGAATGTTACCCATTACATATTGAGCCATCTAAGCCTGCTATATTAAGTAGGCCAGGTACAAGTTAGCTGGTATGGCTTTTGCTGAATCATTGCTGCTCAGGCTCTGTCCTCCAGGAAGGACAGGCACTGCAGAGAGGCAGTCTGGGGGTGAGAACACAGATGCTGATCTAAACTGTTGTTCTACTTAGCCTTCTTAGAAAGGGTGATCTTTTCTGTTCTCAGGCTTTTTTGTGCCCATATGACAGGTGCCCTCTACATTAGTTCTCAGCAGTCTTGGTGCCACTGATATAGTAGGATGTTAATACCAGATAAAAAATAGGTGTATCAGAAGCAGGTCTCTTCACTTTTGCAGCATACATTGGAATGACCAAGAAGTTAATGTATGTTGTTCAGCATGAAGACTTCAGAGGATGGGAGTGTACCTGGCTGGCATGAGAGAACAGTGCCTTGTTCTCAGCCAGCTCAGCCCACTTCACCTTGTTCCATGTCTGCCTACTATTGTTGGTTGTCTGTACACTAAACAGTCTGTTACAGAGTTCTCTTCATACATTCCCTTGGCCTGGAAGAGATGGTTTACTTCATAAGAACCAGTTGGACTGTGTTTTTAACTTTTTTTTTTTTTTTTGCCAGTCCTTTGCTTGAACTCAGGGCCTGGGCACTGTTCCTGGCTTCTTTTGCTCAAGGCTAGCATCACTCTACCACTTGAGCCACAGCGCCACTTCTGGCCTTTTCTGTTTATGTGGTGCTGAGGAATTGAACCCAGGGCTTCATGCATGCTAGGCAAGCACTCTACCATTAGGCCACATTCCCAGCCCCCATCCTTTCTGTGTGTGTGTGTACATGCGTGTGCGCTCACCGGCGTGTCCCCCCCCCCCCCCCGCCAGTCCTGAGGCTTAAACTCGGGGTCTGGGTGTTGTCCTTGAGCTTTTGTGTTCAAGACTAGCATGTTTACACTTGAGCCACAGATCTACTTCCGGCTTTATTTGTAATTAATTAGAGACAAGAATCTCACTGGCTGTCCTGCTTGGGCTGGCTTCCAATGATGATCCTCGGATCTCAGCCTCCTTAGTAGTTAGGATTATAGGCAGGAGTCACTGGTGCCTGGTTTATTTATTTTATTTTTTTTTAGCATTTTGCTTGGTTTTCTTCTATAGAGATAATATGGAAGTTTCTTTAACATAAGTTCAGAGCCCTAACTTTTGTGTCTGAATGGATGTGGCAGGTTTGCCTAGAGATGCTTACTGATTTCAGGACACTAATCTCGACCTATCAGACCCCAAACTTTACATATATATATATATATATATTTTTTTTTTTTTTTTTTTTTGCCAGTCCTGGGGCTTGAACCTGAAGGGCTTGAGCACTGTCCCTGGCTTCTTTTTGCTTAAGGCTAGCACTCTGCCACTTGAGCCACAGCGCCCCCTCTGGCCATTTTCTGTATATGTGGTGCTGGGGAGTTGAACCCAGGGCCTCATGTATAGGAGGCAAGCACTCTTGCCACTAGGCCATATCCCTAGCCCACTTTTACCTTCTTTTATTTGCAGTGGGTATATCAGTTTTAGTCACAGCCCTTAGGTCTCCTTTCCTATTGGCCTTTCTAGGTCTTGACTTTTTATTATTATTATTTTTTTATTTTTATTTTTTTGCTAGTCCTGGGCCTTGGACTCAGGGCCTGAGCACTGTCCCTGGCTTCTTTTTGCTCAAGGCTAGCACTCTGCCACTTGAGTCACAGCGCCACTTCTGGCCATTTTCTGTATATGTGGTGCTGGGGAATCGAACCCAGGGCTTCAAGTATACGAGGCAAGTGCTCTTGCCACTAGGCCATATCCCCAGCCCACTTTTTATTATTTTTGATCAGTGCTCGACCAGTACCTAATTTTAGAGACCAGGAATTTTATTCTCATCCTTTGTACACTCTGTATTCTGCTGCTTGTCTGGACCTTACCTGGTTTATTCCCTGACTTTTAACACATTTTTGGGAGTTAAAACAAGTTTTTCCAAAGACTGTTCAAACCAGCTCTAATTAAGTACATGTTAACCCTGACTCTAATGAAGAACTTCACTGCAACCTATTTTCTCATCTATTTTCTTACACTTAACCCCAGCCAAAAGCTAGTAATGGCTTTGTGATCAGGCTGTGAAAGAAGATAGACTTAATGTGAACCATATGAGCATATTGTTTCAGAACTGATTATTTTTCTTTTCTTCAAAGAAAAAAACACAAAACCTCAAACCCCAAACCACCAAAAGGCATCTAAAACAACAGAATTTTCTTTTAAGAATCAGAGGCTGCCTTGTGGTAGAATTTCTTTCATTTATTATATTGGGGGGGGGGGGTCGATCTGTATCAAGATCTTTCTCTATAAAATATTCTTCCATTTCCTGTACTGTGATAGTCCTAAGTGTGATAGTTCTAACAATATTAAATGTAATCCACAGATCAGACATACCATTTAGTCAAAAGAAATAATGCAGAAGAACTCGGTAAGGCCTGTTGTTTGATAAAAATATCATAAGGACCTGCATGGAAAAGACATCATGTGCCTGTGGTAGCAAGTCCAATATAAATGTCAGAACTGAAGAGTAACAACATTACACAGCTCAGCACTCAGGTGCACTTATGCATCAAGCATCCCTGATGAAGCCTGCTTTAACGGTTCAGAGGGGAAGATTCTGAATAGTGGGAGCACTTGATGCCATTGATTTTTGTGGTGATGTTTTTTTGTTGTTTTTTTTTTTGGCCAGTCCTGGGCCTTGGACTCAGGGCCTGAGCACTGTCCCTGGCTTCTTCCCGCTCAAGGCTAGCACTCTGCCACTTAAGCCACAGCGCCGCTTCTGGCCGTTTTTCTGTATATGTGGTGCTGGGGAATCGAACCTAGGGCCTCGTGTATCCGAGGCAGGCACTCTTGCCACTAGGCTATATCCCCAGCCCCTTGTGGTGATGTTTTATTTTGTTTTGTTTTTGAGACTGAGTCTTTTAATGTAGCCCAGGCTGTCCTCCAACCCATGGTCTTTATGTGCCATTACCTCTTGAATGTTGGCAATTGTGTTTTTTACAGTGACATAATTGTGTGTGCTAGTACCAGGGGGCTTGAACTCAATGTCTTAATCTCTTGTTTGACCTCTTTATTTATAGCTGGTGCTCTACCACTTGAGCCATGTCTCTAGCTCAGCTTTTTTGCTGGTTAATGTAGATAGAATCTCTTGCCTCGTCTGGCTTTGAACCATGATCCTCAGCCTCCTGAGTAGCTAGGGTTACATGTATGAGCCACTAGTGCCTGGCTTAACATAGTGTAATTTATTAAGGAGATGTGTTTTTTATTTTTATTAGCATACATTACCTATAAAAGGTGGGCAATTTCATTGTAGTCTACTGTTTACAAGTAATTATGGGGAACTTGATGCCCATAGCACATAGTGAAAATAGAATGTATCATTATCAGCAAAAGTTCCTTTAACAGTTTTTTTGAAGGTGCAGTTGATGGATGTTAAATTAGGAAGAAGGGGTAGAGGGAGGTGAGGCTGACAATTTGTTGAGTGCTTCTGCGTTTGGATATGTGCCAGGTGCTTTGTGATGCTTGCTTTCTTGTGGAATCTTCACCATACTGTGGTGAAATAGTTGATGGTTGTTTGCTTCTTAAGGGAACCCATTACTACCCACTATTTGCCCTTGGATTTGAACCCTGCTCTAACTTCAAAAACCTTACTCTTCAGAAGCAAGGAAGTTTGTTTAAGGAAATGCAAGCTGCTGGTTTTGGCAGAAAGGCAGGCAGTGGAAGAAGGACTCAGTCTATCTGCCTCCTCGTTGCAGTTGTTTATTGCAGTTGAAAAAATGCAATTTTGTTTTTCACTTCCCATTCTCTGCCAATCACCTCTGGGGAGGATTTTAAGCTAGCCTGGAAAGTCCGAGGGTCTCTTATCTTGAGAGATTCTTATCTCCAATTACTAACTACCCAAAAGCTGCCAATGGAGCTGTGGTTTAAGTGGTTGAGCACTAGCCTTGAGCACAGAAGCTCAGGGACAGCTCCCCAGGCCCTGAGTTCAAGCCCTAGGACTGGCACAACCTAAGGTGTCTATATCTTAGTTAGACCCTGACAGGGAACTGGGCCAGCTAGCTATTTAAACTTCTGTGACAATACTGATAGGCTGTCAGGAGTAAGAAACTGTCTTCAAGTTAAAACACTGGAATAAATATGAGCGCTTGAATCAAGGCTTTAGAGTTGTGAATTTCTGAAGTTGTTGTGGTATAGGGGAGGAAACTGAGGTTCAGAAAGCTCAGGAGCCCAGCATTCTTTCATTCAGTGCTTATTCAGGTTTTTTTTAATGTGCATCTACTTAGATCTAACCTGTTCACAGAGCTTCAGTGAAAGTGTGCAAAATGCATTTCTAAAATGTAATGCAAGCAAAGCTTTTCACATTTACACTGGCAGGAAATACAGAAAGACTTTATCAGTCACATTAGGGAGAATTCAGATGTTTTTTCTTTTTTTCTTTTTTTTTTTTTTTGCCAGTCCTGGGGCTTGAACTCAGGGCCTGAGCTCTGTCCCTGGCTTCTTATTGCTCAAGGCTAGCACTCTACCATTTGAGCCTCAGCACCACTTCCGGCCTTTTCTGTTTATGTGGTACTGAGGAATCGAACCCAGGGCTTCATGCATGCAAGGCAAGCACTCTACCACTAAGCCATATTCCTAGCCCCAGATTTTTTTTCTTTAATGACAAAATTGCACAGTTTATTATTTTGAGACAATTGCTGCAGACATATCTAAAAATTTCTAAGCAAGGTGCTTTAACAATAAACAGTTTTAAGTTAGAAAGCCAATAACTTGAATCAAAGTTCACACAGAATCCCAAATTAATGTGGACTCCATCATCTCCCTACATTTTGAAAATGACGCTTTTAATAAAACTTTTTATAACACTGAAGGAGACAGAAAGCTGAAACTTTTTCAAAGCACACAAGAAATGGTGTACTATGTTGTTCCAGGTGATTCAGAAAAGGCAAAGAACAAATACTTTCCACTTGCCTTTGAAGAATTTTTAATCTAAGGTCACATAGTTAAAGCCGTAATTGGAACTTGAATTTCCCAACTTTTTTTGTGATGTTAAGGATTTTGCATGTTATCATTGCCAAGCCCTCTTTGAGATTCCCCAAGCTGTGTAAGCCATTCCTGTTAACACTGTGGTAAGTCTCCTCCAAAGCCCACAGCTTCCCCAAGTCAGAAGTCTCCTGCCTGCCTTTCTGCTTCATTACCAGCCTGGTATTCAACCACCCACTTTGCTGTAGGTTCACAGGGCCACAGCTTTGCAGTTCACTGCTTTGTTCTCAGTTCCTTTTTATTCATCTCACCTGAAAAAGGCCTAAAAAACTGCATAATGATTATTTTAGAAATACAGAGCATGGACAGTATCTGCCTCTGTGGTGGTCACAATCTTCTGGTCCATCCTAAGGTGTTTTTGTACACTGTGTTAAGTCTTTTTTTTTTTTTTTCTGAGTTTTTCCTGTCCCCCAAGGGCAGTGATGGACAGGGGGCAGGAACACTCTGGGCCAATCAGGCAGAAGATGTTGCTTGGAGTAACTGTTGTTTTCCCAGCGTTTGCCCAACCTCTTTTCATAATATTTTTCCTTACTGATTCTCAATAACCTTGTGGAGAAAGTTTCCATAATGGCAAAATATGGATAGTAACTGAGGCTCTGAGAAATTAAGAAGCTTTTTCAAGGTTATATAAACAAGTATGTTTTGTTTCTAAAAATCAAACCCTAGAACCTTCAGAGATCTTAGGGTCATCTTCTTTTTCTTCCACCACCTACCACATCATATATTAAGCTTTTAGTGTAGTTCAAACATAGTTTTAGAGTAACTCTTAAATTTTGTTTCTGGTAATTCCTATGGACTTTAGAACAATGCAGGAGAGATATAGGACTTTAGCTAGAGAGAGTAGCACTGGATATTATAATCTTGAGAATTGAAGTGAGGGAAGACCTAAACTTCTAGGCCAGTCCATTTGAACAAGGACCCACACAGCCACCAACCCAGGCTAATTTTCCAGAGCTTGAGAAACTCAAGGTGATCAAAGCATGAATGTCAAGCCAAGTTCTTTAGCTTGGAGGCTATACTCTTTCCTAAGGATATCCCTAATTGTGTAGTACCCCCAGTTAGAAATCTCTAATACCTTTTTTTTTTTTTAGTTAAAAAATTGTTATTATAAAGGTGATTACTGAGCAGTTTCAGTTACATAAGTCAGAAAAAGAGTACATTTCTTCTTCTTTCTGGTTCATCCTGGGGCTTGAACTCAGGGCCTGGGTGCTTTCCCTGAGCTCTTTTGCTAGTGTTCTACCACTTTGAGCCACAGCGCCACTTCCAGTTTTCTGATGGTTAGTTGGAGGTAAGAGTCTCATGGACTTTCCTGCCCAGGCTAACTTTGAACTGCAATCCTCAGATCTCAGCCTCCTGAGTAGCTAGGATTACTGGCATGGGCCAGCAGTGCCCAATAAAAGTACAATTCCTTTTGGACAATAAGGCCAAAGATTTTGAATCTGCAAATGATAATTCAGGCTTACTTCAATGAAAAGATGAAAACATACATGTAGATGACTTTGGTAAATTGCAGACCTTCTTATACAGATACCAGGACATGAGAAACATAGTTCCATGAAAACGAACAGGTTGGTAAGAATGACAATTTTGGTATTGGGTGAAGGAAACAGTGATCTTTAGAGTATGGCTAGCTACAGGAGACGAAGTAAGGTTTATTAAGGGTGGAATGGGGAAACAGCTGTAGATTTCTTGGGAGATAAGTAAGGTTTCAGAGTGCCTGGGATTGGAGGTTGAGGGGATCAAAGACAGTCTGATTGGATGCTAAGAGCAGAAACTGCCTGTGTGCTTGGGGCATCCCTTGTGCACTCTTTAGTTCAAGTGATGAGTTAGTGAGAGTCTGTTGTGACACTAAATGTCCTTTAGAATATCCCTTAAAAATCAAATCACATGGGCTGGGGATATAGCCTAGTGGCAAGAGTGCCTGCCTCGGATACACGAGGCCCTAGGTTCGATTCCCCAGCACCACATATACTGAAAACGGCCAGAAGCGGCGCTGTGGCTCAAGTGGCAGAGTGCTAGCCTTGAGCGGGAAGAAGCCAGGGACAGTGCTCAGGCCCTGAGTCCAAGGCCCAGGACTGGCCAAAAAAAAAAACAAAACAAAAATCAAATCACATGATGCAAGACTGTTTAAACCTGAATCTTGTGATTGAACCAGAGCAGCTAGGAATTGGTTTGAGTCTCTGAAAGCTGGGAAACCAAGGCACTAAAAGAAATACTTGTCTGGACTGCTCAAGACTGATGGAAAGAGCAACCTGACTCTTTCTTCTCCTGTACTCAGTCAACTTTTTTTTTCCCCTTTCTTATCAAAACCTAGTGTTACTGTGTTCCCAAGAGTGAATTATAATTAAAGTAACCACTGTGTAAAAGCTCATCAACCCTGAGTCCCGGAATGAAGTAGAGAGGTTGGTTAGAGAAGAGGTATTATGTAATGACCCAGTTATGAGGCCTGCCATCTGCTTAGGAGTCATGCCTGCATGATTAGGAGCCCCAGATTGTGGTTTTCTTTTCAAGGAGGAGGTTAGATTGTTAAAAGAGACTTAGAAACATTGATGCCTTTAAGAATTTTTTTTTCTTAAAGACAAACATTTTGCTGATAGTGGCTCACATTTGTAATCATAGCTATTCAAGAGGATGAGATCTGAGGATCGTGGTTCAAAGCCAACCCAGCCCAGAAAGTCTGTGAGACTCATCTCCAGTTACCTACTAAAAAAGCCAGAAGTGAAACTGTGGCTCAAATGGTTGAGGGCTAGACTTGAGCAAAAAAGCTAAGGGACATTGCCTAGCCCCTGCATTCAAGCCCCAGGATAGGCACCAAAACAAAAAACCACAAACACAAAACTTGTTAAGTAATGTACCTTTATTCCCAGCTCATTAGTTTCTTTCTTGAGGTTGGTAGGATGCAGAGGAAGGAAGATGAAGCAACCTTTGAGGGGTCCAGAGGGCTCCATTACTGGAGAAGGTTAGTTAAGTTTTAGAAGACACTTAAGTGTTAGGGAGGGGTGGGTCATGTGAAGATGACTGTCAGCATATGTTTGGGACCTCCCAACTACTTAGAGAATCAACTGAGACCCGGTGATGAGAGAGAGAGAGAGAGAGAGAGAGAGAGAGAGAGAGAGAGAGAGAGAGAGAGAGAGAGAGAGAGAGAGAGAGAGATTTTGTTTTGAAATCAGGTGTTTTCATAAGAGCTTCCTCAGAAAAGGTGTGTCACATAAATAGATGTAAAACTGTGGCTACTTGTTTTGAACAAATATGGTTTTAGAAAAAAATGAAACGCACTCAATTCAGAATTGAAATAGAAACAGCTATGCTCATGGAATCTGATGAGTTGCTTCTGCCTTAGGTCTTAGGAATCAAATGGCAAAATCAAAGGACATCAGGAAAGAGGGGACAGGTGTCTTTGGGCCTACTGCTGGCTGCACTCAGGTTGATAGGGTCTTTGTGCTGTCAGCCTGGTAGCTGAGTCTCAGAAGGACTTTGGCTACTGCCTGTACAGTGTACACACACACACACACACACACACACACACACACACACACACAATGAATTTCAAGTTTTTTCACTTTCTAAACTCTTTAAGAGACCCCTACCTGAAAATCTTTAGGATTTGAAACCATTTGAAAATGTGCCCCCCTCAGGAAAATTGAGTAATGGGTGCAGTTGAGTGAACCCTCCCACCTAAGGAAGGAATGTTCTATAATGCCCCTGTTGCTGTAATTTATTTCTTTCTCCTTGCTCCCACCCCCCCCCCCCCCAGTATGAAAGCAACATTGTCTTTTAAAGAACTGATCTCTCCAATTCCGGTGTAGAATTTAGCTTGTGCTGTGTGTTTCCTGTCCCAAAAGAATCACCCAAGTATGGCAGTTATGCAGCTCCAAAGGTCAGAGTCATCTAGCACCACATTCACTTTACAGATAAGGAAACTAGGGCCCAGAAAAAGCATGGTGACTTGCTCACAAGGATAGCTTGTCATTTGTGAAACTTGGCCTAGAACTAGGCCTCCTGACTTCCCACCCATTGTTCTTTCTTTCTGTTGCCCCTCAGTATCTCTCACGTGGAGATGTTTGAAATGATGCCAGAGTTCTGGGAAGTGACAGTCACACATAATGAAGGTGGGTGGGTGGCTGAACTGTTGTGGCTAGAAGCCTAGGGGTTGCTGTTGGACTCATGAGTGGTGACTTACTTCCCTCGAGCCTGCAGGAAGGTTGGAGATATTCCATCCACATCAGCATTCTTTTCCTTATGTTTGCAAAGACTTTGGGACAGCAAATTTTATTTCCACAACTGATATTTCCTCTTCTTTTTCTATTATTTTTGAGCCCTGTTTGTGAAACAGCCTTAGCCTAACGTGCTTTTACCTTATCTTACCTGAGCTGGCATCTGGCAAAGAGGTTTCTGTTCTGTAGGATCTTAAGTAGTCATTTAGAATATGGATAATAGCTACAGTACCCCCGCCCCAAGTCTTTTCAGGAAAATAAGAATTTGCAAAGTCATTAACTTCCTTCCCCAGACCCAGAGAAAAGTAACATGAGTAAAACATTTTCTTTGGATTTAAAGCAGATTCTATTTGCTTCTATTTTCATATTCTATTTTCTAGGTCCAGCGTTTTAAAAATTGATTATTAAGGAAATGTAGCTTTAACATATTTGGTTGTCCTTGGGGCAAATATAGAAAAGATGCCCACTAAGTATAGAAAAAAAATACATACTCTGCCTGAAAAATACAATGTGTTGAGACATAAAGCCTCCATAGAGTTCATCTAAGTATTAGATTAGTATTAGACTTAGTATTCTAAGTTTATTAATGTCTCTTGGTGAGAAGTAAGTAGATCCAGTGTAAGACTAAGATTCTGTGGGTATAACCATTATCAACTTAATTAACAGAAATGAAAAAAAAAGTGTGAAAAAGAAAGAGGAATGTCCTTCATAGAATCTAGGAGGGAGAGTGCTACTGACTGTTGGGTAGGGCCTCACATTAGGAAGAAGAGAACTGTTGGGAGTCGTCTGTATGTCATCTCAGCTTTTGGCCTGCTCCTGTGTTGGTTTTCTCTTTCGCTGCAGACAGACTTTCTGTTCACCCATTAATGAGGTTGATATGGTTGCTATGCAGCTCTCACTTAACAGTTGCATGGTTCTGAGTTGCCTGTACAGATTCATACCACATTCTATTTTCTTTCTTTTTTTTATTGTCAAAGTAATGTACAGAGGGGTTACAGTTACATATGTAAGGCAATGAGTATGTTTCTTATCAAACTTTTTACCTCCTTTGTTTTTCTCCCACCTTCCCCCTTCCCCAACTTCCCTCCCCTTCCCCTGAGTTGTACAGTTGGTTTACAGCATATTGTCTTGTAAGTATTGCTGTTGCATTGGTTCACCTTTTATCCTTTGTCTTTGGTGTTCCCCTTTCCTAGTTCAGATACCACATTCTATTTTCTAGGAGATGACAGTCTTAAGTGGTCCAGCTTCAGCTAGGTATTCATGATGGTATTATTGATTATTGATTGGGAAGAGAGATGAATTTCTGAGTTAGGGAGTACCCCCACCTTAAGGTTTCTGTTCTTAGCATACACTAAGAAATTGCAGTATTCCAGGAAAAAAGTGTGGAGGATCTGAAACAAGGTAATGGTAATGAATATGAACAGAAATAAGCAAACTTGAAAACGGTGGAGAAAAGGCATCAAGATTTGATAATAAATTAGATGATAGAGGAAAGATGTTACTGAAGACAGGAGATAGGGTAGATGGTGGTTGATGAGTTCCAGGTAGACATAGCAGGTGGTTATATATCCACAGTCACAGAAAATATAGGAAATGAAGCATTGGCTGAATTTGTGGTCCATATGAAAATTACAAGTGGAAATATCTATTAAGCCAATAAGAAAGCCACAAATATGGTCTAGAGAGAGTTGTTGGTACTACAAATATTATAAAAAAGATACACCCTTTTTATTTTTTGTCAGTCCTGGGTCTTGGACTCAGGGCATGAGCAGTGTCCCTGGTTTCTTTTTGCTCAAGGTTGGCACTCTATCTCTTGAGCCACAGCACCACTTTCAGCTTTTTCTGTTTGTAATGCTGAGGAATTGAACCCAGGGCTTCGTGCATGCTGGGCAAGCACTCTATCACTAAGCCACATTCCCAGCCCAGTAGTTAGACTCATAAAGGCTGAGTTCACCCAGGAACAGTTAAGGAGTGTACAGAAATAACTTGATTGAACCCTGAGGACAACATTTAGGGAACAAAGAGGATGAAGAGTTCACAAAGAGATGGAAAAGTGAATAGAAATATAGGGCAAAACTGAGCATGCAATGCCCTTTGGAGACTCAGAGGGAAGAGGAAGGAATGTCCATGAAAGTGGCTGCTGGCTGCCATGTTAGGGGGGCTCTGCAAAGAACCTCAGGGAGGCCCAAGGCCTTGGAGAGGGTAGAAGTTTCTCATTGACTGGGAGGTCGAATATGCCCAGGGAAGGAGAGAGAAAATAGGTTATTTGAAATGTCTGCTTGAGGAGGGAGGAAAAAGATGGATGAAGAAAGGGATAATGAGTATGAGGTTTTACTTTTTTCCTTTCCTAAGTCAGAAACTTGGAATATGCTAAATAAAGACAAGCACTAGGGGTATAGTTTCTCAAGTGAAATCTCTTTAGTGAGCAATAGGCTTAGAGACAGGACCAAGGATGGAGGTGAGAACAAGACTGATACTTAGAAGCAGTAGGGGCATGAAGGACAGCACCCAAAGGACAGTGGGTACTTTCAGGACCTTGTAGGACTTAAGTTTGGGATGGTAGAAGGGGAACAATTCATTCTCTTTTGATCTTGAGACTGAACTTTGTTTTTTATTGTTATTACAAAGGTGATATGCAAAGGAGTTACAGCAACATAAGTCATGTAAAGAGTACATTTCCTTTTGGACCCTTCTCTCACTGTCTACCAACTTTTCCCCTCCCATTCACACCCACAATATTGTATATTTCATTTTCTATATCATGTCTAGTGAGTGCCACTGCTGCATGAGACTTTTAAAAATTGATGTTTTTGACCCTGAAAATAATTTTAGATCTAAAGGTAAGTGTCTGGGCTGTATAGATTGGTGGGGTTGGGGAGAAGGTGGTGTACCTAGGAACAGGATCTCATTGCATTTGAACTGTAGCCTGAGCCAGGTTGTTGATGTACTTAGCTTTGGACTCAGGTTTCCTTTGGATTGAATCACTAATTGCAATGAAGTATACTCCTACTAATCAACTGCATTTCTCTATACTCAGCCTTTTAGAACAAAACGTAAAGGTGTTTTTCTTTGCTCTGAGTTTCACAGACAGAACATACCCTCCTGTCCCCCATCACATACTCTTATGAATGTAACCCTACTGGGATGTGTGTGTGTGATGTGACTTTGTCTAATGCTAACTGTTTTCACTTGCAGCAATTAGTTACTGCATGAAAGCTGAGAGCTGAGGTAGCTGTGTTCCCCTTTATTGCCCTAAGGGGAAGGAGGGAGGAATGCAGTAAGTTCTACTCTTTCCTCTTCTCCAATGCAGGAAGACCCTCCCAACTCAAGCCACAGTCTCCTGGGAGCCTTAATTTCTTGGGATGCCTTAGTGAATGGGATACAAGGATGATGAATTTAAGAGTAAGAAAGTCTCCTTGAACCTCCCTTATCCCTTCCTGACCTACTATGCTGGAATGAGGTCCCTCCTGTGTCCTGTGAAGACAAACATTGCAGGGATTGGAGGAGGTACCGGCAACATCTAGGCTCCTTTTTGGCACAGTGTAGATTGTGCCCTGCTTCCTGCTGCTTAGAGTGAATACAAAGGGTTAGGAAATAGAATTTGGTGTGGAAGGAATGTAATTCAAGCTTTGCAGCAGCCGTCTGATCTGGGAAATGAACTCCACTGTGCTGGGAGGTAGATGTGCTGAAAACCAATGCAATGGCTTAATGCTCTCAGGTTGTCACTCAGCACTAACCTGTCCTGGGGGCAGAATGAACACAATAGGAGGAGTGTTAGAAGACCATTTCTCTCTTAACAGTGGTGGAATAAATTCTGCCCTACTGCATATGATACTTATAGGACTATACAGTAGAAACTGTAATTATGTGGGGCCAGAGGTCAGACATTAGAAAATTGAGTGAATACCTTGCTTTACTATCTCTCATTTTGTGGAACTTGGGTCTCTAATGGATGTTGGGTAACTTGATGAGGGAATCATAGTGAAGTGTTCTGGAGAACCTTTTGGAAGCACATTCTGTGATTGTGAGCATGGGTAGCATGGGCCAAGATGACTGGCTATCCATCCAGGTTTGGGAAAGAAGACTGCTGCTCATAATGATTGTGCAGTTGGTCCCCTTTGACAAGATGGGTATAATATTTGCCTCACGTGATTGTCATGAGAATGCAATTAGATAATGCATGTGAAAGTGCTTAGCACAGAGCTGAATCTCAACAAGGCTATTTCTAGAAGTGTTCTGAACAGATGTGCTACAAAGTAGATGGAAGATGTAAAGGTCTGATGGGGAACAAGCCACGTGGCTGGCCTTAACACTGCGTGTGCTTCTCCCTGTTTTCACATAGATCTGTTTTTATTATTGCAATGTCTAGGCGGTCATGCTTCTGTGATTATTGATTTGTGAAAAAGAGACTTTAGGTCCCTTAAAAAATTTTTTTTTCCCAGTCTGGGAGCTTGAACTCGGGGCCTGGGCGCTGTCCCTGAGCTCCTTTTGCTCAAGATTAGCACTCTGCCACTTAAGCCACAGTGCCACTTCTGGCCTTTTCAAAGTGTATGCATAAATGTCATTAGGTGGACCTAGGCCCTAGTAAACTTCAAAGTATATCCAATTAAGGTAATCATTATAATTCATTTTTATTTACTTGATCTTTGGGTGTTTACATGTATATCATATTTATACCTCCATGAAAATTTGAACATAATTTGTTAACATAAAAATATTTTAGATTATTGTTGCATTAGACTAATGCTCTCCTGTGGTTGGGGAGTGAGTGTCAGTCATTGTATATCTTTTGAATGGAAAAGATTTTTCTATTTTAATCCCAGCAAGTTACTGGGGAGGAAGAGGGGGTTAGTGGAGGTGAGGAGGGCTTTGTAGCAATTGTGATCTGGCAGAACCTGAGAGGGTATGTGGGAGGCTTTCTGGACCAGACTGTTCCAGTCTCCAGGCTATTCTCCTGCTTTAATTCCTGCTTAGTGCTGCCAGAAGACAAGACAGGCATTGGTCTACCTCACTGCCTGACTATGATGGCCAAGTGGGAACATTTTCCAGGAATTTAGCTACTTGGGCTTACAGTAAGCATAGAAACAAATTAGTGTAAAATCTCCAGGATGAACAAAATACCTTAACATAAAGTGAGGGTCAGTAACAATGCTGTACCCAGCTATATTAGAGCCTTAGGCCAAAGGAAAAATCAATACCAATCTTGTCTTTGTTTAAAACCTTGAAATATGTGTCATGGATTTTTTGGCCTTAATTTGGGTTTTACAAAAAGGTTAAAGTAAAATATCATTTACATTGACTATGGTGGTTTTTTTTAGTGGGGACTCCTAAATTTTGTGCCCTGGGCAAATGTCTCATTCCCCTAATCCTAGTCTTTGTACTAGTTGACATCAAAAGCAGAGGAAGTTCTCTGAAGTAATTTAGCTCCTTAATAGACATTTTCCTGGTTTGATTTTGAGATTTTAAAGTGAGTCTCCCCAAGAATTGGAGGGTCAGTTTTTCTTTAAAAACAAGGAACCAAAAAATTTAATAATAATAATAGATAGATAGATAGATAGATAATATAAAGGCTGGGTGCAATGGCTCAGGCCTTTCACCCCAGCTACTTGGAAGGCTAAGGTTGGGAGGATGGAAGTTCCAGACCAATGGGGCAAAAAGTTACTTAACAAGACTCCTACCTCAACAGAAATGCTGGGCATGCTGGTAACATGCCTATTACATCAACTACATAGGTGATTTAAGTAAAGTAGGAGGGTGGCTGTCCAGGTCAGGCCTTAAGAAGAAAAAAGAAAAAGAGAAGGAGGGCTAGGTATGTGGCTCAAGTAATTGAATACCTACCTACCAAGAGGCCCTGAGTTCAAATCCCAGTACTACAAAAGGAGAGGAGAAGGAGGAAAGATAAACATTGTGGTAGAGGGATAGACAGTGGAGAGGGTGTAGGTTAGAGAACATGGATATTATCTAAAAAGATTGCTGGCAAGTATGAAAATAGCACAGTGAACCTCTTGAAATAATAGGGCAAGGAAGAGTGATAGAGAAATTGGAATACATTGCATACATTCCATTGAATACGTGGAAATATCACGATGAAATCCTTCTTTGTATTGCTAATGCATGCCAGTAAAAATGATATAGAGTTGCAATTGAAAATTTGGAAAGATAGAAAGGATAAGGAAGTAAGTACACATCTATAATTCCATCAGCTACAGGTAAATTACTGCTAGAATTTTTTTGTATATTTTCATCCTACCATTTTGTTGTGTTTTCTCCTAATCTTTTTGCCTTATGTACATATCTTTAGGTAGCTGGGTTGTTAATAAATTTAGAGCTTTGTACTTTGTTTTTATTTAATGTATTGTTAACATGTTAATATATTCTAAATGTTAAAATATTACTGGCTGTATAATATTTATGTATGGGCATTTTGAGGTTTTTAAAATGATGATTTTTATTAGACACTGAATCATTTTCTGTTTCCCATGTTTAATAGATTTTGTGTGTGTGGTATTTTTGTACATGATCTTGTATATATTTTAGTTTATCTCCATAGGAGAGAAGTGGAATTTTTGGATTAGTAGACCTATTGAATGTTTTATACACATTACACGTTGTTTCTGGGTACCTGTCAGTTGACTTTCCTACCAAGGCCCGACTGCTTAGCCTTGGACTGCTTGCTGTTACAGTGTATGGAGCACTAAGCTCTTACCCCTCCCCCTCTTCAACTTGATTGGACTTGTGGCCTCAATAGTGGTATGAGACTAAGTGAAGTGAGCCAGACCCAAAGAAACATGGACTCTATGGCCTCCCTTATTGGGAATAATTAGTACAGGTTTAGGCAAGCCATAGCAGAGCATCACAAGGCCCAATAGCTATACCCTTAGAAACACATAAGATGATGCTAAGTGAAATGAACTCCATGTTATGGAAACAAGTGATATATCACAGTTGTAACTACTTTCAACGTCCTATGTGTATGTGTAGTTTCTATTATTGATGATGTTTTGTATCACCTTCCTATGTTTGTACCTACACTATCTCTGTAATCTTATCTGAGTATATTGGAAACCGTGTTTACTGGTATTGGAAGTAGGAAATCCAAAGGGAATACCAAATTCGAGAGACACAGGGTAAAAAAAGAGAAATAACTACAAAAGCAATACTTGCAAAACTGTTTGGTGTAAGTGAACTGAACACCTGGGCGGGGAGGGAAAGGGGGGGAGGGAGGGGGGCATGAGGGACAAGGCAACAAACAGTACAAGAAATGTATCCAATGCCCAACGTATGATACTGTAACCTCTCTGTACGTCAGTTTGATAATAAAAATTTGAGAAAAAAAAAACAAAAACAAAAAACAAAAAAAAAATAGTGGTATGAGACTCTTGGATAGCACTGTCTTCCTCTTCCTTCTAGGCCCAGTGGGATCTCCTGATCTTCAGATTGATCTCTCTTTCTTGTTGGTCATAAGCCTCTGTGGCATCTTGGTTTCTCTTGCTGCCTGGCTTCCAAGCAGTGAACACTTTCCTAATTAAGCTTCAAATTTCACAGCCCCCTCCCCACAACTTCTGGCTTCTCTTCACTGGCCTTGTGGTTTCCTTCTTCAGTCCTTTGTTGAGGACCGCAGTAGTCCCGTGGTTATTGAAAGGGATATCTTCCTCGAAACTATTATGTCACTTTTATTTGATCTTATTTTATTTTTGGTACTCATTTATTGTATAGTTAATGAGTTTATGCCAATTTGGTTTTCAGGCTGTTAATATTGGGTCCAAGCTTCAGTGAAGCTTGGCATCTGTGTGTTTGGTTTGGAGCCTGAGTCAAGTCTGATCTCAGTTGTGCCCAAGAGGAGTGGGAATAAGCTATCCCTGGAGTTTTACTGCATGGCTAGAGCTCCACTGAGAGCCAGAAACAAGCTCCACAGGACTGTTCTCGTCCTGTTTCAAGACCTCACTTCCTTCAGAGTCTTTCTGTAAGTTTCTCTTTTTCCTGAAGGACAAACTCCTTAGAGCTTTTTTGAGACAGAGTGGAAAGCCTTCATGGAAGCTGATACCTGGGCCATCTTCGCTGTGGTGCAGATTGCAGGTTCATACAGGGCCACAGCTAAGGGGAGACACTCACTTCTAAGTAGAATTGAAGGAGGTGCCCAAAATGCAGTAATCAGATTTATGTACAGTATAATAGACATAAAATTCAATGCAAAAACACACAGTGAACAAAATATCAGAATTTAAAACAATGACAGGACCAGTAACACAGCTGTTGCCAGCCATTCTGCAGCCTGAGATATAAAGAAAAATCCAGGTAACAGCCTACCGCCCTCACCCTGGTTCCAGTCCTGGAGCCAAAGGCAGATGCAATTCTGTTCATCAGTTGGAGCTGGTGTACTCCTGGTCCTTCTTTCTGAGTCAACATCTTGACAGGTGTGACCCTAGCTGAGCTTTTATTTCATGTAATATGATAGATTCCAACCTGTGTGTTTCCTTCCATTGAAGGGCTAAATCCTCTTCTCTATGATTGCTTTCTGATAATCCTAGGTAAAAACCATTTTCCAACATCCCCAAGTAATGAATGTTCTCAGTGCATTTTTTTCTTTTACAGCTATATTTATTTCTAATTGAAATTATAGTGTAACATTTTGATACATGTATACAGTATATAATAATCAGTTCAGGGTAATTGCTATTCCTTTTTTTTCCCTTCCTCCCTTCCTTCCTGCCTGCCTGCTTGCCTGCCTTTTCTCCTTCCCTCTGATGCTACCTCCCTCCTTTCTTCTTTTCTGCCCTTTCCCACTTTATTTCCTTCCCTCCTGCTAGTAGGACTTGAACTCAGGCCCTCACATTCTTACTTGGCTTTTTCTCTTAATAAGGTGCTCTACCACTTGAGTCATAGGTTCACTCCCCAAATTTCTAACTCATCAAATGCAATTTTTCTCCCTTTGGTACTAAAGTTTCAACTCAGTGTCTCATGCTTGTTAAGACATGCCACTTAAGCCACATGCCCCCAGCCCTCAAAGTACTGTTTTCAGTGTTCTAATAGTCTGTTCTGGATGCTTTCTGTTAGTCTTTGTAATGCTTGAAACTATCAAAACTCTAGATCATATTAGAGCTTATATATCCTACAAACTATTGGTAGCTTAGAGGCCACTGGGTGCAGTGATCAGAAATTGAATTCAAATTAAATTAAGGAAGAGGAATTTATTAGTTGAACACAAGGGAACCCCCTAAAATTCAACAGTGGGATGTGAAGCTAGATTGTGTGGGTTCTGAAAGTTATCAGGTGGTTCTCCTGTCTGTCTACCTCTCTTCCTTTAAGGCATCCTCATAATATCAGATTGCATTATCCAAGCATCTACTTTATCATTTTTCCTTTATTGAAAAACATTCTTCTGTGCTTATTTGTGAGTGTGTCCTTGGCTGACAGTAGCCTTTTATAAGGTGGTTGTACAGCAGCCATCTGATCATAGTTCTTTGGTATTTACTTTGCATTCTCAAGAGAGATGGGAGTCAGTTCTCTTAAGTGGGCCACTTGATGGAATGTATCTAATCATTATCTCAGCATGAATATGAAGAATATGGTAAATCAAATCATGGTGGGCAACTAAAATATCCTTGCCCTCTGAGAGAACATAGACATAGAGAGACCTGTATGCAGACAAGTGAGATACAATTGTTCCAAGAAAATCAGAGTTTTCCAAAGGAACCAAATCAGTAGAACATACTTTTTTTTTGGTAGCGGGAACTTATTAGATTGGCTCACAAGGCACAGAGGCTGAAAGTTCTACATGACTGCCTACAGCAAGCCGTTGAGCTTGAAAAAGTTAAGAGTAGCTCAGTCCAGGAAGCTGGAAGCCTCAGAACTAGAGAGAATGAGTGAGTGATGATGCAGCCCCTAGTGTGAGGCCAAAGTCCTGAGAGTCAGACCTGAGAGAGTCACTGGTGCAAGCCCAAGTGCCAAGGCTGAAGAGCCTGGGATCTGACATTCAATTGCAATAGAAACATAGCTGTTGAGGAAAGGAAATTGAGAAAGCCAGAGAGAGTAAGTTTACTCCTTTCCACTGTTTTGTTCCATCTGGTCCCTGATTCTCTTGGTTGTTGTTGCCCATATTCAGGATGGATCTTTTCCACTCAATTTATTGACCCTCCCCATACCAATATTCTCTGTAAATACTTACAAACTCAGAAATATACTTTACTAAATCTCTAGGCATCCTTCAATCTAGTGAAGTTGATACCCATTGATATCCAAAGGGTTGGGTGTATAGCTGAGTGGGGCAGCCTGTAGTTAGCATATGTGAGACCTTGAATTTAATCCCCAGCATCCATGGGTGAAAAAGAAAGCTGGCATTCAAAGATAACCATCACAAGAACAAACCCTGACCACTATAAATCTGTATGCTAAAGTATTTAAGAGGGAAATGCACTGAGTTTGTCCAAAGGTTTGTCAAAAATAAGATGAGTTGATAGATAAGTAATAAAGCATAGGTAATAAAATGCTAATTGTAGATTATAGGTGGATGGTTGTAGTATGATCTCCCCCCGCCCCCCCCCCCGCCACTCCTGGGGCTTGAACACTATCCCTGGCTTTCTTTTGCTCAAGGCTAGCTGTGGGCCAAGCACCACTTCTGGCCTTTTCTGTTTATGTGGTGCCGAGGAACTGAACCCAGGGCTTCATGCATGCTAGGCAAGCACTCTGCCACCAAGCCACATTCCCAGCCCTGTAGTATGATTTTTTGCAGTTTTACTGTATTTGAAATTTTTTATGGTAAGATCAGAAAAAAATATGAACGTTTTTATATACTATTGCATTAAGAAATTTTGGCTTTATCTGACTTGAAGATACTAGTGTATGTTTTTAAGAGTAACTATTAGATATGCATCTTTGAAGGGAAGAGATCTGAGACACAGAAACAGAACTTGTCATTTCTTTGGCAAAAAAGAAGGGAAAATAGTAACAGAAGGAGCCCCAAGGATGGAGTGGAAGGGATGGTTTCTGGAGTTAGGAGATCTACTTGCTGAGATATCCTTGGTGATAGCATGAGTTGGGGTAGGTAGATTGTTAGTTGGTGCACTGTCCTGGATTAAGGTGTGTGACTAGGGCCTGGTGCAAGACAATGGTATGGTCAAGGTGACCTTAGCTTCAGAGGTACTTTGATGCCTGTGTGCGTCCATGACATGGATACGGAACTCATACTAGCATACTAGAAAGTGCTGTTTCTGGAACAGAATTAAGATCTTACTCTAACAGCAGTAAAGAAAAAAAAAAACCAAGAAAGCTTGAAGTGTAGAGTTAAACTGGAATACTCTAGACTTCACTGTTGGGAGCTGAGAGAATGTCAGACTTTTATCCTTGGCCCCTGTTCTTTGGAGATGTGGACCAGTAGTAACATGCATGGTGGAAATGAATGGAGCCAGAGCTGGGGTATCTACAGCATCTAGGCACTGACTCAGCTCCCTCAACTGCCCTCAGCTGCCCTGTGTGCATGCCACGTACTGGAAGACGGTGGCCACTGCCACAAGGTTGGCTCCGGTGTCCTACTCTCAACAGAAGGCTGGTATGGAATCAAGGACAGTGCTTTTTTATTTCCTTTTCCTCTCAGTATAAGAATATTTCTGAAAGAAAGGATCATCCATAAGACATATGTTTGTTGTTGTGATAACACAGAAAGCTGTACCTTGAGCACATTGCCCAAGGATGGAGATTCTAACCTTCTGAAGTGCTGGGACCAAATAATGTTTCATTGTTGTTATTGTTGCTTTGTTTTGCTCTCTTTTATAGTACTAGGCAAATAAGTTGCATAACAAAACACATGAGTTCCCTGGCCTGAATAACCCACAAGCCATCCTGTCATACATCATTCTGTCATACGTCAGCATCCCTGCCCTCAGTCAATTTATAGTCTACTAGGGCAGAAGGCATCAAACCAGGAATTACCCACACAAGTATTTAATTATACTCATGAAATAGTCTGAAGGAAAAGTAGAGGATACTGTGTATAGCAAGGTCCCAAACCTGATCTGAAACAAATGTGGGTAGGGACAATTAAGGAAAGTGTAGTCTGGAATTAAGTAACATTTAGCCTGAAACCTGAAGGATGTTAGTAGAAACTGGTCATGCCAAGGATGGAGGGAAGCTGGCAGAGAGAAGTACATGAAGAACGTTCGGCAGATCAGAGGAAGCAAGGAGGCTTCTGTGGAATAATGAGCAGTGGAAAGCTATGATATATGAGAATGCTGGGAGAGCCCATCTTAGGCCTTACAAGCCATAAGCAACACAGGAAGTCTTATTTTAGAACAAATGAACAAATTTTGAGCGGATTTAAACAGGTGAGTGGCATTGATTTCTGTTTTGACAAGATGACACTGGCTGCAGTGAGAACAAAAGAAAATGGTGCAGACAGACCTGGAGAAGCTTCTCTATGGATTTTTGTGAACAAATAATATAACCCTCCTGATGTCTCACCACTTCCTGTAATTGCCAGAAAGCAATGTGTCAGTAGTGCAGTGAACATGGGGCCAGGAAGGCTGTGTTATAGTCAGCCCTAACTGATGATAGTGTTGGGCTTGCTGGGCTGTGATTCTATGTGTGCAGTAATTCACCAGCCTTTGGTATGCATAAACCAACTTGGTTTCTTAAAAACCTTCTCTTTGTTCCACAAAGGCAAATGCTTTGTGAGTGTGTTTCCAAAATCCTAAAGAGAACCCTCCTCAGTTGTAGGCATTCCCCAATCTATATTCCTAGAGAGGAAGAGCCAGTTGCTGGTGTTCTGTGTTCAACCTGGGCTGTAGTCTTGGTTCTGTTGATATTTCTGTGCCACTTCCAATGTGGACCAATCTCTGCCCCCAGTTCTGGGGAGGAGTTGAATACCTCAAGCTGTCCCCATCTGGGTGTTCTTTTTGCCTGAGGGAAGGACTGCTTTGCCATGCTCCCCAGAAGGAGCTGGCACATGGTGGTTTTTAATTTGAGGCAATGAGGAGAGATTGACATGAAAAAAACATTGCCCAAGCCCCCACTGCAGTCAAGTGTTGACACATGCTTCAGTTTGACCTTTTTTTCCTGTACAGGCTTTGCTGTGCTCTCTGCCATCTGTTCTAGAGTTGTGGAAATTGTCTCTTCTTCTGAAACTTTTGGCAAAGTTGTCTTCAGTGGGAGTCCATTGTGGGTAGTGTTTGTGAGCTTCTTGGTCATCATTTTGGGAGCTTAGAAGCACAATGGGTAGTGCACCCAGGTTCCCACCCCAGAGGACTGTGTCACTAGAGGGCAGTACGGAGGAGGCCACTTAGATTTTTCTCTTCCTCCATTTCCCAGGGGTCAAATGGCAGTCTTACTTAATACACATGACCTGCTTATTTTACAGACTTTTAGAAAGAGTGAGGAAGACATCTAGTTCAGTCCTAGCCTGGAGTCATGTTTTCCTAGCTGGAATAGGCTGTAAAAGATTTTTTTTTTAAAGCCTGTTGTCTGAATTTAAAAACCAAGAGATGATACCTACAAAAATCAAGCTTCTCTTGGAAATCAGATGACAATGGCATCCTTCATCCCACATTCCTCTACAGCAACCTGACTTGAGGAGTGAGTACCCCAGGAATAAGCATATACTCCCTGCCTTGTTGTGCTTGTCACCCTTTGTCGTGATCTCCCTGACAGTGATTATGAGAGCAGCCTCTGTATTTAGTGAGACCTGGGCATTCTGCTTCTTTATATGATGGTCCTGGCCTCATTAGGCTTTGGGGCTTGTGCTATGATCTCAGAAAGATATTTCAGACTTAAAACTGTATGATGCTGGGTGCCAGTGGCTCACATTTGCAATCCTAGCTACCCAGGAGGCTGAACTGTGAGGATCAAGGTTTGACGCTAGTCTAAGCAGACAAATTCCTGAGACTTTTAATTCTAATAAACCAGCAAAATGCCAGAAGTGGAGATGTGTCTTAGATGATAGAGAACCAGCCTTGAACAAAAAGGCCAAGCAAGAGTGTAAGGCACTGAGTTCAAAAAAACAGAAACAAAAACTTTATGATAATAAGGTTTTATACAGTTAATAAGATTTTTTTTTAGGGGAGTAGGCACAAAGAGAAAAGACCTTTATTTTCTTACTTCCTGTGTACAAGGAACTTTGCCTGTCCTTTAATACCAAAGACTGTGAGGAGCCTCGAACTGTTGTGAGGATAGCCTCAGGGAAATGGAGCTGCCTGGGCCATCTGAACCTGTCTTTTTGTTTGAAGCAGAGAAGAGAGATATGTAGAGCCCAATCCTTAAGACGATGCATACAGCTACCAGAGAATCACCCGTAATCCTAGAGCATAGAAGAAGCTGATTGAAAAATGGCCAGCTTAGCCTGAATCTCTGCAGATGGGGAAATACAGGCCAAAGAGATGCAGTATGCTTTCATGGTCTTTCCTTCACCCACATCTCCTGAGTCAGACCCACTTTGACTGGGTTCTTTTGATTCTTTACAAAAGCTTCTGGATTTTTATTTTTTTTATTTATTTATTTTTTTTTTGGCCAGTCCTGGGCCTTGGACTCAGGGCCTGAGCACTGTCCCTGGCTTCTTTTTGCTCAAGGCTAGCACTCTGCCACTTGAGCCACAGCGCCACTTCTGGCCATTTTCTGTATATGTGGTGCTGGGGAATCAAACCCAGGGATTCATGTATACGAGGCAAGCACTCTAGCCACTAGGCCATATCCCCAGCCCCTGGATTTTTATTTTATGGTTATTTTTTTCTCTTCTTTGCACAATTCAAACTCCATTAAGTAAGCAGCACACATTGAGTTTAACATTATTTTGAAAAGAGTTTGGAGGGCACAAAAGTGGGAAACAAAGCATCCTGGATGAAGTACTTTTCATTTTGGTAGCCTATGGCTCCTTTGCTGAGGGTCCAGGTGGATCTGTTCCCAGATTTCCTTTTACCTGCAAGAAAAATCTGGCCAGATTTTTAGTGCCTAGAATTCTGGCAGGATTTAAAAATATTCAGCAAAACCTCTTTGGTAGCAAATCCAGAAATGCTGTCTCAGCACCATGGCAGTCTTCTTTGTTTCATATTCCTAGTCAAATCATTCTTATTGTTTGCCCAGCTGTTTTTCATCACCACTCAGATAATCAGTTTGGAGCTTTTCTTTTCTGTCCTACTCACCTTACTTTTCCTCACCAAGTGGAAGTCAAAGGCTACCTACTTCATTCAGAACAGCGTCTGGGCCCAGTACCATCCAATGTGACTTAGTGTTTGATATAGAGACAGGAGCAGTACTATTCTCATCTTCCAAACACCATTGTGGATGGAGAATGTCATGATAAGACTCCTGAAGAGATTATATTTTTTCTTGGTCTTAAAAAACAAATTTTCCATTGGAGATTGTGTTCCTTGTAGATGTCAGAACTAAATTTAATCCCTAAAACAAATTTTCCATTGGAGATTGTGTTCCTTGTAGATGTCAGGACTAAATTTAATCTCTTCAGTTAGTCAAGTCAAGGTTATAATACATGATAACCGACTTACTTCACAGGTCTAATAAAGATTGAAACAGGGACTTCTAGTTCAGTTCTAGCCTGTGAAAAACTGGATACTTTCATCACAAATCCTCACCTTCTCCCAGCAGAGGACCAGGCACTTTTGTCCTCTTCGCTTATTTGAGAGGTGGAATCATAGTTATGTTAGTAATTTCATTGGTAATTGCATGATCTTATGCTTATTAAAACATTTTCTTAAGGCAAATGGTAGGAAGCAGCTTATCCTAGGAGTTTAAATGAACTATTAGGGAACTGCAAGTTAAAAATCATAGTGAAGTATTAATACCCACTAAAATAAATGGCCAAGGCGAAAAAGACTTCCTGTAATTCCATGTGTTACTGAGGAGGTAGAATACCCGGAACTCTCGTATGTGACTATTGAGAGTATAAGATGATACAACCACTGTGAGGAACTTTAAGGCAGTTTCTTATAAAACTAAATATACACTTGCCATATGGCTCAACAGTTCTTTTCTTATGTAAGACAAATTATTGCCTATATTCTTTTTAGGTGCTGTCCTAGGGCTTGAAGCCCGGGCTTCTCACTGTGGATCCACTTTCTGGCTCATGGCTGCTGATCTACCACTTGAACTATGCTTCCAGTTTAGCATTTTGTTGGTTAATTGGAAATAGTCTTGCAGGTTTTTTCTGCCCATGCTGGATTGGACGATTTGGGGTTTCGGCCTCCTGCATAGCTAGTATTACAAGCCCGAGCTACCAATGTCTACCAATTACCTATTAAAAAGAAACCTTTGTATAGATGTTTAGTTCATAATTGCCAAAAGCTAGAAGCAATTTGCATGTCTTTCAGTGTGTAAGTGGATAAACTATTTGTGGAATATGCAATAGATTAGTAGCCAGCAAAACCCAAAACTACTGATAGAAAGATGATGGGGATCTCAGGAATATACTGAATGTGAGAAGTTAGACATAAAATAGTGTCTACTTACGATTTCACGTATTCTAGGAAAAGTAAAACTAATTTCTAGAGATAAAAATTAGAGCTGAAGTTATGAAAAATGCCTAATAAGGAACGTAAAGAACTCTTTTAAATGATGGGTGATTGTGTTGATGAAAAAAACAAATGAATAAAGTTGTGAAAGCTCTTGCAATTACGCATAAGTACATTGTCTTGTATGTAGTTGGCTTAAAAAAATACAGAAAGGAGAAGGATCTTATCTGAATTCTATTACTAACTGATTCTATGTGATTTTATGTAAGAAACAATCTCTCTGTGTCTCTTACCTATTGGGAAAAAGGACAGAGTAGATTGTTCACTTCATTCATTTGCTGTGAAGGTAGAAATGAATAATTTATTTTGAACTGCCTTTAAAATACTCACATGCAAATACTGGGGAATATTCCATCAACTCCTCTTTGGGTAGGAAAGGTCAGAACTCTGATTCAGTGTATGAGTTAATGTGCACATTTTGGAATTTGTTTGCAAGTCATCTTTTAACTTTGTGAAGCATGAACTATGTTACTTCCTGTTCTTAGCCATCAGTAAAAAGAAAGAAATACAATTATTTTTTTGTGCCAGTACTGGGGCTTGAACTCAGGACCTTGTGCTCTCCATTAGCTCCCTCAGCTTTCTTGCTCACAGGTTTTACCACTTGTGCCAGGCATCCAGTCCATGAATAAGTTAACGTTAGATCAGAAGTAGAATACTGGAAGGCCAGAGAATCTGTAAAGGTTTTCTGGTGTGTGTGTGGAGGTGGGAAGAAGGGATTAATTTAAAGTGAGACTTATTGCCAGTGTTTAAGTCAGAAGCTTATGTTTAAGAATGAACTCGGGGGGTAGGGAATATGGCCTAGTGGTAGAGTGCTTGCCTTGTATGCGTGAAGCCCCAGGTTTGATTCCTCAGTACCACATATATAGAAAAAGCCAGAAGTGGCACTGTGGCTCAAGTGGTAGAGTACTAGCCTTGAGCAAAGAGCAGCCAATCATGCAAAGTTAGTTTCCTATAGTCTCCACTACACTCATGCCTTATCTGTATTAACAATTTGAGAAAAGTTAATATGTTATTGAGTTTCCATTATATTTTAGGCAGTGTTCTAGACATGATGATCCAAAGGGAAACCCAACAGACAAAATCATCAAAACTCATAATAAATTGTAGTCATCTACGTTTCCATCAAAATTTATAAATTTAGCCAAGCGTCGGTGGCTCACACCTGTCATCCTAACTACTAAGGAGGCTAAGATCAGAGGATCGCAGTTTAAAGCCGGATGGGGCAAAAAAGCCCATGAGATTCTTATCTCCAATTAACTACCAAAAAGCTGGAAATGGAGCTGTGGCTCAAACTGGTAGAACACTAGCCTTGAGCACAAAAAGTTAGGGACAACATCCAGGACCTGAGTTTAAGCCCCAGGATGGACGGACGGACGGACGAGCAGACTGGTATGCCTGTGCGCCCCCCCCCTTCTCACACACATACACACACACACACACACACACACACACACACACACACACACACAGAGTGCTATATATTTTAGAGAAAATAGGAGAAAGCACATTTCTTTGTGTGAGTAAAAAAAGTCCCTGTGTATTTCATAGTCAGGCCTGGCCAAGTTACAATTATCCTGCCTGCTTATTTACTTGCTTCACCTAATAGATCAGATCCATTTTTCCTTTGTGATTAAGTAAGTTTATTGATGAGATTATTTTAATGTTTCATGAAATGTCAGGCAGGGAGATTGACATGGCTAGATTTTCTTACCTCTGTCTAAATGTTTCACAGTTTAAATGCACCTACAGACAAGCCCCTTCTATAGGCATAGATGCTTCATAATGTTCTTACTATGGTAGGCATAGCAGCAAGTCACTGCTTTTCTTTGAGATTTATTATGGTCATAAGCTTTAAGAATCTGGGTTGGCTTCCTAACTAACCAGTTGTACTTGCTGGATAATGTGGTAGGTGACCCATTTCTTCAGTCCTAGCTAGAAATGTCATCCTGCTGCCCTCACTGCTCCCATCTGCTACTGCACTGCTCCCATCTGGTGGTGGTTATCTCACATTGCAACAGCATCCTCCTGCTTCAAAAAGGACCAACTTGTCCTTTAGTGGTGCCAGGCCCCACGCATTGAAATGCCTTTAAAATAGGTTATATGCTGGCTAGAGAAAATCTTTCTTAAGGTCTTCTTTAAGCAACATAGACAAGAACTGTGATGAGCAGTGTATGAACGAATATGTGTACTTTGAAGTTTATTTGCAAGTCATCTTTTAAGTTGATAGAATGTGAGTTCTGCACTTCTTGTCCTTGGCTGGCAGTAAGATGAAGGGGTTATTCATTTCCAGTGACAGAAATACCCATTCCCATTCTGATATCTCCTTAATATCTAAAGTGTATTACAGGATGTTGCTTCAGAAGGTAAAGTGGAAACAATACTTTTGGACAGTCAAAAGAATGATAATGCTCCAGGTTGTGCCTATAAGTTGCCATGGGACACCTAAGTCTCTTTTGGTTTTTCCACATATAAAGGAAAATTCTTGGACTTAGTGCTCTCTAGGAGAATTACCATACAAAGTCTGTAGTCCAATGAATTATTAAAACATTCAGAAAATCCACAGAATGAATACTCACTTGGGCCATATGCAAAACAATTATGAGTATAAATAGGAATTTTGTAATTTATAATACCATTTTCCTCAATTCCAATTAATTTTAACATGCATTATGATTTTAATAACTTTTTGGGAAAATACTGTTACATTCAGTGTACTAAAACACTAAATATTTAATAATAGAGTAGTTCAGTGAATTATAAGAGGAAAAATGTTATTGAAATACAAAGATTAGAGACATAGGTAAAATTAATAATTGAATGGTTTTAGTGCTTATCTGAATATTGCCGAAGAACATGGTGACTGAAAATACACTAACATGCAGTCGTGATAAATCCTTGGATGTACATTTGGAACATTTCAGTGCATTGAAATGATTTTCATGACTTTCCTGTATTTTATGAAAACATGCAACAATGCTTTATGGCCAAGGCTCTTTCTAGCTTTATGGAAATGAATCATAGTCAGTTGAATTAGTAAGAAATAAGCTCATAAGAAATGCCATGGCACCAACAGACAAGTTCTGATAGAATACTGCGTCCCAGAGGAATTTGAATGGGACTGGACTGTGTGTGAGTCACAGGTGTTACTTCTCAAGAGAGTTAAGGTCTGTACAAATAGTTAGTTTTTGAATTATCCATGTTGGTGCTAGCCTAGTGCTATATCTTAACCTCAACTCAAGTTGTTATACTAATGACTTCCTTCTCTGTTCACTTTTACCCCATTAGTGACCCACCTCTGGGCATTTTGCTGCTAAGGTTAATTAATGCATAGATATTCAAGCTAAGTGATGGAGAGGTACAAGGCAGGCTGATGGACTGAGTGATCAACACAACTGCTGCTTATTCTAAAGCTTTGTAATACCTTTCTATTTAATCCTCTTAACAAGGACATTGAATACTTCACATTTCTTTGAGAGTGAGGAGTTCTTTGAGGTTAGGAGTTCTAAGAATTTGTAGAACTCTAAGCTTTAACAAATTTAGAGTTATTTGAGAATTCCTGTTAGAGTTATATAAATTTCTATTAATGATCTCTGAACTGTCTTTTAGGGTAGATGTTAAGAAGTCTGCCTCATAATTGAGTCCTAATGTCTGCTGTGTAGAATAGCACTGTCCTACCTGTATACCTTGTATCTCTCAGTAGTCCATGAGGTGGGAGGGAAGGAGTTATCAAGGTCTACTTTTAGACTTGAATTGGAAGATGGAATGAGAAGAAAGAGATGAAAAGAAAAGCATTATTAAAATAATTTTCTTAAAGATAATATAAACATTTTCAAACAAAAGGGAGATAATTTTCTAGCCTCTCTGATGAGGGAAAGAGTCAAATTAAGAACAGTCTTTACTGTCAACATATTGTCTAATGTCGACATTACATTTAATGCCCTAGGCGAATTTTCTTTGGCATAGGCCACGTGGCTACTGTGTATGTTCTTGGTACATTGTGTATTGTATATATGTCTACCTGACCTAGGGAAGGGAAAGAAAAACAGGGAGTAAGATATCACAAGAAATGTACACACTGCCCTACTATGTAACTGTACCCTTTTTGCACAACACCTTGTCAAAAAAATTTTGTTTAATTAATAAATAAATTACAAAAAATTAAAAAAGAACAGTCTTGGTTTGATTAGGATCTTTTTGAGCCTTTCTTTTCTTCAGTTAGTGCTTGTTTTCATAGGAAAAATAACACCCAAGATTATGGTAAGGATTAAATAAGAGTATCCTAGGCACTGTGTGCCTGACACACAGTGGGTAGATGTAATTGAGTCTTTTTTCTTCAGTTCATTCATTTGCTCATTTGTAGTTTCTTGGAAGATGATTACTGTTCATCTTTGATCTTGAGGTGTGTGTTGAGTAGCTTTTGCTCCCGGTCCCACAAGTAATACCTCTGAGTTCCAAGAATCTTAAGAATGTCTTATAGGTTAGGCTAAACTGAAGGATGACAGTAGCATCAGTACCATGAACAGAAGACTGCACTACCATAGTTATCTGATGACTTTTCTGAACTTGACTCAAAAGAGCTTGTAACTGTGTTACTCTCCCAGCAGCACCTGCAGCACAATAGTTATCTGATGCCTTTTTTGAACATGACTCAAAAGAGCTTATATCTATTTATGTTTCTCTCACAGGTGGATTCGCTCTCGTGTTTCTAGTGAGGACAAGCAATGGATTAAAATGTGCCTTGAAACGTATGTTTGTCAACAATGAGCATGACCTTCAAGTGTGCAAGAGGGAAATCCAAATCATGGTAAGGCCACCTCTGGACCTGGGGATGCTTGTTTAAGACAGGTGTGCAGACTGTGCTTTCACAAGAAAGTCATAGAGGACAGGTGGTCAGACTGTTCCTTTCCCTGAGATGGCAGAGAGTCCTCAGACTGTTCTGTGGATAGTCATAGAATATAGGACACTGTTCCTGCCTTGATCTTATCAGCTGGAGGTTGAGGAAAAAGAAACATAAAGAGAGAAGTGACCACATTTTAGATCAGAGAAATATTTGAGCACATTGAAAAAAGCCTATTTAACAGCTTATTTTCCAGAGATGAACTGTGGCATTTAATCTGGAATCTTATGGTCAGAGCTTCCTTTTAGCCTCCTGTCATTTATCAGCCTCCAGTCCTATATATATCTACCATCCTGAACCCCTCAGCATTCTGTGAGCATATCCTTGTACAACTTTATATCTTGTATGCTCCCTTCTGTCTAGGATGCTTGTACCCTGTTTAGGCTGAAACCTGGATACTTCCTACTCTATTCTACTTACCAGCCCAGTTCTAAGATCTGAGGATCGCAGTTCAGAGCCAGCCCAGGCAGGAAAGTTGTGACTCTTATCTCCAATTAACCAGCGAAAGTTGGAAGTGAAACTATGGCTTAAGTGATAGAGGGCCAACCTTCTACCAAAACAAACAAACAAAAAAATAACTCAGGGACAGTGCCTGGGCTTTGAGTTCATGCTCAAGGCATGCTCACATGTACATGCGCACATGTGTACACACACACACACACACACACACACACACACACACAATAAATAAATAAATGATTTTTTAAAGTCTGTGAATAAGCAGAATTTATCTGTGGAGATAAAAGAAATAGTTGCCTATAAAAGGACATATTGGAACTTCTGGGGCATGGAACTGTTATTATTTTGGGAAGACAGGGTTATATAATTGTTAGAATTCAAACACATTGAGAACTATTGTTTTGTTGTTTTTTTTTTGCCAGTCCTGGGCCTTGGACTCAGGGCCTGAGCATGACCATCCCTGGCTTCTTCCCGCTCAAGGCTAGCACCCTGCCACCTGAGCCACAGCGCCCCCTCTGGCCGTTTTCCATATATGTGGTGCTGGGGAATCGAGAGCCTCATGTGTAGGAGGCAAGGACTCTTGCCACTAGGCCATATTCCCAGCACAAGAACTGACTGTTTTATCATATTATCAACTATACATCATTTTAGAAACTTTTTTTCAAATCCCCAATTTACATTACATTCTTCAGAAAGTCTTTGCATTAGAAATACAAACTAGAATATATATGATGAAAATAATATGACTTGAAAATAATAAGTGACTTAAAATAAAAGCAAGATTGGCCATGCATTGACAATCCAAGCAGAATGATGATTATATGAAAGTTTGTCATTGTGCATAATAAAAACATTAAATATGTAGTCTGTTACTTCTTCATGTTTCCATAGTACTTTGGTTTATATCAGTTATCTTAAACTGTTGTTTAATGTAGTTCTACCATCAGAAAATGAGTTATTTAAAGTCAGAAACTTTATTCTCCCTTACATTGCTTGACAGGATAAATGGCTTAATCAACTTTGGATGAAATGGATATATGAATAATAGTAATAGCAGATGCATATATGTTCAACTAGAGATGATTCCTATGTGCCCTGGACTTCAATGATTTGGGCAAAGTAGAAACAGATACAAAAACTAAATGGGAGTATATGCCAGGCTTGGTCTTTTCAGTTTTATTTATTTATTTATTTATTTATTTATTTATTTATTTATTTTATTTTTATTTTTATTTATTTATTTTTTGGGGGGGCCAGTCCTGGGGCTTGGACTCTGGGCCTGAGCACTGTCCCTGGCTTCTTTTTGCTCAAGGCTAGCACTCTGCCACTTGAGCCACAGCGCCACTTCTGGCCATTTTCTGTATATGTGGTGCTGGGGAATCGAACCCAGGGCCTCATGTATATGAGGCAGGCACTCTTGCCACTAGGCCATATCCCCAGTCCCAGGCTTGGTCTTTTCTACCCCTTGTACAGTCACCTTTTCAGTGGCTGCTTAGAGAAATCACTTGTACTCTGCTTGGTATACTGAAGAAAATCTGGTACTACTTTGGATCCAGAAAAACAACACTATTTGGAAGGAACTTGAGCCTTGAAGCTCAAGACCATGTGAATCTGTCTTCAGGGCACAGTTGTCTTCCCATTTCCTAGCCCCCTCTGTCCCCTTCTACGCCCAGTGAGTTTTCTGTATGATTCTCATTACTCCTCTTCCTCCTCTCTAGTCCCTGCTTCAAGCTTGTTTACACATTTGCTTCTGTTGGGCTTTCTGTCTAGATGGTCCTCTCATTGTTTTCTTTCTTTTTTTAAAAAATTTTTATTGTCAAACTGATGTACAGGTTACAGTTAACTGTACTGTCAACTGTAACTGAGGTTACAGTTTCATACGTTAGGCATTGGATATATTTCTTGTACTGTTTTGTTACTTCCTCCCTCATTTTCCCCTCCCCCCTATTGTTGTTTTCTTTCTTATTTTTTTAAAATTTATTTTATTTGTCTTGATGCCAGTCCTGAGGCTGAACTCAGGACATCGGCACTGTCTCTAACCTTTTTGTTCAAGACTGCTGCTCTACCACTTGATCCACAGCTCTTATTTCTTTTTTGTTACCAGTCCTGGGCCTTGGACTCAGAGCCTGAGCACTGTCCTGGCTTCTTTTTGCTCAAGACTAGCACTCTACCACTTGAGCCACAGTGCCACTTCTGGTCGTTTTCTGTATATGTGGTGCTGGGGAATTGAACCCAGGGCTTCATGTATGTGAGGCAAGCACTCTTGCCACTAGGCCATATTCCCAGCCCCCACAGCTCTATTTCTGACTGGTTAATTGGTGATTAATTGGAGATAAGAGTTTCATGGACTTTCCTGCCTGGGCTGACTTTGAACTGAAATTCTCAGATCTCAGCCTAATCCTAATAGCTAGGATAACAGGCATGAGTCTCCAGCACCTGCCTTCATTCATTTACTTTTGTGAGAAAAGCAATCTAATTTACTTTTGTTAGAAAAGCAATCTAATTCTTCATTCCACTCATTGAAATATGTTTTGAGATCCTATTTTGTGCTAGGCAGGCATTGTAATGGAGGAACCAAGAAAAGCCAGCTCACAAATTAATGTATCTGATTCCAAGCTAAATTACACGGTTCATGTTCTGGCCTAGTTGTATATTAGCTGTGAGAGATTTGCTTTGCTTTCAATTTATAGTTTTTCAGAGCTTACAAAGCCAAAAAGGTGAATTGAACTTATTATAAAAAACATGAGGGGCTGGGGATATAGCTTAGTGGCAAGAGTGCCTGCCTCGGATACACGAGGCCCTAGGTTCGATTTCCCAGCACCACATATACAGAAAACGGCCAGAAGCGGCGTGCTCAGGCCTGGAGTCCAAGGCCCAGGACTGGCCAAAAAAAAACAAAAAACAAAAAACATGAAGCATGCTTCCAAAATATGCCGTTTGATGGTCTTAGAGGCAACCACTTTAGTTGATTCTTCTAATAGACTTCTGAATAATGTGTGTTAATGTTACTAGTTTTTGCTTTTCCCTCTTTATTCATTATTGCCAATGGGAAGTAAAGAGTTACTTTCCATTCATCTCTTGCATTGCTTCTCCTTAAATACTTGTAATTATTCTTTCCCCCTCTTCCAAAATACTGGCACATTTGGGAACTGTTAGTTATGTTAGTATTAGGTTTATGTTAGCACTAGGTTTTTATATTATCATGTAAGAAAATTATTCCTGTTGAATTTGCTAATGTGTCTCTTCCATGCATCAGTATTCTTACTAGAATTAATATGTATCTTGTTTTATCTCTTTTCATTTGTTTCTGTGTGCTTTTCAATAGTGTAATCCCAAATCTTTCCCAAATTATGTAACTCACTTTGACTATTTAGATGCACCTCGTCTTCCATCTGTCTTATCATCTTGAAGACTTCTTAGTATTATGACTTGATGGGCACTCGCTGATTGTTCTCGAGAACTAAGTCTTACCTAGATACAAAGTTTTAGCTTTTGTTCTTGAAAATTAAAATCAATTGTAGGACATCTCCCTTGTACTATATTCCCATTTCCCTAAAAGCTTTTCTTACCCTGAATGGGTGTTGAACTCTGTCGAATGCCTTTTCTGCTCCAATGGATATGATCATGTGATCTTTCATCTTTAGCCTATTAAAGAAAGGTGATTATTTTGATGTACTTTAAAAAAATTAGCTTCTGTTATTTAGACAGTGAGAGGAGATTTTTATTTACTTTTCAAATATTGATTCATTTCTTCCTCTTCATAATAATTCATTTGATCATAATCTCTATTTTTAATTAATTATTGTCAAAGTGAGAGGGGTTATGGTTTCATATGTAAGGCAGTGAGTGCATTTCAAACTTGTTGCCTCTTCCCTCATTTTCCTCCCACCTTCTCCCCTCCCCAACTCCCTCCACTTCAAGTGGTACAGTTGGTTTTCAGCATATTGTCTTCTAAGTATTGCTGTTGCATTAGTTTGCCTTTTAACCTTTGTATCTCCATTTTGATGTTCCCCTTCCCTTCCCTAGTTCCAATGAATGTATATACAATACCCAGGGTACCAAAATCAGTAACTGTGACATCAGGGGTAAAACCATGGTGAAGAAAGACAAAAGAAAATGGCATATAATTTCATGTTACGTTGAAAATAACAATGATAAACCACTTATTTCTATAAGTTGGAGTTCATTTCTCTTAGCATCATCTTATGTGTTCATGTGTACATAGCTATTGAGCTATTGTGATCTTTTGCTAGGACGATCCTAGACATGTACTAATTATTACCAATGAGAGAAACCATAGAGTCTATGTTTCTTTGAGTCTGGCTCACTTCACTTAGTATGATTTTTCCAAATCTTTCCATTTCATTGCGAATGGAGCAATGCCATTCTTTCTGATAGAAGCATAGAATTCCACTGGGCATATGTACCACATTTTCTAGACCCATTCATCATAATCTTTATTTTTATATCTTGTTAAGTTTCATTTGCTAATATTTTAGTAAAAATCTTTACATTCCTGTTCATTTTTTTCCTCCCCTGATTTTTGTATCAAGGTAATAATGGTTTCATACTGAGAATTGGAGAGTATTTCCTACTCTTCAGTGTCTTGGAACAGATTGTGTAGAATTGGTGATTTGGCATTTGGCAGAATTTTCCCACCATATTGGGCCTGGTGACTTCTTTTTTCCTTAGTTTTGTAATTGTTATAGGGATATTCAGATTATTTCATATTGAATGAGTTGTGATATTTTGTATTTGGGAGGAATTGTTAAATTTATGTTTATAGGATTTTTTATTTTGCTTTCATTTCCTACCAATTTTAATTTACAGTGTGATGAGTTTTTAATGCTCCCTCCCAGCTGCTCTGACTTTTTTCAGATGAAAGTTATCCCCAGGTCTACCTGTCTTAGACATGTAAAAGGAATTGGAAGGAAATTTTTATGCTTTCTAACATTCATCCTTTGTTACCAGTCCTGGGGCTTGAACTCAGAACATTGGCACTGTCTCTAACCTTTTTGTTCAAGACTGGTGCTCTACCACTTGATCCACAGCTCTATTTCTGACATTTCCCAATTGTACCAGTATTTTGGAGGAGGGGGAAAGAATAATTACAAGTATTTAAGGAGAAGTAGTGCAAGGGATGAATGGAAAGAATTTAGGCTGGCTACTTATACAGCTAGATATACTTGTTAGAGATTATAAAAAGTTTTGACCAGTGACTTGATATTAAGTAGGCAGAGACTTTGTTAGTGAAAGGCACCATGGCTTACCACTAGCTTTATGTTATTTTACACTTAATGAATGACTCAACTGCAGACATAGAAGACACTTTTGTCCCTTGTGTAACTTTGTAATTTTATACTTTTTAACATAATGCTTGTGTGCTGGTAATCAAAGAAGCAGAGTCCTCTCTGAACTTACAGTGGAGGAGGGATGGGCATGTTGTATCCTACAAGAATCTTCATTGGTTTCACATTTTATTTTGATAAATGCTGTCACTTACTAGGCACTGATGTGAGTCCATTAATACATGTGGAGTATGTGCTTTGGTAGAAGTTCGATTCTTCTTTCTGATGGACATGGGAAGATGGGGCTTTTGATACTTTTACCTGAAGACAAGAAAAGACTTAAGGGGTTAGAAGAATGATAAGGAAGATAGAAAGCCCACATCTCCTGGTCCAGATGGATTAAATTCTCATTGAGCTTTATAATAATGACATTGTGCAACTCTCAGTGGTGGTTGAAGAACTGCTTAGAACTAGAGAAAGATCAGATAACTCAAGGAAGGAAAATATTTTCATATTCTAAAAGGAGTAGAAAGCAAGTTTGGTACAGTAGGGTGCTCAGGATTTGACAGGGGATAAGAATCTATAGAAAATTATTCTAAATTTTATTTTGATACTATCTTTAATGAGAAAACCATTAATATACATGTATTTACATAATGCACTGTTTAAATTTGCTTAAAAAACTGGAAGAAAGGAGGAAAGGGAGAGGAAAAGGGAGGAGAAAATGAAAAGTGGCTCCCTACATGTGATGGGGATGGGGTTCTAAATAATTGTCTAGTGTTGTATGATATTTGAATGCTAATATGTTACCCACCAAACAAAATAAAATAAGATGTCATGCTGTTTGTTTATTACTTGGAGTAGCCAGGGATCCAAACAACCAGGTTCAATAAAAGTATTAGGCTTGTCATCCACATTATGTTGTTCTTTTGGAAATTTTGGAATAAGGAAAGCAGGGGGTACGGTAAATCCAATATCTCAAATTTTGGCCAGTTTTTGACAAGGATATTCACCAGAGATCTGTAAGGAAGATGGGGAATTTAGGCTGGCTACTTATACAGCTAGATATAATTGTTAGAGATTATAAAGAGTTTTGACCAATGACTTGAAATTAAGCTGGCAGAGACTTTGTAAGTGAAAGGCACCATGGCTTACCACTGGCTTTATGTTATTTTACATTTAATGAATGACTCAACTGCAGACATAGAAGACACTTTTGTCCATTGTGTAAGTAATATGAAGTTAGAAGATACAATAACTGCCTTGGGTGACAAAATGATCCTTGTAGACTGGAGCGATGGACTGATTCTAATGACATGAAATAAGATTATTTTATTTTTAACCACCTTTACTGTATAATTCAGATTAGGCAGAGATTAAAGCAGCATGATTTATGTATTTAAATGATCAGTTAACTCAATATGAAAGTATATTGTGATGTGACTGTCAAAAAAAGAATGTAGTCTTTTAGCTACACTAATAGAATTATAGAAAGTGTAGTACTGATTTATTCTGTATGATTCAGACCAGACCTAAAGTATTTCATTCATTTCTCGGGCCTATTCCTTTTTTTTTTTTTTTTTTTTAATGCAAACGGTACACATAAATGCAGAAGCAGCCAAAATGGTCTTGAAAAAAAGTGGGAAAGTTTAACGTAAAAATGAAAACACAGAGGCTGGGAATATGGCTTAGTGGTAGAGTGCTTGCCTCACATACATGAAGCCCTGGGTTCAATTCCCCATCACCACATATATGGAAAAAGCCAGAAGTGGTGCTTTGGCTCAAGTGGTAGAGTGCTAGCATTGAGCAAAATGAAGCCAGGGACAGTGCTCAGGCCCTGAAGTCAAGCCCCAGGACTGGCCAAAAAAAAAGGAAATGAAATGAAAACACATAGTATTAATAATACTGTTTCACCTGTTTAGGAGGTGAAAAAGTATGCTAGACTTACTGTTTTTGCTTTAGAGAGGAAAAGCAGACAGAAGATTCCTGTTGGATGAAAGGCTAAAAAAATACAATCACTGGTTATTGTGTGAGTGTGTGTGTGTGTGTTTGCTTGTGTGTACCTGCGTGTGCATGTGCACGCGCCACTACTACAACTTGAACTGTCAACTTTTCGACTATGGCTGGTGCTCTGCCACTTGAATCATGCCTTTAGCCTGCTTTTTGGTTGCTTAATTGGAGATAGAGTTTCACAAGCTTTTTACAAAGCTTTTAAAAACGAATCCTAAGAGCTCAGCTTTCTGAACAGTTAGGGTTAACAGTAGTGATCACCAGTGTCTGGCTTAAAGCTTTTCAATTCTGATGAGGTACAATTTATTTACATGCCATATATAAGAACCTACTGTGTAACCAAAGAACATGAAGATTTGCACTTTTTTTTTTTGCCAGTCATGAGGCTTGAACTTAGTTCATGATGTTCCTGAGCTCTTTTGTCCAAGGCTACTGCTCTGCCACTTTGAGCTACAGTGCCACTTCTGGTTTGCTGGTGCTTAATTGGAAATAAGAGTCTCATGGACTTTTCTGCCCTGGCTGGCTTTGAGCTGTGATCCTCAGATCTCAACCTCCTAAGTACTTAGGGTTACAGGTGTGAGCCACTGGCACCCAGCTCAAGATTTGCACATTTTTTGCTGAGGAATATTTAGGTCCTCAGTCTGTTTTGAGTTATTAACTTTTGTACATGTGTGAAGTAAGGACTAAAATTCCTTGTTTTACATGTGGGTATCCACTTTTCACAACACCTCTTTTTTGAAAAGACCATTTGTTGCCCATTGAATCATCTTGACACCTATGTGAAAAATCAGTTGACTACAAAATGAAAGTAAAAGTGCTATTTAAAGATCTGTGCCAGAATATGAATCAATGAACTATTTCCTCATAGATTAAAAACTCAAGAGAAAAATTACCTTAGTGATTTGATTGACTTACATCTTGAAGCAGGTTTTCTACTTCCTGATGGCAGGTTACTAGCCAGCAAATTATGTAGATCACATTCCACTGCTCTAGATCTCTCCTACTTTAATGATCACTTACCAGTATCATAGGTTTACACCTGTTAGAAACTGAGAACCTCCCTTCTTATCACAGGGCTAGGAGATTAGAATCTGCCTTTTTCAAGGTCCCCAGATGTATTAAAATATTAGCAAGGTGGTCTAGAATTGGACTCTGGATGACTTTAAAGATCTACTCCCTAAATACATGATTAACTATTGATTAAGACTTAGGAAAGGAGAGCAAATGGATGTCAGGAAGAGAAAAGTATCTAGGAAGTTCAGTAGGGTCTCCAGTAGAACTCTAGAGCTAGCCCAGATCTCAGTGTTTATTTTACTGAACTTAGTGTTTATTTGCCTGTTAATAATCCCTCTTGAAGGAAATTTAGGGTTGTGGAAAGAAAAGATAGTAAAGCAGTGCTTGGGAATGTGGCTTAGTGGTAGAGTGCTTGCCTAGCATGCATGAAGCTCTGGTTTCTATTCTTCAGTACCACACACACAGAAAAAGTCAGAAGTGGCACTGTGGCTCAAGAGGTAGAGTGCTAGCCTTGAGTAAAAAAGAAGCCAGCGACAGTTCAAGCTCCAGAACCTGCCAAAAAAAAAAAAAATAGTAAAGCAGCAAAAGATTTTTACAAAGGTACTCTGAGGGAGATAAAACTGTTTTCAAATTTTAGAACTGTTTTCCTTCCTTTGGTTTAAGAAACTAAAATTCAACTAATAGGGTCTCTGGAACTATACTGTAATCCTAGAAGTAGCAAAATAGTGCCTGGTCACTAAACTGGAAAACACTGAATATTTGAATGTAGAGTCAAAACAGATAAATGTACATCTTTGAAAATTTACTATCTGCAAATGCAAGCACTACTGACATCAGGAATTGTAGGTATTAGACTGAAATTCCAAGGAAGGGGTTACCTAAGCAAATTATTCACATACAAACAGAAATAAGTTCCTTATATACAATTCTCATTTTTATTATTGTATAAAGTTCTAGTCACAATCTTAAGGACTCTGCCTTTATAATTTAATCATCTCCTTAAAGCTCCATCCTTTTAATACTATTATATTATGGATATGGTAAGTCCCAATGTGAATTTTGGAGAGGATGTACATGTTCAAACCATAGTATGATAGCTCTGTCACAATTCTGCCTTCTTTCAGAGTCTTTATTAATACTGAGAGATTAGGTTAACTCATAAGCAATATTGCTGATTTAAAAAAAAATAGTTAAATGGTCAGGCACCGGTGGTTCACACCTATAATCCTAGCTACTCGGGAGGCTGAGATCTGAGGATCAAGGTTCAAAGCCAGTCTGGGCAGGAAAGTCGGTGAGACACTTATCTCCAGTTAATCACTAGAAAATTGGAAGTGGCACTGTGGCTTAAATATGGTAGAGCACTAGCCTTAAGCTTAAGAGCTCAGGGACAGCACCCAGGCCTAGAGTTCAAGCCTCACGACCCAACAACAACAACAACAAAGTTAAATGTAGAGATGTTAGTTTTTCATTCTTCTTGTGGAAACTAGTTATCAGTTGTTGATGATGGGAGGAAAAGCAGAAGAAGGGACAGGGAAATGTGAGCCTTGAAATGCTTTGTTTTGTAAAACTTGAATTCTAGAGACTTTTTCAGACTCTGTCTCCTTTACCTATAATCTGCTATAAGACTTGTCTCATCAAGCTTCTTTCTTATCCTGTACATTTTAAAGAGGACCCTGTTCTTTATCAAAAGTGAAGGTATGGGGTATGGCCTAGTGGCAAGAGTGCCTGCCTCATATACTTGAGGCCCTGGGTTCGATTCCCCAGCACCACATATACAGAAAATGGCCAGAAGGGGCGCTGTGGCTCAAGTGGCAGAGTGCTAGCCTTAAGCAAAAAGAAGCCAGGGACAGTGCTCAGGCCCTGAGTCCAAGCCCTAGGACTGGCAAAAAAAAAAAAAAAAAAAAAAAAGTGAAGGTATGGATCTGAACTCACTTGATCTCCCTGTCATTATTTTTGTTCCTGTCCCTCTCCCTCCCTTCCCCTATCCTTCTTCCTGCCTCCCTCTTTTTCTCTCTCTCCCTTTCTCCCTCCTTCCCTCCCTCCCTCCCCCTCTCTTGTGCTTCAGTTTAAACTCAGGGTCTTATGGTTGCTAGGTAAGTGCTATGCCTCTTGAACCATACCCCCTATTCATGGATCCCTCTTTTCTTCATCCTTAATTCAATATGTTCACCATTATTGCCTCCTTCTTGCTTGTCAGGAGAATAATTATTCTGAAGTCAGTTCCTTTAATAATACTCTTTTTTGGCCAGTCCTGGGCCTTGGACTCAGGGCCTAAGCACTGTCCCTGGCTTCTTCCCGCTCAAGGCTAGCACTCTGCCACTTGAGCCACAGCGCCACTTCTGGCTGTTTTCTGTATATGTGGTGCTGGGGAATCGAACCTAGGGCCTCGGGTATACCGAGGCAGGCACTCTTGCCACTAGGCTATATCCCCAGCCCCGAGTTCCTTTAATAATACTCTTGATCTCTACTTTTACCAACAAGATTGTTCCATCAATTTAATCTCACCTTCTATATCTGAAGGTTTTCTTCTAGCTTTTATACTCGCCATTGCTCAGTTTCCTTCATCTTGAAAGCTCCTTCTCTCAGTACTGCTTCTTCCTTAAGTACAGATAGTATGAAAGAGCAGTGTATTTTCACTGGTGCTGCTTGCCCAGCTCCCATTCTTTTTTTTTTTTTTTTTTTTGGCCAGTCCTGGGGCTTGGACTCAGGGCCTGAGCACTGTCCCTGGCTTCTTTTTGCTCAAGGCTAACACTCTGCCACTTGAGCCACAGTGCCACTTCTGGCCATTTTCTGTATATGTGGTGCTGGGGAATTGAACCCAGGGTCTCATGAATACGAGGCAGGCACTCTAGCCACTAGGCCATATCCCCAGCCCCCAGCTCCCATTCTTTGTAAGTCCATTCTCACCTCCATTTTATCCCTCCTTTGAAACCATTCTTATATAAGTCTCCAGAGATTTCCATAGTTAGCATTCTACCTTTGTCTTTGTTTTAAGATGTCTTCTATTTATTACTCAGTAGTCATTCTTAACTCACCATCATAGGAAAGGGCTCAAGAGGTTTAAACTTGGGGGCTCAGCATTCAAGTGCATTCATTGATGCTGTTGAGTTTACTCTGTTAATTTCAGATTAAAAGAAATGTCCCTTTTAACAGCTGAATTTCCTGTGAGGGTCATAGTAGCTTCTCTTCTCATGGTCTGCACTGCCAAGTTAGTATGGTGGCTTTCATAGAACCACATAGTTTATATTCCCCTCTTCCTAAGATTTTATGTCAAAAACAATTTATAAAAATATTTTTTAAAAAAAATCTTAACCTTATATTTGAAATAAAAATCATAATTACAAGTTTGCTCACTTGATCTTTTCCCAACTTAGTTCTTAATTGAACTTGGATTTCAACATCATCATTACAGAATCTGCCTTTAAAGTCGTTGAAAAGACAAGGTTCTCAGGAAATATTTATTGGATGAGTGTATTCTATGAGTACTGCTGAGAGATTACATATACTTCTAGCTTTCTTTCTGAAACCTAATAAAATGGAGTTTTGTTTTATGCATCATTTTCAGTTATCTATATCATTTTCTCTTGCTAGTATAAGAATAACTAAGGGCCGAGCATGTGGTTTAGTGGTAGAGCGCTTGCCTAGCATGCATAAAGCCCTAGGTACACGTACTTCCATTTTATTAGGTTTCAGAAGTACTTGGGATGCATCCCAAGTGGCTTGAAAGGGTTAATTATGAGTAAAATTCTTAGGTCTGGATACTATTATAGCCCCTCAAAACTTTGTAGTTGTTCTTTTTATATATTTTCTAAAGGGAGAAAACCAATATGACCTCCTTAAAAGTCACTTTTAAAATTCACTTTTGTTTCTACAACCAGGAAAAGCATCCATTGTTTTATTTTTTTCTTGTATTAGAATTAAGACATTGAAATAGCTCATATCTTTTCTCTTAATTCCTCAGTAGAATTTCTGGAGATGTGAGTTTTTGCTTCTGGTTTGCATGGGGCACTGTGGCACCAAGAAAGAAGGCATTCTGTGTGCATTGATACTTCAGTTTAGGTTCTGGGGTTTGCTATGATTCAGGAGGACAGTGGAACTGCAGCTGGAGATTTGTCCATGAATTTCAGAGAACATTGGAAACCTATTTTGTAGATTTAACTTCTTGATGCTGTTGGTGTTATCTATGTACATTTAAATTACCTTATCTATATACATTTAAATACAATTAAATTTAAATAAAATTGACTGGTTAATTTTGTCCCTTTTGGTGTCTGTAACTGACAACATATTTCCCAATTCTTGTTCACAGAGGGACCTGTCAGGGCACAAGAACATTGTGGGTTACATTGATTCTAGTATCAACAATGTGAGTAGCGGTGATGTATGGGAAGTTCTCATTCTGATGGACTTCTGTAGAGGTATGTATATGAACCATACCCTTCAACTCTCCTTTCTCCAGCACTTTGTCATGGACATAGGGATCACATTATCTAATATGTATTGCACACCACAGTATCTTGTTCTGGTTTTACAGGTAGGAAAACTTTGCAATTAAAAAGATACAGAACTGGGTGCTGCTACCTCATGCCTGTAATCCTAGCTACTCAGGAGGCTGGTATCTGGTATTTTAGTTCAGAGCCAGCCCAGGCAAGAAAGTCTGTGACTTTTACCTCCAGTTAACCACCAGAAAACCAGCAGTGGACCTATGGATCAAAATGGTAGAATATTAGCCTTGAGCAAAAGAGCTTAGGCACAGTACCCAGGCCCTGAGCCCCACAACTGACAAAAAAATAAAAAACAATATAAAGTCTGCTGTCTACTCTTAGGTTTGGGTTTTTTTTTTTTTTTTTTGGCCTGTCCTGGGGCTTGAACTCAGGGCCTCAGCACTATCCCTGAGCTTCTTTTGCTCAAGGCTAGCACTCTACCACTTGAGCCACAGCACCACTTCTGGCCTTTTCTTTTTATGTAGCACTGAGGAATTGAACCTAGGGCTTTATGCATGCTAGGCAAGTACTCTACCACTAAGCCACATGCTCAGCCCTTAGTTATTCTTAAAATAGCAAGGGCGAATGACAGAGATAATTGAAAATGATGCATAAAACAAAACTCCATTTTATTAGGTTTCAGAAGGTTTAGTTGTGTATATAAAAGAGTCTTTATGAGAATGAATGTGTTCTTTGTGGTGCTGTTAAACAAATAATGAAGGCACATAATAAAAGCCTGACTCCAGATGGACGAAAGAAGCAGTATGGCCCCCTCACTCCCTTACTGATGTCTTCTCTTCTCCATTCACACTACCATTTTGTGTACTGACATGAAACAACTTTTTTTTGTCTAATGGAGATAAGTTGAGACCTTGCAATGGAGCTGTAATTCCTAATAGGGCTACATTCATGTGATGCTACTCTTAGCCATGGAGTTAAACTGCTAGAAGCTAGCTTGGATTTTCAAACATTTATCTTGAGACATCCATATTGTAACATGAATATAGCCAGAATTGACTGTATTGCTGACAACCATTGTTTGGTGTTTGACTTTTTGGTCTTAGCAGCTGCCAACAGTGAGCTTAGGTCATGCCTTGCTGTTAGGTACCGTTTTGTAATTACCCTTAGTTTTACTAACATTTTTCTTCCCTTAAAGATACTGTTTGTAAATTATATATTTTTTTCCAAAATATCATTGTGTGTGTATGTGTGTGTGTGTGTGTGTGTGTGTTTCTGACATCCAAATCCAGGACTTTGCGCATACTAGACAGGTTCACTACTTCTGAGCAACACCCCAACTCCTCAAAATGTTATATTAACTAGTAATCTCAGATTTTGTTATATTACTAATTAACCTAATGTTGTAAGATACTAGTAAATTTGAATTTGATAGTTTATTTCTTCCTGATCACTTTTGAGACACTACAATGTTTAGAGACCAAGTGGGAGGAGGAACTGGATGGATACTTTTTAAGGGAGATCATCAGTCTTGTGGTTCTGGAGGTGAAATGTTGGTGTAGCAGATCCACAGCCAAGCAGTAAGAAGTGAAGCCAGAGACTAAGCACTTCCTAAAGTACAGACTATACTGCTGACAGTCTTCTTCCTGCTCACTGGGTCTATTGTGTTATCTCATTCTTACTCAAGGATATAGCAGTTTGAGGCTATGGCCTCATTGAGTATACAATGGGGACAGAATAATCAGACAACTATAGCAGGACCATAGTCTCAGTTCTGTTACTAATCTTGAAGACATAATGAGGGCAGCTCACATCTGCAGTGCTTTTGAAAAATGTAGAAACTGTTTTGATGCATTGGAGGAGACACTGGATTGGAGGAAGGCAAATCTCATGCTGTGCATCCAGATATCTGTGATTTTAGGCTTGGCTCAGCTAGTGATCCACTCTGTTACTTTAATCTTCTTTGCTCCTCCTTTGATAGCCATTAATTGTCATGGTCTAAGGTACAAGTCTGCCTGTTTATAACCTCTCCTGTGCCCTATGCCCTTCTCAGGAGGACAAGTAGTAAATCTGATGAACCAGCGCCTACAAACAGGATTTACAGAGAATGAAGTGCTCCAGATATTCTGTGATACCTGTGAAGCTGTTGCCCGCTTGCATCAATGCAAAACTCCTATTATCCACCGTGACCTGAAGGTAACTGACCACTCAGGTTTGGCTGATCATTCAGGGGATGGAGTGTAGATATTGCGGGGATTAGAAAGAAATACAAGGGATGATCCCTAATTCTAAGCCTACATTGTGCTTAGGAAGAGATAATACAAAGGAAAAAGTACAGTACAGACAATGATTTTGTTACTTAAATATCTGCCAGAAAATGTTTAAATTATCAAATGCCTGAATTCATGTTGTTCTGTTTTTCTTGATATACTTCCAAATTCACTTAGACTTGGTACAGAAAGAAAGGAAATATAGAACTCTGTAGAAGAGAGTGACAAATAACATATGTCAGATAGTGGGATTGGTAGGACATGTGTGGTCAGGGAAGAAAATGAAGAACAAAGAGCAGTGAGTATTCCGTTTCTCCAAGCAGAGAGCAGAGCTAGGGCACTGCCTACAGAAGGGCAAAGTATGTAGAAATTAGGAGTTAGGAAAAGGTAGGCACATGGTCTTTTGCAGACTAGGCTAGGGGGATTAAAGGCCATTATTTTATATTGATTGATACTTTATTTCTAGGCTTTAACAATGAATGAAATCTTTCGTTAATTGCATTAGTTAGCTTCTCATTACTGTAACAAATGCACAAGAGAATCAACTTGGGAAGAAGAAAAGTTTATTTTGGCTCACAGTTTCAGTGCCTCCAGTCTATGGTCAATTGACCCTGTTGCTTTTGGGCCTATTGCACAATAGGCAGCACATCATGGCAGAAGTATGGTGGTAGAATAAAGAGAAAGAGGAAAGGACCAGGGTCCCACAATCCCCTCAAAGGCTTGCCTCCAGTAATTTAAAGACTTCTAGTAGGCCCAACCATTTAAAGGTTCTACTCACCCCACCAGCAGCACCAAACTAGTGACAAACTGACAAACCTTTTACACATGGGCCTTAAATACATGTATTCTTTCTTTTTTTTCTTTGGTCTGAGACCAGGACTTGAACTTGATACCTGATGCTTTTGCTCATTGGCTAGCACTGTACCAACTGAGCCATGCCTCTAACCCCACAAATGTATATTTAAATAGGAAGTAGTACCAACATTTAAGGACTTGACTTACACCTGCTGCCTCCCTTGTAGAAGAGTTGATGAAGGACACAGAAATGAAGAAGTGTGGCTAGCAGGCACTGCATGTATGACCCTTGTGATCCTGGACCTCTCTGTAGCCCCATCCTCCCCTCCCATGTCAAATGGACTTTTAAATCTATTTAATTCTATTTTTTTACCTGTCATAAGTTGTACATATTTATGGGATATAGTGTGATATTTCGTGATACCATGTGAGATTTCATGTTTTCACTCCAATTCTATAGGAACGTGTGTGCGCGCACGCGTGTGCGCTCATGTGGAAATGATACCAACAGAATTACAAGTGCTAGAGGAGATGGACATAGGCAGAGGCAACTTCCTCTGTAGTGCCAAGAGCAAAAGGGCACTTTCATGCCCCTGTCTTATTCTTCCTATTGCCTTTGGTTCCTTTGAGACTCTCTCTTCCTTAGTCCTCTGAAGCAGCAAGTTTCTCCCCACCACACCCTTTCCAAGGTTCCTTGCATTATTTTTCTACTTAGCCTCTTTGAGCTTTAGTTTCTTCTATCTATAAAATAGAGATAATAGGGCGTACTTGGGCAGGATGTATTGTGTCAATCTCAAGGCATATTCTAGCATGGCAAATATCTGGACGGAAGTAGAAATGACCATAGGGGAGCTTTCAGAGTATTCTTATGCTTTTTGTTTATTTTCCATGGTTCTAGGGTTTGAACTCAGCCTCACATTTGCTAGGTAAATGCTTTACTATTTGATCTACACTACTAGCCCTGTTTTGTTGTAGACAGGGCCTCATGCCTGGGCTCAGCCACAGACCATGATCCCTCTACCTCTGCTTCCTGCCTAACTAGGGCCACAGGTATGTACCACTGTGGGCAACCCAGCTTGTTTTTGAGATAGGATTTTGCTAACTCCACCCCCCCCCCCATGGCCTTATGCTGTGATGCTTCTACCTCTCCCTCCTGTGTACTGTGATTATAGATAGGCATGTACCACCAGGCCTGACCACTATTTCTATGCTTAAACGACATCTGTCTTTATTTTAACTTTTTAAGCAGTTGTTGGATTAAATGAAGTCTAAATGATGGTCATTTCCTTCTTGCCAAAGATACATACCCTGTTTGTGTTTTCTTACAGAATAGTAACGCCTTGTGGTGTGGCAGCAGTGTGGCTGGGAGGCGTGGATCAGCACCATTTGGGATGGGAACCTGAGTGCAGAGCTCAGAGCATTATGTGGGGCTGCAGAGAAAGTTAGTGGAGGGTGGAGGCAGCAAGGCTTCAGACTCTTCCTTTCCTTAGCCTTTGGCAAGGTGTTTCTCTGGAATCAGAGGTCAGGACACTGACTTGAGCTAAGAGCTACACTCTCCATTCTCCATGTTTTGGAGGAGTTTGCACAGTGCAGGCCCACAGTACTGGGCTCTGCAGCTGTGTTTTTGTCACTACTAAAGAACTGTCAGGAATGCTGCAGTTTGCCTATTGGTGGCTTGGGAGGCTGTGTTCCCCTTTCTGTGAGAAATAGAGAGTGTGAACAGGACTGTGGGAGGAGGCCTGGACTGTAATTGTCATCAAGAAGCCCTTTGATTGGTTGGAGTCTATTGTTTTGATTGATGGTTTCTAAAACTCCCCAAAACAGTTACTCTAGGTACTTTCATTTGTTTCATTTCTAGGTACTTTCATGTGTTTCCTTTTTGCTCATTTCTACTAATAATGTTGTGGCATTAACATGTGGTGACTGCATCCTGGTTTCCCAGAGTCTGAGGGAAAAGTCCCCATGTACCTCCTTTCCTGGCTCTGTCATTATGTCACAGAGCCTTGGTCAAGTTGATCTCTGTGTCACATCTGGGACCAGTTACCACAGTCCTGGTAGCCAGAGCTACGATGTTCCTATTGGCTAAAGTGCTGGGACAGCATGATGCCCACCTGCAAGAGGATATCACTGTGCTGAGAACGTAGTGGGAACAGGTAGGGCACAGGCCAGGTCTGCAGTGGAGCTGATGAGCCAGGACCATTGTGTGGGGTCAGCTCATTCACAGGGCTCTTCTTGCCCTGCCTACTTACTGTGTGTGGTCTTTCTTTGCAGTTCTATATAAGATATGAGCTAAAAGTTGTCTCTGTCCCTAGCTTATGTTCTAAAATAACCATAACAGAAGTACTAGTCTTTGATGTTCTTTCCTCAAACACATTATTGTAACCCCTTTCCCCCCCCATTTTTCATTTACCTCATGAAAACATAAAGCACATTATTGCAGATCATGGGGCATAGATCTGGGAAGGTCACTTAAACCAACTAGAAAGTCTGTGGCTGCCCTGCCTAGCTATGTAGATGATCAACCAGAACAAAGATTAAGGTTCTTCACTACCATCCCCAGGCTTTTCATTTGTTTTGTTGTGTGTGGTTTTTTTGCCAGTCCTGGGCCCTGGACTCAGGGCCTGAGCACTGTCCCTGGCTTCTTTTTGCTCAAGGCTAGCACTCTTCCACTTGAGCCACAGCTCCACTTCTGGCCATTTTCTGTATATGTGGTACTGGGGAATTGAACCCAGGGCTTCATGTATACGAGGCAAGCACTCTTGCCACTAGGCCATATTCCCAGTCCCATTTGTTTTGTTTTGTTGTATTACTTTTTGCATTGAAGAAAGGAGAAGAGTTAAGGCTTTAGGGGTATAGTCACAGGTGTCAACTTGGTGATTTTGATCTCATGAAATAATAGCACAAAGATGCTTGTTCCAGTTTTAGAAACACAGGTTGCATTCATCTAACCCTTCAAGTTTTGCAGTGGTAATAAATTCTTTGAAATGCTTCAGTGCTGTGCCTTTTTAGCTACGGCTATGAGCAGTGTTTTGGAGTGACAACTTGGTAGGTTGAGCTTAAGCTGATAGATTGAGAAATAAGGTTGGTAGAATGGCACTCAGAGAGCTGAGATATTCAAGCAGTTGTAAGCAGTGGTAACCAGCCTAAGTGTTACATCCATCTGTTTGGAGCTTTGCTAAGATTGAATGACTGTGCTCACTCTTTAACTTTCTATCATAATGTCCTTCTTCCTTTCTACCTTTCCATCTCTGTTAGCTGTACCTTTAGTCCCGATCACTTCACATCTGGACCACTTGCACCTGACCTCATTGTCTGCTTTCTTTTGCTTTCCCTCAGCTGTTGTCAAGCTGACTGTTTTAGGGGCGGATTGCATATGCTACTGGCCTAGTACCTAGTACTGGGTCCTGGTGGCTCACACCTGTAATCCTAGGTACTTAATAGGTTGAGATGCAGAAGATCAGAGTTTTAAACCAGGCCAGACAGAAAAGTTCACTAGACTCCATTTACAAAATATCCAGTGAACATCTATACTGCAGTCTTTGCTTAAGTGGAAAACTACTTTCCTCTGTCCACTTCCATGGTCTTCCCTCTCACTTTTGCTCCCCCCTCCTTCACCTCCTTGACAGTCTGAGCTTCCATGCTCATTCACTGCAAATGTGCCTCAGCAGGGCAGAGAGGGGTGTGTGTGTTTGTGTGTGTGTGTGTGTGTGTGTGTTTGTAGTCCCTGGGTTAGCTCACTTCTCTTGCCTCTCTTATCTACTATGGGGAACAGTAGGGTTTTGCAATGGTCACATTAGCTACAGTAAAAGTACATAGGACATTATTGGGGTATTTATGAGGTGCTATTATCCCATAATCAGTAGTAGTATCATTCCTGCCTCTGTCCTTTATTCCTGTGATTAGGTTTTTTTTGTTGTTGTTGTTGTTGGGTTGTTTTTTGTTTTGTTTGTTTGGTCAATCCTGGGCTTGAATTCAGGGCCTGGGCTTTGTCCCTGAGCTTTTTTGCTTAAGGTTAGTGCTCTACCACTTTGAGCCACAGCACCACTTCCTCCTGTGATTAGTTTTGTCAATGTCCTTTATTTCCTTCCATCCCATAGCATTGACAGCCCTGGTCTATAATATGTTCTGTCTACATTCTCAGCTTCTTTTGTAGTGCCAGGGCCAAGGACAGTGCTGGGCCAGCCGTCCTGGCTTGCCTCCACGCCTCACACACCTCACATACCTCAACACATTCCAGCCCATGCCCTTCCCAAGGCCAAGATGCTGACCGTTCTCAGTGCAAATGCTTTGCCTTCCTTACTTGGGTCTCTGCTCCCCTCCCTGACTGTACTACTGAAAGTAGTATCCCTCTTCACTTACATATACTTAAACTGCTCAAATCTTTTCATAGCTCTTGTCATTCCTAGATGATTATAATTATGTTCTTCTTATCCACAGTTGGACTACAGGCTCCACAGGGAATGAACTTTCTGTCTCACAGCCTTATCCCTAACATCTACATCTGGCATGTAGCAGGAAATTGAAATATATTTCTTTCACTGATAAATGGTAATATATTCATTTGTATGGGGAGTTTTACAGTTTGATTTTTTTTTTTTCGTGGTACAGGGGCTGAATTCGGGGTCTGTGCTTGCTAGGCAGGCACTCTCCCATTTGAGCCATGCCCCAGCCTTTTTTGCTTTATTTACTTTTCACATAGGCCTTTCTGTTTGTTTTGTTTTGTTTTGTTTTGCCCAGGTTGACCTCAGACTGAGATCCTCTTCTTACACCTCCTGTATTGCTGGGCTTTCAGGCATTAACCATCACATCCACTTAATTTGTTGAGATAGTTGCTCTCTAATTTTAGCCTAGACTGCCTTAAAGTATAATCTTCCTCCTATCTCTGCCTTGCAAGTAGCACAGTAGACATGGGATCCTGCCTGGCTAGAGCTTTTGCAACTTTACTTTGCAGATGAGAAACAAGCCAAAAGAGGCTTCAGGATTTGGCCAAGGTTAAACATCAAAGTCAGCTTTCAGGCCCTGGAGCGGTAGCTCATGTCTATAATCCCATCTTCCTGGGAGGCGGAAATCAAGAAAGTTGCAGTTTGAGGTCAGCCAAGGCAAGAAGACCCTCTTTCCCATCTCAACCAATAGCTGGGTGTGATGGTTTGTGCCTGTAGTCCCAACCATATGGAAAACATGAATAGATGACAGATCACGGTCCAGGTTAGCCTGAGCAAAAGTTCACAAAAAATAAGGAAAACCTGAAAGACAGACTCATGTAATATGCCTAACTAAGAAGTGTGAGGCTATAAGTTTAAACCTCATTAGTAACCCCTGCAAAAAAAAAAAGTTTTGGGTGTTCTGTTCCCCATGTTCTGTGTTGTTACCACACACCATATTTGGTGTCAAGTGGTGGGTGGTGGTCATGATGGATGGCGGTCTGTCTTCTATCTGCTTAGTTCTCTTCTCTCCCCCAGCAGTGATTCTGGTCTGCCAACTACCTTGTCTATGCTTTTTGTGAATTAAATTTTCAGATTTCTAGATGCACATTGAAGCCTTCACAGTGTAGAAATGGACACACGTGTGTGGTTTTACATAAGCCCTGTACAGTGCTTGAGGCCAGAGTATTATCTTGGTGTCTGATGCTGAGTAAATCATTTCATCAGTAATGTGGAGGGGCTTTCATATATGTAAGGAACTGGACTAGATGTTGTGGGTGATATGTAGGCTTATTATTTTTTTATTTTTATTTTTGGCCAGTCCTGTGGCTTGGACTCAGGGCCTGAGCACTGTCCCTGGCTTCTTTTTGCTCAAGACTAGCACTCTGCCACTTGAGCCACAGTGCCACTTCTGGCCATTTTCTGTATATGTGGTGCTGGGGAATTAAACCCAGGGCCTCATGTATACGAGGCAGGTACTCTTGCCACTAGGCCATATTCCCAGCCCCTTATTTTTATTTTTATTTTTTGCCTGTCCTGGGCCTTGGACTCAGGGCCTGAGCACTGTCCCTGGCTTCTTTTTGCTCAAGGCTAGCACTCTACCACTTGAGCTACAGCGCCCATTCTGGCTTTTTCTATATATGTGGTGCTGAGGAATCGAACCCAGGGCTTCATGTATACAAGGCGAGCACTTTACCACTAGGCCATATTCCAGGCTCTAGGCTTATTATTTTTCCCTGGCCCCAAAGGCATGAATAGATAGATCATGGTTCAGGTTAGCCTGAGCCTCAAAGGATTTGTACTGTATTTAGGAAGACAAATAGCAATGTGTAAGAACTCAAACACAAATCCATAGGAGAGAGAATCCTAAGTGATTATGAGTGATTATTCCAGAAAAAAAGCTGGCAGACTTTTTCTACAGAGAGTTAGATAATTAACATTTTAGACCATTAGCCATTCAATCTCTGTTGTAATGGTTCAGCTCTGCTGGAGAAAAGAAGACATAGTGTATTAGTCAGACATTTCATTGCTATGACAGATAGCTGAGAGAAATAATTTTAAGAGGAAAGGTTTATTTTGGTTCATAGTTTTGAGGTTGACTGAGTCCATTGCTTTGGGCCTAGGGTGAGGCAGAATTTCTTGGTGTAAGGCACATATGCCAAGCTTTCAGGAGCTTAAGCCTAGTGACCCACCTCCATTGAAGTCAGAGTCCTCATGATCCAATGACCTCTCAAAGATGGGATCCAGGAAGAGGCGCCGTGGCTCAAAGTGGTAGAGCACTGGCCTTGAGCAGTATAGCTCAGAGACAGTGCCTTAGTCCTGAGTTCAAGTCCCATGACTGACAAAAAAAAAAAAAAAGATGGGATCTATCTGAGGGACAAATCCTGTCAATCCTTTCACACATAAGTCTTTTAGAGGATATATCATATCTGAACCACAACACATAGATTATAGGATGGGTAAACAGTGAGCCTGAAAGCCCTCCTGACCACTTCCTATCAACAGTAAGTTTGGTACATTTTTATAGAGTAGTCTTAGGTACATTTTCTTTCTTACTTTTTAAATATTTATGTATTTACTAGAAATGCTGGGGATTGAACTCAGGCTTTGAAACTTGGTTTGAACTATGGCCAACTCATGGATAGTTTTATTAAAGAGTGCTAGCTAGCACCAGGTTTCGAAGAATAGTTAGGATTTGCTATTGGAGAGTGAGCAATTTGACAAAAGGAAAATTTTTATAAGCAGGGTTTAGCAGTGTTTAGACTCTTGGCTCCTCATTGACTAGATTCCTATTGTAGGGATGTTTCTGAATGTAAGCAATTAAAGAAACCCTATCTAGACATCCACCCTGGTCCATTGGCCAAGCCTAAAGTCATCACAACCCCTGCCAGAAGAGGGAGCTGGGGATGAGGGTTTTGATCATTGTTCAGCTCTGACCTACTTCCTGCCCTGGCAGAAATGTAACTGTCATTTTCTGGAGTTAAATTGCTTAGGTTCACTTCCTGACTCTGCTGTTTATAAGCTAAGCTGTGTGACATTTAGCAAGTTACTTAATCACTCTGGGCCTCATTTTCCCCATCTGTAAGATAGAGGTCACAGTAATATTCTGAAGATTGATTGACATAATCTGTATAAATGTACATTATTTATTAAATGCTATTATTAACTGTAAAATATGTTCAAGGCATAGTGTTTCTTCAAACTATATATTCAACATAGCTTGACTGTTTCTCTTATATGAATATGTTAAATTGATGAGCTTTGTAAAAAGCTATAATTGGTAGAAATATTCGACTGCCTCAGCCTTATTTCAGGGAAACAAATCTATTCTGATCATTCTTAATTCTGTAGTTAAGACTCATTTATTATAAGAGCTTAGCTGCTTAAGTTCATAGTCATGGTTTGCTGCCTCTGTGGCTGATCCTAAAGCCACAGTTTTAGAAGAAAATGATTTTAGAGGGACTGGGCATGTGACTTAGTGGTAGAGTGCTTGCCTAGCATGCATGAAGACCTGGGTTCAATTCCTCAGTACCACATACACAGAAAAGGTCTGAAGTGGCACTGTGGCTCAAGTGGTAGAGTGCTAGCCTTGAGCAAAAGAAGCCAGGGACAGTGCCCAGGCCCTAAGTTTAAAGCCCCAGGACTGGCAAAAAAAAAAAAAAAAGATTTTAGGTTGATAGTGCTCCTAGGTACCCCAATCCCAGTCCTTACATTCCTGTCTCACGGAACAGTAGACTTTAAACCTATGTTCTAGCTGAAGATAGGTAAGTTAACAACAAACAACAAAACCCTTTACAACAATACAATATCCACAGTGTACTAATAAACTACATTTATAGCACACTAACATAAATGGAATTAGCAGATTCATACTAAAAATATACATGATTTAATTTGTAGAAGAATTCAAAGAAAATTTAGAAATAAGCACAGGAAAAAACAATGTTATAATTGACCAGATAATTTAAAAAGAACAAGGAGTAGTAGTATTTAATGGTTTCTATAACTCTCCTTACAGACTGATGCATGCATAGTGGATCCATACAATCACACATGCACATGCCCTTGCACATAGTATTGTATATGTTTAATCATCTGTGGGGCTTGAACTCAAGGCCTAGGCTCTGTCCCTGAGCTCTTTTGCTCTTTTGCACTTTTTGCTCTACCACTTTGAGCCACAGCACCACTTCTGGCTTTTTATGAGTAGTTTATTGGAGATAAGAGTCTTGTGGACTTTCCTGCCTGAGCTGGCTTTGAACTGCAATCCTTATATCTCAGCCTCCTGAGTAGCTAAGACTATAGGCGTGAACCACCGGTGCCTGGCTCTGTTTTTTGTTTTTTTTTCTTTTTGTTTGTTTGTTTTTTCCATTTGACAAACATTTCCCTCACTAAGCACTGTGTTGGCTCTAAATACAGAAGATAGATGATTAAGAGGTAATGCTTGTATTTGAGGAGCTTAAAGTCTGTTCTTCCTTTGTTTTCCAAGGGTGATCATTTTTGGGTACTTCAATCTTATTAATTGGCCTAACATAATTTTTAGGCTGCCATTTTATGGCACAAAAATAGCCAGATCTGCCCTTAAGTGTAGGAGTCAACTCATACCAAGAATTAATCATTGAATCTAGAGAGCTTAGTGCCCATGTGCTTAAAAAGCCCAAGTGAGGTAACTGATACCATGGAATAATGAGATACTGAAGGGAATTAGAGAAGCAGTAACATTTGTCTGAGTGGGAGGCCTAAGGTAGGTTTCTGAAAAGCTGTGGCCTCTGAACTTGGGTTTAAAAGATGAATTGCCATTTAACAGTTGGATTGAGACATTGGGATCATGTAGAGTGTTTTAAACTGAAAATATAAGGATTCTTTCTGCAGAAGTAAGAAATGTGGAAAATGGGGCTGGGAATGTGGTTTAGCAGTAGTGTGCTTGCCCTTTGTTCGATTCCTCAGCACCACCTAACAAAGCTAGCCTTGAACAAAAAGAAGCCAGGAACAGTGCTCAGGCCCTGAGTTCAAACCCGAGGACTGGCCAAAAAAATTTTTTTTAATGTGGAAAATGGTACTCTTGATTTCTCCACAGTCAGCTCCCTCTTTGGTGCCCTTTCTGCCCTCATTTTGTCCTGTCACTGTGCATCTCCTTTTATTCCACTTGGGAAGGCCCCTGCTGAGATACTTGGCAGGATTAACTTCCCTGCACACACTAATGAGATTGCCAGAAATAAAGTACTTTACTTATGTGCTTATGAAACCAAATTTTTACTCACAGTACACTATTAAATGATGTCTTGGAATGGGTGCTTGGGGAATCTTTTTCAGGTTGAAAATATCCTCTTGCATGACCGAGGCCACTATGTCCTGTGCGACTTTGGAAGTGCCACCAACAAATTCCAGAATCCACAAACGGAGGGAGTGAATGCTGTAGAAGATGAGATTAAGAAGTAAGCTTCCCCCCTTTTTTGCAGCTTTGCCTGTTACCAAGTGAGCAACTGTACTTTCAGCTTATGGGTGGGACAGCGTGGGAAGAAAATGGTCCTAGTCAGTTGTCCTTCATCTCACCTCTTCACAGTTGGTTTGTTTGTTCTTTAAATGAATGATGAGAAGGATTTTCATAAGCATTGTGAGTAGTCAATGAAGGACTCTTGCAATACTTTCTGTATAGTCCCATGGTCATTTGTACACATATATTATGATTTGCGATATCACATGCCCACAAGAAGGTAATGTTTCCAAATGTGGTCACAATGATTGTGACATTATCAGTCAGGCGGATAAGCTTTTTACTGAATTTCTGCTTGCTTCCTGCTCACAAGGGACTGACTTGAAGTCCAGTGAAATTGATGTTCATAAGGCTATTATAGTCTATATACTCAATCATTGACTTCTATAGAAAAAAGCTACTGTAGTTTTGTGACTGACCTATTTTCTCTTCATGCCCATGTTGGATTTTTTCATATGCAAGAGTACTCACTATTGCTACTAGTAAATCTGTGGTCTAGCATGCACACACAGTTCCTGTTCCTTTCTCCCCTTTATGCATCAACTCTGGCGTCTGGTCCAAGGCACTGCTAGACACCTAAGCCATCACATCTGGGGCCTTGAGACCACAGCAGCACTGTTAACATGCTTGGTAACACCACCAGACTCCCTCTGAGGACATGATTTCACTACACTCTTTCTTGAACCCAGGCTAAGAACACTGTTGTGTTATCCTTGTTCCAGGAGCAAAGAGCAAGGCACTTGATCCCATCCACCCCCACCCCAGTCAGAGCTGTTCTCCAGAGTATCCTAGCCTGCATTACAGTGCTGTTCTGCTACACTTGAAGGCTTTAGTATTTTCTAAAAACTAATAGAGGAATACAGTATTAGACAACAAGGAGTATAGGAGACTTTGTCATTAGAGAACCCAACAGAAGTTATTTGTAGGACTTACTTAATACATTCATGTCTGAGTGCCCCATTTTCTTAGAGTAGAAGGTCTGTTAGAGGGCTGTGATGTGGTAATCTCATTGGACAGCCTTTTATTTATGCTAATATTTCATACTCTCTACTTCAGATTGCTCCCATGGAATTGAATTAATGTAAAAAATTAGGCCATTTCTGGTTTTTAATTATAGCACTGATATATTTAACAAAACATGAATCTCTTGATTGTAGATACACAACGCTGTCCTATCGAGCACCAGAAATGGTCAACTTGTACAGTGGCAAAATCATCACTACGAAAGCAGATATTTGGGTAGGTGTCAACTGACCTATCCACGCCCAAGATAGCAGCAGACACTTATGTCAACTCCTGTGATCAATGCAAACAGTGCTATAGCATGTAGCACTGGTACCAAAGAATTGTCTACTTCTCGCTTGAGGCTATTCTTTATGTGAGGGGACCAGCCATTGCCTCTTGGAACATAACAAAGGAAACTACTTCAGAGCTGCCAAAATTATTCAGGTGGTTTTTACTTACGTGTTACCAGTTTCATAAGAGTAAATCAGGTAAATTACTTATTCTTTACTGGAGCACAATTTTGTAGTAAGAATATAAATATATAACTCAGCGGCTAGTCATGTTAGGTTCTAAGTTCAAGTTTCTAATAGAGAAATATTATACATTTTATATCTGCTGGTAAATATGGATGGTACCAGTAGATCCACTTGGAGTTATGGTAAATAAATTACTAGCAGCAATCTGCTTTCTTTATTTTTTTTTTTTAGGCTCTTGGATGTTTGTTGTATAAATTATGCTACTTCACTTTGCCATTTGGGGAGAGTCAGGTGGCAATTTGTGATGGGAACTTCACAATTCCTGATAACTCTCGATATTCTCAAGACATGCACTGCCTAATTAGTAAGTATTTCAAGTTTCTAGTTTCATTTTTTTTAAATCTCTAATCACTAGGAATGAGTTGCAAGATAGTGATTGGATTGGATGTAAACATAAAGAAATCAGTTAATAATAGTTGGGAGCACAAAAATAATGTAACAGTGCCTAGAGTTGTCTTTTTGCTAGAAATCTAAGCTCTGTATCACACCTGGGCCAGCTACGTAAGTACAAATCCTAATTTGGTTTTGAGCAATACAGTACTTCTGTGTTCTGTTGCAATGTATGCAAAAGCTCTGGTACCAAGAGAGTCTAGCTGACTCATCAAGTGATAAGAAATTCATCTTTGCAAAATTGGAAGCAACTCAAATGAAAATGATTGCAGTGCCTTGGCTGGAATGAATACATAATTAACACCATATAATTCCATGGGACCAGGTTTTTTCTCTCATTTAGATTAATCTCTGGAATTTTATAACAAGCATCCAAACCAAATACTTTATTTATAATAGTTGTAAGATTCCCCACTTTTTTTGTGCCATCATAGCAGCGTATGTACTAACATCCATTAGCCAGATGGTAAAATAAGTAATCTTTGTACAAGACTCTATATTAAAATGCTGAAAAACTAAAAATTTTAAATCCATTTTTCAAAAATATTGGTCAGTCAGCATCTAAGTTTTAACCAATATGAATCATAAATCCAGAGCAACCTAGTTCAGGTACTAGGTGCAGTACACTGGGAAAAAAAAGATATGTGGTAATACATCTGAGAGCTTTCTTGTACTCTCATTTAATTTTTAAAACCATTTTGTACATGTAACTATTCCTCTTATGCACAGGGGGAAATCAAGCTAAGAGAGCACAGGTAGCTTACTGAAGTTAACATAGGTACAGCTCGTAAGTGACCATCTCTTCCATTGTGTCAGTTTGATCAACCAGCCTTGTCCATTTATTAATGAGAGGCAGAGGAGGTGTTTGGAGGAATGGAATATGGCATTTAATGATCATTAGGATTGTTTTCAGAAGAATCACATGTATAAATGAGATTGCAAAAACAGACAGCCAAATTTGATATTTCTGGTAGCATTTTTTGTAATTTTGTAGACTTGTAATTTTATATTGGGAAGAAACAACTCTTGTGACTACATCACTGACATATTTCTTAAACTCTTATTTAACTTACACACTATCTAAAGATGGAATCTACAGGCCTAAAAAATGATTTGCAATTATTTATCCCTCTTTCTTTTACCTTCAATATGAGATTCTCTCCTCTGCGTTTTAGCTTCTTTCAGTGATATAACTATTCTAGCCTGGATGGATGAATTAAAAAAAATTTTTTTTGAATTTGGCTAGCAAGGTTTCCTAACCTGATTAATAATATCCTTCTTCTTCATCCCCCATCTGTCCCCTCCCCCCCTTTTTTGAGTTTCTGCCATTTTCTCAATTCTCATCAATGACATCCAAGTATGTGCAGACTGTGTCAGCTTACTTTCTCCAACACACCCTTGCTGCCAGATCTTTCTTAGAAAACATTATCCTCTTGTGTCCTGTTAAGTAAATTTGAATGCTTTCCAGTGGTCCCACAAGAGAACCCAAATACTTAAAGGAGTATTTAGGATCCTTCATATTCTGGTTCTATCCTGCATAGCCAGTCATATCTCTCCTGTGCACTTTAGACTTCGGTGTCCATGTATCAAAGCATTCATTATTATTTCTTTTCCAAGTCCATCTTTGCTCACACTGTTCACTCACATAACCTGTCTTTTTCTCTCCATTTACCCCAACTCCTCTGCTTTTGTCCTTCTAAGGCTGCAGCCTCACTGTTGTTTCTGAGCTTAGTGTTCAAAACATTCAGTTATTATGTAAGAAGTAAGCTAATTCTCATCATTGTGTATTTGCATGTCTGTCTTGGAGACTTTTTCTGAGGGTTTTCCAGATTCAGAGAGGACAGTTTAAAACACTTGGAAATTGGACAGGCAGTCTGTGGATCACAATTAAAGTGTTTCTTTATATGTTAATTTATAAAAAATAAATTCATAAAGTTTGGGTTCTGGTTATACTTATCAAGAGGAATCATTTGTTCAACAAGAGCATAAACCAAGAAATCTAGAAGCAAGACCCACGTAACACTTTAACATAAAGATAATTATTTCTGTATCGAGAGCTTATGCCTAGGTTGCACATGGCAATGTATATTCACTTCATATAGTTCTGTTTACTTTTCAAGCAACATATATTAATATATATGTATATGTGCTATTTTAGGAAAATTAGAGCTTATTTTCTAAGAAAAGGGCTAATTGTACTGTCTGACTTCTATGAGAAAAAATGCACAAAACAAGACGTTGGTAGTAGAAAAAGTTATGCTTTCTAGCTAATGTCACAACTGTGAGGATATTATAAAATAAATTCACGTATGTTTGTCTTAGGGTATATGTTGGAACCAGACCCTGACAAAAGGCCGGATATTTACCAGGTCTCCTACTTCTCATTTAAACTACTCAAGAAAGAATGCCCAATTCAGAATGTACAGGTATGTAAACATGATCAGATTGTCATTTTAAGTTCATGAGGTGTTAACCAGCTGCTATACATGCATATAAACGTCTCTTACTTTATCTGCTATGGGGCTCAGGCAAAGATAACTAGAAGCAGTTGCTATAAACGAAATCCGATCTTCCCATGGAATTTAATTATTAAATCTAAACTGTTACACTGAACAACAATTTAAAAAAATCTAGGGATTGAGATCTTTGATTGGAGACTGACCAACTTCATATCTTGTCAACTTGCACAGCTCACCAAGAGCCAAGGTCCTTGTTATACTTTCAGAGTGCTTAGGAATGGACTCTGAACATGGCCTAGGCCTACTGCAGCTCAGCCGCTCCTGTCTGTCCTCCTTCCTTGCAGCCTAGTTTTCTTAATTCTGCCTCCATCATTGGTCATCTATGACACACACTCATTTTTTTCTACCTTCTGCATACCCAGCAGACTATGAAGTGTTTTCTATACTCAGGGTCCTAAACTCTATACTCAAGAGTTTTCCAAGTAAAATGCTTTGCAAATACCCTTTTATAGTAGACATTTTTCATAACACGTTATGACCCTAGTTCTCTTGAATAGTTTATTGGTAGATGGCCTAATAGGTGCTAATCTAAAATATTCTTGCTAGATTTTTCCAACAGTGGACTTTGCCATTTTTAGGCTCAAGAATGCTGGCAAATAGCACTCCTCATTCTCTGCCATACTGACAATATGAGACTCATACAGATGGCTTTGTTACTAATAAGCGTCAGAACACATAGCTTGATCAGTCATGCCCTTGAACATTAGATTCATGTGACTGAGATGCTAAATTCCTGAAGTCAGCCTCTTCGAAAAAGAAAAGAGGGCAAGTGTGAACAAAATGAGGTAATTTTTTTCTACATTATCAGTCAGAACTTTGCTTTCTCCATTGGGAGAGGAATGCTTGATGAGGGGGAAATGTGGACAAGATTTTCTAGCAGAAATTCTTCCCTCCCGACCACATGAGGAAATAAGAGAACCTCCTAAAAAGCCAGTGTTGAGAAGCCCCTGCTCTTCCTCTTCCTGGAAGCAGCCTGAGGTGACCTGTGAAAATGCTTCGCTACTCTCTAGACCCAGAAAGCCCTACAAAGCCATGCAAGTCAAGAGGTTCGAATCTTTGTGTTCACTTTGAGAACACCAGAAAAACAGCCCAGGCCATCAAGGGTATGCATATCTGAAAAGATACCAAATACCTGAAAGATGTCACTTTAAAGAAGCAATGTGTGCCATCCTGACATTACAATGGTGGAGTTGGCAGGTGTGCCCAGGCTGGACACAGGGTTGGTGGCCCAAAAAGAGTGCTGAATTTCTGCTGCACATGCTTAAGAATGCAGAGAGTAATGCTGAACTGAAGGGTTTAGAGGTAGACTCCCTGGTCATTAAACACATCCAGGTGAACAAAGCACCCAAGATGTGCCACTGAATTTACAGAGCCCATGGTAGGGTTAACCCATCCATGAGCTCCCCTGCTACATTGAGATGATCCTCACCGAAAAGGAGCAGATTGTTCCTAAACCAGAAGAAGAGGTTGCACAGAAGAAAAAGGGATCCCAGAAGAAACTGAAGAAACAAAAACTTATGACAGGGGAATACATTTAGCATAAAATAATTGCAAATAAATGAATGTTACCATTTTTTAATAGTCAGTATTCTGTTTATCAGCTTTCCTAGTTTGATATGAGGTATCCTGTGTAGTAAATATGATCATATTTCCTTCTGTGGGCCACTTTCCCATTGATAAGGAATCAGAAGCATTCAGACTGATAACTAGTATTAAAAGATAAACTTCACAAGGATCATGTCATTTGGTAGGCAGGAATGGTGATCTCTTACAGGAATGATGGTTCAGAGCAGCTAGCTAGTGCTCCCTCAAGAAGCAGTATTGGCCAGGTGTCAGACATTTTTGACCATAATCCTAACTACTCAGGAGGCTCAGATTTGAGGGTTATGGTTTGATGCTAGCCTGGTCAAGGAGGCCCATGAGACTCTTACCTCCAGTAAGCCAGGAAAACAAACTCCCTCTCCCTCTCCTTCTTCCATTCCCTCTCCCTAATCATCTCCCTAACCCTCCCCCTCCCTCCTCTCCTCTCTCTCTCCTCTCTCTCTCTCTCTCTCTCTCTCTCTCTCTCTCTCTCTCTCTCTCTCTCTCTCTCACACACACACACACACACAGAGCTGGAAGTGGGGCTGTTGCTCAACTGGTAAAGTACCAGCCTTGAGCAAAAGCTAAGGGACAGCATACCAGGCCCCAAGTTTAAGATCCAGAACTGGCACAAAGAAAAGGAGGAGAAAGAAGTAATATAGATTGTGCAGAATCCAAGCTAGAGGAATTCTGCTTGGCTGTGGGTTGAGTAGTGCCTCTTGTGTTGGGAAGCCATGCTGACTCAGCGAGATGCACTGGTGGTTGAAGTGTTCTCTGCAGTGTTATCACTGGAAGATAGAGCACCCTGGTTTGTACGAGAATCAGCTCTGTCTAACCTTTCTAAGATGTAGCAGAGAGCTGAAATAATATAATCCCTTTCCTATTCCTTTTATGACATCACTTTGAAGTTTTGCAGTGGGAAGAGAAGGGGGCAGCACTAAGGGCAAGGCGCAGTGAGCTCAGCCTGGAGCAGTGACCACACAGTGGTCAGTGGGCCTGCTCCCTCCTTTTCTTACCACTTGGTTTCTTTGACTGACTCTGACAATGCATTTGGTTAACTTTCCTTCCTTTTATCAGGAGGCTCAGTGCCTGGAAGTTGTATTGAAGACGCTCCCATGTAATGTACTTTCATCAGCCCAGTCAGGCTGGTTATTCTTTGTATGAAGAAATCCATGATGTCCTTTTTATTTATTTATTTATTTTGGCCCTTTATTTAGAACTCTCCCATTCCTGCAAAACTTCCCGAACCTGTGAAAGCCAGTGAGGCAGCTGCAAAAAAGACCCAGCCAAAGGCCAGGTAAGAAAGGCCTTTGTGAGAATGCTTTGCTTGGGGTGCCTGCAGAGGGAAGATGCCTGTGTCTCTTGATCCCTGGGTTGGCATGCGCAGAGACTTCACAGATCAGAAAACAAGCTGTGTCCCTACACAGAAGCTGTTCATTGGAATGATAACATAAATATAATAAATACTGGGTGTATATTTAAATGAGAATCAAGAAATGTGTACCTGTTTCTCTTGCATTGGAATAGGCACAAAGACATCCAGCGATGAAGCAGCGGTCCACTTTAAGTGTTACTACCAATATGTCCCAACATGTGCGAGCTTGTGGTTAGGCATAGTCCCCACGCAACCCCACCACTTTTCTTTCCTTCTTATTCTTAGATCCCCATTAGAAATTAAACAAGTGAAAGCAAAAAGACTCCATAGGTCTTAGAGAATGATACCCTGTATCACCAAGAAAAGATTGAATAAGCAACGGTGTTCTGCTTCTCTCTCTCTGCCCAATAGAAAGAGAATGAGGAGGGAGCCATGAAAGGCTGGGAGAAATATTAGACAGTGGAAAGAGGGTGAAGTGACTCAGATTACAACAGAACTCCAGGAAGGCTAATAACCAGAGGTGTTGGGGAGTCATCATATGGGGGTTAGCTGGCAAGAACCCCTTCCATTCTGGAATTCCCGAAGCTAGAACATTAGAGCTGGGGGAGACCTGTAGAAAGCAGGACTTCAGCATTGAATTTCCAGAGCATAGCCACTGGGATTTGTTCACTCCAGTAGCTGAAGTTCTGCCAGGTATTTTCACCAAATGGCAAAATCCTAGGGTGACCCAGGAGATGTTTGTGCTTTCCTTTTTCCACCATCCTCTCATGTCAGGAAATGTTAGCAGCAAACTGTGTCAACAAAGAACCCTAGATAGGAATGTGAATTACAATAGAATAGCTAAGTAACTTTTATATTTAAAAAATTCTTCTACATTTATAGAATGCTTACTGTTTAGAGTTATTCCTGACATGAATCTAAAATAATGATGCTTTGGTTTGTAATAAACTTAGTAAACTTAACAAGCAAACAAAACTTGTTATTTTCTGGTCTCTCAGTTTCTTGTTTCTTTTTCTTTTTCTTTTTCTTTTTCTTTTTTTTTCCGCCAGTCCTGGGGCTTGAACTCAGGGCCTAAGCACTTTCTCTGGCTTCCTTTTGCTCAAGGCTAGCACTCTACCACTTGAGCCACAGTGCCACTTCTGGCTTTTCCTGTTTATGTGGTGCTGAGGAATCGAACCCAGGGCTTCATGCATGCTACGCAAGCACTCTACTGCTAAGTCACATTCCCAGCCCTCAGTTTCTTATAGTAATTCTACCATGCTCACTTATTCATGGCAGATTTAATTAGTCCATTCTTTTGGGTTTATAGTCATCTTCTAGAAGGCCCAATCATAGTATATATAGAGACTGAGCAAGGACATATTCTTCCCACAAAGCACACATATTGAAGAAGACCTTACAAATGTAAACATTTTGGGCCACTACAGTTTAATTCACAATTATCAGCAAATATGCATATAAGGGACTCAAGGCTGAAAGATGTTAAGTGACATGACTATTATCACATAGTTAGTGGGGATCTAGTAAGCGCAAATGCAGTTCCTATAATTCCAGACCAATGTGAATTTGTAAAGACCAATGCTCCCCTTTAAATTTTCACAGAAGTCTGTTCCCCTATCTCTACCTTGGGCTTTTACTTTCTTACACTTTTCTCCTATTCTCCAGCATCTGTTCCATTTCTTCCTCCCACTTTCCTTCTCCAGATCGCAGCAGTCCAAATGTGATCTTTTTTTTTTTTTTTTTTTTTTGGCCAGTCCTGGGCCTTGAACTCAGGGCCTGAGCACCGTCCCTGGCTTCTTCCCGCTCAAGGCTAGCATTCTGCCACCTGAGCCACAGCGCCCCTTCTGGCCGTTTTCCATATATATGGTGCTGGGGATCGAACCGAGAGCTTCATGTGTAGGAGGCAAGCACTCTTGCCACTAGGCCATATTCCCAACCCCCAAATGTGATCATTTTTATATTAGCAGTTCTTTGCTCTTTAGAAAATTGTTCTCTAACAGTGGAGAGGAACTTTGGGCCATTTAGTACATGATAGAACAGATATGTATGGTTTTCCTTGGCTGCCCACAGCAGTTTGTATTGGTAATTTTATATGGCTCACAAATGATGTAATGAATATCCAAATGGTCTTGGCAGAAAAAAGGTTACTGGCCCTGCCATAATACCGCTGGGAGGGGCATCCTGAAGTTTGTGCCAGACATGTTTTAGAAATACTCATGAACCTTGTTTATTTTGGCCTTAACCTCAATTGTACTCCTAAAGTGCATTTCAAAGAACCGTTGGCTCTGATCTAAGCCTGGACTAACATAAGTAACTGGAAATCAGAACCTGGGCTTCAGCAAGTACATGATAATAGTTCTCTTAGTTTGGATTGGGAGTTGGCTGGCATAGCAAGTCCTAAATTATCATAGCTTATAGAAGATAGATATTATTTTTTTTCTCACAAATAAACAAAGTTTGGAGGCAAGTAGGCCAGAACCAGGACACAAGTTCTGTTCCACACAATCTTAGTAACCCAGATTTCTTTAAGCTCATCACTCTACCATCTCTGTATATACACTGATCTCCTGGATCCGTGTGACAGCGTCCATATCAACAGCAGCAAGATTAAGGAATGTTCAGAGGATAAAGAGAGGCAAAGGACATGGACCAGTTATATCCAAAAGCTTCTAGAAACAGACACATAGTATTTACATCCTGTGTAAGGTTTTGCCTATTCCATGTAAACACATGACCACACCTAATTGCAGAAGAGGCCATTCTGTGTGATTTTTACTCTGGGCAACCCTGTGCCCAGAGTACTACTACGAGGAGAAGAGAGTTCGTAGGTTTTTGTTTGTTTGTTTGTGCCAGTCTTGAGGCTTAAACTGAGGGCCAGGGTGCTGTCTCTGAGCTTTTGTGCTCAGGGATAATACTCTGCCACTTGAGCTACAGTTCCACTTCCAGCTTTTTTGGTGCTTAATTGAAGATTAGAGCCTCATGGACTTTCCTGCCTGGGCTAGCTTCAAAATACAATCCTTACATCTCAGCCTCCTGAGTAGCTAGGATTACAGACATGAGATGCTGGTACTTGGCACAAGTTGGTGTTTTTAAGAAAAAGACACTCCTGACACATACCCAATTTAAATTCCTTTATCTTAGATTACTTATTATTCCTTAGTTGTCATATTGGATTTGTTCATTGCATGCTTTTCATTGTAGAGAGACCATTTTGACAACTATCCCTATGTTGTATCTGAAAACTACCTGTCTCAAACCCTTTGTATTATTATTTTCTTTTGTGCCACTCCTGGGGTTTGAACTCAGAGCCTGGGCACTGTTGCTGAGCTTTTGTGCTCTCAAGACTAGTATAACCACTTCAGGTACAGCTCCACTTCCAGCTTTTTGACAGTTAATTGGAGATGAGTCTCATGGATTTTCCTGCCCTGGATGGCTTTGAACTATGATCCTCAGATATCAGCCTCCTGAGTAGCTACCAGCCAGTGAGCCGTCAGCTCACTGCACCCACAGCCACCAGCACCCAGCTGATTTTTGTATTATTACTTAAACCGTATCTGGGAAATCCTAGAATGTATTTAGTAAAAGGTGGGTAGAATAAGCATGAGCAACATGATACTCTATAGAGGGTTCCCACTGAGATTCGCCATCCATTCATGCAGAGTAAATTCTGTAGGGTAAAAATCAAACAGATTGGACTGGGAATGTGGCCTAGTGGTAGAGTGCTTGCCTCACATGCATGAAGCCCCCGGTTCCATTCCTCAGCACCACATGTACAGAAAAAGCCAGAAGTGGCACCGTGGCTCAAGTGGTAGACTGCTAGCCTTGAGCAAAAAGAAGCCAGGGACAGTGCTTAGGCCCTGAGTTCAAGCCCCAGGACTGACAAAAAAAAAAATCAAACAGGGCTGGGGATATAGCCTAGTGGCAAGAGTGCCTGCCTCGGATACATGAGGCCCTAGGTTCGATTCCCCAGCACCACATATACAGAAAAACGGCCAGAAGCGGCGCTGTGGCTCAAGTGGCAGAGTGCTAGCCTTGAGCGGGAAGAAGCCAGGGACAGTGCTCAGGCCCTGAGTCCAAGGCCCAGGACTGGCCAAAAAAAAAAAAAAAAAAAAAATCAAACAGATTTTGGTTAGGGTGCTAAATTTTTATTTGCCCATCAAGCATTTTATTTTATTTTTCCAAAACATGTTGGAATGTTTTATATCTTTTTGCGAAGTGCTGATCAAGCAGGTATCTGAAAGGTTGGGAGGAGTATTGAGAAGAATGGTTGCATACTCTGCTCTCCCTTCTGTATTTCACAATGTAACAGGAATCTTTTTTTTCTTCTTTCCTTTTCTAGACTGACAGATCCCATTCCTACCACAGAGACTTCAATTGCACCCCGCCAGAGGCCTAAAGCTGGGCAGACTCAGCCAAACCCAGGAATCCTTCCCATCCAGCCAGCCCTGACACCTCGGAAGAGGGCCACAGTTCAGCCCCTACCTCAGGCTGCAGGTTAGTACGTTAGATTGAGTTGCAGGTCTTTGGTACAGAAGTGTTGGAAAGCCTAGTTTTGCCTTAGGAAGTGAACTCAAAGGCACATAGGAATAATGGGGTACTGCTATTTAAACTGTATAGCAAATGGCTGCTAAAGGGAAGACCTCTTATTCTATACTAAGATGGATTGCTGAGTCTACTGTCCCTGTTGTTTCTTTTTTTTTTTTTCCCGGGGTGTGTGTGTGTGTGTGTGTGTGTGTGTGTGTGTGTGTGTGTGTGTGTGTGTGTGTGTGTGTTTGCTGTTGGGCTTTATTTTGTGATCTAGTTCATTCATCCTACCCCTACTTATTTATTTCATACATTCCTTCTCGCCTTTAAAGAATATTGCTTCTTTCTTTCTTTTTGGCCAGTCCTGGGCCTTGGACTCAGGGCCTGAGCACTGTCCCTGGCTTCTTCCCGCTCAAGGCTAGCACTCTGCCACTTGAGCCACAGCGCCGCTTCTGGCCGTTTTTTCTGTATATGTGGTGCTGGGGAATCGAACCTAGGGCCTCCTGTATCTGAGGCAGGCACTCTTGCCACTAGGCTGTATCCCCAGACCGCTTCTTTCATTTTTAAAGCATATGTGAATTTACAATTCCAGAGGTTTTATTGGGATAACTTCCATATATACATATAATAGACTTTAATCATATTAAACCCCTCTGTTAGTATTTCTTAGCCCCCTCTTTTAATTTTTTTCTTGCCATTTTCAAAAATGAATTTCACTATAACCTTTTTTTTACTGTTGTTGGTTTGTTTGTTTTTTTTTTTTGCCAGTTGTAGGGCTTGAATTCAAGGCCTGGGCTTTGTCTTTCATCATTCTTTTTTTCTGTGCTCAAAGCTAGCACTCTACTACTGCTACTTGAGCCACAGCTCCACTTCTGGCTTTTTGGTGATTAGTTGGAGGTAACTGTGAGACAGCCTTTCTTGCCTGGGCTGGCTTCAAACCTCAATCCTCAGATATCAGCCTCCTGAGTAGTTAGGATTAGAGACATGAACCACCAGCGCCTGACTTTCATCAAAACCTTTTCACACACACATACAATTGTATTCAATTTGTCTTCTGCCCACCCTCCACCCCCATTACCCTCTCTTCTCTCCAACTGACTCCCTATTATTTTTTCCATAAGTAGTCAACTCCTTTATGTCCATGACCTTTTTTGTTCAAGTGTAAGGTTTCACATATTTATTACTGTGCCCATTCTTAAAGTAACCAAAGAAAAATCAGCTTAAAAAATGCCCAACTGTTAGTCCAACCAGTATTAAAATCAGCTTGACTGGTTCATGGTAGAGCATAAATATGTGGGCATCTGGTACAATTCCCCCTCTCTCATACAGAGTTCCTCACTTGCTTAGTTTGATTGGATGGCATTCTACTCCTTAAGCCATACCTCTAGCCTGACTTTTATCTGGTTGTTTTGAAGTTAGAATCTTGTAAAATTTCCTGTCTGGACTGCCTTTGAATCTTGATCCTCTAGATTTCAGTTTTCTGAGTAGCTAGGATTACAGGTGTGAGTAACTGGCTTCCAGATTCAGTGTTGTTTTGATTTGCATTTATGTTATGTCTGATTATGTTAGTATTTCTTCATGTGATTTTTAGCCACATAACTGACTTTTTTTGAGAGCTGCTTGTTCAGTTCATTTGCCCATACATTAATTAGAATATTTGTTCTTTTGGTATTTAATTTTTTTTTTTTTTTTTGCCAGTCCTGGGGCTTGAACTTAGGGCCTAAGCACTGTCGCTGGCTTCTCTTTGCTCAAGGCTAGCACTCTGCCACTTGAGCTACAGCACCACTTCTGGCCTTTTCTATATATGTGGTGCTGAGGAATCAAACCCAGGGCTTCCAGCTGGGAATATGGCCTAGTGGTAGAGTGCTCGCCTCGAATACATGAAGCCCTGGGCTCGATTCCTCAGCACCACATATATAGATAAAAGCTGGAAGTGGCGCTATGGCTTAAGTGGCAGAGTGCTAGCTAGCCTTGGGCCAAAAGAAGCCAGGGTCAGTGCTCAGGCCCTGAGTCCACGCCCCAGGACTGGCAACAAAAACAAATAAATAAAACCAAACCCACGGCTTCATGTATGTGAGGCAAGCACTTTCCCACTAGGCCATATTCCCAACCCCTGGTATTTAATCTTTGAGCTCTTTATATGTTCTGGATAAGAGTCTCTCGGATTTGTCTACCCAAATTGACTTCAACCACCTGATTAGTTAAGATTGCATGCGTGAAACATTGGCACTCAGCTCTTTGACTTTACTATTTCTCTGAAATAGAGATGGAATTTTGATGGGGACTATATTGAATCTGTAGACTGCTTTGATAGGATAGCCATTTTCACAGTATTTTTTGCCAATTCATGTCTTGTGAAGTCTTTTCATATTCTAAGTTTCTTCAATTTGTTTCTCCAATGTTGTGAAGTTCTCTCTGTTTCTTTTTCTGTCTGTCTGGCTCTTTCTCCTTTGATAATACTAAGGTTTGAACTCAGGCCTATGCAAGTTTCCTACCAATTGAGCCACTCAAGTGTTGGTTATTTAGGAGTTGGTGTAGCTACTCCAGACTAGCTTGGACCATGATTCACCTATTTGTGTTTCCTTTCAAAGCTGAGATGACAAGTGCATGCTGCCGTGCATGTTTTATAATTTTCATTATAGCAGCTTTCAGACTTCCTTAATTAAGTTTAATCCTAGGTATGTAAGTATTCTGAGATATTATGAAAGTGTTGCTTTCATGATTTCTTTTTCAGCCTGTTCATTATTGGTATAGAGAGAAGTTCCTGATTTTTTTAATGTTGGTTTCATATCCTGCTATTTGTTGAAAGTGTTTATCAAATTCAAGATATTTGGGAAAGTCCTAGGGCCTTTTAAATACAGGATCATATCACTACAGATAGGGATACTTTGACAAGAATATTCTTTCTTTAATCTTTTATCTCTTAGAGTATCTCACATTTCTGGTCTGCCATTCTGTTTCTAATTAAATAAATGAACTCTGTTTCATAAAGCGGATTGATTCAAAATGTCAAATAATTGACTGTAGCCATCACTTCTACCAGGAATATGCTTTAGGTGAATTACCATCTACTTGTAACTAGACATCCAAGTGGGAGTTTTGCAAATTATACATGAAATATCAATCTAGGTGTGGTGGTTTATGGCTGTAATCCCAGCTACTTGGGGGACAGATATTGGGACGATCATAGTTTATGGCAGCCTAGGGAAAAAAAGTGGGACTCCCCATCTCAACTAAGAAGTGGGAATGCTGCTGTACAACCATTATTCAAGCTACGTGGGAAGAATAAGTAGAAGGATAACAGTCCAGGATGGCCTAGACAAAGACTTTGAGACCCTATCCCCAAAATAACTATAGCAGAAAGAGCTAATGGTGTGGCTCAAATGGTAGATCCATGCATGGTAAGTTCAAGGCCATGAATATCACCCCTAAAACTGCCAAAAAAAACCAAAAAATTGCTGTGTGGTATGTCACCTGGTATAAAGAATGTGTTTATGTACAAAGTAGCATCAAAGATCAGCTGATGTAGATAAGCTGACCAAATGGGGCCATAGAAAGAGAAGATTTTGTAAAGGAGGCAACATTTTGGATGGTAAAGACAAAAAAATACACTGGGACATGATAAATTATACAGGTCTGTAGACACTTACACAATGAGACCAGAAGAGAATATTCCTAAGAGAAGATCACAAAGGCTCAATAGCTATGGGAATAAGATCATATAAAATGATGCCTATCGAAATGAACTCCAAGAAATGGAAATAAGAGCTTTTTTATTATATTGTTTGTGCTTCTTGTTTTCTTTTCTTCTTTCTTTTGTTCTTTAGTTTATTCCCTTCTGTCTGTTTCTGATGATATAAAATAATATTTATCAAAATGACCTCTTTTCTTAATGGAAACAAGAGTTTTTATTTCTTTGTTGCTGTGTTTGTTTTCTTTTTCTTTTCTTTTTTTTTTTTTTTTTTTTTTGCCAGTCCTGGGGCTTGAACTCAGGGCCTGAGCAGTGTGCCTGGCTTCTTTTTTGCCTAAGCTAGCACTCTACCACTTGAGCCACAGCGCCACTTCTGGCTTTTTCTGTATATGTGGTGCTGAGGGCTTCATGTATACAAGGCGAGTACTTTACCACTAGGCCATATTCCCAGCCCCTGTGTTTGTTTTCTTTACCTCTTGACTTGTTTTTTTTTTTTTTTTTTTTTTTTTTTTTGCCAGTCCTGGGCCTTGGACTCAGGGCCTGAGCACTGTCCCTGGCTTCTTCCCTCTCAAGGCTAGCACTCTGCCACTTGAGCCACAGCGCCACTTCTGGCTGTTTTCTGTATATGTGGTGCTGGGGAATCGAACCTAGGGCCTCGTGTATCCGAGGCAGGCACTCTTGCCACTAGGCTATATCCCCAGCCCCTCTTGACTTGTTTGTACATTGATCTGTTTTGGGGAGGGGAGGAGAGGGTACAGGAAGGGTAGGACAGAGAGTGAACAAATGCAGCAGTGATACTCACTAGACAAGATGTTGAAATGAATTATACAATTTGTGAGTGGGGACAGGAGGGAAAAACTGGGAGACAGCAAGAGAAGGGGTGACACTATTAAAAAGGAAATGTACTTATTACCTGACTTATGTAATTTTAACCCCTCTGTTCATCATCGTTACAACACCATATATATATATTTTTAACTTACTGTTGAATTCTGTTTTGAAAACTCGAAGCACATAATATGGCAAGAAGATGGAATGATTTACCAGGTAGAACAGGGAGACAGGAGCACATGGGTCTTGGGATAATCTGCTGCTTATCAAATCAGAAAGCCAGTCATTGTTTTTGCAGGAGCTTCAAGTCCTTATGTGAACTTTATTCTCATTGCAGGAGCCAGCACTCAGCCTGGCCTACTGGCCAGTGTTCCCCAACCAAAAGCTCAGCCCCCACCAAGTCAGCCTCTGCCACAGTCTCAGCACAAGCAGCCACAGGCTCCTCCCACCACACAGCAGATGCCTTCCACCCAGGCCCAGGGTCTGCCCTCTCAGGCCCAGGCCACGCCCCAACACCAGCAGCAGCTTTTCCTCAAGCAGCAGCAGCAGCAGCAGCAGCAACCACAACAGCCACAGTCACAGCCACAGCCACAACAGCCACCACCACAGCAAGCAGCAGGCACCTTTTACCAGCAGCAGCAGCAGCAGCAGCAGCAGCAGCCACAGCAGCCGCAGCAGCAGGCCCAGACTCAGCAGGTAAGGTAATCCAGATGTGACCCTTGCTTTGTATCGTGGAATTAAGACTGTGAAAAGGCCACTAAGCACAAGTGTCTTCCTTGGAAAGTGCTAGGCTAACAGTCCCAGGCTGTGCTGAGTTAACATCATTATTTCTCATGGATGTCAATATAAATCCCCGTGGAGTGAATTTGATCACTTGCATCCTTTTCTTTTTTTCTTTCTTTTTTTAGCCAGTCCTGGGGCTTGATCTCAGGGCCTGAGCACTGTCCCTGGCTTCTTTTTGCCAAGGGTAGCACTCTGCCACTTGAGCCACAGCGCCACTTCTGGCCGTTTTCTACATATGTAGTGCTGGGGAATTGAACCCAGGGCTTCATGTATATGAGGCAAGCACTCTTGCCACTAGGCCATATTCCCAGCCCCCATTTGAACCCTTTTCAAGTGTTCTTGTCAGGCCATAGAAAATTCATCCTGCTTGAGGAATCTTAGCAAAGGAGCTGATTTCTAAAGACAAACTGGGAGAAAAAAGTTTGTTGCCACCATATATCCAAGAGTAGTTATTTCTTATGCCTCTTAAGTTAACCTGGTAAAGTCAGGATCCAAACAAGGCTTGTATGTTTTGTTTTGTTAGAATATGTTATTACCCTTTTTTTTACTATGAACATTCGTTTATAATAATCTTTATAGTTTTTTTATATCCCCTTTAATCCACAGGTTCCCTCTCCCTCCTTTATTTCCTTTTGCCATCTAATTGTGTGTGTGTGTTTGTGTGTGTGTGTGTGTGTACACTCATGTGCGCGAACCAGTTTGGGGGCATGAACTCAGGGCCTGGGTGCTGTTTCTGAGCTCTTTTGCTCAAAGCTAGTACTCATCCACTTGAGCTACAGCCCTGTTTCTAGCCTTTTGGTGGTTAATTAGAGATGAGACTTTCTTACCTGGCCTGGCAACTATCTCATATGTATATATATCATATATATCTCACATATATCTCATATATATCTCTCTATATATATATATCTTAATATATATTTAAATAAAAGTGTATTGGTTATTCTGTGGAACTTCCCTCATTCTGGATTTGGCTTGATTGATTCCTCCATGGTATATTATTTGTCATGTTCCTTCATCCTTTCTGTAAACTGAGATTTCTTGTGGCCTACTCAACATTCAATCTGGAAGTTCTCAGTTCTGCATCAAACACATCATGAGGCCTGTGATATCTGATTGTCCTTTTTTTGTTGACCAGTCCTGGGGCTTGAACTCAGGGCCTGAGCGCTGTCCCTGGCTTCCTTTTGCTCAAGGCTAGCTCTCTACCACTTGAGCCACAGTGCCACTTCTGGCTTTTTCTGTGTATATGATACTGAGGAATCAAACCCAGGGCTTCATGCATGCTAGGCAAGTACTGTACCACTAAGCCACATTCCCAGGCCTGATTGTCCTTTCATAAAAAATAATAATATTAAGACCACTCAATATGTTTTGGTATTGTCTATTTAATGTTTCCAGACTTTCTCATAAGCTTAGTAGCCATTGCTGATCATTGCCTAGTCCATTAATAGTTTGGAGATGGCAAAATGCTATTCCACATTCAGTTGGGGGCTGCATTTTTCTTTTCTTTTTTTGTTGGTTGTGGAGCTTGAACTTGGGGCCTGGGCACTGTCCCTGAGCTTCTTTTGCACAAGACTAGTGCCCTACCACTTTGAGCCACAGCACCACTTTTGGTTTTTCTCATGATTTAATTGGAGGTAAGAGTTTTGTGGACTTTCCTGCCTGGGTTGGCTTTGAATGGTGATCCTCAGATCTCAGCCTCCTGAGTAGCTAGGATTACAGATGTGAGCTACCAGTGCCTGGCAGGCGTTGCATTTTTCTAGGAAGATATTTTTCATCAATGTGTGAGATACTGTGTATATAGAAGAGGGCAAGAAAAAATGCTTGATCCTTTCCTTTCACAGAAAATGAATTTGTTCACTATATAATATAAAGGTGACAATGAGGTTTTTGTTTTATGTTAGTATGAATTTGTGAATTTGAATTTATTTTCTATCCCTCAATACATTATAGTTTTAAAATGTTTATTTCCATGTTCAGATTGTACTGACTTTAGACAATAGAAGTCCCTTCCAGTTGGTTTTTAAGTTCTTTGGATGTAATTTCAACAGTCTTTAATGATTCCCTTGCCATTAAGGCTAATCACAGTTCCAGGAATATTCTATCTTCGACCAAGAATCATCTATTTCTCTGAAAAGCAATGGGGCAATGTTAATTTTGGAGGTTTTTAATTTCATTTATTGATTTGAACAGTACTAGAGTTTGCTTGCAGATCCTTGTACACACTTTCTAGACAAGCAACTCTACCACTTGTGCCAGCCCTTATATATTTTTAGGTTATTTTTCAGATACGGACTCACGTTTTGCTCAGGGCCACTCTTGAGTGCAGTCTTTCTATTTATGGCCTTCCACATAGCTAGGATGACAGATTTTTACCACCACAACTGGCTTGGTCTTTGAGGTGAGGCTCACCAACTTCTTTTCTAGTCTGATTTTTTTTCCAGATTTCTGACTCCCAAATAGCTAGGATTATACACATGAGTTGCGGCACCTAGTTGGAACTGTGTAGTTTTAATGGAAATGGCATTTAAAAATGACAGGTACTAAAGTCACTTACCTGTTAATGAGTTGGATATTTATAGTTTTTTTCAGTGGACAGTTAAAAAATGTTTTGTTCTATGAGAACATATATGATTTCAGATTTATATTTCTAGTTCAGACTTATAATTCTCTCATTTTTTTGGATTTTGTTGTATTTTTCTCATCTGAAAATTTTGAATTCTAATAATATTATCATAATTTGCTTATACTTTCAGGATGATAACATCAATATGATTACTTTTAAATATTTTAAGATTTCTTTGCCCTTTCTATCCATAGAATATCTTTTGTATGTTATTTCTGGGGAACTTAGCAACCAGTTTTTTTTATTAGTTTGTTTTGTTTTTTTCTGGTCATGGGGCCTGGGTGCTGTCCCTGAACTTCTTTGTGCTTAAGGCTAGCACTCTACCACTTGAGCTAGAGTGCCACTTCTGGCCTTTTCTGAGTAGTTTACTGGAGATAAGAGTCTAGTAGGGGGTGGGCATGTGGCTTAATGATTGAGTGCATGCCTAGCATACATGAAGCCCTGAGTTTGATTCCTCAGAAACACATGAACAGAAAAAACCAGAAGTGCTGCTGTGGTTCAGGTGGTAGAGTGCTAGCCTTGAGCAAAAGAAGCTCAGTGACAGTGCTCAGGCCCTGAGTTCAAGCTCCAGATTGGTGGTGAGGGGGGTGTCTCATGGACTTTTCTGCCCAGGATGACTTTGAACTGCCATCCTCAAATGTCAGCATCCTGAGTAGCTAGGATTACAGGTGTGAGCAAACTGCTTAGCTACCAGTTTAATATGTAGATTTATTTGCTTAGATTTGCTTTTGTATTTTTAGTTATTGCTTTTTAAATTTTGGCTTGGTTTGTATTATGAATATGTAAAGACTATATAGTTTGAAAGAATCTGTAAAATTTTTCCCCTTTGCTAGACCCACACTTGTAATCTTAGCTACTCAGGAGCCTAAGAGCTAAGGATCTTGGTTTAAAGCCAGCTCAGGTAAGAAAATCTGTGACTCTTATCTCCAATAAACTACAAAAAAAAAAAAAGTTAGAAATAGAGCTGTGGCTCAAATGGTAGAGTGCTAGTCTTGAGCAAAAAAAAGAAGCTCAGGGACAGTGCCTGGCCCTGAGTGTGTGTGTGCCCAGGAACAGTGCGTGTGCACACACACACACACTCATGCACACACACAATTCTGCCCCCTCTAACTCTTATACAGAGTCAGCCCTCATTCCTGTTTACAGCTTGGTCATATCCATTTGATACCCTTCAGAACATAGTATAGTTCATCCAGTCTCCTATTGATAGATATTTGAGTTGTTTTTAGTATCTTGCTGTTAGAAATAGGCAGCTTTATTTTTTTTTTATTGTCAAAGTGATGTACAGAGGGGTTAACAGTTTCATACGAAAGGTAGTGAGTACATTTCTTATCCAACTTGTTAACTCCTCCCTCATTTTTCTTTAATTTTATACCAGTAGACAAACAGTAACCTCCAAATTAGTTCAAGAAGGAGCAATATTTGGGATTTTCCAAGACAAGATCTTGACTTTAGTTCATCAACAGACCCATCTTTTGAGCTTTGTTTGTATGCTGAGCTCATACTCCCCAGCATCAGGGATTAGGGAAACACATAGAAGTGCCACAGAACCATTTACAATCTGCACTTCCAAAAAGGCTGTAAGGCTGGGGCAGGAGGATATTTTGAGTCCACAAGATTGAGGTTAGCCTTGGCACTAGTGATACTTATGTTAGAATTTTTTTTAATGTTATAGTATATGCTAAATACTTGGAATATTTTTCCAGTCTTATTTTTTTTCTTTTAAAAAAATTTTGGGGCACTGGGGATATGGCCTAGTGGCAAAAGTGCTTGCCAATTATACATGAAGCCCTGGGTTCGATTCCCCAGCACCACATATATAGAAAACAGCCAGAAGGGGCGCTGTGGCTCAAGTGGCAGAGTGCTAGCCTTGAGCAAAAAGAAGCCAGGGACAGTGCTCAGGCTGAGTCCAAGGCCCAGAACTGGCAAAAATAAAAAATAAAATAAAAAATTGGAAGTGAAGCTGTGGCTAAAGTGGAAAGCACTAGCCTTGAGCAAAAGAAGCTGAGGGATAGTGCATAGGCCCTGACTTCAAGCCCCTGAACCAGTGCCCCACCCTCAAATTATTTTTATTATAAAGGTGATGTTCAGAGGAGTTACAGTTACATAAGTCAGGTAAAGAGTACATTTTGTTTCGGACAACATCATCTCTTCCCTCACTCTCTCTGTTCTTCCCTCTGTTTTGTTGTTTTTGCCAATACTTGGCTTGAAATCAGGACCTTACACATTCACTGTGCTTGCATACTCAGGGCTACCACTCTACCTCTTGAACCACACCTTCAGTCCAGCATTTTGATAGTGGTTTGAAGAGAAGTGTTTTTCTGCCTGTGCTGGCTTCAAACCACCATCCTATTATAGTTCTCAGCCTCCTCAGTAGCTAAGATGAAAGATGTGAGCAGCCGGTTCCCAGCAATATTTTGAATGATTAAAGATGTCATAGTTTCATGAAGATAAGGCTATTGTGAAATAATTTCCAAAAGGCTTGGAATGAATTTTAGCAACTGGATTAACACTGAGGTTATGCTTTCAGTGTCAATCATTGCTTCACCCTGTCCACATAGGAACATTTTAATCTTACTTCAAACCCCTTTTATAAGAACAATTCCTTCTGTGATTAAGAAATCATTTGCATCATGGATCATGGAGTTATGTGTGATGTTTAATCACATAACATCCCCTAGGCTAGACATGGAAACCCTCTTGAAAAGTCAAACATGCTTAATATCCCAGCTACTTAGTAGGCAGTGGTGGGAGGACCATGCGTTCAAGGCTAGTCTTGGTAAAGTAAAAACAAAACAAATAAAAAGTTACAGTGTAGCTCAAGTGGAGCACACTTGTCTAGTATGTGAAAGACTGTGGATTTAATCCCTAGTACATTAAAAGAAAAAAAAAAAGCCCGTCTAGTGCAATGTATGGTGCTTGGCGATGTATGGTGCTTCTGGGCTTATTTTAATGCCCTGAGATTTCCATCATAAGTATTCATGCTGCCTTTCCCTTGGTGGCTTCAGCACTGGTCGTCATTCATCTTTTGGGAATATGGTTCAGTGATAGGATCTTACTCACTCCCTCATTTCTTGCTTTCTCCTGCCCAGTTCCAGGCAGTCCATCCAGCAACCCAGCAACCAGCAATTGCTCAGTTCCCCGTTGCATCCCAGGGAGGTTCTCAGCAGCAGCTGATACAGAACTTCTACCAGCAGCAGCAGCAGCAACAGCAACAGCAACAGCTGACCACAGCCCTGCATCAACAGCAGCTGATGACTCAGCAGGCAGCCCTGCAGCAGAAGACTGCTGTGGTGGCACCGCAGCCCCAGGCCCAGCCAGCAGCAGCGACACAACCAGCTTCTGCGCAGGAGTCCACTGTAAGAATCATCCAGAGCTTAGCACAAAAGAGGAAGAGGAGATTGCAGCAAGGCCTGGGAATGGGCAGGAAGAACGTGGCAGAAGCTGTGTTGGGGCCTCTGAATTCGAATGAGATTGCTTTCCTATCCTAATGGTTAAAACAATATGTTCTTAATATCTCTAGGAACAGTATAATACAGAAAGGATTCCCTACCCTCCTTTACTGGACCTGGGTCTTAAACTCAGGACCTAGGCTCAAAGCTAGTCCTCTATTCCTTGAGCCACAGCTCCATTTCTAGCTTTTTGATTGTTAAGTGGAGATATGGAGTCTCACGGACTTTCTGCCTCAGCTGGTTTTGAACTAGTGTTTTCTGATTTTAGCTTCTGGAGTAGCTACAAGTACAGGCATGAGCCCCCAGTACCTGATGGATTTTATTTTATTGTTTAACCCTAATGTTTCTAGCTAGTAAAGAAGAAGAATCTCCATCACTGTGAAATTAAGCTGGCAGAAAAAGCTCTCATGACCCTAGGTCCTAATCAAGGATCTTCTAAGGTTAACACTAATCCCTTCCCTTGCCCTAGGACAATTTGATCCATTGTGCCCTTTCCAGTCTGATTGTCAAAGCCTATATTTTTTTCTTTCTGGATGTTATTGATAAGCCTAGGTTAGCTCTCATTTAGCATTATTTGTTATGCTTAGTTGCTTGTTTCTCCTTTTCCTTCTCCTATACCTTTTTATTTTTTCTTTTCTGAACTGAAACACATTTCCTCTCTCTCCCTAACAGATTCAAGCCCCAGTAAGACAACAGCCAAAGGTTCAGACAACCCCACCTCCTACCATCCAGGGACAGAAAGTTGGATCTCTCACTCCTCCATCATCTCCTAAAACCCAACGTGCTGGGCACAGACGTATTCTCAGTGACGTAACCCATAGTGCAGTCTTTGGAGTCCCTGCCAGCAAATCAACCCAGCTGCTTCAGGCAGCTGCAGCTGAGGCCAGTCTCAATAAGTCCAAGTATGTAGTGCTGCTTCTTTATTCTTACCTTGTGGGCTATTCATAGGTGATGATTGGGATGTTCTTTGGAAAAGTTTGTGGGTGGTGGTGTGTGTCCGTGATTGGTAAGGAGCTGTTAGCTTGTCTGTAGCTTATACTGTAGTGATCTAAGAATCAGTTCCCAGAGCCTGAAGGCATAGCTCAGCAGTAGTCACACCAGCCAGTGTGGGCTGGTGTGCCCCAAGTGCCACCAACAAAATGTAAAGGAAAAAAAAAAAGGTTAATTTTCAAGTTGCCTATTTTTGCATTTTCTCATTCATTTCATGTTCCACAGTTTTCTAAACTCTCAAACAACCAAGTGTATCCATACTGAAAAACTCACATTGGCCGCCACTACGTACAGGCTGCTAGCTGGAACCCACTGCTTACTTCAGCAAGGCCTGGTGTACACACATAGGATGAGCCCGGGCTCACCCCATGCTCTCTCTGGGAACTGCAACTTTCCTGGGAGAGTGACATTTATCTTTCAATATCCATATTCAAGAATTCTTTTGACTCTTCCTCTGATAGAGCATTTTGCCTTGACCTTATATGAAGCATGTGTCACATGGTTTTATCATTAGTTATTAGTGTGTCTGGCTGCCTGGCCTGTGAGTTCTCCAAGACAGGGACCCTGTCTTAACCAAACTTTGTGATCCCAGTGATAGCTACCATGTCTGATTTTGACCAGTGTTGTTTTTTGTTTTTGTTTTTTGATTGAATAATTTTAGACTCTTACCTGTTTTGGAATTATGCATTCCCCAGTTAAAAAAAAATCTTTAAAAATCAAGAAAAATTAGAAGAAAACTAGACATACAAACATAATAATAGCAGCTATCTTTATTTCTTTTTAATTGTGATAGTGGTCTTTTGTTTGTTTTGTTTTTGTTTTACTATGCTGAGGATCAGACCCAGGTCTTTGTGCATGTTAGGCAAATACACTGCTGCTGTATACATCCCAGTCCAGGATGGTGGCTCTCAATGCAGGGTGGAAGACAGTGTAAAAAGACCTCAGTTCCAGTCCCCTTCAAGAGGCAGTTGTGGAAGATGTTATTGTGGTTACCACAGGATACACAAGTCTAAGGGCAAGTTGTATTGAGATCCTAAACTGAAAAGCTGTCACAGACAAGACTGGAAAACTAGGCAAGGAAAAGGAAGTAGTGAGGCCTGAAGGAAAGAAGATACTCATTTCACAGAGTAGAAAGGATGTCCATGGAAATAGTGAAGTTGTGGGGAAAAAAAACTTTCTAAGAAAAACCCGATGAAAAATAATGGCTTAACTCAGAAAAGAATTTGATCTCATAATGAAGAGAAAATTGTTGGAACCTTTCTTTTTGTTCAACTTTTATATGTCTTTTTATTTCATGGGGGTGGGAACCTATCTAGGTCTGCAACCACCACCCCATCAGGCTCGCCTCGGACTTCACAGCAAAACGTCTATAATCCTTCAGAAGGTTCTACATGGAATCCCTTCGATGATGACAATTTCTCCAAACTCACAGCTGAAGAACTGCTAAACAAAGACTTTGCCAAGCTAGGGGAAGGTGAAAAAAATCTTGTCTTTTTGTGATTCTTAGTTGTAAATTCCCAGTGCTAAGAAATAGGCAGGAATTAGAACAAATCTTAGCTCTAGGGGAATGTGCTTGTGAAAATGTGCCTTTCCCACAGTCTTAGCACAAGCAGCCACATTTTGAGCCCCTTTAAATTTTTTATTTCAAGATATGCACCCATAACAACTTTTACTTTTACCCTAGTGCTCTCTTATTTTATATATATATATATATATATATATATATATATATTTTATTATCAAACTGAATTACAGAGAGGTTACAGTTTCATACGTTAGGCATTGGATACATTTCTTGTCCTCGTCCCTCATTACCCTCTCCCCCCTCCCTCTTTCCCTTGTCTCTCTCTTTTTTTTTTTCCAGTCCCGGGACTTGAACTCAGGGCTTGGGCACTGTCCCTGGCTTCTTTTGTTGAGACACAGTGCCACTTCTGGCTTTTTCTATATATGTGGTGCTGAGAAATTGAACCCAGGGCTTCATGTATACAAGGCGAGCACTCTACCACTAGGCCATATTCCCAACCCAGTGCTAATCTTTTTATCTTCAGGAAGTCCTGACCTGTCATGGGAGGCAACATGGAGTGTGAGCATTAGGGAAGACATTTTTAGAGAAGACTCAGAGGCATGAGTCAGGACAGTGATCTCAAGCACTTTGGAGGGGCGTGGTGTACCTCTTCTTAATAGTAATGTTAAGTATATTAGCACTGTTGTACAAGCCAATCTCCAGAATTATTTTCATCTTCTGTATATAACTAGTACTCTGTCTCTCTTGATTGTGAATAATTTCATAACACAGTATGAAGAGTAGTCACAAGGTGCCCATTACCTCCCCATTTGTGGATTATTGCATCCAAGGCTTTGGCTGGGATGAACAAAGTGGTGTTTTGTCTTTTTAGGCAAGCATCCTGAAAAGCTTGGTGGCTCAGCTGAGAGTTTGATCCCAGGCTTCCAGTCAACCCAAGGTGATGCTTTTACCACTTCCTCATTTTCTGCTGGAACTGGTGAGTATGGCACACATGTGAGATATGTGGTTCACTGTTGAGACCGTCGCACTATTTTCCCTCCATACCATAGCTGTGGCCAGTTGTTAGGAACCACAGCTCCAGCAGTAACTGATCCCTTCCTGTGTTCAGAAGCTGTCCAATCAAAGAAAGGTAGAGGAGGATCTAGAATCACCTTGAATTAAAGTGGCAGGACGCAGGATTTGTTACCTCTAGTTTAGGACATAGGTTAAGCAAATTTTTGTTAACTGAGGAGCAACAATGGTGATCTCTTCTTATTTCTTAGGATCTTTGGAGGACTTGATTCTCTTCTAAGCTCTGATTAGTGCGTGCCTTAATAAGTATGTTTTAAATTACAGAGTAATAAATGCTTTCTGCCATTATTAATAAAAATTATACTTATTATTACCTAAAAATAAGTCATTTATAGAGAAGAAAGTTAAAAATCTCCCATGATTTCACCACTGAGAGCTAGCATAGAGATTTCATCCAAACATCTTGGCATTGAAATATTTTTAGGATTATAGATATCTTTGTGAGTCTCATGAGAGTTACAAATCTCAGTCACCAAAATATACATTTTGAACAACTTTAGGCCTTAGCTTAAGACTGATGTACTTTTTTTTTTTCCTGGTCAGTTGTGGGGCTTGAACTCAGGACCTGGGTTCTGTCTCTCAAGGCTAGCACTCTACCACTTGAACTACAGCTCCACTTCTAACTTTTGGTAGGGAAGACCTTCTTGCGTAGACTGGTTTGGAACTATGATTGTTAGATCTCAGCCTTCTGAGAAGTTAGGATTGCAAGCGTGAGCCACAGCACCAGCTCTTTCAGTTTTTGTTTTTTGTTTTTTTTTTTTTCAGATAGGGTCTCTTGTTTTGGCCTTAGACCATATCCTCATACATATACCTCCAGAGTAATTACAAGTGTAAATCACCATTCCCAGCCTAGAATGCTATTCTTAGATTGTATATTGTAAACATTCCCCACTTTGTCACTTGTACTTGCTGAGTTTGCTCGTTTGACCTCCGCAATCCTTAAAGTTTGTTATATTCTCTCCAGTTCTCACAGCTAAGGGGACTGAGGCATGGAGTCTTTTTTCCAGAGTTACCTACTAGCAAATAGAAGAGCTGGAACATTGACTCTCTGGCTCCAATCTCCTGTCTCAGGTTTTCTACCTTTTAATGAGGCAAATTTAATCATTGTCTTTTTCTAGGAAATCATTTGCAAGTTTAAGGTTTTAAAATTAAAATAGAACTTTACATGTCAATCTTTTAAAGTATGTTCTCTGTGTACAATTTTAATTGTACCAATTATGTCTTTCAAAGGTAATGCTTAGATATATAAAGGCCTACCTTCTTACTCTTTAGACTTGGCCTTTATCTTTTGATGACATTTTCCTGCCTTTCTTGGTGTTGCTGAGTATTATCAAAGTGAATATTTAGTAACATTTTGAAGATTCTTTTTTAAAAATCAAAATACTTAAAGACTATGAGTATTTTTCTCAATAAAAGCCATTTGGGGGCCAAATGGGAATGGGGAGAGCTAGATCATATCCAGGAATGCTGTTCCATATGCCAGTGTAAGGTACCCATAGTCTCCTTCCAGCAGCTCCTTGCAGTTGCCCCTCTTCTTTGAGAATTAAGTGCTTCTAGGTGTGTGTTTCCTTAGTAAAAAAAAAAAAAAAACCAACAAGTTTTATGTCATATTGTAGAAGTCATCATGATCTTAGAAGTCATCTTGTAATGTTACCATTTTTTAAGTCATTTGGCAGTTTAATATTAAGTAATTATAATATTTTTGTGTTATTTTTCACTGTACGTTTTGTCATCGTGTCTTGTGGACTTTATTTTATTTATTTATTTTTTTTTTTTTTAACCAATCTTAGGGCTTGAGTTCAGGGCCTGCGCACTATCCTGAGCTTCTTTTGCTCAAGGCTAGCACTCTACTAGTTGAGCCACAGCGCCACCTCTGTTTTTTTCTGTTTATGTGGTACTGATAAATCGAACCCAGGGCTTCATGCATGCTAGGCAAGCATTCTACCACTAAGCCACATTCCCAGGTGTCTTGTGAATTTTAAAGGCTTATGTTTGATGGGCCAAATGTCTGACTAGTTGTACCAAATGTGTAAACAGCTAGAACATTAGAGTGATGACCAGCTATGGTCCTGGGTATGATAGAGCTTTCTGGGAGGAGGGTCAAGGATAAACCTCGAGAGACTCTTCTTTCCTGCTACATCTTAGACATTTTAGCACAATGTTTGTCTCAGTATGGATTAGATGAAAGAATGAGAGTGATTGCTTTTGCCAATGCATAGAAAGAGCTGACATTCAGCAAAGGTTTCTAGCCATTGTCCATTTATCATAGCTAGCACTCCCAGTTTTAATGCTTAATTCTCAAATTTTCTCACATGATTATATTTCTTTATCTTCTTGACTGTTTTCTTTTTTGTGTGTTTGCAGTACTGAGGTTGAAGTTATAGCTTTGAGCAGGCCCGGAAATGCTCTATCCTTTGAGCCATGCTCGCAGCCATTTATTGCTTTAGTTTATTTCTAATATCACACTTTTGCCTGGGCTTGGTCTTGAACCTTGATTTTGAGATTGCCTTCATGCCCCCCTCACGTGAACTATTTTCTTACAGACTTGTTGTTTCACCTTTCTTCTCCCTTTATATTTACTTTGAAAGGCCATAGTGGCAGTATATTTTTTATAGGACTTGAAGGTCTAGTCACAAACACATTTGGAGAAAAATTATGATAGTAATGACATTGAGTACTTATTGCATCACTGTACACACTAGGCTTACTAAGTACTTTATTGTATGCATTATCTCAGGTGATTGTCACAACAGCTGACACAGGCAAAGTCACAGCTGTAGGATGACAGAGTAGAGATGTGTGCGTGAGCCCAGCTGAGAGGCTGTTGTTGAAACCATATCTCAGGAATCCTTTCAGTCAGTGATACCAACCTTTACAATATGTGTTCAAATACCCTTGGTTTATCTGGCGTTTGTCTATTAACATTTTATTTTCTTTCTTATTTGTGTGTGTATGAACCTTTCTTTTCCTGTATCACCTTCATTCTTTCCAAATGACACTGTATGTAGATCCCAGAAACTTGCCTGCCTTTGTTTGAAGTTTAGGATGGCACCATTTTCTGTAAATATTCTAATTATGCTCAGGTTGATTATTGATTTTAAACATTCTGACAGATCAAAAGGGAAGCTAAGCAAGAAATTTGATAATGGATCATGGAAAAGAACATAAACACTTGCTAATATTGTATAGTATTTATATCTGGAATTTTAGTTCTACATACTTTTTTTCAAAAAGATATATGTTTTATATATATATTTGTAATTTCCTTTTTTCCTTTAAATTTTATTTATTGTATCTCATTTTAAAACCTATCAGAGGGGCTGAGTGTCATAGCTCATGCCTGTATTCCTTGTTACTCATGATGCTGAGGCCTCAAAGTGTCTCATAAGCCCTTCCCCCTGCCATGCTGCCCACTGAGGGACACCCCTGTCCATCCCATCCTGCTGTCACATCTGGACATCTTCCCACTTGTCCTTCTCTATTATCACTGCTTCTTCCACATCTTGGCTTGGAGTTCTTGATGGGGGCAAGAAATTCACCCATTCCACATAGCTTCAATACAGTCATATTAGAGAGACAGAGATAGCCAGTGACCAAGAGACAGAAACAAGTAGATTTACAGATGGGGAATTTAATTCAGGCTTTTAACTATGGGCCTTTGGAAGACATGACAAACCCAAACAAAAGCTATGTGCATGTAAAAAATGCCAAAACCAAATAGTCTAGGTACAGTTATATAAGGTATCTCTGTTGGGATAAGTTAGATGAGGGAGTCACAGGACTCAACCTATAGCAACTCCCTGTGATTCTTTATTTTTTTTTTAAAGATGTTTTGTTTTAAGATAGCCTCTTGCTGTGTAGCCCTGGCGGGTTTCAAATCCACAGTCCTCTTGCCTTCACTTCCTGGGTGCTGGGATTATGGGCATAAGCCACTATACTGGCCTTGAATAAAACATTTTAAAAACATGCTTTTATGGAAAGAAAAATGAAATTTTAATTAAAGAGCAAGGCAAATACTGAAATTCAGTGTAGAGAATGATAAAGTAGAAACCAACCCACCTAAATTCTGATCATAGTTCTGCTGACCAGTCCCTGCTGATCTCTTAATGGGGCTCTTCGATTTCTTTTCTGAAAAATAAGAAAGTTGTGCTAGAAAATCCTAAAATCTTTTCAAGCCCTAATAGTCCGTAGGCATGTAAATGTCTCTAAGTTAAGTAGAGAGTAGATGCCAACAGTGTGTTAGATATGGTCTCCATATTAGGGCTCATCTAGCCCTGAAGTAGGTAAAACATAAACAGACACACACACACACACACACACACACGCACACGCACACGCACACACACACTCTCTCTCTCTCTCTCTCTCTCTCTCTCTCTCTCTCTCTCTCTCTCTCTCTCTCTCTCTCCTATTTCTATTTCTTCTTGTCTTGCCCTATATTATACCTTATAGTATTACAGGAAGATTTAGTCTCCAAAGAACCTCTAGGGGGTAATGGGCACACAGGAAGAAGCTGTACACATCCTAGTATATATATGTACTAGTGCCAAAATGTGTGACAGGGCCAATACTTACTGTAGACATTCTGAAAGAGATCCCTGTGTGCAGCAATATCCCTGGAAGAAGTAGACGTCCAAACATCAGAATATACAGATCTAATCATTCATTGCATCTCATATATGTTACACAGACCACGTTGTGTATCTCAGGGATATTTTATTATCATACTGTGTTGTTAGCAATCATTCCCCTTTATTCTGTCTGTTTGGACTTTGTAATTTAAACTGTTGAGTGATTAAATGGTAAATTCTCTAGGTGTTGGTAGCTCACATCTGTAATCCTAGATACTCAGGAGGTGAGATCTGAGCATCATGGTTTAAAGCCAGCCTGGGCAGGAAAGTCCATGAGACTCTTATCTCCAATTAACCAACCAGAAAACAGGAAGTGGCACTGTGGCACAAAGTATTAGAACACTAACCTTGAGCTGAAAGAGCTCAGGGACAGTACTCATGCCCTGAGTTCAAGCCCCTGAGTGATTCCCTCCTCCACAAAAAAAAAAGTACATTTGTCTAGATTCACATATGTTCTCTACTTTTCTCTTTTTTCTCTCCTGACCCTCTTTTCCCTTCAACTAACTCTAGCTGAGAAAAGGAAGGGTGGGCAGGCTGTGGATTCTGGAGTCCCACTTCTAAGCGTGTCTGATCCTTTTATTCCACTTCAAGTACCTGATGCACCAGGTAGGTACATAGGATTGATCTGAGGTCAAGCAGCCTGATTCTTATGTCCCACTGCCTCTGGAGAGTTCTGTTTTAAACACTCTATAAAAAGGATCTGTATTCCAAGTCCCAGTCAGAAGGGCTGTTGTCTGTTTTCATTGTCTCAGTAAGAGGAACAAACTTAGGAAAGATAATAAAATCAGTTTAGGTTAAACCGAATTATATTCCATAATATAATGGTGTTCCAGTTTTTATCCTTGATTGTGTTTATACTAACTTGAGGGCCATGTACTGGAAAGAACATTAGTTCAACATGATTACAGTAATGTCATGGTGGGACATATGTGTGTGATCAAGAGAACAAAGTATAAACAGTGGTCATCATCATGTGATAATGGTATTGGGGTGACCTGTCTAGTTCCTGTTTTCTATCATATAATTTTGTATTATAATAGAAAATACATAGTAAAAGTTGATAAGGCATGTGAATCAGGAGACCTGGGTTTCCTTCCAGGTTCTGCTACTACCTGAAACTCTTCTGGGGTTAGGCCATTCAGTCCGTGGATGAAGTTGGACTGTAGGAGTTCAGAAAGCCTTTCACGTTTACCAGGATTTTTAGTGAGCAGTATTAAAAGTAAGAAATGATTAATGTGCTCTGATTGACACAGCTTTTGAAATAGTAGTTGAATACTTTCACTTGGAGTGTTTGAATACTGTTCTCGTCATACTTTTGATGGGGGGCAGGGTGGAATAGGAATATGAGGAACAGGCAGGAAATAAATCTAACTTCTTAAAATCATCTGGGAGTGCTTTTGTTTCACTTTTCCTTTTTTTCTCCACTCTTAGCCCTTCTAGGTCTCTTGAGTTTAAAATGATAGGATTAGCTTGGCTTTTCTTCTGTCCCCAAATACTGTTTCATTGATTGTCCCAAGAATTGGAAGTGACTGTGGTATTCATATTCCTTTTTAATTTTTGTCTGTCATGGGGCTTGAATTTAGGGCTTGGGTGCTGTCCCTAAGCTCTTTTGCTTAAGGCTAGCACTCTACCACTTTGAGCCACAGCACCACTTCCTGTTTTCTGGTAGTTAATTGGAGATAAGAGTCTCACAGGGAAAGCCCCAGAGGGCTTTGAACCACAATCCTCACATCTCGGCCTCCCGAGTAGCTAGGATTCTAGGCATGAGCCATTGGCACCTGCTCCTTTTTAACTATTTTTAAGTTCAATGACATTAAGTACATTCAGCTTGTTTCATAATCATCTTCGCTATCTTCCCCATCTTCCCATGAAACTTCTTTCATCTTGTAAAACTGCAACTATGTACTCAAAAACTTCCATTTTCCCTCCTCCCAGGTGTGAATTTGACGGCTGTAGGTAACTCATAAAGGGAAATCGTATATTGTTTGTCCTTTTGTTTGTCTTTTTGTGACTGGCTTATTTCATTTAGTATAATTAAAGTTCATTATGCTAGAATATTCTTCCTCTTTTTTTTTTACTTTATTGTCAAAGTAAGTACAGAGGGGTTAGAGTTTCATATGCAAGGCAATGAGTACATTTCTTATCCAACTTGTTACCTCCTCCCTCATTTTTCTCCCCCCTCCCCCTTTCCCTCTCCTTCCCATGAGTTGTACAGTTGTTTACACCAAATGTTTTTTGTAAGTATTGCTTTTGGAATGGTTTGTCTTTTTATCCTTTGTCTCTAGATTTTGGTATTCCCTTTCCCTTCCCTAGTTCTAATACACATATATACAGTATCTAGGGTTCTAAAATCAGATACAGTGATAGCAGGGGTAAAACCACAGGAAATATCCTTCCTTTTTAAAGGTTGAATAATATTCCATTGCATATATACCACATTTTGTTCATTTGAATTTCCTTTGATGGACACTTTGTTTTCTTCCATCTTTTTTTTTTTGGCCAGTCCTCGGCCTTGGACTCAGGGCCTGAACACTGTCCCTGGCTTCTTCCCACTCAAGGCTAGCACTCTGCCACTTGAGCCACAGCGCCGCTTCTGGCCGTTTTCTGTATATGTGGTGCTGGGGAATCGAACCTAGGGCCTCGTGTATCCGAGGCAGGCACTCTTGCCACTAGGCTATATCCCCAGTCCGCCATCTTTTGACTATTGTCCATAATGCTTCTATGAAGAAGGATATACAAATATGTAACCTTATTTTAATTCATTTGTATATATACCCAGTAATAGAAATACTGGATTTACTTTTTGGAAGAACTTTCATGCTGTTTCTCACAGACACCATTTCACATTCTCACTAAGCAATGACAATTTTGAGAAGCTCTTTAGTTCTAATCTCTTATCAATATTCCACAAGACCAAACAGAAAAGCTTTCATTGTCCTATGAGTGCTACTTCCTAGCATTTATTCCTAGCATTTATTTAACAAAGAAAGAAAAAAAAGTGCTTCTTGGTTTTATTTATTTATTTTTTGATCCATCATTTTTTCAAATGTTACACAGGGAAGCTGTCTTCTTGTTAGTTTGTTTTTGATGCTTTTTATTTGCGTTTCTTTTTTTTTTTTTTTTGTCACCATGGACATTTCTTTTTGTTTTGTTTTGGTTTTTGTTGCCATGGATATTCCTTGTATAATCGCTTGCCTGAAGTCCTTCTCATTTCAACTACTGTCCTGTGATATTGAGAAGTCCAAAGTTAGTCATAATATGTGACACAGTAGGTCCTTTTACTCCAGAAGGTCGTATCTTTGTACAGATTTTGTTCTCTAAAGTCAACTGGGAATGATCTATGGAGCTTGACTTTTGCTTCCAACTTGAAGGTTTGATGTTTGTTTTCTCAGTGACAGGAACATTTTAATGACTAGATTTTCATTTTATATTTTTATTTGTGAGGTACAGTATGACATTTTTAATTAAAAAAAATTTTTTTCAGAGCCTGAGCACTCTCCCTGGCTTCTTTTTGCTCAAGGCTAGCACTCTACCACTTGAGCCACAATGCCACTTCCGGCCTTTTCTGTTTATGTGGTGCTGAGGAATGGAGCACAGGGATTCATGCATGGTAGGCAAGCATTCTACGACTAAGCCACATTCCCAGCGCAGTGTGACATTTTAATGTACATGTTCATTGTATAATGATGAGATCAGCCTAAGTGGCATATTTGTCACATCATAGAGTGACTAGATTTTAAAAACAGTGTCTCTCATCATAAGACTTGTGGATTTGTATCAGACTCTATGTCAGATAAGACACAAAGTCACAAAGCTGTAGCAGCCACATCATATTTTTGATAGGGCTCATATCAAGCTCTTTCATGTTGGTTAGCTTAGCTTGTTCTAGTCTTCATATTTTGTATTAGACCTAGAGTCAGAATGTCCCACAGATGTATATTATCTTGTGCAAGTAGACATCTGTTCTCCTTTTGTTCTATTTTAAAAGAGAATAGCAAGTTGTAGTACATCCTAGCCTCATGGCAGAAAGTAATTTTATTTTCTAACCTTAGACTGGTTTGTGAAAGGTTTATTACCTTCTTGACTTTGGGCAAGTTTTTGGTGCTGACACAGGCAAGTGGTAACCATTGTTATGATAGCATTTGAATAACTGAGACCATCCCCTTACTAGGAGCCTCCTGCAGATTTATTTTATGAGCATGCCCTCCCTCTTGCACAGTGGGTGGCCTGTGCTGTCACTCCTGGTTCTCTGCCTGCTCTTCCTCTACACTCTCCTTTCTCCCACATTTCTCCTCATAGAGGGCAGTCTCCCTTGGGAATTGTGGGAATCAGGGTATCAAAAGCCTCCTTGTCACCCATTCATATGTACTGAGTGAGGGTTCTGCTTTGTTGGATAAACATCCTGGCTATTAGAATGTGGTGCTACTTAAGCTAATGGCAGGAATTTCATCAGAACCTTTTGTTGTCTTAGGACAAACTTCATTCATTCATTCATTCACTCATTTATGCATGCAGGCATGCATGTATCCCAGTCCTGGGGCTTGAATTCAGGGCCTGAGCACTGTCCCTGGCTTCTTTTTGCTCAAGGCTAGCACTCTGCCACTTGAATCACAGCACCACTCTGGCTTTTTTCTATATATGTGGTGCTGAGGAATTGAAACCAGGGCTTCATGTATGTGAGGCAAGCACTCTACCACCAGGCTATGTTCCCAGCCCCTAGGGCAATCTTCAGACAGGGGCATATCTATAATTGTGTCAATGGCCCAGTGTAGTGGCCCTAAACAGCCACCATGGGCCCTGTTTAATCTGCCTGTCTAACTTAGAATTATGATACCAGTGAATATGAGTATGGTCCAGATGCTCATTATCTCTGAATCCTTTAGGTGAGGCCTTGTTGCCCTAAGATCATTTTCCCTAACAGCGACATGGAAGTTCATCTATCAGTCTTGTCCTTCCTGAATTCTAAGGTGAATTCTAAAGTGCTGAATGTCCTTTGCTCTACAGAAGAGAATGGCTCAGAGCAAAGGACACAGGCACAAAAGAGAGACAAATTCCAAGCATTTATCCTGCTGTTAGGACATTTGGAGGCCCAAGTGAGGAATTGGTGCTTTTTAACAGAAGCAGTTTCTAATTACCTTATACACCAAGAACTTAGAAGCTTATAAATCCATTAAATTGTTAAATGCAGATACTTTAAGCTACTGCTTTTTCAAACAAATACTTTAGTTTAACTTGAAAAGTCATGTACAACCTCAATCTCCTTGAAATGGAAATATGAGCTCTAAATTTCCTCCTGTGATATTCTGTGATTCATTATTTTGCTGTAAGCTAATGTTCTATGTTTAGTAGGTTAAAGGTAAATCGAATGTGAGATCAGAGCTAAAGGAATTGTTCTGGCAGTAATCATAGTATAAATGTGTTGTGCAGTATGATAAGTCTGTTGTCTTCTGACACCCCTTTGTTTTGTAGCTAAAATCACCAATAGTAATCCATCCTCAGGCTTAAGAGAATTTTGTAAAATGAAACTGTAGATGGAACCCTAGGCCAGGTTCCCTTTGAGGGGGTTAGAAATGGGACCTTGTAAAAAGTGACAGTTAAAAATACCTCAGTTACACTTACCTTTATGCCATCAGCTTTGAACAGGAAAGTAAGATTAGGTAAATTTAGGGCTAATCAACTTTGTATCACCAGTTTTTAGACAGTGATTAACATTCCTGTATGCAGAGATAAGCAGGAATCTGACCCAAAGTGAAGGAGACAGATACAAAAGTAAAGGCTTTTATCCTGTTTTCAGTTACTTTGTGGGCCCAAGTGAGTAGTTTCTAAATACCTGTCCTATTACCACAGAATAATTATGAATCCAGGGGCTGGGGATATGGCCTAGTGGCAAGAGTGCTTGCCACATTATACATGAAGCCCGGGTTCAATTCCCCAGCACCACATATATAGAAAATGACCAGAAGTGGCGCTGTGGCTCAAGTGGCAGAGTGCTAGCCTTGAGCAAAAAGAAGCCAGGGACAGTGCTCAGGCCCTGAATCCAAAGACCAGGACTGGCAAAAAAAAAAAAAAAAAAGAATCCAGCACGTCACAGGTGCATAGTAGGCAGATATAGGACATGATATTGAAATTGACTTAGATGAGGCTATTGATTCTCTAGGGACTGCTTATTACAAATTAAAAAAGAGACTGAAACATAAGTCTAAGAAAGTAGATAGCTATATAAAAACTGTAAATGTGTATGGCAAGCATTATTTTTCATAGCTGAGAACTGGAAACAACTAAATGTCTATCAACTAGTAAATAGATCAACAAAATGTGGTATATCTATACAATGGAACACTACTCAGATATAGGGAACAGAACAAACAATTGATTCATGCTACAACATGGTTGGCTCTCAGAAACATTATGCTAAATGAGAGAAGTCAGACACAAAAGACTGTGTACTGGGGGCTGGGAATATGGCCTAGTGGCAAGAGTGCTTGCCTCTTATCCATGAAGCCCTGGGTTCGATTTCTCAGCACTACATATATACAAAAAGGCCAGAAGTGGCACTATGGCTCAAGTGGCAGAGTGCTAGCCTTGAGCAAAAAGAAGCCAGGGACAGTGCTCAGGCCATGAGTTCAAGCGCCATGATATGAGAGAGAGAGAGAGAGAGAGAGAGAGAGAGAGAGAGAGAGAGGAGAGAGAAGAGAGAGAGAGAAGAGAGACTGTGTACTGGTTGGTTCCATTTAAAATGGAAAATCTAGAAAAGGTAAAACTGTAGGGACAGAGAGCAAATCTATTGTTACCGAGGTCTAGAGTGTGTATATCAATCCTGGGGCTTGAACTCAGGGACTGGGCTCTGTCCTTGAGCTTTTTTGCTCAAGATCAGTGCTCTACTACCACTTGAGCTACAACTCTATTTCCCAGCTTTTTTTATGCTTAATTGGAGGTAAAAGTCTTATAGACATTCCTTCTCAGGCTGGTTTGGAATGATGATCCTCAGATCTCAGCTTCCTAAGAGGCAAGGATTATAGATGTGAGCCACCAGCACCCAGCAAGAAAGAAGAATTCACTGTAAAGGAGCCCACAAAGGATTATGGAGAGTATTTGAAATGTTTATGTCATCATTTCAGTGGTGGTTATATGAATGCATACATTTGTCAAAATTTACCACATGGCACAATTAAAATTAGTGACATCTATCATACATCAACTACATCTCAAACACAAGCAAATAACAAACTTAAGGCAGCATCTTGAACTCTTTTTTCCCCCCCATTCCTGGGTCTTGAGCTCTGGGCCTGGGCGATGTCCCTGGGCTCCTTTTGCTCAAAGCTAGTGCTCTACCACTTGAGCCACAGCACCACTTCCAGCTTTGTCTGTGACTAATTACAGATAGGGGTCTTACAGACTTCCTTGCCTGGGCTGGCTTCAAACTGTGATACTCAGATCTCAGCCTCTTGAGTAGCTAGGATTACAGGCATGCACTACTGGTACCTGGCTCAACATCTTGAATTCTTTTTTTTTTTTTTTTTTTTTTTGGCCAGTCCTGGGCCTTGGACTAAGGGCCTGAGCACTGTCCCTGGCTTCTTCCCGCTCAAGGCTAGCACTCTGCCACTTGAGCCACAGCGCCGCTTCTGGCCGTTTTCTGTATATGTGGTGCTGGGGAATCGAACCTAGGGCCTCGTGTATCCGAGGCAGGCACTCTTGCCGCTAGGCTATATCCCCAGCCCAACATCTTGAATTCTTAATGGCTTACAAAGTGATCACTTCACTTGGGAAAATAGTCATTTAAAAATATTGAATTTGGGATACTTGTTAACAAAGTCCTAATGGTATTCATTTTATGATGAATCTATACCACTGATGAATCTTTTGGCCCTAAAATGTATTTGCCTAGAAAAGAGTGAATGTTTTACCTGCTTTCATATCTCATTGCATTTTTGCTTTTTCTTTACTTCCCTGCCTGACCTAGAAAAATTAATTGAGGGACTCAAGTCTCCCGACACTTCTCTTCTGCTCCCTGACCTCTTGCCTATGACAGATCCTTTTGGTAGCACTTCCGATGCTGTAATTGGTAAAGTCAACATCTGTTTCTTCAGTCCTGCATGATGTGCATGTTTAGTTCCTACTGCTAAGTGCCTGCCGATGAGATCCTTAGCATCTAGCCCCTGGGAGGGAGTGGAAGTGTTCTGAAGCCTGCTGAATGGAAATCAAAGCTGTTTAATTTCACTATCACTCCACGTAAATGAAGTGTTTCTCTCTGTTTTCTGTGGACACAGCACTGTAACATTTGGCTTTTTTGGTAATCATGTGATTTCTCAAGTGAATTTATAATGAATGAGGAAGAATGTGGAGAAATTCAGTTACAAAAACTTGATGGCCCATTTTCATGTGAGCCTCACCTTCATTGAAATTAATGGGATTTAATAGATTCTTCTTTAGAAACACCCTTTGTGTACCAAGGATCAGTAACAGAAAGTACTATACCCAGTGGTCAGGTCCCAGAATTAGAATCTAAATGATTGGTCTGCTTACTCATTTATGTTTTCCTGTGTTTCATCATCAAGGCAGGCAAAACCTACAGATTGTCCAAGGCCTTTTTACTCTGGAAGAGTTTGTTAGGCTTTAGACACAAAGTCTCAGAACTCTTGAGTCATGACACTACCAAAAGATAGGCCTCCAACTATGAGATACCGTGAGCTAGAGACTACCTCCCCCAGCTACATAATGGATGGACTTTGGGATGGATTGGAAGCTTTTGCATTAGATTAGAGGATGGATTTGAGGATATTTACCCCAAGTTTGTTCCTTAAGAGCAAAGTTATCAGAAGAAATTAAGATACCTTTTAGCCAAATCTATTCTACCATGGAGGAGATTTGCTGCTTTGAGTAGCTTGCATACCGTATTTATCTATTAGAGCTGGTAATCACTAAACTGGCACAGTGATTAACCTTGCATATTCATGCTCAATCAGTGAAACCGGGCCTCACCAAGCACAGAAATGAGGTCAGCTACTCTTGATTTACTTTTTGCTTGAAATTGGCATTTTAGAGAACTGTAGAGGAGAGATGCCATAGAATGTCCTGAAGAGCCTTCTGACTTTCTTTCCCTTACCTTTTCCTCCCTTTCTTAATGCCTTGTTACAAAAGAAAAAGCTGACGTTGCTGTTGAGAGTCTCATACCAGGACTGGAGCCTCCAGTTCCCCAGCGCCTCCCATCTCAGACAGAGTCTGTGACCTCAAACCGCACAGGTCAGTCACACAGCTCTGCAGCTTAGGACTGAGTGATCCTTCAGAGCTAGATGCCACCTATGCAGAATAAACCTGGTTATAAGTTCCTCCTAGAGTGAATGCTCTAAATTGTTCTTCCAGCCCCAGCCTCTGGATGTTGAGTACATGATCCTGACCCCTTGCTAAGGAACTTTACACTTTTTTCCCCCAGTCCTGGGGCTTGAACTCAGGGGCTGGGCACTATCCCTGAGCTTCTTTTGTTCAAAGCCAGCACTCTACCACTTGAGCCACAGCGCCATTTCCGGCTTCTTCTATTTATGTGATGCTGAGTAATCAAACCCAGGGCTTCATGCATGCTGGGCAAGTACTCTATCACTAAGCCACATGCCCAGAACTTTACACTTTTTAAGTCATATTTTTCTTTTTTTTCTGAGAAATTCTTCTTTTAATTTTTTTCATTTCTTTATTGTTAAAGTGATGTACAGAGGATTACAGTTTTATACGTAAGGCAGTGTATACATTTCTTATCCAATTTGTTACTTCCTCCCTCATTTTTCTCCTGCCTCCCGCCTCCCCAGCCTCTCCCTCCCCCATGAGTTGTACAGTTGGTTTACGCCATATAGTTTTGTAAGTATAGCTGTTGGCATTGGTTTGTCTTTTTTTTCCTTTGTCTCTAGATTTTGGTATTCCCTTTCCCCTCCCTAGTAGATGAGTGGATCAAGAAAATGTGGTACATATACACAATGGAATTCTATGCCTCTATCAGAAAGAATGGCATTGCCCCATTCATAAGGAAATGGAAGGACTTAGAAAAAAATCATACTAAGTGAAGTGAGCCAGACTCCAAGAAACATGGACTCTATGGTTTCCTTTATTGGGAATAATTAGTACATGTCTAGGATAATCCTAGCAGAAGATCATATGAACACATAAGATGATGCTAAGCAAAATGAACTCCAAGTTATGTAAACAAGTGGTTTCTTATTGTTGTTATTTTCAACATACCATGTGAAATTATGCCCTTTTTCTTTTGTCTTTCCCATGGCTTTACCCCTGATGTCACTGTAACTGATTTTGGTACCCTGGATATTGTATATACACGTATTAAAGCCATATTTTTCTTAGTGTAATCTCTGGGCCTGCCTTGGCAATGGGATTTCTTTTCCTAGCATGCATAAGTCCCTGGGTTTAATCACCTGCACCTCAAGAAGGAAACCAATACTCTTTTTACTGGTGACAGGTTTCCTCTGTCTTGTTAATGAAAGAACTCCTCTTCTCATCTGTACAGCTGTGTTAACCCTCCAGACTGCTGCGAGGCTTTCCTGTCTGTCAGTACCAACACTTTCTGGGGGAGTTCATCTCTTGTCTGTTGACATTCTTTTTCCAGCATAAGGCTTTCATTAGCTACAGGGAATTCATAGGCAAAGTTGAATTCTTGCTAGGATCCAGTGTTCCATCTACCCTAATTTCAAAAATTTGTCTTGAGTTTTGTGAAAAGTTGGGAATCCGCAACTTTCCATAAAAACAGATCTAGTAATGGTTATTTGCCTTGAGTCCATAATTACTTTGACCAGTGTCTAATTATCTGACTTGGAATAGAAACAGACATTTAGGGAGCATGGCAATAAATTTATCCAGGTAAAAAAAATTGCCCCCAATAGTGTTTTTTTTTCCTTTGCCCTCACTTGGGTGTTTCTTCTAGAAAACCATCTCAGAAAACAAATGCTTAAAATTTGGGTTATTTCTTCCCTCTATTCTTTATTTTCTGTGTGTGCCAGTCCTGGGGCTTGAACTCAATGCCAGGGCATTGTCCCTGAATTTATGCTCAAGGCTAGTGCTCTACTCTTTTTTTTTTTTTTTTTTTTTTTGCCAGTCGTGGGTCTTGGATTCAGGGCCTGAGCACTGTCCCTGGCTTCTTTTTGCTCAAGGCTAGCACTCTGTCACTTGAACCACAGCGCCACTTCTGGCCATTTTCCGTATATGTGGTGCTGGGGAATTGAACCCAGGGCTTCATGTATACGAGGCGAACACTCTTGCCACTAGGCCATATCCCCAGCCCCCATAGTGCTCTACTCTTGAGTCAGAGCTTCACTTCCCACTTTTCAGTGGTTAATTGGATATAAGCATCTTACAGAGTTTAGTGCCTGGACTGGCTTCAAACTACTATCATCAGATCTCAACCTCCTGAGTACCTAAGATTTATAGCTGTGAGCCACCTGTGCCCAGATTTTTTCCCTCTGTTCTTTAACTTGAAAGCAAATTATGTGTTCAAAGAAGCAATTCAAATTTAAAGAATATTTAAGTGGTATTTTCAATGGGAAACTGGTAGTTTTCCAAGGTACTGTTTAATCTCATCACAGTTTATAAAACAGGTAGTTCCAAAATCTCACTGTATAGCCAGTCACTAAACCCTAATTACAAAGTCCTTTTTCCCTAGTAATAACTGCTGAGAATTGGCTTGTTAACATTTTACTGGTGTTTAAGTCACAAACCTGTTTAACAAGCAACTTGTAAACTAAAAATTATTTCATGTATGTAAACGTTAGAGCAATCAAGAAGTACCTGTTTATATGCATTAAAATTTAGAAAGCTTTTCATGTTTCTTTTGATTTTCTTTCTCTGGCATTTACTTGTATGTATAAGCTATAAACGCAGACACTTCAAGGCTGAGACCTAATCTCATGGTATTGTTGTGTATGTCATTTAATGCCCTCATTGACCTGGAATGCTGTTAACTGGACTCAGATTCTCTCACTGGGGAAGATTCTCTGCTTGACTGTTCTCTGCTTTCTAACCCTACTGCTGACCTTCTGGAAGAGTTTGCCCCTATAGCAATCTCTGCTCCTGCCCACAAAGGTAAATTCTTTCTTCTTCTAAGGCATACCATGTACTCCTGGGAGAGAATTGAGGGACTTCTGAGAGCTTCCCTTACCATAAGTCCTAGGACATGTTTGAAATCCCTGTTTATATAAAAGCGTTACTTTGTACTCCTAGCCACTGTATAATACCTCTCAGAATATCTACTAAGCCTTAGGCAACAGATTGATGAAGGTATTATTTTCTGACAAGAACCTGAGTACAGTATCCCAGGAACCTTTTATAGCCTGGTTCCTTAACAGCCAAGCACTGACTGTAGTTATTAATATGATAAAATCTAATTCAAGGGCTGGGATGTTGCTCAGTGGCACACTTCTTGCCTGGCAAGTACAATGTCCTGGATTCAATCCCCAGTATCAAAAAATAAAAGAGAAAAAAATCTTAATTCAAGGATTTTGAGTACTGATGGTCATAATAAAGAAATTAAGTATTTAAATACCAGTCTCCAAAGACTGAACTTGTGAAAGTTCTATTTTAGTTCACCTTTAGGTCATGATTGATCATTGAGTTTCTCTTTCTAATCTACAATTTTTACTTCTTAGTCTTAGATTGGTATTGGTTGGGAATTTTGCTGCCAAAGGAAGCTTGAACCAAGTTCTGTGCAGTAAGAAGTGTGTGATAGTGACAAGTGCAATGCCTGGCATACTACACATAGGCATTTACTGAACTTATTTCTGTGCTTGAGTAGTGAAGAAGTTTTGTAGATCTCTAGAAAAGGAATAGTGAAAGCCTTTTCTGAAGGGAACTCAAGAAGTAAGCCTCTAGCAATGACTAAAAATAATTAAGCTTATGCTTTATAGTGGTATAATAGCTGAGTTTTTGTGTTTACTCCTGAGGACACTAAAATGAAGTTTGTATAGAGTATAGTTATGTCTTAGCAGGAGTGTGTCAGCAGCAATGTGTAATTACAGAAGAGCTTGCAAGATAGCAAGATAGCACTTGCTGGAAGGTGGCTTTAGTTAGGATAGAGAAGAATATTCTAACAAATTTCTGCTAGAGTGCATGTGATCTTATGCCCCAGAATTCCCTAAGTTCTTTGAAAGTTTTTTTTTTTCCATTTATAGAGCAGAAGTACTTTGTTGGCTTTGTACACAATGGCTATTTCTCTTCTGTTGTTGTTGATTTGAAGGGGCACATAAGAAACTGGTGCTGGGGATTGTACTCTGAGCCTCACATGTGCTAGATATACACCCTCTGCTGTGCCTGCTTCTTAACCAACTGCTTGTTTTCTTCTCTTCCTGCATACCTTGGCTTTGAATTTTTTAACTTGGTTAGCCAAGCCACCTTATTAGCCAATAAAAAAGATAAATGACCTGTTCCAGTGCCTTTGTCAGTGAAGTTGGAAAGTTACTTTACAATTACAGTTAATGATTCTCTACTTAGTAGGGAGAATTCTTCCCAAATCCATCTCCTAGTCATTTATGAAAGTCTTAACATGGCCATTCTGATGCCTGTTTTCCAGTTTCACTACTTTCATTTCAACTCTTAAAAAATAAGCACTTTCACCTTTAAGAACAACATTGATTGTTTTTTGGTGGGAACTTTGTGTCTCTTTCCTGTTCTCTCATTTGTTAATCTCTATCTCTGTTGTTTCTGCTTCTGTGCTTGCATTCTGTATTAAGCTGCAGAAGATAGTAATCTCATCTCAGGTTTTGATGTCCCTGAGGGCTCCGAAAAGGTGGCAGAAGATGAGTTTGACCCTATTCCCGTACTGATAACCAAAAACCCACAAGGTAAGAAGGAGGTTGGGGAAAAGAGAAGAGCTTGACATCAGCTTTCATGGAAATAGTGATGTACTTAACCTGCACGGTGGTAGTGAGCATCACCATCTATCTAATGGAGGGCATGGAATGACACGTATTGCAGACTGGACCAGTGTAGATAGAGCCAGAGATATGGAAAGTGGAATTTTAACACCTGAGTGAAGATTGTGTTTGTTTGGAAAGAAGTATTAATAGTTTGACCAAAAGTTCGTTTTTTTTACAAAGTTATCAAGTCAAAAAGGTGATCTTCAGTCAGTAAAAACATGAAGGTATATATCAAAAGCACTTAACATTTTTATCTTGATTATAACACTCTGTAATAACTATTCTTCCCAAACAGATTAACAGTGGTATCAGCCACATCTTTTTGGACATTTATGGAGCATGGTTATTCCTCTTTGATGGATTAAAAATTTTTGAACATGGCATAAACACTGAATTGCCATAGGACCATCTACTTATTTTCAAAGCATGTTCTTTTTGTAGAGTCTTAATAACTAAAAGCAAAAATTGATCTTTACTTTTAACAGGGAAAATAGCTTGATGTTAACAGAAATTCTCAGGCAAAATATGTATGGGTTTGAAAGCTTGTAGTAACTTTGCGAAGTGTCCTGCTCATTCTCTAGTGTGAAAAGTGCCTGAGCTTCTGGTGGGAGGTGGTGGTAAATAGCTAATTTTTATGTTTAAAAATCAACATGCAAGAGTTTGCAAATATAAAATGTTGCTTCTGTAGTTTTCTTTTTTGTTTTTTCTTTCTGTTTCTCCTCTGCTTGCTCTGCACATCTAAACCTTAACCCTCTGTGTTTTGTACTGAATTCCTATCTCTCCACTTCCAGGTGGGCACTCTAGAAACAGCAGTGGGAGCTCTGAGTCCAGTCTTCCCAACCTAGCCAGGTCTTTGCTGCTGGTGGATCAGCTCATAGACCTGTAGCGGTGACCCAGTAGCAGATGCAATTCTGTAACGTTCCTACCGTAATCTAACAGTTTCATTACGGAGTTATGAGAAAATGATTTTTTAAATTCTGCAAATAAGGGGCCCATTAGCCCTTTCTCCTACCTTTGCCTTCTCCTATAGAAATGATAAGGAAAGAAAATCACTTGGCCCTCCAGATATATTCCTTGGCCAGTTCCTCCCTGTTAGTTTGCTGTGCTTACTCATTGCCCTTCTTCAATAGCATTATCCTAAATCAAGCACTAGATTCCATGAGCTTCACCTCTGCTGGAATTGGACTCCACCAAAAGCTTAATTGTAATTGAACCGACACGCTTGTCTCATTCTTGCTAGGAATGGCCTCCCAGATCAAATCCTCCCTGCCCCTGCCCCCTTGGCCAGTTGTGGATGAATGTGTTTCCCTGCATTTACTTTTTAATCTTGATGAATTATGAGGATATAACTTCAGCTTGTTTTGACTCCAGGCAGTAGCCTGGAGACTAGTGTATGGTTTAAGAGAGGGTAAAACTGACCCGTTATATGTATTTGAGAAGAGAAATAGAGGCCAGTCCTAGCCAACCAATTTTGACCTTGTTTGACCATAGACTTAGCTGAGGGATTTTTACACCCCACGCAACCTGCTCAGCATTCGTCCAGCTTTCTGGCTTCCATTGAATCGTGATTTCCCAGATCTGGAGACATGACTGCAAGTACTTGAGATCCTTGGATACAATGTGTATGTTGTACAAATCCTAAATATTACCATTCCTCTTCATGTTATCTGGCCCATGCTGGGATTTCAGAATTAGACCAAAACAAAGACAGTGGTGGTAATATGATACCTTTTATTAGAAGACTTTTCACTTGGGCGGGGCGGGGGGTGGATGGGAAAGGGAAGGAATTGTAGCAGAAACAGATGTATTTTTCTTGTGATTTTTATTTTGATTCAAATATTGTAAATTGTGTATAAATGAAGACACTGAATAGTTCTGTTCCCACTTGGCGTTTCAAGTCCAATATCAGGTGTCTGTACAGGGTTTCGATCTCTTTCCCTTGTGTAACCACACAGCAATCCTACAGTGTAACATAGGGAATTATTTTGAGTAGAGTACGTGTCTTGCTATAAGCTCTCAGCAAGTCCTCTGTCTCTGTAGATAAGCATGTTGTTTTTTTCCAATAATCAGAATTATGTGTACTGACCAGCTGGGCACAATTTGACTGTAGCTACTTTACTTTTCTTTCTCTCTGGTGTTTAAATTGATGGCTGCAGAATATGCTCAATTGGTTTCCTTGGCTTCGTAGATTAAAAAAAAAAATCAAAAAGATAGTTCTTCACTAACCTTAGACTACTGTTTATATGATAAATAAAGGCCCCTGCACTGACATTGACTACATGCCTCATGGTCACCCTGTGTATATGTTTAAAGTGTATTTTATTTCCTTACATGGAAAGCACTTTTATAAAATCACCCCTTTGAACAGAAGTGGGCACAGAGAGAACCCTCTTGTTCTCTTCTTCAAGTGCCACTGTCTGTGGTCAAAAGGGAAATCCTTAGTTGATCAGATTTGTACAAATAAAATCCCAAATCCATTGGCTTGTTGGCTATCTAGTACTTTTGTTTCTTCCTCACATTTGCACTTTAAGGGGAGGAGGGGGGAGAAGTTTAGCAGCAACGAGAGCCTGCAACCACTGTAGTTTGGAGGGCCAGCATCGCAATGTGAGAGCAGCCTATGAAAAGCATTGGAGAAATGTCTGACTCAATCGTCCTCTGACTTTAACTGTTTCCTGTGCTGGCTGAAACTAATGAGCTAATGAGCTCTCCCAAAGTAAGAACAACACAAGTTTCCTGCCCATGAAAAGTTCTCTGTGGCTGGCTAGCAGTGGAAATAGGACTCGGTTTACCCCTTTATGGACAGGAAAATTGCTGCAGATTAGAATTATGTTCTTTTCCTGGCTATAGAAAGAATGTATAAAGTAATGAGAGAAATGTTTATTTTTAAATAAGGATAATGTTTAGTTCTATGTTTTCATATTTGATTTTTTCACACGTTAGAAATATAATGAAATATCTAGTTTCTCAATTTAATTGAAACTTTAAAGAGTACAGTTTAGAAATTAGATAAGTGTCTCTCTATACTTCCTTTTATGCATTACCAGTAATTACATTGAGATAGATTATCTAGACTTTTGGCTCAATAAAGCTTAATGGAGACAGTTAATGAAAATGAACAGACATGATAGTGAGAGAAGCCTGGGGAAGATAATGACTAGAAACTATCTTGGATTTTTTCTTCAGGAGTAAGGCTCCAAAGGGGAGAACTGTTTTGTTTGGTAAATACTCGTGTATTTACCAAATTACTCAGGTGATTTAGTGAACTGGGCCTTCCTTAGTTTGTGGCATCATCTCAGCTAAAAGAGTTCATGTGAGATTCATATAGTATATTAGTAATTTATAGACCTGTAGGGCAACAGACTGAGCTGAGCTACAAGAGACCTTAGAGACCATCTGCTAGTCCACAGACTTCATTTACAGGGTGGGACCTGAGCTGATTAAGTGAAGGTGCTGAGAAAGGAGTCCTGGTGAAGGTGAGAACACCTCAGATTTCATCTTGATCTTGCCCAGACTCTGAGTGATCTTCAGCAGACTGTTTGCGAGATGGGTTTGGACTGCATGGTCTTTTAGATTATAGAAGCCTAGGGTCCCAAATTTGTATTGTTATGTTTAGAAGGACTATGAGGGATTTATATAATCCTGATGTTCTTTATCTTCTTGATTCCTGCTATTACTGTAGAATTCTCCAACATTGACATGTCAGAATTATAATGTACTTTTATGAACCTACTTGTTCTTTCTTAGTTACCTGAATAAAAGCCTAAATCATCACAAAGTTTTGGATATAGATTTCCCCTTTATTAATAACACACACATACCTATTCCAATAGAACAGTACCAGAAGATTTCTATTCTTTTGAAATGTTTGATCAGGGATCTGCTTATAAACTATAGGCGAATATTATCTGCATGTTCTTTTTTGGTTTGCTTTGCTTTATAGCATTTGAATGAGATAATCGAATTCAATTTTCTGTTTTCCTAAAAATACATTTTCTTAGAGGAGATAAGACTCAAAACAGACAAATAAATGTGATTAATAATCATTGTAATTAATTGTTTCTTTCACAGACCTAAACAGAATTTTTTCTTCTAATTGGATATTATTCCTTCAAAGGTATCTGATTTTGCTTAGGATGCTAATATCTATCCTAATGATGTAGCCCAGCATCATTTAAATTATATTTTAAACTTTTATCTTTAGACATAGTATCAAGGAAGGCAATATACACAAAGTCAGTTTTATTATCTAATTTGTATGTATTTCATTATCTGAAAATATATTCTCCTTCTCGATCTGCTTTTTTCTACCACTTTCTGCTTCTGAGTAATGCTGAGCTATTCCCAAAAAGCAAAAACACTCCAATAAAACAGTAAAAATCCACACATTTTCCAGAGAAAGTGAACATTTTCCAACAGAAAGTGAACATGATTAAGCTTAATTTCTTTAATACATTAAGTAAAGGAACTTGTATGTGTCCTTGGTCTTTATGGTGTAGAAAATGCAAAGACATGAATTTAAAACTATTTCTGAAGTGCTGTCACTTTGTTTCATGTCATTCGATATTGGACATGGCTTTTTCTCATTAGAATTATAGAACTTAAGTCACTAATAATTGGAGAAAACCTCAAGAAAAGAATCTATTTTTCTCAAGAATAAAGTTTCCTGTTTTGCTTTAATACTGATTTCCTTCTCTACTGAGAGGTAATTGGTCATTTTGATTCGTACTAACATAAACCTTCCCCAGATCAGGAATGGTTATCTTTAGTACTGCTAGGGAAATAAGAGATTCCGGTTTAGCTGAACAAATAAATAGAAATCCTGAGCCAAAATAAAATCTCTTGTGATAAGATTTTTCTGTGATTTCTAGGAGTCTTTTAACTTTAGTCTGTAAGATTATCAAGGTCCAATACACGGACTTGGAATTTGGGGATATAATAATATTTGATGGCATTACATAATATATGTAATTTGCTGATTTACATAAATTAGAGGCTGCCTGGCAGAATACAAAAATTACATTTAGAAGCTATCTTGTATTTCTCTCTAGAGACTAATTTTACCAATACAAAATTAGCCCTCTCCCCCCGGAAATGTTCATCAAGTTGTATGTGCTTGGGTTTCTTGAACTGCAGTGAATTCCAGATATTCAGGTCAAATAATCTGTAACAAGATCCTATTTAGTTTCTCATGTGTTTCCTTTCACTAAGGTGGGGGAGGGAGTCTCCTTAGGGGAATGCTAACCTATGCAAACAAAGTTATCAAAAGGTGATAATTGCTAAATAGAAGACACTTGCTTGGTTCCCACTTCCATGTAGTGTCCTGAATTTAATTAGTTGTTCGTTTTTTTTTTCCTGTGAGCATTCTACTCCACCTAATACCCTCCCCTTTGTCACTTGGATGTATGTTTACCATAGGACTTTAATCTCTCCTCCCCAAGAGGACAGAGAGATGTATATGAAGTATCTTGAACAGTACAAATGTGAAATTTGAACATTGCTTTGCAAGTATTGTATAAATGACAAATGTGTAAACACATTTCTTATGTGAACATACAGAGGAATAAAGACTTCTATCTGTTCAAATGACATGATGTTTAGAAATGTAAGTAACAAAGTAGTTGCTTGTTTTCCTAAGCTGAAAACCCACTTTTGCAGAAAGAATTTAAACACATTGTTGAGTGGCAGTAAGTACAGTGGACATATGTGAGAAATATACTAGCGACATTATAATGAGTCATGGCCAAGAATAAAACTTCTTGTAGTCTAAACAGAATGACATACCTGTGAGCAAACTTTGGCCAGACCTGAGGTTATAAAATGAGGCCCAGATTTGAAGTTACCCTCAATTTATTCCATACCCAAGCCAATTTAATTAAAGATTGTGCGTTGGCAAGAGCAGTGTTGTGCCCAGCAAGAATTTGCTCATTTAATTGCCCCCTGGGTTTGAGAGACACAGCATCACCAGACAGTGCTGGACTCCCTCCAGTTCTGGGATTTATTGCAGCTATTCAACAGAATCAAATACTTAAGTTTGCAATTGAAGCCAAAAGTGCATAGAAGTAATTAGTTTGGCCCCCAAACTGAATTTCAGGCTGGGCATGGTAGCTGATGCCTGTAATCCTAGCTACTCAGGAGGTTACCATGTGGTTCAAGGCCAGCTCACAAAAAGAACAAGACATTATCTCAGAAAATAATCAGAAGTAAAAAGTTAGGGAGATGTGGCTCCTGTCCAACGAGCATGAAAACCCTAACTTCAAACCTTGGTTCTGCAAAAAACAAAAACAAAACAATCAAACAAACAAAACTCTGAATTTCAATTGGTGCCAGATTTCTGAAGATCTGTGAAAGAAAATGTGGCTTGCTGTTCACTAACTACTGTACAAGGCTACCCAGTACTCCCAACTCATTATTTTGATTTTTGACTTTGACATTCCCTGTAACTTTTTTATCTCATGCTGTGGAGAAAAGTAAAACTTTGGCATATTTTATTAAGGAATATCCAGCCTGAAATTTAAGATTTCAATTCTTTGCAGAGTGCTCTCTCTGATAGTACTCCATGTCATGCAAATGAAAATTCCAGAGTCATTCCATCCCAAATCATCCAGCACTCTCAGTTACTGTAGACATTAATAGGAGCTGGGCACAGTGGCTCTCACCTGTAATCCTGGCTACTCAGGAAGCTGAGATCTGAGGATCATGATTTGAAGCCAGCCCAGGCAGGAAAGTCTATGAGACTATTATTGCTAATAAAATCACAGAAAAAGCCTTGAGCAAAAGGATCTCAGGGACAGAACCCAGACTCATAGTTCAAGCCTCAGGATTGGCAAAAAATAAAGAAGAAAAAGAAGTTAATAGGGGACAGGAAGGATAGTTGCCAACCCATCAGTTACTTTTGGAGACTTTTCTGTTACTTCTTGAGCCACATGAGTTCTTAATAAAATCTACGTAGCTTGGAACCTTGAATAGATTAATACAGTTAGCCCTAGGAGTTTTGAAAAGTATGCTTTAGCCTGACACACAGTACTGGATCAGAGCATGAAAAATATTTTGTTTAAAAAAAAAAGAAAAATATTTTGTTTACTCGCTTAAGTTGATATGATAAAACAAAATCAAAAGGCCTATGAGAGTGACAACAAAATGTCTACCTTAGGCTCCATGAGAAGTAGGAACCTTTTGCAGACTACATAGCCGTATCCTGAGCTTAATTCCCTGAACTCTGTGGCCATATCTGCTATATGTTCCATTGGTTAACAGAGAAATGAGACTAAATTATGAAGTTAAGCTGGTGTGATTCCTTTATTACTTACTAAGCAGACTGCCATGGGCATGTTTTGTCACTGTACAAGGCTGTGTTCACATACAAAGTCTATTAATGCAACAAATACAGCTTTTCCCATAAGAACACATTTACATATTCCCCCCAAAGATCCTTAATGGTCAGCAGGATCTTGTTTGCTTTTGGGCATACAGAAATACGGGCTTTACCACATTTTCCATAATTTCTTTGGCCTTGAGGGGATAGGCCTGGAGAGTTGCAAATCTGGTTACTTTCTGACCCCATTTCTCTGGACCTCCAAACAGAACGGGAAGGTTGAGAGACTTAGCTTTCTTAGGAAAATCTACTGAGCGTACTTTTCCAGCCTTTCAAGGCAGGTTAATACTGAAAGAGAAGTAGGGAATGGCTGTAGTCCTTATTTTAAGAACAGGAGATTAGATATTATGATGCTTTTGTGACTAAAATTTAAACATTGTTACTAATTTTAAATATGGCTTATCCCATTACTCACTATGAAGGTCTCAACATATACTCTGAGTTGAAGAAGTTTCTACCTGGGTTCTTGACCAAAGCCTCCTTTTTGACAGAAATAATTTTGATGGGTTAGGCCTGTTCCTCTGACCTGTCTAATGCTGTGTACTCGACAGGGGTGGATGGGGATGGACACACACACACACACACACACACACACACACACAAATACACACACACGCACGCATAAACCTCTTTCCCTGGTTCTTCACAGCTCTCCAAATGTAATGTAGCATTGCAGCGGAGGGCCAGTGCCTCACACCTATAATCTCAGCTACTCAGAAGGCTGAGATCTGAGGATTCAGTTTGAAGCCAGCCTGCACAGACCAACCCAAGAGACTCATATCTCCAGCAAAATGCCAAAACTGAAGGCATAGCTCAAGTGGTAGAGCACCAACCATGAGGAGGGAAGGCTGAACAAGAGTTTGAGACCCTGAGTTCAAGCCCCAGTCTGGGCCCTCAGACACAACAAATGTAATCTAGCATTGCAGATATCTAAAGAACTTCTGAGTCAATACATAGTTACTGCTTTCTGGAAGTGCCTATATGTACTCAAGTGGCTTTGGCTAAGCTTAACTTAAATTCTCAAGAGCACTGATTCCATTCAAAGTCGTATTCACTTTTGTTACTGGTCCATATAATGGTAGAATTACTCCTTGTTTTGGCTAAATTTTCCAAATTAATTTTGTTCTGAAAGATATTTTGCTTTTCTTCAAAACCTAGTATAACATCAACATTTAAGATAGTTTAAGAAGATGCCCTAATTTTGGCAACTGAAAACTTTATCCTACTATTGCTATTCTTTCCTACCTCTGTAGGAGTTGGTGAATTTCATTTCCGAAAATGTTTGCCCCTCCCCAACCCAAATTATCATCTGAGTCTCCTTGAGACTCAGTGTAGTAAAGTATAGTATAGTGTAGTATAGTATTGTCCAGTATTTTAGCCTGAGAAATTGGGATTGTGTCCATACATATTGCAAAGGAGAAGGTGTTCCATTCATTTCCTATTCATTGATGCTTTCCTCATATTTAAATGCACAGTTTTGTTAAAGTTGTAGTGCAAGAAAAGATTGATCCTCTTCAAAATTGCATCCTTCATATGTTATTCAGAAAGCTATTTGGCAATATTATAGAATATAGCTTAAAATTTGAATTTGGAATCCACTTGAATGCATTCAAACCATTAGATAGGAAAATTAAAATGAGTTTTTAAAAACCGCTTGTTCTTCTTGAAAATAATATTAAAGGCAGAACTGTTTTAAAAAATTGCAAAAAAAGAAGATTCAGAAAAACACAATATTTTTGTATAAGATGTTTAGACCCCTCTACATTCTCTTCACAATGTAATGTCTCTCTAAATGACTGGTTTCCCAATAAACTGATTTTGATGCCTTGTCCTGTGTTCTGTGTGTTTAATTCAAGAGCAGGGGATACTATATTTAGCAGAAATTTCTACAAGCTAATGGTTTACCCAGGAGGGAAAAGGGCCCATGTGGGGAGGGGATGCTTAAATTCCATCTGTGCAGAGGTCCAAATCCTTGTACCTAATATTTTTATCCTGGTGGGTTGGGAAACTTCAGTGGTATCTCTTTATTGAGCCCATGATTAAATGATAGAGACCCTTTCCCCTCAACTGCCCTTTCTTGGATTCTTCTTGTTTAGTTACATATGCCTTTTTCCTACCCTCTTGCTAACATGTGCCCAATGACATACTTCTAACCTGCTAATATTTCTTGGAAGGTAAGCTCTCTTGCATTCTGATAATTGTCTATTTGATTTTAAAAGCCAGAGTACCCTGAGGCACCTCTACCTAGATAGCTGTAGACACCTATTGGAGTTCGCTATACTTTCCTAATTACCCATTCATTTTACTCCTGCTTAAAGAACGTAATGATGGATTCATTTAAGCAAAGGAGATTTTTGCTGAGAAGACTGAAAACAAAATTCCAGGCTAACTCCAGTTGAAGGTGATTTTTTATTTTATTTACCTTCAGTATTTGCATTTGGGCACTCTGTGCTGTGTGAAAGTGCTTGTGATGTAAATCATCAAACAAATTTGCATTTATCCAGCAGCCACGCTCTGGCTCTGCTTCTCTTCAGAGGGTCTGATCCTCTGTTGTGGAGTAAATGGCCACATGCCAAGATACTGAATTGAGTTAGTTCCTCCTCAGACATTGTTTCCAAAACTGTCATGGTATATGTTGAGATGAGTGACTGGGTTTGTTTTCATTCCATGGTGAGCCAGTGCCAGGTAGAGCAGGTGTCCGGGGCTGACCCCACCAGTAGGAGCATTGCATAGTTATGCTGAATGTCTGTGTGCCTAACATCTTCATCTCCTTTCCTGCATATGTGCCTATCATGTTCTAAAATTGTGAGGTAGTGATTGGTTGTGTTCCAGTCTGTGTGCAATTTCCTTGCTTGAGTTTTTTGTTTTGTTTTGTTTTCCTTTTCCATTTTCAACATTCATTATTTGGTCCCACAATGTTTCTGCCGCGGGTTGACCATTAAATGTTCCCAAAGAGTTGAACTGACCTACACATTAATTCTGCACTTTGTGCTTTTCCAGGTCTCCAGAGAGAGCCCAATCCCTGCCCTGTAATTACTGTAGAGCACTTTAAAGAATCAATGGGCATGAAAGGCCTTCCCCTGTATCCAGACCCCTCCAAAGTACTTGGTGCAAAGACTCAGAACAACTTAGAATCTGACTACTTGGCCCGAGATGGTCCTTCAAGCAACAGCTCCTTCCACAGCAGTGAAGAGGAAGGGACTGACCTGGAGGGAGACATGTTAGACTGCAGTGGGTCTCGACCTCTCCTCCTGGAGTCTGAAGAAGAAGACGAGAGCTGTAGGCCTCCACAGGGAAAGCTGGGAGCAGCCATTGCCTTTACTCCATCTGAAGTCTCTACTGAGCAAGCAAAAGTGGTACAAGGTGGAAGAAAGAATCAGTTCCAGCCCCTCACACAGTCAGCCACTGATGGTCACAGTGAGCCAGATGTTTTTGCCACGGCTCCCTTCAGGAGCTCAAGGATTCCAACAGATGACACAGACATTTTCTCCAAAGCCCCATTTGTCTCCAAAGGTAATGTGGCTTCTTCCCAGTCGGAGGAGGTGGACGTGTTCTTAAGAGCTCCTTTTACCAAGAAGAAGAGCATGGAAGAGTTACCAGTTGCCCAGGCCTCCCAGGAGCTGCCTTTGCCAGCAGGTCTCCTCAGTCAGACGGGTGATGTTCCTCTTCTCTCAGGTCTTGATAGAGCAGTATACACCTCTGTCCAAGCTCAGTATTCCCTAGCTGGTTTTGTGCAACAATCTAACCTCCCCTCCCATCCTGTGCAAGCAGCAGACCATCTTGACAGCTTTTCTCCCAGAGGATCCTCCATGGAATCAGGGGTCCATCCTAATGACAGAAACAAAGGACCTCAACCCCAGAAAGAAGCTGTCTCAAGCCCTGTGGCTGGCAAACCATTCCGACCCCAGTCTTTATCCAAATATTCCCGTCACTATAGTCCAGACGACGAGCCAAGTCCAGAAGCTCAGCCCATTGCGGCCTACAAAGTTGTTTCACAAACCAATAAGCAGTCAATAGCTGGCTCTGTTTCCATCACATCACTTTCCTCCAGGACTACAGAGGTGCCTGCTGCTGATCCTTTTGCTTTAGCACCCTTTCCTTCTAAAGCAGGCAAACAGAAACCTTAGGAGCAGTATGGAGCCTAAGGCTTGATGCCACCTCACCCCACCCCATCAGTACCCACCACACCACTCCTAGCTGAGCCTTCTCAAGAAGTAATACTATCAGTTACTTTCTTTCAGTCTCCTGCATCCAAGCAATCTCTTCAGGTCAGCAAACTCAGTTTCAGTGACTCTTACCTGAAGCCCCTTTAAGTTATGCTTATTTCTTTTGTTCATATTGACTTCTGGACCACCTTTCATCTCTCTCCAGAATTCTTCATTGTTGATTTTTTTGTTTTGTCCCCTCCACCCTCCAAAATTTTTAATCCAGGAATAGTTTACCCCTAATTTCCAAGGGCCATATTATTGCTAGTTTTAATTCTTGAAGCTCCTGTTCTGAGTCATAGCTATTTGAAGAGTTACAGTTAATCTTTCCAGAACCCAATTAAATACTCTGGGAATGGGGAGATTTCTAAAAAGAAAAGCAATATAAAAAACATCCTGCACATTAAGAAGTATAATCCTGCAGCTACTACTCATTCCTATAGAACCAGCATCTCTTGAAGAAGGCTGTGGATCTGTTTCTGGGTCTATGTGCAAGTCAGGCTGGCCCTTGTACAAGAGTGACTGTGGTATGTAGTGTGTCAGATTCTCTTTTATATAGACATGCACAAAGTCATGTGAATGGGGCCTTCTCCCCATCCATACTATTTAAAGTTAGTATGGATATTCAGTTATGTGTGGTGCATGGGCATGCATGTATGTGTGCATATGTGTGTGTGCACATGTCTTTTTTCCTTTAGGTAAATTTTACCCCTCATACCTACCTCCACTGTCAAATCACTCATTTACTGGCATTTGCCTGCTGATTTAACTAACTTGAACCTTTCTTTTATTGATGGTGGGTTTGGTTTTTTCCCCCCCCTCAAGGCAAGACTGAATTCATTTGAAGGTATGGGGGAAATTCTGCTGGAACAAGTTTCATAATGGATTTATTTTCCTCAAAATTTGTTCTATGCTATTAACAAATTCAATTGATATAGCATCATTATAAAAATTGTCATTATATGTTTTCTTCTTGAAACAATAGAAAAGAAGCTGGGCACTATTGGCTCATACCTGTAATCCTAGCTGCTCAGGAAGCTTAGGTGAGGATAGTGGTTTGATTTCAGCCTGGGGCAGGAAAATTTGTGAGACTCTTATCTCCACTCAAATTACACCCCCCCACACACAAAAAAAGCTGGAAGTGGAACTGTAGCTCAAGTGATAGAAGGCTAGCCTTGAGCAGAAAAGCAGAGGCGCAGGTCCTGAATTCAAGCCGCAGGACCAGGGGGGAAAAGCAGTTTGTTACTATTCCCTGGGTACGTGAACTCAGTGCAATCCTTATGAAATCCATTAATCATGATACCAGTCTTCCAGCTACATTTGATTGTTTGTTTTCCCAAATCCTTTTCATATTTCTCTCTGCCTAGACATAAATTTGTCTGGGAGGATGAAAAAGCTGAGTCAGCTAACCATTTAAAAAAAAACTTTAAAAATTTCTTTATGTTAAAACAGAGTGTCATTTATTTCTAGAAAGGCCTGATTGATTACGAATTTTTTCCTACCTTTTATTTATTTTTTTATTATTTTTTTTTTTTTTGGCCAGTCCTGGGCCTTGGACTCAGGGCCTGAGCACTGTCCCTGGCTTCTTCCCGCTCAAGGCTAGCACTCTGCCACTTGAGCCACAGCGCCGCTTCTGGCCGTTTTCTGTATATGTGGTGCTGGGGAATCGAACCTAGGGCCTCGTGTATCCAAGGCAGGCACTCTTGCCACTAGGCTATATCCCCAGCCCCCCTACCTTTTATTTTTAAGTGCCTTAAAATAAATGCTACATCTCCATGGGAAGATTTCTGCAGAGAAAATTCTATCAAATGATGGGTTGCTGCATCACTTTCAAACTAAGAACTTCCTGCTACTTCTAAATGTCAGGAATTTCTCTTCTAGCTGGGGAAGCTGAGAGAGTATATACAAAACCAGAATAGTGATTTACGAATGAATGGAAAGCCAGGTGCTACTGGCTCACACCTGTAATCCTAGCTATTCAGGAGGCTGAGAGCTAAGGATTGCAGTTCAAAGCCAGCCTGTATGGAAAAGACTGCGACTCCTACTCCAACTGAGTGGCAAAAAGCTACAAATAGAGTTATAGGTTGAGTGGTAGAGTGCTAATCTTAAAACAAAAAAGCTAAGGGACAACTTGTACTCAGGACCTGAGTTTGAGGCAATTTATTGAGAATCCACCCTAAATGCTAAACTCTAATGCAAGGGAATTGTAACTCAGTTGTACAGCATATGCTTAGCATGCATAGGCCTTGGGTTCAATACTTGGCACTAAAAAATAAATGTGTGGATCTTCACAGTGAACAATCATTTTTCTTTTTGCTTAGTGTTCACTTAGTTCAAATGTCCAGGTTAAAAGATGAACTTAAATATTGACTCTGTAGAGATATTAACGGTGTTTTTTCCAATTGAGGTCTCACCCATACCAGAAACCTGACTTTTACTTTGGTGAATACTAAATTTTCCTTCTGAGAACCTTTCTGTCAGGGGCATGATGGATTCCAGCTATAGTGGGAAATTCAAGCTGGATGGTCATAGTCCTGACCAGCCTGGAGTTGGAGGAAGAGACCACATCTCAAAGAAAAAAGGCTGGAGCACATGGCTTAAGTGGAAGAGTGCCTGCTTAGCAAGCATGAAGCCCTGAGTTCAAACCCCAGAATTGGCTTTCTCCCACTTACTGTTTTTATAATCTTTCTGTGTAACAGTAGATGCAAAATTATCTTTCCATTGAGTGAATAGTTCCATGGCTAATGCAGATGGAATCTTGTAATCCAGACTCTTCCCAAACTTACCAAGTAAAATCACCATAGATAATATTCCCCTTAAGAGAATCACTAACTCTTGCCAGACTAGCAGTACACACCTATTGTCTTCAGTTACTTGGAAGTCAGAGGCAAAACGATAGTTGGAGCCCTGGAGTCCAGGGTCAATGTAGGCAATCCAGAGAAACCTGTCTCTTTAAAAGAGAAACTCTTAAAAGTGGGAGGTCATCTGTTTTAGTGGCGTGTGCCTATAACCCAGCACGTGTGAGGCTGAAGCAAGAGGACTGCAAATTTGAGGCCAGCTTGGGCAACCTGGCCTTTTTCCAGGCCATGTGGGATACCTAGTAAGATACTATCTCCAAAAGGAAAAGAAGAGGTGATTCTAAGCCATTTGTGTTTAGGGCTACTTCAGCAACAGGCCTACAAAATATTCTCCCTTTGATTTTTTTTAATATCTTAATCAAATGACTATTTTAATTCTTAAGGTACAAGTCAGAATGAATTTATGATTTTGATTTATGGGTCATTTGTGAAGCATGGGGTTATTAACCTACCCCCCCTCCTTTTTTAATCTTTACAGGAGATCTACCATGCGTAGAAACTATATACTGTCTTTAAATAGGAAAATGAGTGTAACCAACGAAAATTCCTTTTTTTAGTGATACATGAAGAAATTTTGGTTTGTGGATTACATTAATTATTAGCTAATGATTGGCAAATTTTGAAGACCATGCTATGGTAACGTTTTTGTTTTGTCTTTGCCTTGTTAGTGTTTGTCTTCAGGTCATGTAGAGTAAGTGTGTCATTTAAAGATTAAGTATCCCTGTGAGAAATCATCCTAAGTCTGGGAATCTGGAAATCTACATTTTAAGGGAATTAGAAGTACTGAGGTGCTATGGACTTAGTAGCAAAAACTATAGCGTAACAAATTAATATTAAAGAGGAAAAGTAAAATACATGGCCAATAAGAGTCTGTCTTGTTTTTTAGTTTATATGCTGGTTTGCTTTACACATTTGATAGGAAATAAAGGCATTGCAAAGCGATGAGCCAGAATATATTTAGACAAAACATTATGCCACAACATGTATTGATGAACTCAAAGAATGTGCTGGGCTGGGGGTGAAACTCAGTGATAGAATGCTTACCTATCATGTGTGAGCCTCTAGGATTGATCCCAAGCATGAAAAAGAAAAGAATAGTGCCTCCCAGCTGACAGAGAGTCTTGGCTCCAAATGTTTAGTCAGGTTAGAAAAGGAGCCAAATGTGGGGGAGCAAATGTATTCCCAGCAAAATTTTGAGTCCATCCTGAACAATTTGTGAGACCCTATATTCAAAGTTTGATTAGTGGTATGGGGCTTGCGTAGCATGTACAAAGCCCTGGTTTCAAGCCCCACTACTGAAGAGGGGAGAAGAAAGAAGGAAGGAAAATGAGATGAGCAAAATTAGATTGTGGGCAGGACCTAAGGGAATCTAGTGAGCTCACTTATTGTTCAGTTCAAAATCTCAGGCTGATGTGTATATGTTTACTAGTGCATATTGTCTCTGCATTTCATCTGGCAACAAAAAATCTAAATGCACAGGAAAATATTGATCTCCTAGGGACCCACTATATATTTAGTAAGTTTCAGAATATGTGCACATCAGTGTTTTAAACTACTTGGTGGGCATTTCATGATGATTAAAGAAAGTAGCAGGTTTGAGTATTATCACCAAAATAATCTAATGAGACAAATACTCCTTTTCTTCCCTAAAGAAAAATAATGAAATATATAATATGTGTACATTCATCAAATAGGAAATTTTATTATAGGGCATTAGAGAGGGATGAGATCCAATGCTCTCCTAAGCAGGAAGTATACAACTTTAAATACAATCATTTGGGTTCTTTTAAAAAAGAAGAAAGAAGAAGAACAGAAAAATGAATAGATGTTAGTTTCTACTATCTTTAGGATAGAGATTGAAGAACACATCTCAAGTCACCTATCAGTTTGGATTCCCAGTGATTTCTATGGAAGGTGAGATCCTGGAAAGGTGGAGATGGGACTGCAGAAGGCAGGAGTGCTTAGTTGATGTCTTCAGTCCTGCATTCTAGCTCTAGTCCTTACCTGAAGGAGTAAATATTGCAGATTTTCAAGTGGAATCATGTGATTTGAATTCTTAGTTTGTCCATTCCCTTTGTCAATTAATACTTGTGTTACTATGTTTTAATCACCAGAACACTTGAACACTTGTTAATGAAAAGTCCACTGAAGGAGAAGTTTCAAAATGTTTAAAAAATAAACAAGTAGTATCTGGTTGGAAGTGGTTTTTGTTCTTCCTAGCTCACCTCTCTCATTCTAGTTTCCAATTTCTTTACTGTTGTCCCCTATTTTGAACACTGCAGTAAATGGATGGTGAGAAGTATAGTTGAACCATTGTGCTCATCTTTTGTTGCCTCCCCTGTTGCTATAAAGTTTCTTCTTAAGTTTAACTTAGCCTTGACAATCTTCCAAATAACAATAAAATAAATCACCTTTCCCATTTCTTTTGGACTGGAAGAAACATTAAAGAAGGTTGGTAGGACCCAGCTTTATTCTGGAGACACAACCTAAAGGCAGCTCTCACCCTTGATCTAGGCCTGGGTGTTCTAGAATGCAGGGCCAAGGTAATGTGTGTAGAAATTCTAGACTAGCAAACTAAAAATGGCCATTAGCTACACATAGCTTAGTCAAATATTCCTATAATTCGTAATTCCATAAATTTAGTCAATTTGATTTTAGCAGTCTCTTCTGTATATGTGACAGTGTTAAGTTGATAATATTCTTGAAATCAAGTCAGTGTTACCTATACCACACTGTAGTAGAACCATATGCATGTGTTAAAAGGATCTTTTGGATTCCTTTTGTGAAGGAATTATAGAAATGGTTTATACCAACATCATTTAGAGCTGCATGCACTAAGGCTGAGGTGGAGCTCAGTGGTAGAGGCCTGCTTAGCATGTATGAGACCTTTGATTAAATCCCCAGCACCTTGACTTTGAGGGCATAGGGAGATAGTCCTGTCTCTTCACTCAGAAATGGAAGTCAATTATATTCTCTGACTCTACCAAAGATTCCTGTTCCAGGAGTGTGAATGGAGAATGTGTGGCCATGTGTGTTTGTGTCCATGTATGCACACATATGCACCCTTATGTTTTCTTCCATGGTATTAACTCAACCCTCTTAATAAAGGCATCTACAGAATACTAAGAATTGATCATAGGTGTGTGGCATGAGTAAATTCAGGTCCTTCTGCCAAAAACTCTTTTAAGTTGGAACTGGAGTTCTCAACAGTTTGGAGAGATTAGACATTCACTGCTTGAGCCTTCTGCCCAAAGAGGTGAGTCCAGGGTAAGGCTGAGTTGGGCTCCTCATAAGGATTAGTGTATGGCATTGCGAGCGCAGCAGTGACTGGACACCACAAGGCCTGCGAGATGCTCCTTTAAATGAGGGAATGTTGAGTATCTTTTGTTTTTAGGGGATAGAAACAATAATACACGCCAAGGACTTTACTCATTCCGTGAAGAAAAGGTGAACTCTCCGCTGATTATTTGGAGTTGAAGAAGGGGGTCTACACCACTCCCTGGATTGTGGAGGTCATCTGGCCTCAGGAAAGGAATGTGCAAACAATCTCAAGGGCTGTTAACAAGGGAAGGGAAAGGAAAGACCATAAAGTCAATCTGAACAGTTTTTTTTTTGCAATACCTCTTATTTGCAGACTATTGGATTTATGTTATTGAACTCTTGGTGTGATCTATGTATCTGATAGTTTTTATGAATAATTGAGTTGTAAACTATATACTTTATTAAAATGGACTGAATTAAATGACATATATTGTGTTTTATTTTTGTCCTAAGATCCAAGGGAAACAAATACCTTAGCACATTAGTACAAAGCCTTGTGATATATTTTTAATATTCATTGATGCCAAGATCAATATAGGAGTCTTAGAAGATGAAAGAAGAAAATACTAGATGGCACAGTATGGATTTTGCTTTGAGACTGGGTCTTGTTATGTAAACCCAGGTTGTCCCTGAACACCTAGACTCAAGGGATCTTCCAGCCTCAGCCTTCCCAGCTAGAACTACAGGTGTGTGTGTGTGTGTGTGTGTGTGTGTGTGTCACACTGCACCAGGCATGCAAGATGCAGAGGAAGGAATGAGTCAAGAAATGTACACAATCACCTAGAAGCTGAAAGACAAGGAAACATCCTTCTCTCTGAGCCTACTATTGAAAGAACTAGACTTTGACTTTGTCTTGCTAAGAAATTACAGTATTTGAGGAAAAGTCAAAGCCCAGCAATAACACCAGGAAACAGGTACTTGCAAGAGAGGATGTGGGGTCAAGCAGAGGAGAATGCAGTCAAGAATGCAATGTATATACTCAAAAAGGGAAGGAGTGGGGTGGGGTGAGAATTTGAAAGTGGCAACTCTGATCAAGATGCATTGCATTCATAAACTGCTTGTTAAGTGGCAACCCTTGTACACCTAAAGAACTAGACCTGTTGATAATTTTTGACCATAGCCCATTGAAAATGATTTTAGATTTTTTACCTCCAAACTATAGAAATTACTTTTAAGCTACTAGATGGTGTGGTAGCTTACTACAGTGGCAGTGGGAAAGACAATTTTTGCTGGATTTCTATTTGATGTGCCACTATGCTCCACTCATTAAATGAAATTGGGCTTTACTTGACTAGTTTTTAATTTCTACATCTATTTTATATTGCATGTGGTGTTGAGACTTTATCAAGTTCTCCAAACTCGAAAATGAAGCCAAATTAGAGTTTGGAAAGAAAAAGTTTAGGGGACTTGCCAGTGGAGAAAATGCAGGAAGAAGTACATATTCAGTGAGGCAGTCATTTGAGCATGTTTTATGGGTTTGCCAGTAAAAGAGAACACTGTAAAAAGGGAGCAGGTGAAGGGGAAGGAATGAGAGAATGAGAAGCAAATGGAAAAGAGCACCCCCAACAACCAGTTTGTGGTTTCTAAACACAATTCTGCAAAGGTTCCAGGTCTCCAAAGGGCCAATTCTAGGACTAGAAAAGGAAGCCCCAGGGTTTTTTTTGTTGTTGTTTTTGGTTTTGTGTGTGTGTGTGTGTGTGTGTGTGTGTGTGCAACAACTCCCTACCACATGGTTTGAACACAGATTCTTGTGAATACGAGACAAAAATGCTCTACCACTCAGCTACATCCCCAGTCCTCAAAATAAAATGTCACAGGGACACAAAAGCCAACCTAAAAGAAACACCAAAGTCAATGTCAGAATGACTTGAGTGATCAAAACTTGTCATATTCTAACACCAAATATAAATATGTGCTAGGCACCAGGGGTTTATGTCTGTGATGCTGAGGAGGCTGAGATCCAGAGGATCAAGGTTAGAAGTCAGCTAGGGCTGAAAAGTCTGAAAGACTCACTATGTAATTAAGCAAAATGCTCCACTAAAGGTGTGGCTCAGGTAGTAGAGTGCCAGGCAGAGCAAGCAAACCAAGCAAGCAAGCAGGAGGACTCCAGTTCAAGCCCCATAGTACCATTAAAAAAAAAAAAAAAAAAAGCTGAATGCTGGTGCGTTGCACCTGCTTAGTTATTTAGGCTGAGATCTGAGGATTTTTTTGTTTTGGGTGGTTAATTGGAGATAAGAGACTCTCCAGTTACACACGCACACACACACAAACATACACACACACACTGAAAGTGGAGCTGTGGCTCAAGTGGTTGAGTGCTAGCCTTGAGCACAAAAGCTCAAGGACAACATCTAGGCCCTGAGTTCAAGTCCCAGGATGGGCACAAAAGAAGGATGAGGAGGAAGAAAGGAAAGAAGAAAGGGAGAAGAGGAGGAAGGGAAAAGAGAAGTAGAAGTGGTGGAGTACTAAACATCTTATGAGCCCACACTAATGTAGACATTATTAAATGAGGAGAAACAAATCTTACATGGCCTATTCTCTGAACTCAGGCAACAACAAATGCTGGAGGGGGTCCAGGGAAAGAGGAGCCCTTCTCCATTGTTGGTGGGAGTGCAAATTAGTACAACCACTTTGGAGAACAGTATGGAGGTTTCTCAGAAAGCTCAATATAGACCTACCCTATGACCCAGCCATACAACTCCTAGGCATCTATCCTAAACAGCAAACCCCAAGATATCAAAAAGACATTTGTACTTCCATGTTTATCGCGGCACAATTCACAATAGCCAAAATATGGAAACAACCCAGATGCCCCTCCACAGAAAAATGGATCCAAAAAATATGGTACTTATACACGATGGAATACTACATAGCAATTAGGAATGGTGAAATATTGTTATTCGCAGGGAAATGGTCAGAACTTGAACAAATAATGTTGAGCGAGACAAGCCTAGAACACAGAAAACAAAGGGGCATGATCTCCCTGATATATGACTGCTAACAAAGGGAGATGGAGAGACAGTAGAGACCAAGTCTGTGAAACAAAAAACTGCTTGTCAAATAGTATTCCCCACAGGATTGGGGCAGCGACCCAACAGTATGTAACTAAAACCAAACAACTACTCAACATATAAAGGTCAAAAATTGACCTCTCGGGGGAATACAATAGCTCAAAAGCTATGTATGTACATTCATATAAGACTACTGTCGACATATTGTCTAATATCGACATTACATTTAAAGCCCTAGGCAAACTTTCTTGGGCATGGCCACGTGGCTACTGTATATGTTCTTTTTTTTTTTTTGGCCAGTCCTGGGGCTTGGACTCAGGGCCTGAGCACTGTCCCTGGCTTCTTTTTGCTCAAGGCTAGCACTCTGCCACTTGAGCCACAGCGCCACTTCTGGCCATTTTCTGTATATGTGGTGCTGGGGAATTGAACCTAGGGCCTCATGTATACGAGGCAAGCACTCTTGCCACTAGGCCATATCCCAGCCCCCTTGTATATGTTCTTGATACATTGTATATTGTATATATGTCTACCTGACCTAGAGAAGGGATAGAAAAACAGGGCGTAAGATATCATAAGAAATGTACACACTCCCCTACTATGGGTAACTGTACCCTTTTTGCACAACAACTTGTCAAAAAATTTGTATTCAGTTAATAAATAAATTAAATTTAAAAAAAAGAAAGGGAGACGGAGAGACGGTAGAGACCAAGTCTGTGAAACAAAAAACTGCTTGTCAAATAGTATTCCCCACAGTATTGGGGAAGCAACCCAACAGTATGTAACTAAAACCAAACAATTACTCAACACATAAAGGTAAAAAATTGACCTCTCAGTGGAATACAATAGCTCAAAATCTATGTATGTACGTTCGTATAAGACTACTGTCAACATATTGTCTAATATCGACATTGCATTTAAAGCCCTAGACGAATTTTCTTGGGTGCGGCCATGTGGCTACTATATATGTTCTTGATACATTGTATATTGTATATATGTCTACCTGACCTAGAGAAGGGAAAGAAAAACAGGGCGTAAGATATCACAAGAAATGTACACACTCCCCTACTATGTAACTGTACCCTTTTTGCACAACACCCTGTCCAAAAAATTTGTGTTCAATTAATAAATAAATTAAAAAAGTGATCATGTGAACAACAACAATAAAATTTTTTTTTGTCTTTTACGATCCACTGGGTTCACTTGTGGACTTAAAGGCATATTCTAATTATTACAAATAAAGGAAACCATGCAGCCTATGTTTCTTTGGATCTAGCTTACTTGGCTTAATATTTTTTCCTAGCCTTTCCATTTCCTTACGAATGGGGCAGTGCTATTCTTTCTGATGGAAGCATAGAATTCCATTGTGTGTATACATACATATACATATATTCCACATTTCTTGATCCACTCGTCCACTGAGAGGCATCTGGGTTGATTCCAAATCAGTTGATTCCAAATACAGCAGTGACCCCACCCCCATCCCCACCCTCGCCCCACCACGTCCCACCCTCCATGCCTCGCCCCTCCTTTGCAGTGGTTCCGTCCGCCGGTAGGGCGCGCTTGTCCCCGTCCGCTCTGCGCCTGCGCGAGGCGGGGTGGGGGGGCAGGGAGGAGGAAACGACGACCTGTCTGCGACTGCGCACCCGGACTAAGATGATGGCGGCGGTGGCCGTCTTCCGGGGCTGGAGAGCTGCGGCTGCTGCCGCCCGGCTGAACTGGCGGTAGGTGACAGCCGGTTCCCAGGACCCCGAAGAGGGTTGCCGCTGGGCATCTCCGGCAGAGCGGCCGCCGTCTTGCCGCCTCTTCTCGAGGGGAGTAGGGTCGTGCGTCTGTCTGATGGAGCCCCACGCCCGCCCCTGTGGCCCGTGGCGCCAGCCCGCAGGTGGACGGCCGCGGGCGTCTGTGGCGAGGCCGTCGGGCTCTGTCCAGAGCGGGTGGAAACAACGCCCCTCGAGGGCCGCCTCGGAGGCCTGCCGCCGCCCGCCCTGCAGGCAGGACAGAACTGGCTTTAAAGCCTCACTTGGTCAACATGTGCATGGGTTTCCCTAGATCCTTTAAATAAAAAATCTGCCCCATTGAGGCCTAGAAAGGAGACCTGACAGGGCCAAGGTCACCCAGTTCCACATGGTGGAACTACGAGGAAAACCCCCACCCCTGACTTTGCCATTACTTCTTCAGAAAGACGCCTAATGGGGAATTCGAGTATTAGAAAAATTGGTATTAACAGTGATCCTGAAGTTTTGGTGCATTTCCTAACAGAATAGTTTGCACAAGTATTTATTGAGCACATGAGCCATAGCATCGCTTAAGTACACACTTCTGGTGGATTTTTATTTTTTGCCAGTCCTGGTGTTTGAACTCAGGGCCGGGGCACTGTCCCTGAGCTTCTTTTGCTCAAGGCTAGCACTCTACCACTGTGACACAGCACCACTTCCGGCTTTTTCGGTAAGGAATCGAACACATGGCTTCATGCATGCTAGGCAGGCACTCTATCTCTAAGCCACATTCCCAGCCCCCTCCCCCCATGGATTTTTATAGATATGCCATTCCAGTCTTTATGCAGTAGCTGTGGGTGTTAACTTTATTTTAGAAATGAGGAAGCAAGGCCTTAGTGCTAGTGTCTTAAGTACTGAGGAATGAAGACAGTCTCCTTTCCCAAGTTTGCAATCCCGTTAGGACAGATAATGAGAAAGTAATGAGAAAGTGCTGCAGTAGTCAGATAATTTCAAGTGCCTTCATAGATTCCTTGATTCTGCACTGAGTTTTCCCATGATGTTATTAATGCTTATTCTGTTCTAAATCCTCCGTGCTAGCTCACTAGTCTATACAGAAACATCTAAAGAAATTCACTGTTACTAAACTCATAGCATCCCACTAAAGTAGTCTTTACTTACAAATGGCACTTAAAGATCACCCAAGGTGGCAGGGAATATGGCCTATTGGCAAGAGTACTTGCCTCGTATACATGAAGCCCTAGGTTCAATTCCCAAGCACCACATATATAGAAAACGGCCTGAAGTGGCGCTGTGGCCCAAGTGGCAGAGTACTAGCCTTGAGCAAAAAGAGGCCAGGGGCAGTGCTTAGGCCCTGAGTCCAAGGCCCAGAACTGGCCAAAAAAAAAAAAAGATCACCCAAGGTGGGAAAAGTGTTAGGTCATCTGTATTCCATTTGCTTGGTGCCTACTTTTTCCTTTATGAGTAGCAGAATTTGCTTTTGTAAGAGAAATGTGACACTGCATGTTCGTTACTTTTTAGGTGAAAACCAGAGGAAAATAAGTTTTGAAGTAATTGTGTGTCATCACAAAAATGATTCCTGTGCTTAAAATTCCCCTATAAAATGATAGTTGTAATGGATAGCAGTATTTTAAACTGGATATTACAGTAGCTTATATCATAGTTCTTAGTTTTATTCACTACTAAAGGCATGTTTTATTTCCTATTCAGCAGTAGTACTTTGTGCTTTCCTCCATTGTTTTTAATGGAAAAATAGCCAATTAGCTGGGTGCCAGTGGTTCACACCTATAATCACAGCTACTCAGGAGGTTGAGATCTGAGGATCAAGGTTCAAACTAGCCTGTGCAGGAAAATTCAGAGACTTTTATTCCTAATTAACTATCAGAAACTGGAAGTAGAGCTGTGGCTCAAAGTGGTAGAGGTCTAGCCTTGAGCAAAAGAACTCAGGGACAATGCCCAAGCACTGGGTTCAAGCCCCACAACCAACAAAAAACAAAACAGAAGCCAGTTAATTCAGAAAATCCCATTGCACTAGTGTTACCAATCAAAACTTAAACAGAGATTGTTAACTGCTTTACAGTTTGGAGGAGGATATTATACTTTTTACTAGGCTTTTTGAAATACTAAAATTCAAGGTAAGTGTCCTTTGTTTATAATGTCTTGGGCCAGAGGTGTTTCTGATTTTAGTTTTGGGGACATTTATATATTCCTGATTAGGTATCTTTGGGACAGGACCCAAATCTTAAACACAAATCTCATTTATATTTCATATATACCTTATATGTACCAGAAGCTAATTTTATGTAATATTTTTAGTGTGCATAAAATTTCCAATTTAGGAGATTGTATCTGTGATCAGAAAGTTTCAGCCTGCAAAGTATTTCAGATTTTCTGGGTAGTGATATTTATCCTTTATTATTATTTTTAACCCTCTTGGAGCCAGGAATCCAATCCAAGGCCCTGTGCTTGCTAGGTAAGCACTCTACCACTCAGCTACACCCCCAACCTATGCTATTTAAAACAAGTAATGTTGGTTATCTAGATAACATGGTGGTATGGGGCAGAAAAGGAGTAATACTTTTCATTGTATATTCTTTTTTTTCTTATCAATTTTCAGCTATAAGATTCTATTACCAAGTTTGTACTTTTTGTTTTTAAAGAAGTAAGAAGTCTGGAGCTTTTCTATTCTTGAGTTACTTCTATTGTGTGTGGTTAAGATTCTGAGGCTACTTAATATAGATGCATTTCTGTTTCTTTTGCCTGGATGTTAAATTATTATTTCTCCTGTAATTGAGAATATGACTCTCCCTTTGATATTTATGTTTTTGAAATCTTGGTATTATTTGCCAAAATAATAATGTATATGGAAATAATGTAGTTGGAAAATGAAAACATTTCAGGTCTGTAATTTTCCTTTCCTTTTCCCTTTCCCTTTCCTTTTCCTCTCTCTCTCTCTCATCTCTGTCTCTCTCGTCTCTGTCTCTGTCTCTCTCAGCTTTAACTAGAGCCTGGGTGCTGTTCCTAGCTTTTTCCACTTAGTGCTAGCACTCTAGTACCTGAGTCACACCACTACTTCCAGTCTTTTCTATGGTTAATTAGAGAAAAGAGTCTCAGATTTTCTTGCCTGGGCTGGCTTTGAACCATGATCCTCAGATCTCAGCCTCTTGAGTAGCTGGGATTACAGGCATGAGCCACCAGTGCCTGGCTATACTTGGTTTACTACACTGCTAATTGTATTTAAAATTTGCATGCCTTTTTCAATTAATGAAAAATGAAAAGTAGAACTGAATTTAAATGATTATCTCTCTTAAGATGTTATTTATTATTTGTTTTAAAATGTAGACTGTATCATATGATGAATCCATATGCTGTCAGGAAACAATCTCTGCATCAGTTTGTACGAAGATCCCTTTTCCCACCACATCCAGCCTTGTATCGTGCAGGTAAAGTTTCATCTCTTAGAGCAAAATATGATTCAGAAATTAATGGAACTCTCAAGGATTTTTATGAGACATGAAAGGCAAGACTTTGCAGGTTTTTTTTTATTCAGGAACTTGTAAAAAGAATGTAGTGTTTTAGTTTTATTTTTCTATTGTAGTACCACGTTTTATTGTAACTATTTGCACAAGCTGTATCCAGTAAACCTGTGAAATCTTAGAATCCTGTTAACACATCCTCTGGTTTATGAATTGTTTGACAAGTAATTTCTGAATTGAAACTATTGTAGAAAGAAACTATACATGAAATTTTATTTCAAAGAATCAGGCATATTTGAATCTATTGTTTTTCTTATTTTGATAGGAATATTTCTAAAATCAATGCATATATGGCTTTTATCTAAACCTTCAAATTTTAAATGTAGTTTTCGTCAAAATTAATTATTATAGATTTGTTGACAGATTTGTGGATATTCTTTGATTTTCTTTAATACTGCAAATAGGTATGAAGATAGAAGTTTAAAATAATTTGAAGGGCCTGGGAATGTGGCTTAGTGGTAGAATGCTTGCTTAGCATGCATGAAGCCCTGAGTTCAGTTCCTCAGTACCATTTAAACAGAAAAAGCTGGAAGTGGAGCTGTGGCTTAAGGTGGTAGAGCACTAGCCTTGAGCACAGAAAGGCTCAGGGACAGTGCCCTGAGTTCAAGCCCTAGTACTGGCAATAATAATAATAATAATAATTTGAAGAATAATCACTGTAACATAGTTAGGGAAGCTTGGGAGAGGGTATCTGTTTAAATGCCTACCTATATGTAGTTATGGGCTGTAAGCATATGGATTCAATTTGTCTGTCTTTTTATCACTACTAAGATCACCTTCCTTTGGCTATAGTCTGGTTTGGGCTGCAGTGGCTAAGGGCATGACCTGAATCAAGCTAGCATCTTACCTCTTCTGTATATTGGAGAAGAATGCTCGTCTGCATGCTTCTCTGTCTCCTTGCACAAAAGAGTTTAGATGTTCCCCATGATGGAAAGACTTAAAGATGAGTTTGAAAAAAAAAAAGAGTTTAGATGTGTATATTGAGTAACTTAGCAAGCCAAACCACTTTAATTGGACTTAAAGTTTGCAATACTGAAGTATTTATTTGATACCTGCTTTGATACCAGGCTTTATTTGATACCTGCTGATTTTAGTATTGATACTGATTTTAAGCACCACCAATCTGTTGTGTAGTAGAAAGCATAAAAGGAAAAATATTTTATATCATATTTTACCTGTTGTAACTCTTATGACATTTTCAGGAACATTCTTCGGGTGGATGATAGATCTAGGAGTAATATTTGAAATTGTTTTGTTAAGTATTCAAATTTGTCTTTTAAAATACCTTGTTAAGTACCAAAAGAGAAAAGTTATTACTGTTGTTATAAATTATTGAGCTTATTATCTTTTTTTTCAACATTTTTTATTTTTTTTATTTTTTGGCCAGTCCTGGGGCTTGGACTCAGGGCCTGAGCACTGTCCCCGGCTTCCTTTTGCTCAAGGCTAGCACTCTGCCACTTGAGCCACAGCACCACTTCTGGCCATTTTCTGTATATGTGGTGCTGGGGAATTGAACCCAGGGCCTCATGTATACGAGGCAAGCACTCTTGCCACTAGGCCATATCCCCAGCTCCTTTTTTTCAAATTTTTATTTATCAAACTGATGTATAGAGAGGTTACAGTTTCATACTGCCGGGCTCCAGTCGCCTCCCCTGGCGCGGGGATTCAGTCTCTGCTATCCGCTAACAGCTCCCTTTCTCACCTTCTCCCCTGGTCACCTGACCTGCAGGTAAGGCCAGAGTGGAGTGGGGGGCTCAGGAAAGACCTCAGGTGCACACGGCCGTACGAGATCGTTTTACCCCCCTCCTTACCCGTGAAGAAAGCCAGGTGTACGCGGACCTCGAAGATGCTTGGAGAGCGAATCTGATTTAATGAGGGATGGGCTAAGGCTGATATGGTAGGAGGTGACGAGAGAAGGGTGATCGGCTAGAGCGCTGACGATAGGCTGGCGAGCTTGTCATAGGACCCCCTCATGAGCTAACGTCACTTGGATAGCGACACCCCAGGGGTGAAAAGCCCACGAGAATGGGGGTCACATGGGCTCGCGAGAAAGTTGGGGGCTGGTTGCAAAGCCAGTTCTTCTGGTTCCGGACCCAGAGAATTGTGGCCTGCTTTCGCATTCCCCAGGGCTGGAGGGAAGGGCGGCGTCTTGGGTGCTCTCCAATGCCCTTCCCCCTCAAGACCAAGGCTGAACCCCAACATCATATGTTAGGCATTGGATACATTACTTGTACTGTTTGTTACCTCGTCCCTCATACCCCCCTCCCTCCTTCCCCTTTCCCTCCATGAGGTGTTCAGTTCACTTACACCAAACAATTTTGTAAGTATTGCTTTTGTAGTTGTTTGTCTTTTTTTACCCTGTGTCTCTCAATTTTGGTATTCCCTTTCAATTTCCTAGTTCTAATACCATAGCACTTTGGAAAGAAGACAATATGACATTGTATTGTATTAGTGTCATAGTGATGATAATCTATAATTGTCATTGATTCCAAGCTGAAAAACAGATTTATATTACTTCTGAATTGTGATAAGTTTGTTTAAGAGTAAGAGTTTGCTGAAATCTGATGAATAATACAACTTTCTAAGTAGTCATTATATTAATATAAAATCCTATGCAGCTATCTTAAGTATAGATATATTTCTCTCTTGTTTCTGCTTATTTTGTCAACTTGGAAAATAAAGCCTTTTGGGGTTTTTTGTTGTTGTTCTCTGAAAAATGAGTACTTTGTAGTCTATAAACTTCTTAACTCCTTTTTTTTTCCTAGCATAACATTCTTTTTTTTTCCCCCCAGTGCGGCACATGTTTATTCAAACTCAAGACACCCCAAATCCCAACAGCTTAAAGTTTATACCAGGAAAACCAGTTCTTGAGACAAGGACCATGGATTTTCCCTCACCAGCTGCAGCATTTTGCTCCCCTCTTGCTAGGTATATTACTGTTTCTTTTGGCTTTTACCGAGAAACATAGACAATTGATGCTGATGTTAAGACAGCCTTATTTACCTATTGCACTTTTATGGGCCATGCATCGATTTCAGTATATAAAATTCTTTGTTAAGAGATAAAAGATCAAATGAGCCTTGATGTTAGAAAATTTTTCTCCTGGGCTGGGGATATAATTCAGTGGTAGAGCTCTTGCCTGTCATGTGTTCATGGCAAATTTTATGTTGTCTTTAAAAATCTGATAGTTAAGAACAAGAAAATTTTGCTCATTTTTTATGAGTGCCAAGTATTATTTCACTCTGAACTATAAATTATTACAATAATCAACAATGGCATGATCTAAAAAAATTGTCAATGGGGACAGTTTTAACATTCACCAAAGACAAGTTTAAATGTATGTCAGAAATGATAAAGAACAAGTGATAAAATTGTTTAAATGAACTTCTGTTGAGCCAGTAGCTTCAGGAATTATTTATAAAAAATAGTATTAGAGTCAAACAGCATCAACTAAATGTTTTTCTTTTGGGTGCTAGAGATGGAACCTGGTGCCTGTGCGTGCTAAGCCCCCACTCTACTACTCAATTATACCAACCCCAATTGAACCCAATACTGATTGCTAAAGGTATTGGGAAAGTAAAACTCAGATAACTTTATATACATATTTCTATACAGCTATTTTGTATGTCTCATTTAGAAAAACTAGAGACAACATTCAAAAATCATTTTTAAAATGTCTAGTTATTAAATATGTGTGTTTTCTTTGACTTAAACATAAACTTTCCAGAATATATCTTAGTGCATTTTGCACACTTTTTGTTTTGCTTTGTTTTTGTTGCCAGTCTTGGGGCGTGGACTCAGGGTGAGTTCTGTCCCTGGCTTCTTTTTGCTCAAGGCTAGCACTCTGCCACTTGAGCCACAGCGCCACTTCTGGCTGTTTTCTGTATATGTGGTGCTGGGGAATTGAACCCAGGGCTTCATGTATGCGAGGCAAGCACTCTTGCCACTAGGCCATATCCCCAACCTTGCACACTTTTTTTTTTTTTTTTTTTTTTTGGCCAGTCCTGGGCCTTGGACTCAGGGCCTGAGCACTGTCCCTGGCTTCTTCCCGCTCAAGGCTAGCACTCTGCCACTTGAGCCACAGCGCCGCTTCTGGCCATTTTCTGTATATGTGGTGCTGGGGAATCGAACCTAGGGCCTCGTGTATCCGAGGCAGGCACTCTTGCCACTAGGCTATATCCCCAGCCCTTGCACACTTTTTGATACTAACTATAGTAAAAAAAAAAAAAAGTTTTATGTGTAATGAAATATGTGTATGTAGAACAGATGTTTGATGGGATCATCTTTACCCTTTTCTTAGAAGAGGAAATGCATTTTTCTGTGTGTGTGTATGTGTGTGTATGTGTGTGTGTGTGTCTGTCCTAGGGTTCGAACTCAGTGTGTGGGGGCTGTTCGTGAGCTCTTTTGCTCAAGTCTAGCACTCTACCACTTTGAGCCATAGCACCACTTCCAGTTTTCTGGTGGTTAATTGGAGATAAGAGTCTCATGGACTTTGCTTCCCCGGGCTGGCTTTGAATGGTGATCCTCAGTTCTCAGCCTCCTGAGTTGCTAGGATTATAGGCGTGAGCCACTAGTGAAATAAATTTTTATGTTTCTTTTTTTTGTTCTAATGTTCAGATTTATTCTTATTAGGTAGTGTTTTAAGTAAAATAATAAAATTCCATGCTGGGTATGTGGCTTAGTGGTAGGGTGCTTGCCTAGCATGCATGAAGCCCTGGGTTCTAATTCTTAGAACCACATAAAACAGAAAAAAAATGGAAGTGGTACTGTGGCTCAAGTGGTAGAACACTAGTTTGAGCACAGAGAGGCTCAGAAACAGCACTCAGTCCCTGAGTTCAAGCCCCAGGACTGGCAATAATAATAATAATAATAATTTTTAGAAATTCCAGTGACTACATTATTAATTTCACAATTGTATACTGGAGTCTAGAAACACTGTCTTAGAGAATAGTCACACATGTACACATGGTATGTATAGAGAAGTTTATTGTAGCATAGTTGGTAATGGTAAAAAGTTGGAAACAACCTGAGTATTCATCAATAGGAAAATTTAGGTAGACTTTATTCATAGTGTGCAAATATTAAAAAGGATAAAAGACACCAAGACATATATACCGTTGAGGCAAAAAAGCAAGTTGCAAGAAGTGGCTCTGTGGCTCAGGTGGCAGATTGCCTTGAACAAAAAGAAGCCAGGGACAGTGCTCAGGCTCTGAGTTCAAGCCCCAGGACTGGCAAAAAGGAAAAAGAAAAAAGAAAGAAAGCAACTTGCAGAAGAGTATGCTGTGAAGAAAAAAAGTACACGCACACGCACACGCACACACACACATATCCACCACAAATAAAAAATGCCTTGATGAGAATGTCCCTGAAATGTACACCAAAGAGAGGATTTGGGAGCATTTTAACTATATATGTCTTCTTGGGAATGTTGAAATAAAAAATGAATTCCCAGGTTTATATTTTTTAAAAATGCAAAGGGCTGGGGATATACCTCAGTATCAGAACCTTGTCTAACATGAACTCAGCTCTGGGCTCAATCCCAGCATCACAGAAAAAGGGAAATGAAAAAAACTTGGTTTCTTAGATTCCCAAAATTATTATGTTTCATTTAACAAATCTAATCTTGTTTCTTTGTATTAGCAAATGATCTTCTGTAAGCCAATGTAAGCTCCTGAAAAGAGGACTATCCCTAGTCATTGTCTTGCTAGTGCTTCAGATACAACTTATTTAGAAATGACCAAGTATTTGTTGAATGAATGAATAAATGAGTAAATGAATACATACATAGTATTCTATATTACTTCAGGAAGGCTTTTGACAGTCACAGTCATCCTTGTGTTTGTATCTAGTAACTCATCCCTCTTTATTATCAAGTCCTACTACATTTTTTTTTGCATGTACCACAGTCATTTTATTCATTTACTAGTTGATGGACATTTTCAGGATTTGAGGGGAAGCTTTTAAAAGTAAAACTATGAATATTCATGTGCAAATCCTGTGGGGCATACATTTTCATTTCTCTTGAGTAAATACCTAGAAGTGGGATTGATGAATAAGATGAGACAAAACTGGCCATGAGTGGATAATTGTTTTAGCTGGTGATGGGTACATGGAGGAGGTTCTTTTACTTTTATTGCTACTTTTCTATACGTTTGCCTTTTTTCATAATAAAACATTTTCATTGTATTATTACTTTCTGTATTCACAGGCAATTATTTAGAATTGAAGGAGTAAAAAGTGTCTTCTTTGGACCAGATTTCATCACTGTCACAAAGGTATATAGAGGATTACAGAAAATAAGACCTTGAAGTATTGGTAGCTTTTTTGTAGTCCAGTGCCCCTTCCCAGAATCTTCATTTTTATTTTTTACCACTGTGCCTCGTGTAGAATTTCCATTCCTAGTGTCTTTAGCACATACTAATTTATTTATTTATTTTTTGGCCAATCCTGGGCCTTGGACTCAGGGCCTGAGCATTGTCCCTGGCTTCCTTTTGCTCAAGGCTAGCACTCTGCCATTTGAGCCACAGCACCACTTCTGGCCGTTTTCTCTATATGTGGTGCTGGGGAATCGAACCCAGGGCCTCATGTATACGAGGCAAGCTCTCTTGCCACTAGGCCATATCCCCAGCCCCAAGCACATACTAATTTTTAAAATCTCAGATTAGTTTTATTAAAGCCTTACTTTCCTCAAGTTAATCATTTAAGAAAAATTTTCAGTTGAAATTAATTAGAGTCCATATATAACTACAGTCTGAATGCTTCATTTATCAGGGGAAAAAAATCCTTAGGCCACAGTAAGTCACAGGTCACATGCAGTGTCCAAGATTATATGACTAGCCAACAGTGAGACAACACTCAACTTTGGCAGGACTAGAGTTCAGCTTCCAAGTGTTAATTCAAGTGTCAAAATATTAATTGTTTTGAATTTTCAGAAAACCCTTTCTCAGCCACCATAAAACAATACTTTCTACAGAAGCAAATTTGTTTTCTTCATTACATTTAACCACTTAATATTTTTAATTTTATTGCCTGTGATTCATTCCTACACTAGAATGAAAACTCCATGAAGATAAAGATTGTCTCCTAAAGTAATGACTATTACACAGTAGGCACAAAAAGTCATTTTTTTAAGAAAGAGACTCTGATACAGGATTTCTTTTTTTTTTCTTTATTGTCAAAGTGAAGTACAGAGGGGTTACAGTTTCATATGTAAGGCAGTGAGTACATTTCTTATGCAACTTGTTATCTCCTCCCTCATTTTCCCCCCTCACCATTTTCCTCTCCCTCCCCCCATCCCATGTGTTGTACAGTTGTTTACACCAAATGGTTTTTTAAGTTTTACTTTTGGAATGGTTTGTCTTTTTATCCTTTGTCTCTCTATTTTGGTATTCCCTTTCCCTTCCCTAGTTCTAATACATGAATATACAGTATCCAAGGTACTAAGATCAGATATAGTGATAGCATGGGTAAACCATGGGAAGGGAATATGAGAGAAAAAGAAAAAGAAAGGGTGCAGTTTCACATGGCATGTTGAAAATAATTGCAACAATGATATACCATTTGTTTTCATAATGTGGAGTTCATTTCATTTAGCATCACCTTTTATGTTCAAACCGGTATAGCTATTGGGCTAGTGTGATCTGCTGCTATGACTAACCTAAACATGTACTAATTATTCCCTATAAGGGGAACCATAGCATCCATGTTTCTTTGGGTCTGGCTCACTTGACTTAGTATGATTTTTTTCTAAGTCCATTCCCTTATGGATGGGGCAGTGTCATTCTTTCTGATAGAGGCCTAGAACTCCATTGTGCATATGTACCACATTTTCCTGATCCACTTGTCTACTGAGGGGCATCTGGGTTGGTTCCATATTTTAGCAATGACAAATTGTGCTATGATCTTGCTTGTAGTCATTTGGGTAGATGCCCAAGAGTGGGGCTTCTGGGTCGTAGGGGAGCTCTATATTTAGCTTCTGAGGAACCTCCATACCACTTTCAAGAGTGGTTGAACAAGTTTACATTCCCACCAACAATGTAGTAGGGTTCCCTTTTGGCCACATTCCCTCCAGCATTTGTTATTATGAGTTTTCCTAATAATGGACATTCTTACTGGGGTGAGGTAGCATCTCAGTGTTTTGATTTGCATTTCTTTTATGGCCAGTGATGTAAAGCACTTCATGTGTCTCTTGGCCATTCTCATTTCCTCTTCAAAGAAGTCTCTTTTTAGGTTTTTAGCCCATTTGTTGAGGGGGGCATTGGTTCTTTGAGGATTTGTTTTAGAGGAATTTAATTTTTTGAGTTCTACGTATATTTTAGATATGAGGCCTTTGTCTGTTGTATGGCTGGTAAAGATCTTCTCCCAATCTGTGGGTTTTCTATTTATCTTGCAAGCTATGTCCTTTGCCCTGCAGAAGCTCTACAGTTTGATGCAGTCCCATTTGTCCAACCTTTCTTGGATTTGTTGCATTTCTGGGTCTTTATTAAGGAAGTTTCGTACTGTGCCAAGGAGCCCAAGTGTTTCTCCTATTCCTTCTTGTAGTGTTTTCAGGGTATCTGATTTTACTTCTAGGTCTTTGATTCATTTGGTGGAGGGTGATATATAAGGATCTAGTTTTAGTTTGTTACAAGTGTTGATCCAGGTTTGCCAGCACCATTTGTTGAAGAGGCTGTCTTTCTTCTATCCTATATTTTTAGTTCCTTTTTTTTTGGGGGGGGGCAGTCCTGGGCCTTAGACTCAGGGCCTGAGCACTGTCCCTGGCTTCTTCCCACTCAAGGCTAGCACTCTGCCACCTGAGCCACAGCGCCCCTTCTGGCTGTTTTCCATATATGTGGTGCTGGGGAATCGAACCGAGAGCTTCATGTGTAGGAGGCAAGCACTCTTGCCACTAGGCCATATTCCCAGCCCTATTTTTAGGGCCTTATCAAAGATTAAATAGCCATTGTTCTGTGGGTTCATTTCTGGGTCTTTGGTTCTATTCCATTGGTCCTCATGCCTGATCTTGTGCCAGTACCAAGCTGTTTTTATTACTATAGCTTTGTAATACAGATTAATGTTTGGTATTGAAATTTCTCCAGAACTGTTCTTTCTACTTAGGATTGTTTTTGCTATTCAGGGTCTTTTATTGTTCCATATGAATTTCTGGATTGCTTCCTCTATTTCATTAAAGAATGGTGTTGGGATGTTGATGGTATTGCATTGAATTTGTAGATAGCCTTTGGCAATATTGCCATTTTCACAATGTTATTCCTCCCAATCCAGGAGCATGGGAGGCTTTTCCATTTCCTAAGTTCTGCCTTAATTTTGATACAGGGGTTCTTAAGTTGAATTTTAGGCTTCTAGTGCTTTTCCCCAAATGAAGGGTTATGGAAAGCAGATGTGGGTTGACTGACCCTTGACCATTACCATTGTAACTAGTAGATAAGATTTTTACCATCTTTGCTATATTTAAGTTTTCATCTCTCTCTCTTTATCCTTCTCTTTATTGAGATAAATTCTATTTGTTGAGATGATATTCTAGTCCAGTTTCCAAATGATTCATTAAAATATTACCTGTTGGGGCTGGGAATATGGCCTAGTGGCAAGAGTGCTTGCCTCGTATACATGAAGCCCTGGGTTTGATTCCCCAGCACCACATATACAGAAAATGGCCAGAAGTGGCGCTGTGGCTCAAGTGGCAGAGTGCTAGCCTTGAGCAAAAAAGAAGCCAGGGACAGTGCTCAGGCCCTGAGTTCACGGCCTAGGACTGGCCAAAAAAAAAAAAAAAATTACCTGTTCTGGGCATGATGATGCAGGCCTGTAGTCCCAGCACATGGAAGGGTGAACCAGGAACATCATAAGTTTGAGGCTAGCCTAGGCTGTGTAGCAAACCCTTTCTCAAAACAAAACAAGCTGGGCACTGGTGACTCTTGCCTGCAATTTTAACTAAATGAGAGGCTGAGATCTTATGATCTCAATTCCAAGTCAGTCTGGGTAGAAAATATGATGTTCTCTATCTCCATGGAGAGTAGCTGGACACAGTGGCATGTTGCTGTGATCCCAGTGACAATAAGTCTAAAGATTAGCAGATTACAGTGCAGGCCTGTGTTTGAGCAGAAATTAAGACTCTATCCTAAAAATAACCAATGAAAAGCCAAGCTGGGGCATGGCTAAGTGGTATCACGTTAGCCTAGCAAGTATGAGTTTAATATACATCTCTTTTCCTAAACACTAGACGTTTTACTAGTTTCATGCTGTGTCCATAGCAGTGCCCACTTCTCAAACCTTTTGATTACTACTTGGTTCTAAATTCATGACAAAAATAATCCCTTTATCCATGTTGAATCAATTTTGAATAGTATTTTAAGTATAGATTCTAGTTAATAGCATCCTCACAAAGACGTTTCCTTAAAAAAATAAACTAAAGAATAATCCATGTGCTGGTGGCTCACACTTGTACTCCTGGCTACACAGGAGGCTCAGGTCCAGAGGATCAAGAGTCAAAGCCTTCTGAAGGGGCTGGGGATATGGCCTAGTGGCAAGAGTGCTTGCCTCGTATACATGAAGCCCTGGGTTCAATTCCCCAGCACCACATATACAAAAAATGACTAGAAGTGGCGCTGTAGCTCAAGTGGCAGAGTGCTAGCCTTGAGCAAAAAGAAGCCAGGGACAGTGCTCAGGCCCTGAGTCCAAGCTCCAGGACTGGCAAATAAATAAATGAATAAATCAAAGCCTTCTGAAGCAGAAAAGTCCATGAGTCACTAAACTAGCCAGCAAGACCCTGAGCTTGGAGGTATAGCTTGTGTGGCAGAGCTAGCTGAGCCAAGCATGAGGCCCTGGATTTGAACCTTAGTACTAGCAGAAAAAAGGACAAAACATGTTATATTTTTATTTTTAATATATTGAGGGGCTGGAAATATGGCCTAGTGGCAAGGGTGCTTGCTTCATATACACGAAGCCCTAGGTTTGGTTCCTCAGCACCAGAAGTGGTGCTGTGGCTCAAGTTGGCAGAGTGCTAGCCTTGAGCAAAAAGAAGCCAGGGCAGTAAAGGAAATGCAAATAAAAACAACCCTGAGATACCACCTTACTCCAGTTAGAATGGCCTATACTCTGAACTCAGCCAACAACAAATGCTGGAGGAGATGCGGGGAAAGAGGAACCCTTCTCCACGGTTGGTGGGAGTGCAAATTAGTACAACCACTTTGGAGAACAGTATAGGGGTTCCTCAAAAACTCAGCATAGACATACCCTATGACCCAGACATACCACTCCTAGGCATCTATCCTGAACAACAGGTCTCAGGATATCAAAAAGACAGCTGGACATCCATGTTTATCGCTGCACAATTCACAATAGCCCAAATATGGAAACAACCCAGATGCACCTCTACAGATGAATGGATCCCAAAAATGTGGTACCTATATACAATGGAGTACTACATAGTGATTAGAAATGATAAAATATTGTTATTCACAGGGAAATGGTCAGAACTTGAACAGATAATGTTGAGTGAGACAAGCCTAGAACACAGAGAACAAAGGGGCATGGTCTACTTGATATATGACTGTTAGGGTGGGGGAAGGGGGAACAGTAGAGACCAGGTCTGCGAAACAAAAAACTTCTTGTCAAATGGTATTTCCACAGGTTTGGGTCAGCAACCTTATATTATGTATCTAAAACCAAACAACTACTAAACATAAAAGACCTATCAGTGGATCACAATAGCTCAACAGTTATGTACATATGATCGTATAAGACAAGGATAAGCAAACTCTATTGTTGACGTTATATTTAAAGTTCTAGGTGAATTTCCTTTGGTGTAGCCACGTGGCTACTGTATATGATTTTGGTACACTGGGTATTGTATATATGCCTACCTGATCTAGGGAAGGGAAAGAAAAACAAGGGTGTAAGATATCACAAGATATGAACTCTCTGCCCTATTATGTAACTGTACCCCTTTTGCACAACACCTTGTCAACAAAATTTAATTAATTAAAAAAAAGAATAACTTTGTTGGCAAGACATAAAACAAAGTGGCTGGGCTAAACACCATATTCTCTAGGTTTACATAAATCATGTAATGCAGAAAGCTTATTTGTCTTTATAAGAAATAAATGTTTTTTTTTTAAATTTCACAGTTCTGTGATCGTTTTCAAAATTATATAAAATTTGAAATGGAAAAAAAAAAGAAGCCAGGGACAATGCTCAGGCCCTGAGTTCAGTCCCAGGACTGACCCCCCCCCCAAAAAAAAAAGATATTGATACTATTTAGGTATTTACTAATGATCTTTTCATTTATGGAAAAATCTAGTTGTCTAAAGGTACAAATGAAACAATTTTATAGAATCTTTTCTGTAGCAGAGTGACTATTATTCCACAGCATCTTTGAATATTTCAACATCCTTTATAAAACATATTATAAATTGAACTTTTGAATAGGTGTGGAATGGCCTATGTATTTGCTTAAGTAGTTCTAACCTATTTTCGTTAAGAGAATGAGAATCTTTTTATCTCTCTTTAAAGATAGAGAATCTGCCCAATATTTTAATTCTTTGCACCATAAGATATCTTTTAATGTCTTAATAATTCTCATCATATAGGGCAATGTACATACAACACACTTAATAAAAGTTTGATGCCTGAATAAACAGTAGAATATTCCACTGTATCTTCTGAACTCTAAATGTGACTTTTAAAGAGAGAGTGACACATACTTTGTAGAAATGGGTGCTGTTGTAAAGTCTATATAGGAAAAGTGCTAGGAAAGCTCAGTGGTATTTTGAATTTGTCTTTGCCCTGGGCTTGAAATACAGCTTTTTCCTTTGTATGTTTGTAGGAAAATGAAGAAATAGATTGGAATTTACTGAAACCAGATATTTATGCAACAATTATGGACTTCTTTGCATCTGGCTTACCCCTGGTTACTGAGGAAACACCTGCAGGAGAAGCAGGTAACATGTTGTGTTGAGTAATTAATATTTATCTTTTTCCAGACTTTTCTACTTTATTCCCCCTTGTCTTGATTGCAGAAGGGATAGGAATACAGATTTTTTTTTTTTTTATCATTTGATGTGTTTGGCTCTGGTGCCAATTCCAGAAGGGAGAAATATGTACATGTTTTTATTTATGCTTTTTGAATTTTTTAATGTAAAATTGATGATTGTACAAAGCTAAACCTTTCCATTATGAATTATTTTTCTTGTGGTGTTTGGGATAAACCCAGAGTCTTGAACATAGCTTGACAAGCTCTCTATCATGAGCTAGGTCCATAGCCCTCAGTTAGTCTTTGCACATGAAGGAAACAATATAATGATCATTAGTTTGTCCTCCACTCAGTTTTAGCAGATGTTAACTCTGTGTGTGTGTGTGTGTGTGTGTGTGTGTGTGTGTGTGTGTGTGTGTGTTTTGTTGAAGGTCATTTTGCTTTAGATCCTTTTTTGTTGTTTTTTCTTTTGGTCAGTCATGGGGCTTGAAATCAGGGCTTGGGTGCTGTCCCTGAGCTTTTGGGCTCAAGGCTAGCATGCTACCACTTTGAGCTCCATTTCCAGTTTTTGGGTGGTTAACTGGAGCTAAGGGTTGGACTTTCCTGCCTGGACTGGCCTTGAACTAAGACCCTTAGATCTCAGTTACCTGAGTAGCTAGGATTGCAGGTATGAGTCACTAGCACCCATTTTTAGATCCATTTTGAACTAAAATAGTAATGCTAAAACAAATGCTTTATTTCCACCATTTTTCCCTTTGTATTTACAGAGATGTGTGAACTTGGTTTGTTTTTCTACTTTTCTATGCATGTAAGTCTTCAGGGAATATACAGTGTTGGTTTTTGTTCTATAATCCCAATTGGAATTATAGACATGTGCCACTATGCCATCTTCTCATTTTTTTTTTGTTTGTTTTGCCAGTCCTGGGGCTTGTATTTGGGGCCTGAGCACTGTCCCTGGTTTCTTTTTGCTCAAGGCTAGCACTCTACCTCTTGAGCCACAGCACCACTTCCAGCTTTTTCTGTTTATATGTGGTGCTGAGGAATCGAACGCAGGGCTTCATGCATGCTAGGCAAGCGCACTCACTACCACTAAGCCACATTCCCAGACCCTCATGTTTGCTCTTAACCTTTTAATAACTTGTGTCATATTACAAAATTATCATTACAGTATGTTGTCTTTGAGATACATCCATTAAAATATAGTTTTAGTTCATTTTAAATGCTGAATGATATTCTATTATATGAATAAACTACAAGTGCTCCTTTACTTATGTTCCAGTTGGTCACTTATACTACTTTCTATTATAAAGACTGATACAGGGGATATCCTTATGCAAGTCTCTTGTATATGTGTAGAATGTGTGGAATGGTTTTGTAGAGTATGTTCCTAGAAGTGGATTATTGTGTCATAAACATGAATTGACATACACTTCAGCAGTATATATGAATTTCTTGGTTTTAAAAAATAATTATTTTTATATTATAAAGGTTATGTACAGAGGGGTTACAGTTACATAAGTCAGGTAAAGAGTACATTGTGTGTGTGTGTGTGTGTCAGTCCTAGGGCTTGAATTCAGGGCTTGGGCATTGTCCCTGAGCTTTTTGTATGCTAACTACTGTCATTCTACCACTTGAGCCACAGTTTCATTTCCACCTTTTTTGATGTTCATGGACTTTCCTGTCTGGGCTGGCTTTGAATCCTGATCCTCAAAATCTTAGTCTCCTGAGTAGCTAGAATTACAGGTGTGAGATACCAGCACCAGGCTACATTCAGTGTTCTTTATCATTATGTACTGTCTCTTTTCTTCCCTCCATTCTGCTTCTGGCTTCCCTTCCTTTCTCTTACTTTTTGGGTCCTGGTAACCAGGGCTCATGCATGCTCAGTGTGTACTTTACTACTGAGCCACACCCCCAACTCCTTTTGCTCTTTTTATTTTTGAGACAGGATTTCACTATACAGATCAGGTTGGCCTCAAACTTGCTGTGTAATTCAGACTTGTTTGTCAGGACTAGCTTGGAGTCATGATCCTCAAATCTCAGCCTCCTAAGTAGTAAGGATTAAGGTATGAAGCCACTAGTGCCCTGTGCTATTTTTTTAGTCCTTGAAAATGAGCAAAGTTGGGCTGGGAATGTGGCTTAGTGGTAGAGTGCTTGCCTAGCATGCATGAAGCCCTGTGTTCGAGTCCTCAGTACCACATATACAGAAAAAGGCTAGAAGTGGCACTGTGGCTCACGTGGTAGAGTGCGAGCCTTGAGCAAAAGAAGCTCAGGGACAGTGCCCAGGCCTAAGTTCAAGCCTGGCAAAAAAGAAGATGAGCAAAGTTTACAGATGTGCTAAAACTCTCACGCCCTGACATGATAATTAAAGTATTTAAATATGCTCATCTTCATTACTGAATACTCAGTTGATCAGTATTTCCTTAGTTTCCTTTAGAGAATCAACTATGTCACATTTCAAACTTACATGTTTGATTTTCTTTTTTTTTTTTTTTTTTGGCCAGTCCTGGGCCTTGGACTCAGGGCCTGAGCACCATCCCTGGCTTCTTCCCGCTCAAGGCTAGCACTCTGCCACCTGAGCCACAGCGCCCCTTCTGGCCATTTTCCATATATGTGGTGCTGGGGAATCAAACGGAGAGCTTCATGTGTAGGAGGCAAGCACTCTTGCCACTAGGCCATATTCCCAGCCCCTGATTTTGTTTTTAATGAGTCATGAAGTTAAAATCATCCTGTTTTAATAGTTGTATGATTATAAAATTTCTACTATTGTTTTTATTAACTTGTGATTGTTTGTAGGTTCTGAAGAAGATGATGAAGTTGTCGCAATGATTAAGGAATTGTTGGATACTAGAATACGGTATGTGCTCCTCTTTCTACCTCAAATCAGATGCTGTCCAGGCAGTTTTCATTATACCAATGTACTCTTATTTGACCATGAAGTTATAGTAGAGTGCCAAAATGAGCACAACTTAAGCCACAATAAGTAACTATAATAATTGAATTTAAAGTATATGTCTTTTCTGTATTCATCTAAAAATATAATATACCTGCTAGAGGTGTGGCCTAAGTGATAGAACATCTGCCTAGCAAGCCAAAGCTCTGGGTTCAAACCCTTGTAACCATTCTCAAAGAAAACATCTGAAGATGACAGGGCTAGGATGTAGCTCTATGGTACAGCACCTGTCTAGCAAGATAAGGCCCAGAATTCAGTGCCACTACCACGGGGGGGAAAAAAGATAACAGGTCTGTGGTATAGCTCAGTGATAGAACACTGATGTTCGATTCCTAGCTCTGTACAAGACAAAACAAAACAATTAAAAAACCTTGTTAATTTAAACATAGTCAATAATACATTTCCTTCACAATATTGATATGGCATTGTTATATAGGCAGTATTGGGGAAGCCAGCACTTCCCCAGCTAGCATTCTATCACTTGAGCCATGCTTCTATCCCTACTTTTTGCTGGTTGTTTTGGAGACGCTACCTAGCAAACTTTTCTGTTTGCACTCACTTCTAATTTTGATCCTCCAGATCTCAACCTTCTGAATAGTAGGCATGAGTCACTGGTGCCTGGCAGTACTAGATTTTTTAGAAATTAAAAAGGGCTTTAAGTTTTTCTTAGAAAATTAAAAATGTCTTAGTTTGGGGAAAATTGTGAAGAGAAGAATACCTACATTTTAGTCATTTGCCTATAAAGAGTCAAATTTCAGGAAGTAAAGAATATTAGGCTAATGCATTTGCTCACAGTTGACTAGTAGTCCATATTTTGGGGGATAAATTATTTAAAGGCTTTAGATAAGCGTCAAAGCCACATTGGGTTGACACACAAAGATGTGGTGAGAAGGGAAGCCCAGAGAAATTTCCCTTCAATTGTTGGTATAATGCCAGCATATAAGGAACTGGGTAGAGGATGGCAGCTAAGAATCAAATGAAAATTTGTTTAGAGGGGAAGAAAATTTAAATTCTGGGTTACCAGTTCAGTCTTAGTTAGTAAGACTAAGAGCCCAGAAAGCAAGGAAATTAAGAAAGTAAACTTATATGGTTACTAACCATGTATTGTATTCTAGAAAATCACTAAGAGTATGTTTTTTATGTTTTCACCACAATACATGGTATGTAATGGAGAGAGAGAAGGGAGAATAATGTAGTAGAGGGTGAGTCTAATGAAGGTATACTGTAAGCTCTTGATCCATGTAGCCATTCCATAGTGTATGTATTGTAAAATATCTGCATGATAAAGAAATAAATTTATAAATTAAAAATAAACTTAAAAGAAAGGAAAGTAGACCTAACCCTCAGATTCTTCATTATGGGAAGGCATTTACTTATTCTTAGCTGTGGAAGGGAAGAGATTAAGGCAAACAAGCAGCAAATGGAAAGTTGAGCAGAATTTTGTCAGTTTTATTATACTAGAGACAAAAATTGAAGTTTAGGCTATGTCAAGGAGGTTGGACCTCAAGAAACATATAGACTCTTGGTTGGACTTCTGGGAGAACTGTACCCTTGGAAAAAACTAGAAATAACTTAGAGAGCTGCTTAATTCAAGAACAGATTGCGCTGGGTGCCATTGGCTCACGCCTGTAGTCCTAGCTTCTTGGGTGGCTAAGAACTAGAGGCTCAAAGTTGAAAGCCAGCTCAGGCAGAAAAGTACTGGTCTTAACTCAAAGCTGCATGGTGTGTGCCTATCATTTTACCTTTATAGGAAGTGGAGATTGTGAGGATTGGTGGCCCAGGCTAGCCTAGACAGAAAAGTTCACCAGACTTTATCTCAGTAGAGGAAGCTGGGTATGGAAGTGTTTGGCTGTCATTGCAGGTATTATAGGAAACCTTAAGTAGGTGGATCATGGTCTAGGATGGTACCTGGAAGGAAGTGAGACTCTACCTCAAAAATAACCAGTGCAAAAGCAAAACAAACAAACAATAAAAAACAACACCCATGGGTAGAGAAGTGGCTTAGTGTTAAAACACCTGCATAGCAAATGGGAACCCTGAGTTCATACCCAGCACTGCAAAAAATAAATAACATAAAATAGAACAGATAGGAAAAATCCTATCTGATGTAATATAATACTGAGTCACCTTAACTTTACATGCAATGTTCATTATTTAGTCAAAAATGTCATATCTTGAAATTAGAATAAAAGAGGATAAAACAGATCCAAAGATAACGTATATATTAGAACTATCATACTGCTCTTTAAGATAACTATGACTAAAATGTTCAAGAAAATAGATGAAAAGATAAAGAATTTCATTGGAGAACTGGAATCTATAAGAAAAGAAGCAATAATTCTTGAGCTAGAAATATAACTTAAGAACTCATTAAATTATTTTAACATCAAATTAGACACTGCTGAGGAGTGGACTATATACCAAAATATAGATCAATAGAAAATATCCAGGTGGAAGCAGACAGAGAAGCGAGAATAGGAAATTCAGGGAAAAAACATAAGAGACATAGTACATGACAGAAAAGATCTAATAGTGTCCTGTAGGGTTTGAAATATATCTAGAATTAAAATAACATGACCTAAATATAAAATGTAGGGAATATAGCGTTCTAAGATCTTGGAATCTAGGAAAGCAATGCATTATTTTGCAAAGTAAACAGTAACTAGTAGAAGATTCTATAACAACTGTGTAGAGGGGGGAGATTAAATACTAAAAAATACTCGATCCAAAATAAAAAAGACAGGGAAGTGGTGCTATGACTCAAGTGGTAGAGCACTAACGTTGAGTTGAAGAGCTCAGGGAAATCGCCCAGGCCCAGAGTTCAAGTCCCACAATGGATAATAATAATAATAATAATAGTGATGACAGGAAACAAATGATAAGAATGTAATATAACCCCAAATATCTTGATAGTTGCATTTAACTGTATATTGGTTGTCAACAAAAAATAAGGTTGTAAGACTAAGTGTGTAAAACATGAATGTGCTACTTATGAGTATGCACTTTTAAATCAAAGCACACCGGTTGAGAATAAAAAGATGGAGAAATGTATAATGATCAGAGAATTAATTAAAAGAAAGCTATGCAGTCCTACAGATATCAAAACATTTACCTTACAGTTAAAGATAGTATTAGAGTTCCAGAGAGATCTTTTTGTTGTTGTTGTTGGTGGTGGTGGTGATCGTGGGCCTGGGCTTTGTCTCTGAGCTCTTTAACTCAAGGCTAGTGCTGTACCACTTTGAGCCACAGCTCTACTTCCAGTTTCCTGGTGGTTAATCACCAACTTTCCTGCCTGGGCTGGCTTTGAACTGTGATCCTCAGATCTCAGCCTCCTGAACAGCTAAAATTACAAGTATGAACCAGGAGTGCCTGGCTGCAGAGAGATCTTTTATAATAAAAAGGTAATTTCTACCAGGACTTTCTTGTCATCAAAGGATATTATTTATAGTACAAGGTGAAACTGTAGATTTTATTGTGTATGTGGAATGCATAAGGAACTACAAATTAAAATGAAAAAAAAATAGGGCTGGGAATATGGCCTAGTGGTAAAGTGCTTCCCTCATATACATGAAGCCCCGGCTTTGATTCCTCAGCACCACATATATAGAAAAAAAAAAAAAAAAAAAAAGCCAGAAGTGGCTCTGTGACTCAAGTGGTAGAGTGCTAGCCTTGAGCAAAAAGAAGCCAGGGACAGTGCTCAGGCCCTGAGTTCAAGCCCCAGGACTGGCAAAATAAATAAGTAAAATGAAAAAATACAGATAGAGACTAGAGCAAGTATTTTACAAAGGACAATAATCAGATGACCACTAAACATAATTTTTAAAAAGGGCTCAGCCTCAAAAATTATCATTACAAAGCCACTAGAATGTTTAAAACCACAAAGGTTGACACCACTGGGAGTTAATGAGGACATGGAGCAGCTGGAACTCCCTTACTGCTGGTGGGAATGCAAGTGTAGTAACTCTGGAAAAATATTTGGCATTGTTTACTAAATCTGTATGCATTCATGCTCTTGACTCAGCAGTTTTTTCTCCCAAACATTTTCCAAGTAGTAAAGACATTAACAAGAATCTTCATGGCTATGTAGCTATTTGTAAAAGCCAAAAACAAGTAATATTAACGCAGGTATCTATCAACAGTAGAATGTATAATAAATTATGGCATAGTAACTTAGTGGAGTATTATGCAGCAGTGAGATTGAATGAGTTAAGGGAAAAAGAATCCAGATATAAGACAGTGAATACGTGATTTAGAAGTAGAATTTGTATTTTTACTCCATAAATTCAAGAGTAAACAGCTAATCAATGACCATAGAAATTAGGATAGTAGGTATTATCAACAAGGGAATGATTAAGACAAAGAAAGACATTGTATAAACCTATTAGGAAATGGGCAAAAGAGCTAAAGAGAGACTTCACAAGAGAAGATATAAAAATGGCAAAGAAACACATGAGGAAATGCTCAACATCCCTGCTAGTAAAGGAAATGCAAATAAAAACAACCCTGAGATACCACCTCACCCCAGTTAGAATGGCCTATACTCTGAACTCAGGAAACAACAAATGCTGGAGGGGCTGTGGGGAAAGAGGAACCCTTCTCCATTGTTGGTGGGAGTGCAAATTAGTACAACCACTTTGGAGAACAGTATGGAGGTTTCTCAAAAAGCTCAATATAGACCTACCCTATCACCCAGCCATACCACTCCTAGGCATCTATCCTAAACAGCAAAACCCAAGATATCAAAAAGACATTTGTACTTCCATGTTTATCGCGGCACAATTCACAATAGCCAAAATATGGAAACAACCCAGATGCCCCTCCACAGACGAATGGATCCAAAAAATATGGTACTTATACACAATGGAATACTACATAGCGATTAGGAATGGTGAAATATTGTTATTCGCAGGGAAATGGTCAGAACTCGAACAAATAATGTTGAGTGAGACAAGCCTAGAACACAGAAAACAAAGGGGCATGATCTCCCTGATATATGACTGTTAACAAAGGGAGACGGAGAGACAGTAGAGACCAAGTCTGTGAACACTGTATATGTGCTTGATACATTGTATATTGCATATGGGTCTACCTGACCTAGACAAGGGATGGAAAAACAGGTTGTAAGATATCACAAGAAATGTACACACTGCCCTACTATGTAACTTCACCCTCTTTGCACAACACCTTGTAAAAAAATTTATGTTCAATTAATAATAAAAAATATATATTAAAAAAAAAAGACATTGTAACATATGTCTATAATCCCAGCTACTTGAGAGACTGAAATCTGGTGGATCAAGGTTCAAGGTAAACCCAGGCAAATAGCAAGACCCCATCTCAACCAACAAGCCAGGCATGGTGAGAAACAGCTATAAGCCCTATGAGGAGGTATTGGACCAACCTCCAAGGCTGGCCCTGAGCAGAAATATGTAATCCAATGGATGCCGGCTGCTCATATCTGTAAATCCTACTTACTCAACAGGCTGAGATCTGAGGATCTTGGTTTGAAGCTAGTCCAGGCAGGAAAGTCCATGAGACTGTTATCTCTAATAAACTACCCAGAGAAAAGCCAGAAGTGGTGCTGTGGTTCAAGTGGTCGAGCGCTAGCCTTGAGCACAGAGGCTCAGCGATAGCACTGTGGTCTGAGTTCGAGCACCAGGAATGGCTAAAAAAAAAAAGACCTTACCTAAAAAATAATTGAAGCAAAGAGTTTAGGGTGTGACCCAGTTGGTAGAGTGCAAGAGGCCCTGGGAGCAAACCTCAAAAGCACTGACAACAGAAAAAGAGTTGTATCAAATTTTTTAGTGAAGTCTTCTGTTGTTTTAAATATGTGACAAATATTTTGTGCTCCCAGGCCAACTGTACAGGAAGATGGAGGAGATGTAATTTATAAAGGCTTTGAAGATGGCATCGTACAGCTGAAACTTCAAGGTTCTTGTACCAGCTGTCCAAGTTCAATCATTACTTTGAAAAATGGGATTCAGAACATGCTACAGTTTTATATTCCAGAAGTAGAAGGTGTAGAACAGGTATGTCAATATTAAGTTTGTGTAAATATGAAAAAAATGACCTCACTTTTTCACCAAGGCAAAAGCTTTGTTATCAAACTTGAAGTCTCCTTATTTTTGCACTAACTTTTGTGTTTAGAGGGAACACTAGATATGTGCCAGGCATTTTTACAGATATTACTACATTTAATCTCCTAATAACATGTTTATTAACTAAGTCATCCCCACTTTTTACATAAGGTAACAGAAACTCAAATACACTGCTGTTGTGACTGCAGCAGAGAAATTATGGAAGGGGGATTCAAAACGTCATCCAGTTTTAGAGATGGGTTTTAGAAGTCTTTAAAAGTGGAAGAGCTCATTTCTCCACATTATTCTCTCTATGTGTCTATGTCTGTCTCTCTCTCCCTCTTTCAGGCTCTTATGTTGGGCCTCACAGATGCTGTATTTGCCATATACCAAGCCCTTCTTGTTTTAACCATGTCAGCAAGAAACCAATGCAGGAATCATCTTCGTTGTACTGTGAAACAGAGTACTTTGTGGTGTTAGGGAACTCTATCTATAGCATATTTGATTTTTTTTTTTTTGTCTGAACAGGCCTGCGGAGTATAGATAGCACAGCTCAGCATGTTCTTAGTATAGTGTCTCTCATGGCAGTGATTCTTAGCCAAGAAGCCTGGCCTTCTGGAGAGAAGTTGTCAAGGAGGGGAAGATTATGTGGAGATTAGAAACCTGAGAAAACACTTTAGATAAGTCTGTGTCCTAAGAAGGTATCTCCTCCCAGCTCATCTGAGTGTAGTTGTATTAAAATCTGTCCTTTTGGCCCCATGAACACTAACTCTGTTTGAAGTTTTTATCAGCCTTCTGTTGAAATGAAACTCTACTTTAGTCCAAAGTTTCTTTTCGTGTGTCTTTGTCAGTGGTGGTCAGGTCTAACTCTTGGAAAGACTAGAAATCATATCTAGGTCTTTGCATTTCTCTGCAAAACTAGCCTTGTCTTACAAATGTTTTTTTTTTTCAAATATTTGTATGAAGTGAGTATTAGAAACTGGTACTTTTGGCTCCCACCTGTATACCTAAGTATTTAGGAGGCTTGGGATCTGAAGGTCACAGTTTGAAGCCAGCCTGTGAGACACTTGTCTTTAATTAACCAGTAAAAGCTGGAAGTGGAGATATTGCTCGAGTTGTAGAGCACCTACCATGAGCAAAAAACCCAAGTGAGAGTACAAGGAATTCAAGTCCCAGTATCAGTACAAAAAGTAAAAAGAATATCAGAATCTTATTCCAAATTTAGGAATAATTCTGCCCAAAATAGGAGTCAATTTATAATTTTAAAAATCAGATATTACTTAGATTGGATACAAGATACTCTTTGGAAGTAAAATGTTCACTTGTAGTCAATCTAAAAAAACTATGAGAGAATTTTTTTTCATTGATTGTCTCAGAGAAGAGCTGAATTCATTTAGAATTTGGTTAATATTCATTGGCTGTTTTTGTTTTTTTGAGATGGAGTTTTGCTATGTTGCCCAGGCTGGTTCAGAATTCCCAGGCTCAGGCTGATTCCCTATCTCAGCCTCCAAGTGGCTGGGACTTCTGTGTTAGCTCATGTGTAGCATGAGCCATCTAGACATTTTCTAACATATTATTTTGTTTCATTATACATTATGGGGCTCTTAAAAAATTGTACTCAGGGCTGGGAATGTGGCTTAGTGGTAGAGTGCTTGCCTAGCATACATGAAGCCCTGGGTTCGATTCCTTAGTACCACATATACAGAAAAAGCTGGAAGTGGCGCTGTGGCTCAAGTGATAGAGTGTTAGCCTTGAGCACAGAGAAGTTCAAGGACAGTGCCCGGGCCCTGAGTTCAAGCCCCCGGACCAGCAAAGTAAAAGTAAGAGCAAATTGAATATATGCAAACAGGATATACTAGACTAAAATGGAAGTGCTTTTGAAACAAAAATATACAAAGCTACTCACTTCAGTTTTATGACTACATACTAACAGTTCATCATTTATAGTCTTCTTTACCCTGGTGAGACTTGGACTCTGCTAGTGGAAGCCTCTTTTGAGACACAGAAGAGAGATTTGCTTTTACTTTCTTAGAATACCAGGTTATTATTTCGAATTGTAACTAGGAGCTGTTGATAGATTGATTTTTATTGGACTGCCATGCATTGTTATAGACTTCTTTAAGTAGATAACTAATATTAAGACCTTCCAATCTTTTCCTTAATTCTTAAATTCTGTTTTATTACTTTAGGTAATGGATGATGAGTCCGATGAAAAAGAAGCCAACTCGTCTTAAAATAATCTGGATTTTTTTGGTGGCACAACAGTTGAATTTACTGTTAACAAATAACAGGGTTTTATTAATAATATGCTAAGGTAAAAAACAAAAAATATGCTATGGAACTTCAGGATTAAGAAAATACGCCCTGTCTTCAGAGAATGATATATAAATATTATATTTTGCTTTACCACATGAGTTATTTATAACCTCCTGAGTCATCTGTACGCGTGGAGCTTTTCCAGGGATATTTTTATTTTTGTTCATCATTTCACATGATGCCCTCTTTGCATAGTATGTGAAGCAGTTTAAAAATACATTTTCTCCCACCTAATTTATTTGCTTTTTTTGTACAGAAATAAATAGGGAGGCTGCTTTGTGAGCTTTCTGCAACAAGTTTATTTTCCACCTTATTTTTTTTAAAGGTAGAACCAGATGCTGGTGGTTCATGCCAGTAATCCTTAGCTACTCAGGAGGCTGAGATCTGAGGATTATAATTTGAAGCTGGCCTGGGCAGGAAAGCCCATGAGACTCTTATCTCCAATTAACCACCAGAAAATCAGAAGTGGCTGGAGTGATTGAGCACCCAGGTCCTGAGTTCAAACCCTAGGACTGGCACCCCTCCCCCCCCACATACCAAAAAAAAAGGGGGGGGGTAGGCTATTATTCTGATAGCTTACATCTATAATCTTAGCTACTCAGGAAGCTGGGATCTAAAGATCATGATTCAACGCCTGCCCAACCAGAAGTCATATTCCATCTCCAAAATAACAAACAAAAAGCTGGCTGGAAGTATGGTTCAACTGGTTGAGACCCAGCCAAATAAACAAGCAATCTGAGCAAGTATGGGATCCTGAGTTCAAACTGGTATTGTTGAATAAAAAAAGAAGTTAAAAAATAAAGAAAAAAAATAAGCAGTTCTTCTGGTTTTGAAATGGTCTCTGGCTAAGTAACCTTCATTATAAAAGCACATAACTTCTCATTGAAAAACAGGTTCTTGTTTTGTAGTCCAAGTTGGCCCCAAACTCATGAATTTTCTGCTTCAGTCTCCTGGGTGCTGGAATTACAGGTAATCCCAGCTAAAGATAAAAAAGCCCAAACTGGAGGTTTGGCTCAAGTATCAGCCATGATCAAAAAAGTCAAGGGAAGGGCTGGGAATATGGTTTAGTGGTAGAATGCTTGCCTAGCATGCATGAAGCCCTGGGTTCGATTCCTCAGTACCACATAAAACAGAAAAAAATGGAAGTAGTGCTGTGATCAAGTGGTAGAGTGCTAGCCTTAAGCAAAAAAAAAGCTCAGAGACAGTGCCCAGGCCCTGAGTTCATGCCCCAGGACGCTAAATAAATAAATAAATAAATACCAAGCAACAGCAAGAGGTCTAGAGTTCAAGCTCCAGAACCAGCACACACACACCCCCCACACACAAAAGTAAGTAAATAAGCCAGCACTAGCGGCTAATGCCTGTAATCCTAGCTACTCAGTAGGCTGAGATCTGGACACAGCAGTTTGAAGCTAGCCTGGGCAGCAAAGTCCCTGAGACTTATTTTCAATTAACCACCAGAAAACTGAAGTAGTACTGTTGTGGCTCAAAGTGGTAGAGCCTTAAGTGAATAAAAGCTCAGGGCTGTACTCAGCCCCTGAGTTCAAGCCCCACAACCGACATATATTGGGCACTGATGCAGAGTACACATAGCCTTCAGCAGAACCTGTGCCCAGTCTTGAAAGACATTGTGCCAGATCTGGTGCTTCAGCCAAGTCTTCAAAAAGTATGAAGCCAGCAGCTTCAAGAGAGAGGGAGCCATAGCTCAGTGAATTCAATGAGCACAGGCCTACCATTGCACTTCATTTGCTGAGAGGTGAGTTACATAATCAGAAGCAGTACTGTGTATGCAATACCACGATAGTACATTGAACATTTTTTAAGTGTGAGTGGTAATTTTGGCAAAGGCACTATGTGCACATTTATATGCAGAAAGTGTTGATTCTAGTAGTGAAACATTGCTACAGCCATGATAAAAGCAGTCCTGTGTAATCAGCCTGCCACTACGTATTGGCGGATCACTCTGGGGAATGGTGCCATGCTAAGGGTTCCATGTTGCTGGCACATTGGCCACTCACCAGTGGCTGCAGCCAGGTCATCTTTGGTGAGTGGGAGTCCATGTTTCTGAGCCCATGCATATCCTATATCCTTGTCACCATGGTAACATTGTATGTGAGCCCATCAGGCAAAGATAGGAGTGTATGGGAAAAGAGGCTTCCTGGACATGTCATACTATTTGCTGGATTATAAAAATCCTATGCTGAAGTCACTCTTGAGTGAGCAGTCACATGAGACACAGATATTTCCATGTTTTTGCCTTGCTGGAGTAACCTACCCCAAATCCTAAGAGGCTTGCTTAGTAGGCATTGTGCCTCTTTTTTATGTAGGGGTAGCCAGATGTAAAGATTTATCCTTGGGGGTGGGAATATGGCCTAGTGGCAAGAGCGCTGGCTTCGTATACATGAAGCCCTGGGTTCGATTCCCCAGCACCACATATACAGAAAATGGCCAGAAGTGGCGCTGTGGCTCAGGTGGCAGAGTGCTAGCCTTGAGCAAAAAGAAGCCAGGGACAGTGCTCAGGCCCTGAGTTCAAGCCCCAGGACTGGCCAAAAAAAAAAAAAAAAGATTTATCCTTCTCCTCAGATAGGATAGCTTGCTGTGCCCTGTGTTATCACCCCTAGAAATGCCACAGAGGAAGAAAACCTCTGAATTTTTTCAGGTTTACTTTCCATCCTCTCACCTTCAAATTTCCCACTATGAAGTCTAGAGAGTTCTTACTTCATACTCCCAAGGTCCATTAAGGTAATGGACCAATGTAGTATCTTGTGAGAGAAAGGGCAATCAGAGTCCCCACAAACTAAGTTATGACAAGGTTGGAGATTAGATGTATTCCTAGGAGAAGACAATGAATGTGTGTGCTGACCTTGCCAGGTGAAAAGCATGCTTTCTTGGGAGGCCAAATCCAAAGGATTGAGGTTCAGTGTCTGCCTAGGAAAGAAAAAATCTATGAGATTCCATCTCCAAAATAACCAGCAAAAAGAGATAGGCTGGATAGGTGGCTCAAGTGGTTGAATACCAGATGTGCCAAGTTTGAGACCATAAATAACCAATAATAAAAAAATAATAAATACATATTCTCATAGCCCAACTACTTACTTTGCATTTAGGTGGCAGCAGCTCCTATTTTAAGTTTACAGAGATTGATCACAGAGCTCTTCAAGAATGCTGAGGCTCCTCTCACAAAATTATTTCCCACAATCACAGCAAGAATTCTTCTGAATTCTTCAAGACAAGTGAATAGATCTTTAATAAATTCATGGGGTTGATGACTTAGCTCAGTGGAAATACCCTGTGTAAGGGCCTGAGTTTGGTCCTCAGCAATACAGAGAGGGACAGAGACAGAGGCAGACAGAGAGAAATTCACTCTAACATTCTAATTTCCTTATGCCTTTGAATCTGTTCCTCTACAGTAATCCAAAGCAGATCCAGAATTTGAGCTCACTCACTGTGTGCCTGTGGCTTTAGACCAGCAACCATTTTAAACAAACATTTAATTCCCCAACTTGCATTCTTAGGTACAGAATTTCTTCTTAGAGTCCATATCCATCAATTTGGTCACTATATCCTACATCCTTAATTTTCCCACACATTGGGGTCTTCACACATCCTCTATTCTAATTTTCAGATTTCTGTTCCTTTCCAGTTAGTGTTCTTAGTTTAACATTAGACATATATAAGACTGGATATTTATTAACTTTAAAAGACATCAGAGCTAGGCACCTGTGGCTCATGTCTATACTCTCAGCTATTCAGGAGGCCGATTTCAAAGGACTGAGGTTTGAAGCCAGCCATGTAGGAAAGTCTGTGAGACTTTTATCTCTAGTTAACCAGCAAAAAGCTAGAAGTGGAGCTGTGGTTCAAGTAGTAAAGTGTCAGCTTTGAGCAAAAAGGCCCCCAGTACAAGCCTGTTTGGGCACAAAATAAAAATAATCATCACTGGGTAAAGTTTGCTTTTGTCACTAACTTCTGACTTCTTCCATGTCTTGCTGCCTTTTCACACTTCCCTATCTCTTCCTTGTTAACATATCAACCAATGTGGTCTGTTCAGCTTTGTCTTCCTCCAGATTTCAGGATTATCTTTATCTCATCCCAATCAAAACTCCTGTTTGCCAGTAACATTCTCTCAATTGTTAGCCTAATAGCAAGTAACCTTATAATCTAGTCTCCACTATTTAACTATTTACTCTACATTTGGTAACTCCTACTTCCTTCTCAGCTGAGCCTGCAGGAGTGGAAGAGACAGAACCTCCCACTAGTGCCATAGGCTGTTGGAGCAGGCCTGCCAGCACATACCTTTTAGATGTTGGATGTTGACCTTAGCCAGGGCCTTCGCAAACAAGTCAGGCCTAAGAAGTACATTTCCACCAGCTACTTTAATGACAGCATGGATCTTATTCTCTCTGTAAAAGTCACTTCAATGTCATGCAAGATGAGGGCAGAGGAATTTAGTGCTGCTTTTTCACTGCTTCTTTTCAATGGAGCATATGCATAATTAGTGGTGCACACCTATAATCCTAGCACTCTAAAAGATCAGGCAGGAGATTGTGAGTTTGAGACCAGCCTGGACTACATAGTAAGACTTTATCTCTAACACAACATGAAACAACAACAACAAACCCCAAATGCAAAGATGCCAAAGATTGAGGGTTTCACTCTTCTTTCTCCCTCCTTCCCCTGGTCGGCTCACCTTCTTCCCTTTCTTCTTTCACTCTTTCCTTCTGTTTGTTAAATTTGTCCAGAACTTCTGATTAGGAGAGATAAGTTTTCTATTTCCTCAGTTGCCCAAATTAGTCCCAGATGTTGCCTTTACTTCAGAGATGATTTATTTTCTCTTCCAGGCCTTAATTTTAAAGATCCAGTTAAGGCAGAACTGTGTATAGATAAAGGTCAGGCTAAGTGCTTCCCTATCAGAATCTTTATTGGCACATGGTTACAAAGGGTTCTTTGTCCTAGTGGGTTAATGAGGTTGTTCACAGCTGAGATGGGAAAATACTGGTCTTTAAAGTTTCTTTCTTTCAATCTGAGTGCTGATGGCTCATGCCCATAATCCTAGCTTCTCAGGAAGTCAAAATCAGGGGATCGTGCTTTGAAGTTATCTCTTGTAGTCTTTTAAAACTTAATCACCAATTAACTAACTAACTAACTAACTAACTAACAACAACAACAACTGAGCTGGAGCAATAGAGCACCAGCTATGAGCCTGCAAGTAGATCAAGAACATTACTCTGAGTTCAAGCCATGGTAATGGCACCAAAGAAAGAGCAAAGTTTCTTCCTTTCAAGTGGTGCTTAAGTATCTTCCAAAACAGCTTTAGAGAGGTTTTAGGCAACTGGATAGCCATTGTAGAAGCATGGCAGACAGAAGAGGAAAGCAAGGGCTCCAACATATTACTATAGTTGGAGCACAGGAACTTTGGTGGTACTGCTGGCATTTTCTTGGTGGTCTTCACAGGTTTGGTGCCAGTGAACAAAGGTATTGCTTAAGCATTCAAATCATGCCTTTAATCCTCCAGCATTATCACCCAAGTCCAACCAGAACCTTTTAAGGCTTCATATAATAAAGGGCTTTTAGTTGAGAAATAAACTTAATTAGTTAGGTGTGACAATTTCCTTGAAACAAATGGTGAAAAGACACCCCTCCCTTTACCCCCTCTAGAAACACTGAAAGCTATTTATGCTCCTATAAACAGCCTTGAAAGGTCAATTCTACCAAGACATGATTGGCTTTTCCACTCAGTTAAAAATTGTTACCATCCTTTTTTGTGTGTGTCTGGTGTATATGCTGTGTTTTATATATAGACTCATTCTTTCCTCAAGAAACATATAGCTTAGTGAGGATTTATTTTTTTTAAATGATAAATTATAGAAGCATATTGCATTAAAATGGCAGCTTTTGTGGAAGAAAAAAGAGACTTTTCTGAACAGGGCATATAAACAGAGATGGGGATTCTAGGCAGAGAACCCAAAATGTGTTTAGATTTAGCATGTTGGCTTAGAGTACTTCTAATTAGCCTGTGGGAGTGTGTAGAGGGGTTGGGTAGGAAGGAAACCCTAAGGTGTAGGATGAGGTTAGATCGCATGTCTCAATAAGGTGGTAACCCTAGGATTTCTGTGTGACCTTGATAGAGGTCTGGTAAACTATCCACATTTAGTTGAAGATGCAATTTACATCTTTCTGGAAGCAGATGCCCAGGTAATAATTTCACAGAACCATCTTTCCTCTCTAACCAAGTCTTGCTCGGCTGAAGCGGCGCATTAATTCAAAGAATTATCATTCGTAAGTCCGAGTGGCCGGTGGAAGTCCTGTACAGTGTTGAGACAGTTTACCCTCCCATTCCTTTGCTCCTTTTCTGCAATAACGAGGGGTTGTGGTGGTGGTGGTGGAGGGGGCGTCTGGGGAGGCAATGGATGGAGTGAGGATGGCTGTCAGAGGCCGAGTACATTAATATATGAACTTAATTGTTGAATGGCCAGTCACCAGAATGCTAGGCTGGGAGTGAATGGCACTTAGGAATCAAGAATTCTGGTCCCTGTCTCCCTGACCTTACCTAGTCCTTTGCTGTTTGTCTTTAGCCTTAGGTTCCTTTTGCATTCTGCCTTATTTGTCCCTCAGGATCGCTTCTGAAAGCCTCTTTCTTTCCTTGGGCGAGCTATTTGCCTTGCTAACATTTCCATCCTCTTCTTTCCGTCATTCCTAGCCAAGCCCGGAGTTTTGTTTTTTGTTTCCCCTCCCTCAAGTCCTGGTGTGCTTGCCTCGAGGCAGGCGGCTCCAGGAACCCCAGACGGATGCAGCCACGAGCCGCTGCCACGTCTCCACCGCCGGTAGTCCAGCGCCTACGTGGGCCCAGGGGGCGGGGCGGGGCGGGGAGGCGGGACCTAAGCGCGAGTGGCGCGGAGACGGCCCAATGGGGCTCCCTGGAGGGGGGCGGGGCCGGCGGCGGTTGGGGGCTGAGCCCGGGAGGCGGGGAAGGTTTGTCGTTGCTCAGGCCGCCGCATCCCTAAGCGAGTCGTGCTGTTGCCAGCCCGGACTCCGGAGCTCTTTCCTCGTCCCCACGCTCGAGTTGCACACCGGATCTCGCCAGCCGCTCACCCCATCGCCCTGCGGGCCGCGCCTCCGGCAGCATGTGTGGTAAGGGGACCGCGGGCGGGGGGGCGTGTTGCCGGGCAGTCCAGAGGTGCGGAGCGCGCGTCCGCCGAGGCCCGAGGCGCTGCCAAGGCCGGGCGGGTGTCTGTGATGGGCAGGGGGCGTCCTGCGGCGGCTGTGGACGCGGGAGCAGGGAAGTGGGGGTCCCCCAGGGACACCTGGGCGGCGGGTGGGCCTCTGAGAGGGAGGGGGCGGGTAAGTGCAGCGCGGACCCCAGGGGCGGGGGGTACGGAGGCGTGGACCAGGCGCTGCGGAAATGGGCCTCCAGGTGAGCGGGGCAACCTGTGGAAGCGCGGGTGGCATCTTGAAACTTAGCTTTCCTTCTTCGAAAGGAAAATCCCATTGCAGTCGCCTTCTTCCTGACAGGCCCCCCAGAACTCTAGCTAGAGTAAAATCACAATGGTGTTTCATAGCATCTTACTTCCTGCCACTCCCTGCCTGCACTGAAAGCTTTACTCGTCCATTATCTCCTTGAGGGGGTCAGAACTGACCCTGGGAGACAGACCACACATTCTGGGCCACTTGCATGTACTTCCGAGAAGAATGCTTAGTTATGAGTAATATTTATTGTTTATCATTTGCGATGTGTACCCTTTTCAAATAGTCACTTCGATTAAAACGTGACCAATGGCTTTTCTAGAACAATTGAGAAATGAGTGAGATCCCTTATAGTCCATGTTTTGAGAGTTCTTTTATTATCCTCTATAAGTATTACTGAAAGGGATTGTGTGAATGACATCTGACATGATTGATTATACTTTAAAATTGGGATTCATTTAGCCCTTGTCAAAAAGCATTGTCTTTCCTCTTTGAAACTGCTTTTCTTTTTGAAATTATCAGTTGATGTTACCCTCTGGAACTCAGAACACTTTTTAAGGAGAAGTAAGGTGGTAATGGAATTGAAGCTGTTTAGCAAAGTTAACTCTGCAGCCTTTGACATGAAGGAACTGGGTAGGATTGTATTCATTAACCTCTTTTGTCCCCCTGTATTTCACTTTATGTTCATTTCAGCTTATGGAAGGAACAGTTTTAAATTTACAGTAGATTTTTTTTAAAAACACATAAAAACAGAAACACCTATAAATAGCTTACTGCAATTACTGGAGTAGAGTTGACTTCAGAATCAGTTATACTTTTGTTTACTGTGTCTAAGAATAGTTTTGTAAAACACACGATTTAAGTTAGTGTTGTAAAATAGAGAATTTTCAAACTGGTTAGCTGCCGTTGTGCTTCATTGGTAACTAAGTGTTCTTGAATAATGTGCCCTGATATCCTGGTTGCAGGTTATTTCCTCATCTTGTTCCAGGAAGAAAGGATGTTGAAGTACTATAGAAGAAGAAAATCAGATCCGGTTTAGAGATGGCTCAGATAAGAATTTTAGGGTGGTGGCTCAAGTGCTGGGAATTTTTATATAGCCAGTTACAGGATAGCCATTAAGCAAGAGTTTTACTGGCGAGGAAGCAGATTATGAAGAATAAATAGGCTAGTGCAATTAGAGGCATTTCCAAAGTCCAGCTTTTACCCAGCTTAGAGCTGTGCGTAATTCCAGTACTCAAATTTCCTCTCTAATGAAAAATTCAAAAAGATGTGTGTAGTTAGTTTCCTCCCACATTTGTTTATTAATATTTGTGCTGGTCCTGGGGGCATGAACTTAAGGCCCTTGAACTCACTGTCCCTGAGTTTTTTTTTGTTCACAGCCTCTACTGCTTTAGCTATAGCTCCACTTCTAGTATTTGGTGGTTAATTTGAGATTAACCACTTGGGCTGGCTTTGAACAGTAATTTTTAGATCTCAGTCTCATGAGTCGCTAGGATTAAAGGGATGAGGCACCTAGTTCTCTCTCTCTCTCTTTTTTCTTTCTTTCTCTCTCTTTTGCTACTCCTGGGGCTTGAACCTGGGGCCTAGGGCCTGGGCACTATCCCTGAGCTTCTTTTTGCTCAAGGCTAGCACTCTACCACTTGAGCCTCAGTGCCACTTCAGGCTTTTTCTGTTTATGTGGTGCTGAGGAATCGAACCTAAGGCTTCATGCATGCAAGGCGAGCACTCTACCGCTAAGCCACATTCCCAGCCCCCTGGTTTATTCTTGACTCCTAAGAATTTTTTTTTGTTTTTATTGCTTTTGTGTATTGTTTGTTTTTGTGCCTATATTGGGTTTGAACTCAGAGTCTCACACTCATAGAACCATGCTTCCACTTCTGACTTTTTGCAAGTTAATTGGAGATAAGAGTTTTCAGGATTTGTTTGCTTAGGCTGGCTATGAACCTTGATTCTCAAATCTCAGCCTTCCGAGTAACCAGGATTATAGATGTGAATGGTACCCAGATACCTCTGGTTTTGCTTAGATATCAAATATCAAGTCATTTAAACTTCTAGCTTTTCCTAGGTTGTTTTTCTGATTATTAAGTAAATGAGGAATTACACTCTTCTGATTTTTGGAGTTTTGCCAATGAGATTTTGCTCAAGCTGTATGGGAACTTGCAATTTAAAAGTATCTTACAAAGGGATAAGAGTCCTGGCTCACATCTATAATCCCAGATACTCAAGAGACAAAGATCCAGAGGATTACAGGCCAAACTAGGCAAAAAGTTGTCAAGACCCTATCTCAGCAAACAAGCCAGGTCTAGTGGCTCATAACTGTGATACAGTATTGTGGAAGGTGTAAGTAGGAAAATGGCTGAAGCCAACATGGTTAAAAACTCAAGACCATATCTGAAAAATAACTGGCAAAAAGGCTCACATGTGGGGGGTGGAGGTGGAGGGTAGGGTGGTATAGTGTGGCACAGTTCATGTGGTAACATATGCCTGGCAGATTCTAGTCCTAAGTTCAAACTCTAGTATTACCTGCTCTCAAATAAAATAAGATAAAGCAATGTATTTGGAAATCAGAATTCTTTTTCTTTTCTTTTTTTGTAATTATACTGTCTAATGACTTTGGAGGTAATTGAAGGATTTTGAAACTGGTTACTAGGATGAGTCATAAAACCAGTACAAATCCGTAGATATCATACAGGATATAATGTTGTGAGAGGCAATATTTAATTGCCCAATAAGCACTTCCTCTATGTTTTCTAAAAAAAACTCTTAAGTATAAACCTGATCACTTTGTAAAATTTGATGTCTCTTAAACTTTTCATTATGAAATATTTTTTCACTTCATATCTTTTTAGGATGCTTCTAGAATCTTTTTAGAACCTGCAAATTGTATTCTGTTTCTGTCATTTGGAAAATTTTGACTCTGTCAGGTGTCTAGAAAGTCTTAGAATATGCTATGAAAATGGCCTTTATGCTTGGCATTCTGCTCTGGGGATAGATGACTAAAACAAGGTATTGCCTTCAAGGAATTGCACTCTGGTCAGAGGAAGCAAAGTGAATATACATTCTTTTTCATTGCCATTTCATAGACCACTGTAGAAGTTCAGAGAGAGGAGAGCTCTGGATTTGGGGTATCTGTGTGAGACCAAGAATGTTCTGGACTCTTACTTGAGAGAAGGTGTTGGTTGGCAGGAGTACAATGATGAGTTAATTCATTGAGGAAGAAGGAAGTTGAAGGAATAAATAAAAGTGCAAGGAAAGAGAGCAAAAGACAGTTGTACAGTAGTGGCAGAAGTAGAGCTGATTTCAAAATCAGACTTTTGCTCTGTCTAATTAGTAGAGTGGTTTTGCCAATGCATACTCTACAAAGGTAGAAAAATGGGCGTTTGTAGGTTCTCTCTCTCTCTCTCTCTCTCTCCCTCCCTCCCTCTCTCCATTTCTGCCCCACTTTGTTTCTTCTACATTCCTACCTCTCAATCCAGTGTGGGGAATTGAACTGGGGACTTATGAGTGGTAGCCAAGAACTCTACACTAAGCTACACTCCCAGTCCAAATCATTCATGTTGAGTGCTGCAGAGAGAAGTTGGTTGGATTTGGATATGAAGAAGTAATTGTTCACCCCATATATGAAAGCAGAAAGGCATGAGTTAGTGTTGAGGAAGAGGGCAGCGAGTAACAGTGACAGAAGTTTAGAGGTCCTTTCAGAGTTTTGAGAAGTTGAGTGGTTCCTGACCTGTTAACTTAGAAGTTATTTACTACAGAGTGCCCATTGTGTGGTTTTATACTCTAAATATTGTCTGAAAATCAAATAAAAATTGTTCTAGAACATTGAACAATGAAAATTTAATCTACAAAAGATGGAATGTTTACTGTTGGAGTTACAGGTAAGAGAGATTAGCTTTAGAAAGTAGTATGTGGAATATGGCTCTCCTGTTTTTGAGTATCTCAGAAAGGATTATAGTTAAACAGAGTACTACATTGTTGAAATGAAGATAAAGGTTTCAGTTCTATAGTGCATACGTACTAAAAATGAGGAAGAAGAGAAATGGGAAATTTGTAGGTTCTAAAACAAATATATGAGCCAGGTGCTGGTGCCTTATGTCTGTAATCCTAGCCACGCAGGAGGCTGAGATAGGCGTATCATGGGCAGGAAAGTTTATGAGATTCCTATCTCCAATTAGCTATCAAAAAGAGCTGGAAGTGAAGCTGTGGTTCAAGTGGTTATAATGCTAGTCTTGAGCAAAAAAGCTCAGAGGCAGTTCCCAGGCCCTGAGTTCAAGCCCCAGTAAGGTCACACACACAAATAATAATAATAATAAATAATAATAATAATAATAATAATAATACATGGGGGAAGTTTGGGAGTTGGATAGGTGATAAGTGAACAGGATTGCTTGGCAACTGGAAGGGCTCATATGAATGTGGACGGCAGTAGATGAATGAGTTCTATGTGTCTCATGGTCCCGTATAGGTGTGGGACTCAGGATTAAGCACAGAGGGCCCAGAGTGGACTGACTTGGCACGATGATGAAAAGTGACCTGATGTGAGTGGTCATAGAGATATGGGAGAGAGAGAGATAAACTCTTAAAAGCTGAGAGGAAATGAATGTTCTTCTCTTGAGAAACATGATATAGGAAGATGTGAGAGGGAGCGTGTGATTAAAAATGTCAGAGCTTAAATGATGCTTTGAGCTCTAGACCGTTCCCTGTCAAGGAGCCCATTCAGTTTCTGTTCTTGCAGAGCTTAAATGATGCTTTGAGCTCTAACTGTTCAGTGTCAAGGAGCCCATTCAGTTCCTGTTCTTGGAGAATGATACATGTACTCACAAACATCTGCTTTACCAAAGGAAAATTTTATCCCAAGTGTGAGTCATAAATAAGAAAATTTACACTATGAAAGCTTATGCCTGTCTGGGGGTAGACAGTGTCTCTATTCATCCAGCTACTGTGTGAGATACTGAGGCATTTATCACGTAGCAGATTTCTAGACTTTCATAGTTGCCTTGAGAAGATATGTTCTTTGGAAAGTTTGTCAAAGATCTGACAATAAAGGTTAATCCAGTGATTTCTGTCCTGACAAGCACCATTTTGAGTACAATTACATCCCTATGAAAGTGCTTTGTATGGTAACTGGTTACTTGCTGCCTTTATACTTTTCCAGCCACTCTATAATTACAGATAATCCCTTATTTCAGCTAATGGACTGTCTTGGACTGATAGTTCTAAAGGCAGGTCCGTAAAACTGACAGACTGACGTCTTAGCTCTGATTTTTCTAACTAGGTATGGTTTAGGTCAATCTATTGTCCTGTCTTCTCTCAGTTGTATTACTTCCATCTTAGAAAATTTCTTTCTTGGTATCCTTCATCCTTTTCTTCCTTTCAGCTCCTGCAGTCTTACCTCTTATTTCTCATATCTCTGCATCCTCTTTCCTCTTCTCTCTCTTTTTTTTTTTTTTTTTGCCAGTCCTGGGCCTTGGACTCAGGGCCTGAGCACTGTCCCTGGCTTCTTCCCGCTCAAGGCTAGCACTCTGCCACTTGAGCCACAGCACCGCTTCTGGCCGTTTTCTGCATATGTGGTGCTGGGGAATCGAACCTAGGGCCTTGTGTATCCGAGGCAGGCACTCTTGCCACTAGGCTATATCCCCAGCCCCTTCTCTCTCTTTTTTATTACCCCAGTAGCAAACCAAAAAATGACAGTCATGATTATTGCAATAATACTACTTTTATCAAATAAAAAGCACTTTTTGAGTTGTAATTTAATAGATGCTATTTCATTGAATCTAAGATGCCTGATTGGAGGATGAACATTTTATGGGCTACAAAGAAAACATTTGTATCTCTAGGCCAGTGCTACCAATCTCTAAACCTACAAAGGAATCTAAAGATGTTTCAGAATATCATGCACCTAGTAATCTGATTGTCTTTACTTGAAACCAGTGATGAATCTTACCATCATCAATAGGGAATGACCAGACAATATACATACACTCCTGGAACCATTCTTGTCTCCACCCACTCTATAGTTTTGTTGTTGTTGTTGTTGTTGTTGTTGGTGGTGGTGGTGGTGGTGGTGGTGGTGGTGGTCATGGGGCTTGAACTAAGGGCTTGGGCACTGTCCCTGGGCTTTTTCACTCAACCTCTACCACTTTGAGCTGGAGTGCCACTTCTGGTTTTCTGATGATTAATTGGAGATGAGTCTCATGGACATTTCTGCCCAGGCTGGCTTGGAACCATGATCTCGGGATCTCAGACTCCTGAGTAGCTAGGATTACAGGCATGAGCCACCAGTTCCTGGCTTAGTTCTTAACTTAAGACTATCAAGCATTTTGATCCATCTTCTGGCTCACACTTTGCAGGAAATTCAGGGGTTAGAAGAACTGGTTAGATGACATTTTGGAGACAGTTGAACACAACCTGAAGGTGTGATATTTACCAAGAAAATTGGTCCTGGCTTGTTTTAGGGAAAATGGGGCAGTTGAGAGGGTGCACATTCTGGTTTCACAGAGACGTAAGGGTCTTAGCAACCAAATGTGAGGGGTGATCCTTTTTAGATACTTGAATAAGCAAAACTGCTATACAAGGATTTTTTTGATCGTGGGAAAAATTTGAATGTGAACATTGGGTTAGGTAGTGATAAAAGGCTTATTACCATCTTAGTTGTGATAGATAATGTGGTTTTGTAGAACAATGTTCTTAATATTTCTACTTTTTATTAATCCTTAATAATGTGCTCTGAAAATAATATCCTCTTTTGCCAGGATTTCAGCTTTAGTTTTGTAGTTACAGAGCACTCAAAACCATGCAAGTGCTGTTACAAAGAAGTGAGAGAGACAGAAGAGAGAGACAGTCTGTCAGGTATTAGAAAGTGCCAGAGTCATCAGAAATGGCTTCAAAGCAAATGGAAGAGGCCTCAAATATTATAAATAATGAGTTAAGGGAGAATTGTACAATACCTCAACTATCAGTGGTGAAAAATATAGGTCTGTGTTATTATAACCCGTGTAATAGGTGTTGTGAATCAGTTGGTTTTCTTTCTTTTTGCTGGTCTTGATTCTTGAACTCAGGGCCTGTGTGCTGTCCCTGAGCTTCTGTGCTCAAGCCTCAAAGTGCTCTACCACTTGAGCCACAGCACCACTTCCAGCTTTTTCTGAGTAGTTTATTGGAGATAAGAGTCTCACTGCCTTACATATGAAATTGTAACCCCTCAGTACATCACTTTGACAATAAAGAAATGAAAAAAAAAAAAAAAGAGTCTCAGGGACTTTCCTGCCTCGGCTGGCTTCAAATGTCAATCCTTAGATCTCAGCCTCCTGAGTAGCTAGGATTACAGGTGTGAGCCACTGGCACCCCATTTAGAAAATAGTGCTACTAAATCCATGTTTATGACTTGCTGGTGCTTCCTAGGGAATCTGTTTTATCATCTCAAAGTTCATTTTATGGAAGGGAAAACGGAGACCTGATGGTAGAATAAAAAGCTGATTTGGGGACATGTTTAATTCACAGGATTGTGTGTGTGTATGTGCATGCACGTGTACATGCATGCGTGCATATACTGGTACTGAAGCTTGGACTCAGAGCCTTACATTCTTTTTTTTTTTTTTTTCCAGTCCTGGGCTTTGAACTCAAGGCCTGAGCACTGTCCCTGGCTTCTTTTTGCTCAAGGCTAGTACTCTGCCACTTGAGCCACAGCACCACTTCTGGCCATTTTCTGTATATGTGGTGCTGGGGAATCAAACCCAGGGCTTCTTGTATACGAGGCAAGCACTCTTGCCACTAGGCCATATTCCCAGCCCAGAGCCTTACATTCTATCTTAGCTTTTCCACTTAAGTAGAGTGCCAACTCTACTGCTTGAGCCACACACCTCTACTTTTATATTTTTGATGGTTAATTGGAGATAAACATCTCAGATTTATCTTCCTAGGCTGATTTTGAACCATGATTCTCAGATTTTAGCCTCCTGGACACCTAGAATTGCAGGCATGAATCACCAGCACCTGGCTTGTTTCCCTCCCTTCCTCCCTCCCTCCCTCCCTTCTTCAGTTTAGAGAACCAGGCATTAACTTTGACTGGTCTCTCAACAGTGATCCTCCTGATCTCAACCTTTTGGTGAACCTCTCTCAACTTGAGAGCTGGGATGACAAACCCAACCAGCTATAGTATCATTTTAGAAGAATTGTGTTTTGTGTGTTGTTTTCTTTGGACATTGAATTTAGGGTTTTGCTTTATCACCAGGTAAAACTCCCAGTCGTAGTTTGTGTGTGTGTGTGTGTGTGTGTGTGTGTGTGTGTGTGTGTGCGCGCGTGCATATGTGCCAATGCCAGTACTGGGACTTGAACTTAGAGCCTAGAAGCTTTTTTATTTTTTGCTCAAGTCTTATGCTCTACCACTTTTAGCCACTGCTCTACTTCCAGCTTTTTGGTGATTAATTGCAGATGAGAGTCTCAAGTACTTTTCTGCTTAGGCTAGCATTGAACCATGATCCTCACATCTTAGCTTCCTGAGGTACTAGGATTGCAGGTGCAAATCACTGGTTAAATTTGGTAATTAAAAAAATTTTACTTGAAAAATGGCAGTCAAGAAACATAAGTTATCAGCCTTATAAACTTCTTTAAAAGCACTGAACATAGCCAAGTGCTGTAGTCCTAGCCAATCAGGGGGCTGAGATCTGAGGATTGTGGTTTGAAGCCAGCCTGGAAGGATAGTCCAGTGAGACTTGTCTCCAAATAAGTGTTCAGGTACGCGTGCGCACACACATTTTTTTCCAAGTAAGTGCATATACACACACACATACAAAGCCAGAAGTGGAGTGGTGGCTCAAGTAGTTCAAGCCCCAGGACTGACATGTACACTTGTGTGCATGTGCATGTGGACATACACACATTTATTTTGACATTTATACAAGAAATTTACATTTGAAAAAGTGTCACTTCCTTTAAACAATTTGGAATGAAATTTCTTTTTTTTTTTTTTAAACAAAAATGAAGAGGGAAGATGTGATAGTTCATGATTGTATTCTAGCTGCTCAAAAGGCAGAGACTGGAAAGATTATGGTTCAAGGCCAGCCCAGGCAAAAAGTTGTTGAGACTCAGGAATGGTGATGCATTCCTATGATCCTGGCTGTGCAAGAGTTGTAAATAGGAGGATAATTGAAAAACATGGCATCTATTTCAAAATAACTAAAGCAAAGGACTGACTGACTACTTAAGTGGTAGAGAGCCTACCTACCAAATATAAGGTCCTGAATTCAAACCTCAATACCACACACAGACACACAAAAATTTTTTAGCTTTATATTTTATGTCCTAAACAATTATACCAATTATGGTTCATTAATCAAAATTCTGTTAAATATTTGTTTGTTTGCAGGTATATTTGCTTACTTAAACTACCATGTTCCTCGCACAAGAAGAGAAATCTTAGAGACCCTAATCAAAGGCCTTCAGAGACTGGAATACAGAGGATATGATTCTGCTGGTATTTTCTCTTAAATGTATTATGGGTGTGCTTATTTCTTGAACTTAGTGTTTTTCTTTTTTGACTCGTGATGTCTGTTGTTTTTTAGATTCAAATGTGAAGAATTTTTTGTCTTTTTCATGTTTAAAGAGTTTGTGTGTTTCAACAGTGTTGCCATCTTTACTGTAAAAACACAAATGACATGGGTATTTTCATGGAAGCAATTCTACAAATTCTACAAATTCTGCCTTTCATTCCTTTTTTATCATGGAAGACAGTGAGTCTGAGAGTCACAAAATCCTCAGATTCTGTGATTCCCCAGGGTGATTTATAAGACCCAGCATATAGTTGAACTCACAGCTATAGTTTATTATAGCAAAATAATGTAAAGCAACATTGGCAGAAGCAATAGGTATGTGGAATGAAATGAGAAGGAAACTAGGCATGAGCTTTCAAGTGTCATCTTCCAGTGTGGGGTTCACTTAACTCCCCTAGCAGTGAGTTGTGTAGCATTTGAAGTTACTTGTGAGGGGAGCTCATTGGTAACTCAGTGCCCAAGGTTTTTATTGGAGCTGGTCACATAAACACCTTATGTCTAGCATGTACCAAAAGTCCTGACTCACCAGGAAAAAGCAGGTATTTAGGACAGACTGGATATTTGCACAAACGAAGGTATAGTAAACCATTCTTACTCCTTGAGGATGATAGGAATTCTGAGACCCAAGCCTCCAGCTGCCAGCCAAGGGCCAACTTTGAAAGCAGGGAGTTCTAAGGGTAGCAGTGACACATCTCTTTTCTGTACACCTAACATTGTACATTTAACATTTACTATGCTTCACATTGGGTATTTAATTTCCTTCACTGATCAGTGATAGAAATTCAATCCTACAAACAAGCCCTTTGTTATTAATATTTTCCTTCTTTTTCTGGCAATGTATCTTTCCCATATGATGCTCTTTGTTTTTTGTATGCTTTAGGGGTCTTAAATAATGATTATTAAGGATATTCCTTCAGCCCACCTGTGTTACTTTGTGTTTTTATGGGCGAGATCTGGTCTACCTTCCCTTCCTTTCTTCCTTTAGTGCTGTGTGTGTGTATACCGGTCCTGGGGTTTGACTTCAAGGCTTTGACACTGTCCCTGAACTTTTTTCTCAAGGCTAGTGATCTGCCACTTGTGCCACAGCTCCACTTCTGGCTTTCTGGTTAATGGAGATAAGAATCTCAAGGATTTTCTTGCCAAGGCTGGCTTCAAACTGTAATTGTCAGATTTTAGCTTCCAGAGTAGCTAGGATTACAGGTATGAGCCACCAAGTCTGGCCCTTTAGTGTTTTTTAAAGGTTATTGAGAAAGAGTCTCACTATGTGTACCAGACTGGCCTGCAATTTACTGCGTAGCTCAGGCAGGCCTCAAACTTGAGAAATTCCTGCATCAGCCTCTCAGGTGCTACCATTACAGGCAGGAGCCACCACACTCAGCTTTTTACTTTTTCTTTTTCTTTTTTCTTTTCCTTAGTTAGTATAGGGGCTTGCACTCAGGGCATGGGTACTCACTGTCCCTTAGCTTTTTTACTCTAGGCGGTCACTCTACCACTTGAGCAGCTCTACTTCCAGCTTTTTGGTGGTTAATTGGAGATGAGTGTCATAGACATTTCTGCCCAGAATGGCTCTGAAGCATATAATTCTCTGGTCTCAGCTTCCTGAATAGCTAGGATTATAGACATGAGCCACCAGCACCTACCTATCTTACTTATTTCTAAAGTGTATTTCCAGCTGCGTTTCCCAAGAGTGTAGACTTGTGTTTCCACCTGCCTTCTAGGCTTTCTTCCTGGGGAAAGCACATGTTACAGCCTTTGCACTGTAGTATTCACCCATACCCCATCAATTCCTTCCACATTCCTTTACCAATAATCATCATCAGTTGTCTTAACAAATTTTTTTCTGAATAACGAAACATATTTAATTACCTCTCAATCCCCTAATCCCATAACTCCTTTGAGCCCAGTAGGTATCTTAGGCTGTCTTGCACTGTCATTACATATCCAGTCAGTTCTAGTCCTCATGATCACTTTGTCCATCTTCATTACTTTTCTTTCATTCAGGTCTATTCATTTTTGGTTTGTTCCCTCTATCTCCAGCCCATCCTCTGCATTGTTTTTACAGTTTGCTAATGGTTTTTGCATTATTATTTCCCGGCTTGAAATGGCTCATTGCTTTCCTGTCTCTTCAAGGATAACATTTTTACTTTCCTTAGCAACTTAAAAAGTAGTCTCAAAAGCTGCTTTGCTGGTGTTTCTCTTTATCCTCCTTCTCAGGTGAATGCCCCCCTTATTACTTCATTTTGCCATCCTCCTTCAGCTGTGACCTGAAGCACTTCATTATAACTTGTAAACTTGTATAGTAATTGCTTAAGATATGTAATAATTTCTGTAGCACTTAGTCTTTCCTTATCTGTTTTCTTAAAGACTTTTGGAAAATTGCAGACAGTAACTGAGTCCTCCTTTCTCTTCCCCTTCTCCCTCTCTTTTTTCTCCTGCCTCCCCCCTCACTGCTTTTCTCGTCCCCTTCCTCTCTTTCCTCTCATTTCCTATCTTCCTCTCCTTGCCTCCTCAGCCTTGTGCCTTCTGAGCGTGTTTACTGACCCATACCCTCCAGCCTTGTTTTTGCTTTTGTCTGGAGCAGCTATTATGACTGATGCATAATGAGTTTTAGTGAATGTTAAATTAATTTGATGAAAGTATAATTTTAAATTAAAAAGTTGCCTTATATTGATGATTTTAGCAGTAGCTCATTCCTAAATATTGTTTTCTTTCATCTTGATTTAGGTGTGGGATTTGACGGAGGCAATGACAAAGATTGGGAAGCTAATGCCTGTAAAATTCAACTCATTAAGAAGAAAGGAAAAGTTAAGGCACTGGATGAAGAAGTTCAAAGTAATGTATTTAGTTTGCTTTTTGTCCTTCTTCCCATTCTGTGTTCCTTGCCAATGCCGTATATTTTAGAATCCATTTTGAGGACAATTTTTAAAGTGCAAGGGAGGGATTAAAAAGTGATTTTGTTATTGCTTGAATGGCTTTAAATTGAGCCTGAGCTTTAAAAATGGTCATAGTACCTGGGTGCATTGGCACATGTCTATAATCATATATTCAGGAGGTAGACATTGAGAGGATTGTGGTTTGAGCACACACTGGGAGAACAGTTAACAATATGTCATCTCAAAGAGCAAACTGTTCTTGGTGGCAGGTGGTGTGATCCAAACTATGTGGGAGCTATAAGTAGGAGGATCATGGTCTAAGGCTAGCAATGGGCAAATAAAAAAAATGAATCTCCTACCTGAAAAATAATGAAAGCAAAAAAGGATTGGGATGTGGTTCAAGTGGCAAAACATGTGCCTAGCTAGCATAACACTCTAAATTCTCCAGTACTGAAAAAAAAAAGTCACACAATGAGGGAAGGAAATTAAATATATTTGTATTTTTTAGTGGTACCTATTGCTTATATGTCTTCACTTGGAGGCGATTTTTGCTTACTTAGTAATGGCCCCAAATGCAATAGTACTGCTTGATGCTGGAAGTTCAGATGCGCCACTGAGAAGCCATCAGTGCTTCCTATAAAGGAAGGTTAGAGTTCCCTGCTTAACAAGGAAAGAAGAAAATATGCCAGGGCTGCCAAAAGATAGGTTTTGCTGTCACGTCTCAAACTAAAGTGTTCTGGCTACAGGGCATGCATGATAAGTTCTTAGAAGATGGAATAGGTATACTAGCATTAGTGTATGTATGAGTACCTTGAAACATATTTCTTTGGGTATGGCAGAGGACTACTTATTATACTTAACATGGCTTTCAGCATTTTTACAGCTTTATTGAATATAGAATTTCTCGTTTTATCTTTTTCAGAACAACAGGATATGGATTTGGATATAGAATTTGATGTCCACCTTGGGATAGCTCATACCCGTTGGGCAACCCATGGAGAACCTAGTCCTGTCAATAGCCACCCTCAGCGCTCTGACAAAAATAATGGTTTGAACAGATTCTTTGTACTTTGAGATGATTGCAGAGGGCTAGTAATGAGAGAAGGAAGGCTTTATGATTTTATTATTTCAATTTTCTTTCCATCTGGAAAATTTCAAATTCTTTGACAAATAGAGTGTAGAGAGCCTGACTCATACATTATCCAGCTTCCTTATTTATGCCGTGTATGATAAATGTATTTAAATCCTTCCTAGTCACCTGTTGGAAGCAAATATATACCATAGTATAGATTGATAATTCTTCATTATCTTAAATGTATAGTTTCTTCTTTTTACTTCTGATTTTTATTTCTTTGTCCTGTAGTTTCCTGCAGTATAGATTTTTCTAATTCATGTATCCCTGATATAACATTTTCAGTGTTGATGCTGTATTCTCTCAGAAATCAATTAAAAATGTTTATTTTGGGGGCTGGGAATATGGCCTAGTGGCAAGAGTGCTTGCCTCGTATACATGAAGCCCTGGGTTCGATTCCTCAGCACCACATATATAGAAAAGGCCAGAAGTGGCACTGTGGCTCAAGTGGTAGAGTGCTAGCCTTGAGCAAAAAGAAGCCAGGGACAGTGCTCAGACCCTGAGTTCAAAGCCCAGGACTGGCAAAAATAAATAAATAGAAATGTTTATTTTGTTATACAATTTGTAATACATTTTAGTTCAAATTCATTTACTTTCAAACTAAAGTCAGATCTTTAGATATAATAACATTTTGAAAATTTGATACAAAATTATATTCAAGCAAGGTGTGAGTGACACAAATCTGTTACTCTGATTACTAGGGAGGCTGAGGTAGGAGGATCACTTGAACCCAGAAGTTGGAGGCCAGCTAGAGCATCATAGTGAGACCCTGTTTCAAAGAAGACAAAAATTGGATTTAGTAATTTTTCTTCTGATGTATGGAATTTAAATTTATGTATAGTCAGAGACCATACGTAAGAATCTATATTATCACCTTTTGATATTCTTATACTTTTCAGTATTGCCAATTCATAAGAAATAGATGAAAATAATCCCAAGAATATTATTTTCTTTTGGAATGATATCTTAACATTTTTATGTGACAACTCAGGAATTATCCAGGAATTTGCTTGCTTGAGCAAGTAAAGTTAATTGTAGAACCAAATAGCCACATCATTTTTTTTAAAATTTGTTTTGTTTTTGTTGCCAGTCCTGGGGCATGGACTCAGGGCCTGAGCACTGTCCCTGGCTTCTTTTTGCTCAAGGCTAGTACTCTACCTCTTGAGCCACAGCTCCACTTCCAGTTTTTTCTATATATGTGGTGCTGAGGAATCGAACCCAGGGCTTCATGTATACGAGGCGAGCCCTTTACCACTAGGCCATATTCCTAGCTCGCCACTTCATTATTTTTAGCAAATTCTTACACTGATTTATCATAAATTAGGTAATTGTTCTAGCTTGAAACTCATACTCAAGAGTAAATGAACAGAGACATGAGAATGACAGTTATTTACTTCAGCTGTCTTCTTTTGGAAATGGGAAATGACCCTTTTCTATAGTAACATAGGAACTGTAGTTTAGCCACAGGTAAAATTGATGTTTTTAGCTCAAGGCTAGAGCTCTGCCACTTAAGCCACAGTGCCACTTCTGGCCTTTTCTATATATGTGGTGCTGAGGAATTGAACCCAGGGCTTCATGTATGCAAGACAAGCACTCTTGCCACTAGGCCATATTCCCAGCCCAATACTGCTATTTTATAGTTTACATGATGGTAATCTAATAATGAAAAGTAGATGATAGTATGTTATAAAATTTTTGACTTGAGAAAAATTATTCATAATAGTAGCCATTACTAGTGCTATCAGACTCCTAATTTTTTGTCATTAATATTTTATTTCTTATAGAGTTTATTGTTATTCATAATGGAATCATCACCAATTACAAAGACTTGAAAAAGTTTTTGGTAAGTAAAGAATACTTTAAGAATAGTGTGTGTGTGTGTGTGTGTGTGTGTGTGTGTGTGTGTGTGTGTGTGTGTGTCCTGGGGCTTGAATTCAGGATCTGGGCACTGTCCCAGAGTTTTTGTGCTCAAGTCTAGTGCTTTGCCACTTGAGCCACAGTTCCACTTTTCTAATTTTTAATTTTTTCCAGTCCTGGGGCTTGGACTCAGGGCCTGAGCACTGTCCCTGGCTTCTTTTTGCTCAAGGCTAGCACTTTACCACTTGAGCCACCGTGCTCTTTCTGGCTTTTTCTATATACGTGGTGCTGAGGAATTGAACCCAGGGCTTCATGTATATGAGGCAAGCACTCTACCACTAGGCCATATTCCCAGCCCCACAGCGCCACTTTTGGCTGATTTTTTTGTTTTTTGTGTTTGCTCAAGGCTAGCACTCTGCCACTTGAGCCACAGTGCCACTTCTGGCCTTTTCTATATATGTGGTGCTAAGGAATCGAACCCAGGGCTTCGTGTATATGAGGCAAACACTTTTGCCACTGGGCCATATTCCTAGCCCTTTGGCTGATTTTTTTTAGTGATTAATTGGAGGTAAGATGTCACAGACTTTCCTGCCCAGACTGGCTTTGGACCACAATCCTCAGATATAAGTCTCCTGAGTAGCTAGGATTACAGGCATGAGCCATTGGTACCTGGCTTGAGAATCCTTTTTTTTTTTTTGGCCAGTCCAAGGCACTGTCCCTGGCTTCTTCCCGCTCTGCCACTTGAGCCACAGCGCCGCTTCTGGCCGTTTTCTGTATATGTGTTGCTGGGGAATCGAACCTAGGGCCTCGTGTATCCGAGGCAGGCACTCTTGCCACTAGGCTATATCCCCAGCCCCTTGAGAATCCTTTTAATGAGAGTCATGAAATGGTTTGTTGGATGTGCAGCACTATCTACATATAACTGAGTAATCTTAAGGCAATTGTAAGATTGTTGTGGTCTGTTGGATTTTTCTCTGACAGCAGTGGAGCAATTCTGTTTTGTTATATAAAAAGGAAGTAATTAGCTTGATACCAGTGGCCTACCTATAATACTAGCTATGCTAAGGCTGAGTTCCAAAGGATGGTAGTTCCAGGCCAGCATAGGCAGAAAAGCCCATGAGACTAGTTCCAAAATAATCAGCAATAAACAGAGCTGGCAGCATGGCTCAAGTGGTCCAGTGCCAGTTGAACAAGTAGGAAATTCTCAGTCCAAATCCCAATTCTGTCTCCTCTCAAGAAAGAGAAGCAATTATTTGACTTTATTATTAATGACCAAAACCTCCAATAAAATTGTATTATGAAGACTTGAGTGGTACAGAGCTTGACTAACACATGAGAGGACCTGGGTTTGATCCCCCAGCATGGGAAAAAAGTCTTTGGGGACATCTTTTGTTCTGTAATAGACCTGTTCAGCATTTAATAAAAGGATTTTCTAGGGCCAGGCGTAGTGTTGCACACTTGTAATGCAAGAGGCAGGGCTAGGAAGATCAAGGTCTGAGGCTGGCTTGGGCAAGAATATGAGAAAGATCCTATCTGAAAAGTAGAAGAGCAAAAGGAAGTGTGCCTCGTGGTAGAGAGCTTACCTAGCAAATGTGAGGCCCTGAGTTTAATCCCTAGTGTCACAACACACACACACACACACACACACACACACACACCTAAAATATTTCTAGGATGTGTAATAACTAGAACAGATTAAATGAAAGATCTATGTCCTAAACAGTTATGTGCTGTGTTGTAACAGTTAAAGTGATGTCAGCATCTTTCCAGGGGCCTTCTCAGGGCTGTCCAGTTAAGCTTTCTGCAGTGATGCAACATTGTGTATCTATGCTAGTGCATAATCCCCAGCCACAAGTGACTGTTGAGTTACTGTAACAGAGAAACCGAATTTTCAACTGGATTTTAGTTAGATTTAAATAGCCACATATAGCTAATGGCAATTTTACTAGACTATGGTATCACCATCAATGAAAAAAATTATTATATTTATTATGAAATTAGTGTTTTTTATTTTTTTCCCCTCTGGTCCTGGAGCTTGGACTAAGGGTCTGGGCCCTGTCTCTGAGCTTTTTCGTGAAGGCTAGAGCTCTGCCACTTGAGCCACAGCTTCACTTTCAAATTTTTGTTGGTTAATTGGAGATGAGAGTCTCATGGACTTGACTGCCTGGGCTGGCTTCAAACCATGATCCTTAGTAGCTAGTATTACAGGTGTGAGCCACTGGCATCCAGCTTTGAGTGTTTTATATATCATATTTTATTATTTGAGATGTATTTAATTCATATGTGGCATATATTTATGTGACTTTAAAGTATTTGGTCAGTTGTATAGAATTCATTATTTAGAGTTCACTATATTCAGATGATCACCTTAATTTTGGGTAAATGCTTATGGTTTTCAAAAAATACTAGAAATTTGGGAGATTTTTAAGGAAAAAGTTCTATAGAGAGATTTGGTTATCATGGCTATTTCCTTAAGTTTGTCTTTCCCCTCTACTTACAGGAAAGCAAAGGATATGACTTTGAATCTGAAACAGATACAGAAACAATTGCCAAGCTGGTGAAGTACATGTATGACAACTGGGAAAGTCAAGACATCAGTTTTACTACGTTGGTGGAGAGAGTTATCCAACAATTGGTATTCACATAAACTGTTTATGTCCATACTGAAGCTTGAACTCAGGGTCTTATACTTTCACTTGGCTTTTTACTCATGGTTGGTGCTCTACACTTGACCCATACTTCCAGTTCTAGCTTTTAGCCAGTTTATTTGAAATAAAAAGTCTTATGAATTTGTCTGTCTGAGATAGCATTGAACTGAGATTCTGAGATCTCAGCCTCTTGAATAGCCATCAAGTGTGGCTAAACCACACTTCTAAAGATAACTATACCAACATTAACTGAGAGGAACTTTCTTGATGTTTTACTTTATTTCCTGTGTATACAATTTAACTTGAATAATTCTGAATCTGTTGTTTGGCTTTATTGGCCTGTCTTCACCAGCACTTAAAGTTTTATTTATTCCACTATAGTTTGGGGTCATGAGATTGAAAAGTAAGTTTGTCCAAAAACTACATATAGATACAAATTCATCCACACCACACACAAACATGTACACAGGGCACACATGGAGAATTAATCACTTTCTTGCTTTCAGCCAGCCAATAACAGCACGACTTCAGTGAAATGAAGTCTTTTTTTTTTTTTGCCAGTCCTGGGCTTGAAGTCAGCATGGGCTCTGTCCCTGAGCCTCTCTTGTGCTCAGGGCTTGCGCTCTACCACTTGAGCCACAGTGCCACTTTCATCTTTTTTTGAATAGTTTTTTGGAAATAAGAGTTTCATGGACTTTTCTGCCCAGGCTGGCTTTGAACTGTGATCCTCAGATCTCAGCCTCCTGAGATCTTCGGAGATCACAAGCTCTCGTCTTGAAACGTACTCTTTATTCTGAGATAATGTCTGCATGTTTTTGCACTATCATAATAAACTATTTTTCCTTGGCCCTTTACTTTTAGCAGGCACGATGGTTCATGCCTTTAATTCTAACTTTTTGGGAGGTTGCTATAGAGAGTATTGTGGCTTGAGGCTAGTCAAGGGGAAAAAGTTACAAAACCATCAACTCAAATAATTGGGTGTGGTAGGGGAATGTCATAAATTTCAGCCATTGACGAGGCACAGATTGGAGGATTGAGGTCCAAGGCTGGCTTCTAGTATAAAAGTAGGATCCTATCAAAAAAAAATATCAAAAGACAGAAAGTTCTGGGGACATGGCTCAAATGGTAGAGCACCTGCCTACAAAGCAAGCTTGTGACCCTAAATTCATACCTTAGTATTGTCAAAAGGAAGAACCCGCCCCCCCCCCCCCCAAGTATTCTTTTGGTTTCATCTCAAAAGTCCAGGTTCATAGTGATGCCTATGCCTCCTTCCCCGGCTTATACCTTTCCCACTCTACTAAGATGCACCCCTCCTTCCTATCTCCACCAGCAGGAGTTAGGAAAACAGAGAATACAGTGGTCTATTTTTTATTTTACACAAAGCAGATTTGTATCCCTTCCTATTCGACTCCTGTTCCTATTTCTGTTTGGCTTTCTCTTCTGTTCCCTGGGAAGTCCACTTTGTTGGGTAGCGGTTCTTTGCCCTCCTCTTCATGTTCTTCCTCCCTTCATTCTTCTTAGATCCTATCTCTGAGGAGGTTGATCAATGGAGTGGGGTGATTGCTAATTATTGTGAGGGATGTGTATTTATGTCTCTAACCTTGAGGTAAAAAAGAATGGGAGGTGCTGGGTGCTGGTGGCTCATTCCTGTAACTCTAGCTATTCAGGAGCCTGAGATCTGAGGATCACCGTTTGAAGCCAGCTCAGAGAGGAAAGTCTGTGAGACTCTTATCTCCAAAACTATTTCCCCCAAAAGCCAAAAATGGAGCTATGGCTCAAGTGGTAGAGCTCTAGCTTTGAACAAAAGAAGTTCAGAGACAGCACACAGGCCCTGAGTTCAAGCTCCAGGACAGGTACAAAAATAAAAAAGGAAGGTAACACGATATATAATTACTAGGCCAGTATGTGAGTTTTGGATGTTTAACTTGGGATCTTTTAAATTCTGTCCTCCACCTACTGAATTTATAGTATGAGAGATGATGTATCTATTGAGAAATTTTGGTAGCATATACAAAGGTGAATTTTCAACTGGTCTATTTTTGGAGCTATTAGCTGTTATATCACTGTTGTAATTACTTTCAACATGCCATGTGAAATGGTAGCTTTTTTTGTTGTTGATGATCCTCTTGTATCCCCTTCCTGTGGTTGTCCCTGCACTATCACTGTATCTCACTGAGCCACTGGGTACTCACTGAGTACCCTGGATACTGTATATACCGGTATTAGAACTAGGGAAGTGAAAGGGAATATCAAAATTGAGAGACTAAGGATAAAAAGACAAATGACTCCAAAAGCAATACTTACAAAACCATTTGGTGTAAACCAACTGAACAACTCACCGGGGGAGAGGGAAAGGGGGAGGGGGAAAGGGGGAAAATGAGGGAGGAGGTAACAAATTGTATAAGAAATGTACTCACTGCCTTACGTATGAAACTGTAACCCCTCTGTACATCACTTTGACAATAAATAAGTAATTATTTTTTTTTAAAAAGCATACCTTGAAAGTGAGCCTTGTTCCAGAAGTTGGTCTTTTTTGTGCCAAATCTCAGGAATATCTAGATAAATTTTTCTTTTTTGCCGGTCCTGGGATTTGAACTCAGGGTGTCTGGGTGCTATCCCTGAGCTCTTTTGCTTAGGGCTAGTCCTCTACCATTTGAGCCACAGCTCCACTTTAGGCTTTTTGGCAGTTAATTAGGGATAAGAGCCAGCCCGGGCTGGCTTTGAACCATGCTCCTCAAATCTCAGCCTCATAAGTAGCTAGTATTATACCTGAGCTTGGCTATCTAGGTAAAATTTAAATGTGTTTATAATCTAGTGAAGAAAAGCATTTGTGTGAGCAATAAATTTCTATTCTAAAGCCAGTATATTTTCAGTGTTTCATTTCTGATAATTATAATAAGTATTGCTAATTTTTTACTTGCTTTTTTGCTTCCATAGGAAGGTGCTTTTGCACTGGTATTTAAAAGTGTTCATTTTCCTGGGCAAGCAGTTGGCACAAGGTATGTATAACTCTAGTAAGAATTAATACTTATGTGTATTTTGGAATAAATCCTTTGCTGTTAAGGCCCAGCCCTTTCTTAGGTATTGAGTGTTGTTGCTCTCTGCATGAAGGGATATTAGAGCTGAAGAAATGAGGACAGAGAGTTAAGAAAGTGGAGACCGGGGCTATAAAAGCTCTTGAACCCTGAGCTCCTTTAAATAAACTTATTTATTTAGCTCAGTACAGGGAAGGTTATTGTAGATACATTCAGAAAACAAGGCGTCAATTTATCTTGTGGTTCCAATCATTAACATGAGATATAGTTTGTATATGTAGTAATAATTGATTCCCTTATTGTTAGGGAACAGAGGGAAGCAATTATACATTTTCAGAATCCATAACTGTTACATAAGCATTCATTATCTCAAGCTTCATAGGGTCCAGCCAACTCTAACTTAGACTTCATAGGGTCCAGTTAATAGTAATTTACACATTTATTTTGCCTTGTCTGTTTTGGCCTTTCCAGGGTCCAGATCGCTTTCTGAGTACTGATGAGGCCGCATTCCAACCTCTTAACCCTTTCTTGTTCTCACAACTTACTTTCAGAGTATATTTGTTTTCACACATTAACTTTGCCTATTGTGATGTCACTTTTAACGAGATCCCTTAATAAAGCAAATATATTTTGGCATTTATGACTGGCTTTCAGTGGGGGAACCATCTTACTTTATGAATAAAGATATTGAAAGTTCTCCAATTTCAAACCCAAAGCATTAGCTTTCTTTATAGTTTTTTGAGACAGATTCCTAGCTAATAGACTTATGATTACTTTTGCTAGGACATTTAGACCTATTATGAAGTGAGGCACTTGAAGATTTGATGAGAGAGATGCTTTTAATCTGAAGGCAAAGTGATTTAGGAGAAGAAGTCATGTGTTCATTTATGTTGGCAGTCTATACAATTGGAAAAAGCTCCATTTTATATTAAAAGGGAGTACAAGGTTCTAGAATGGAAGATGGCAGGGATTTTTTTCTTTTTTTGATATAGGCCGAATAGTGAAGATTTTAGGCTTTCTGAGCACACATAGCCTCTTAGTTACTACTCTTAGTTACTACTTGCTGTCCTAATGTGAAAAAATGTACCTGAATGTGCTTCAGTAAAACTTCATTTAATGCAATTTAAATTTTATCAAATTGAGAAATAATAATGAAAGCTGTTTATAAAAATAGACAAGAAAAATGAGGTAGGAGGTAACAAATTTCACAAGAAATGTTCTCACTGCCTTACATAACCCCTCTGTACATTACCTTGACAATAAAAAAAAAAAGACAAGTGTGTCCTTGTTTTGTTAATTTGAAGTTGAGTTTGGAGGAAAAATTAAAACATAATTTGAAAATTAAATTTCACATTTGAATGTTTAAAATTTGAAGTTGTGAGTGCATTCTTTATATATACAAGTATTTAATTCTGATTCATCTTACACGTACAGGCGAGGTAGCCCCTTATTGATCGGTGTGCGGAGTGAACACAAGCTTTCTACTGATCACATTCCAATACTCTATAGGACAGGTAAACTGCTCTTATCTCATGCTTTGGGGAAAATGTAGAAATTGAGTGTTGTAGCTATAAGAATTATCTTCCTTAAGTGAGAACAAGTACTTGTTGGTTGTATGCATGTATATGTATACAGCACATACACATACACACCACGTATAAACATGAAAGAGGTTTGTTTTGTGAGTTCTCTGACAAGTAGTTTTTTGTTTTTTTCTGTTGTATATCCTTAGCTAGGACTCAGATTGGATCAAAATTCACACGGTGGGGATCACAGGGAGAAAGAGGTGGGAATTGCATGGATGGAGAGGAATCTTACCCTCTTTTGTTTATTCTTTACTAATTCTTTGTTTTTGGAGTGAATGAATGTGCTGGGCCTCTAAAACTGTGCTTATTATATGGGAAAATATATTTTGACATTTATTTTTCTGATTTGCAGTTATATTTTGTCTGTTTGCTTTCCCCATTTAGAAAACTGCTTTTCATAATTCACTTTATTAAAATCTAATGTTTTAGGAAATAGTTGAAATTGTACATTATCTTTTTCAGTTTGAAAAACAGTTATGCAAGTTACATGCTTAGATTAAAGAAAGAGCATTGTTTACTTAGTTCATTAGTTACTTGAATATAGCTAAGCTTTTAATTGAAATGCACTTAAATGATCTTTTTGCATGATATTTCACTTTTAGACTTATAGTTGATGTTTTGATTTGCATTATTTAGAGCTCTTTCTTACTGTTCATTTTTGAAGTTAGTTTTGTTTATATATTTACTTGTGTAACTGGGAATTAAACCCAGAGCCTTACACATGCTAGGTAAATGCTCTATCTCTGAGCTATATCCTAAACATGTTAGTTTTTAAAATGGGCTTTCAGCTGTACAAACGCCAAGCCATTTTACTAACATAATTACACAGGAAAGTAAAACAGCTTGAACAATGTAGAAGAAAGTCAAATGAGAAGCCCTGAGTTCAAGCCCTGGTACCAGCATACACACCCATATTATTTTCCAATGTATAGTTGTAATTTTAATATTTTTAATGTAGTTCTTGTGATAAGTTATAGGCATATCAACTTACATGTATTAAGTTCAGAACATGACATTAAATTAAAATTAGCATATTCTTTTGATTTTTAAAAGTTAATGATAAAGAATGATTAGTTTTTATCTGGTGAGAAATATTGCAGTGAAATGTTTATAATGTAACACTGTTATATGCACTGCATTGTTTTTTCTTTTTGTGCCAGTCCTGGAGCTTGAACTCCCTGAGTCAGGGTACTCTCCCTCAGGTTTCTTGGCTCAACACATGTGCTTTACCACTTGAGCCACCTTTCCACTTCTGGCTTTCTTTTCTTTTCTTTTTTGGTGGTTATTTGGAGATAAGAGTTTCATGGACTTTCCTGCCCAGGCTGGCTTCAAATTGTGCTTGTCAGATTTCAGCCTCCTAGAATAGCTAGGATTATAGGTTTGAGCCACCAGCACCCAGCTTTGCTCTGCATTTTTAATAGTTGCTATTCACCCTATACTTTTTGTTTTTCACTGTTGTTTTGCATGGAAAGAAAGATGACCTACCTAGCATTTATAATTCTTTTGTGTTGCTATGGGTTTTTTTAATTACTTTAGTTGATTTGTATATATTTTCTATATTGGCCATACTTTTTACATGCTTTTTGACTCAAGCTAATTTTATGCTCTAGGCAAAGACAAGAAGGGAAGTTGCAATCTCCCTCGTGTGGACAGTACAACTTGTCTTTTCCCTGTTGAAGAAAAAGCAGTAGAATATTATTTTGCTTCTGATGCAAGGTGAGCTTCCATAATTGATTTAAAGATAATTTTTAGTAAAACTCTCATGCTGTAAGAAATTGAGAAGTCATTTTGCATAAATCTTAGTCACACTGTAGAGAACTCTTTCAATCTCTCTTTCTGTGCGTGTGTGTGTGTGCATGTGCACGCGCTGAGGATAAGCTCTGTAAGAAGTGCTCTAGAAATAAATACTGGGCCAGCTTCAACCCTGAGTATCTTTTTTTTTTTTTTTATTTGTACTGGTGTGAGGCTTGAACTCAGGGCCTGGGCACTATCCCTGAGCCTTTTTGTTCAGTGCTAGTGCTCTGTCATTTGAGCTGTACCTCTACTTCTGTTTTTTTGGTGGCTAGTTGGAGTCGAGTCTCATGGACTTTCCTCCCTGGGCTGGCTCTACCTGAACTCTTTAGATTTCAGCCTCCTGAATAGCTAGGATTATAGATGTGTCACTAGTGCTCATCTAGAATTTTCTTAGAGTAGAGGTTGTCAGGTATAGTGGCCTGTGATCCCAGATATGTGGGAGGTGGAAAAGGGAGTATTGTAGCTCAAGGCTGGTCTGGGCAAAAGTCATTAAAACTCAATCTTAAAGAACAAGCTGAGTGAGGTGGTACTTGTCTGTAATCCAGCTATATGGGAAGTGGAGGTAGGAGACTTGTTCCAATGCATTTGCTTCGGAGCGCTTCTTTTTCTTCAGGAAGATTACCCAGGATTTGTAGGAAGGAATGTTAGATTGGAGAATACCTTAGTTGGTATCCCACCAATTGCATTAGTTGTTGAACTACTGTAGTTTTAGTGTAATATGGATACTTATCTTTTACATTTAGAATGAACTTATAGCATAATTCTTTAAAGGAACAGTACTAAACTAAGACATTATGAAAGAAAGGAAGGTAGAATGTTTGGATGCACTTATAAATGAAATACTATAGAAATGAAGATACATTGGGATTGCTTAAATTATCAATAGGTATTGATTAATTTACTGTACCTAAAAACAAGAGGAAAGAATTAAAAAATGAGAAAATTATACCATTTCAGACATAAAGGCAATGTATTGTCTCAGAGGGGAAAATGAGCTTTGCTAGTTTCCAAGTATTGCAGATGTGTAAGATGTGCAGTCAGCATTAGTATGTGTCACTGCTGTCATTAACTTGGTTGACAATTATAGCTTAAATAACTGGAGATTGCTGAAGCATATCAGCCTTTTTTATTCATTCTTATGTTCATAATATATACTCTGAGCAAAGCCATATTCTAGTCTCAGGCATAATGATAAGAAATAAAACTATCTTTTGACTTTAAGGAGCTCTTCCACAATAAAGAAGACAAATTTTAAACAGTAAAACAATTGTAGAATTCTCACTGTGATAAGAGCTACAAAATGTTTATAAGAGGTTGATTTAGGTAGGCTTTTTAAGGGAATGAAACTTGAACTGAGAGTTAGGGGAAATAAAAAGGTAAGTAGAGTAAACAGTGGACAGAATAATACTTATTTTCTGCACATGATTTGTCCTGTTAGAATTCAGGAGAGATGTGAGTAGCCTAGAACAGAGAGGCAAATGATATTTGGTGAGGCATGTATGTTTTCCTCAGAACCAAAGAGGCATCAAGTAGTTTGTTGGCCTAGGGAAGACATCTTGCTTAGTACTGCCTTTTGGTAGAGATTTTGGCAGATGATAAGAATGGGTAGAGAAATCTAAGGGAAACATGGATGCTGAGTTAATCACCCACAAAGTTGATAGCAGAGAGTTAATACCAGCATGTGTCAGTGGACAAAGAAGAAAGCCTTAAGACATATTTGGGGATTAAAATTACAGTATTTGATGATGGGTAGAATGAGGCAGAAATAGCCATGCTTCCTGACCTAATCTAATTTTGTTAGCTTTTTACACAAAGATCCTTTTTTTTTTTTTTTATTCTCAGGGACCACCTCCCCATCAATGTTCCTTATGTGATGACATTTTGATAGCCAGAAAGTTTAATAGAGGTATTACAAGGTGATACTATGTATTTTGATTTGATTCTCCTGTCCTAATGACAGTTGCACTTGTGATAACAATTGTTGGTTATTGATTGTAATCTCTTGTTGAACATCATAGTGCTGTCATAGAGCACACCAACCGTGTCATCTTTCTAGAAGATGATGATGTCGCAGCAGTGGTGGATGGCCGTCTTTCTATCCATCGAATTAAACGAACTGCAGGAGATCACCCTGGACGAGCTGTGCAGACCCTCCAGATGGAACTCCAGCAGATCATGAAGGGTGATAGTTTTTGTTATGTCCTAGCTTGGTGTCCTTAGAGAAAGGAGGCATTCTATTTCCTGTCCTGCCATTGAACCCAGTAATGCTAGGTAGACTCTTTCTAATTAGTGGTGACCCCAGGAAAAGTGATGGTTCTTTGGAAAAAATATCCCCTGTTCTTAAAGTAATTCTTCATTCTAATTCCTGGTCTGTTATTTTTGACATAATAAAGGAGATTATCTTAATAGAACCTGATGTTTTATAAATAGCCTATAAGTATAATACGGTTCTTATTTTGTTGCTTATTTTTCTATTTGCTCTTTAGTTTTGTCATATATAATGCCTTCTGTATGCCCTTGAATAGTGCCTTGCCAACTTCCTGCCTTCTTTCATAATTTGACTTATTAGCTGTTACGATTACTGTGATTTTTTTCTCCTTTCTGACTGTGTTCTAGTAGGAATAAAAGTTAACATGCACTGTATAACTACCGCATGTGAAGCTTTTTCAATATTAATCAGTCTACACTGTGAAGTAATTTGCTTGTTTTGCAGCGTAAGACATTTCCTCAGTATAGAGTAATACCATGATTTGAACCTAGATCTGACTAAAAACTCTTGACTTGTTCCTATTTTGCTATAACTGCTCTTTTCATACAGAGTAAGGCATATCCATCCACCCCTATAAGTACTCAAGTGGGAATGTTGTTTTCTGTCATATGATATTTTGCTTTATTCAGTTTATCGAGATTATGTTAAAGGAGATAGTATGCAAATTTTTTATTCTCTAATATAGTTTTTGTTTTAGTGATATTTCTTTTGTTGTAGGCAATTTTAGTTCATTTATGCAGAAGGAAATTTTTGAGCAGCCAGAATCTGTTGTGAACACAATGAGAGGAAGAGTCAACTTTGATGACTACACAGGTAATAATATATGACTTGTTTTTATTTCAAGATCTCTAGTAGGGAGTACTGTTTAATAATCTGAAAGTTTTGTCCTGAATACTCCTGTGGAACAACTACTGATGGAGCCTAGTCCTTCAGTCTATAATTCCACTTACATGAGGCATCTAGGATACTCAAATTCTAGATAGGCAGAAAATAGACCAATGGTTACCAGGTGCTTGGATGAGGTGAGATGAAAAGTTAGCATTTAATGGGTACAGTTTCAACTTGGGATGATGAAAAAGTTGTAGAGATGGGTAGTGGTGATGGATGTCCAATAATCTGAATGTACCTAATGCCACCAGATTGTATGCTTAAAGTAGTTAAAAATGTTAAATTCTATGTATTAAGCACCTGCTATTTCTGTCAGAGTCCATTTGGGGCCCTGTCTTAGACATGGTAAATTCTAGGAGGACTGAGAAGCTTGGGTATATCTACCTAGTCTAGCTTCTTCTTCATAAATAAGCAAAAATATAAACTTTGCCAGAGATATTTTCATGTGGTTCTGATATCATGTAAGTAATCTGTACTTCCCTCTATGTTTAAGGTAGAAGTCAGAGCACAACTCTAGTCTTATTTGTCAAAATTCTCTCTAGGCTTGTGTCAAAGAACTCAGAGACGTGAACCATAGCAAAGTAATATCTGCTATAATTTTGTCTTTGAGGTTTTTAATCTAAAAAAAGGGGGAGGGATAAAAAAAAAAAGGCTGGGAATATGGCCTAGTGGTAAAGTGCTTGCCTCGTATACATGAAACCCTGGGTTTGATTCCTCAGCACCACATATATAGAAAAGGCCAGAAGTGGTGCTGTGGCTCAAGTGGTAGAGTGCTAGCCTTGAGCAAAAAGAAGCCAGGGACAGTGCTCAGGCCCTGAGTTCAAGCCCCAGGACTGGGAAAAAACAAAAACAAAACAAAACAAAACAAAAGAACCAAATAAATTCTGTATGTGCTTACAGGAGTTGAATAAGTTTTGTAAGTTGTGACCCATGTACTTACCCTACTTTTCATATCTCTAGAGCACTATTCATATCTAAAAGGAAAATGAACTGTTTAAAGAAGTAGTGTTATTTCTCATATTGGCATTGGACACTCAAAATCAGTGATTGTGGCCTCTGGGTGCTTACCACAGGCTGTGCTCTTACACTGACTGTATAGAAAGAGGAGGCAGAGTAAACCTACCCCATATACACCTCAGCCCAGGTCCTATGCCTGGTATGTATTGTGAATAGCGAGATAGGGGGAAAAATTCAGTGATTGCTTGTTTCATATGGTTGTTTTCTAAATAGTGATGTACACAAATTTTTATTTCAGTGAATTTGGGTGGTTTGAAGGATCACATTAAGGAGATCCAGAGATGTCGGCGTTTGATTCTTATTGCTTGTGGAACAAGTTACCATGCTGGTGTAGCAGTAAGTGACTTTTTAGTGTTTCAATTATGTTAGGTATCAGAGTATACCTGTATTTTTATTTTGCCATGGCAGGAACTAGAAAGATAGTGGAGCTTTTCATAGCTGCTTGGATTATTTATCAAATTAGAAGATCTTTACACTTGCAGATAAATTATGCAATTGACTTCATGAAAAGACTGAGCGTGAAGACTGCTGCCTAGAATAGTGGCCTAGGGAGCATGCTTATTTGTATCAGAGTAGTCACTGGGTCTTTTATTTTATTTTATTTTTTGCCAGTCCTGGGCCTTGGACTCAGGGCCTGAGCACTGTCCCTGGCTTCTCTTTGCTCAAGGCTAGCACTCTGCCACTTGAGTCACAGTGCCACTTCTGGCCATTTTCTATATATGTGGTGCTGGGGAATCGAACCCAGGGCTTCAAGTGTACGAGGCAAGCGCTCTTGCCACTAGGCCACATCCCCAGCCGGTCTTTTATTTTGATTCTTCTTGTGCCAGTATTGGGTCTTGAACTCAGGGCCTGGGCAATGTCCCTTACCTCAAGGCTGGCACTTTACCACTTGAGCATCGGCTCAACTTTTGGCATTTTTGCTCTAATTAGAGATAAGAATGTTATGGACTTCCCTGTCCTTGTGATGTGCCACAGTCCTCAGATCTCAGCCTCCTAGTTGTAAGTGTAGAAACTATAGAGCTCAATGGCTTTTTAGACCAGCAAACCAGACCCACATGTAGTTTCTTTATAAGCAAACATATTAAATAATGTGCTGCTGATGTACAAATGACCCTTTCTTTCAGTTTCTCTGTTTAGAATTGATTCCCAAAGTTTATGACGTAGTAATTTTTTTTGGTCTTTTCTCTTTTTGGTACTGGGGATCGAACTCAGGACCCTGCACTTGCCAGGCAAGTGCTTTGCAACTGAGCTACATCCCAGCCCCAATAGTAATTTTTTTATTTGATAAAATATACATACTTTTACATGATGGGTCAAGCATTTAATGAGTTGAGTGTATGAAGCTGTCATTGCAAAGCAAGCTTTATCTCTAAAACCCCTTCCTCCAAATATTACATGGTCCTAAAAGGAAATACTACACAATATTGAAAGGAAGACGTTTTAAGAAGGTAAAAGGAGTAAGCTTAAAGACACTAATGAAAATTAAAGAAGGGGTGAACTAATTCCCATTAGGTCTAGTACTAAGTGAGCCCTCTTTTATCTATCCATGCATCCATCCATCCATCCGTCTATCAGCTATCTATCTATCTATCTATCTATCTTTTTCCCCTATTACTGGGGCTTGAACTCAGGGACACATGCTTCTCACTTAGCTTTTTCACTCAAGGCTGGTGCTCTCCCACTTTAGCTACATTCTATTTCTGTCTTTTTGCTGGTTAATTGGAGATAAGAGTCTTACTTTACTACCTGTGCTGGCTTTGACTTATCCTCAGATTTCAGCCTTCTGAGTAGCTAGGATTATAGGTGTGAGGCATTAGTGCCCAGCTAGCAATAAAAAATTTGATTAAATGTTTCATTTATAATGATAAGCCTTAATTTTGGGGTCTTAAATTATATGTTGTGTTAGAATTCGCCATTTCTATTGTCTTTAAATGTGAGATGATACAAGGTTTTTGTTTTGTTTTGTGGATGCCAAGATTACTATAATAAACAAGCATTACAAATTCTTTCTGTGGTTTTATCATATAAAGTAATTCTATTACTCCATTATAGTTTTTTTGTATGTGTTTAAATGTGAATGAATGTGTTTATGTGTTATGTGTTAACAGTTGCATGCAGTGCATTTGTAGCATTAAGTTCTCTTATGGTAAAAGTTTGTCATTCTGTTTCTAAATAATTGCCTTCCCCCATGACAAACTCTTTATTAGTGTAGATTAGCTGTTTTTTTTCAGCACTAATTAGTTATACAAGGAGGCTCATTATTTTAACATGCCTGCATCTTTTTTTTGTTGTTGTTGATTGTTTGTTTGTTTTTGCCAGTCCTGGGCCTTGGACTCAGGGCCTGAGCACTGTCCCTGGCTTCTTTTTTTTTCTTTGCTCAAGTCTAGCACTCTGCCACTTGAGCCACAGCACCACTTCTGGCCATTTTCTATTTATGTGGTGCTGGGGAATCGAACCCAGGGCTTCATGTAAACAAGGCAAGCACTCCTTGCCACTAGGCCATATTCCCAGCCCACATGCTTGCATCTTAATCATTCACTTCCTCCCTTATTGTTGCCCACTCCCCACCTTCCCATTGAGATCACATTGATTGAGGTATGTTATTTTATTTATTTATTTATCTATCTATCTATTTATTTATTTATTTTTTGGCTAGCCTTGGGGCTTGGACTCAGGGCCTGAGCACTGTCCCTGGCTTCATTTTGCTCAAGGCTAGCACTCTGCCACTTGAGCCACAGCGCCACTTCTAGCCATTTTCTGTATATGTGGTGCTGGGGAATTGAACCCAGGGCCTCATGTATACGAGGCAAGCACTCTTGCCACTAGGCCATATCCCCAGCCATGAGGTATGTTATTTTAAAATAGAAAAGGATCTGGTAGGTTGTCAGAGATGTGTCTTTTTTGTTTAAGAATGTAATTTTAATTTAATAGATTACAAAGTTTGTAATAGATTGCATTTGTTTGAGGGAAATCCTTTAGCACTTCAGTGTCAGTGACTTCTGTTTTTTTTTTTTTGGCCAGTCCTGGGGCTTGGACTCAGGGCCTGAGCACTGTCCCTGGCTTCTTCCTGCTCAAGGCTAGCACTCCGCCACTTGAGCCACAACACCGCTTCTGGCCGTTTTTCTGTATATGTGGTGCTGGGGAATCGAACCTAGGGCCTCGTGTATCTGAGGCAGGCACTCTTGCCACTAGGCTATCTCCCCAGCCCCAGTGACTTCTTTATGTACAGTTATTCAGTAAATATGGAAAAGGGTAAAAATAGAAGCATTTTAAAGACTTTCTGTTCATGCTGTTAGACTATTGCTAATAAGTGCCCAATTACAGCTGTTGGAAAACAAAACACAAAAGTTTTATTTTAGTTTGTGGGCAAGCAAAAGTCCATGGGCTATGAAGAAATAACACTTTTACAATTTTCATTGCTTTAAAAGAGTAATGTGCAAATGAGGCAAGACAGGTGGCATGGCTGGTTCAAAGAGATTGGTGAAGAGCTATTGGGGTTGGGGATCTTTAGCATTAGTGTTAAAGCAACTCTGCCTATCTGTAGGGCTTATGGTTTTTGGTGCCTGAAAGCTTATTTTTTGTTTTTAATTTTCTGATATTTAGGATACGAGAATTTTAATTAGAACTAAAACCTAGGAAAAGGAATGAATGTTAAGGTGCCCTTTGAACAGAAGTATACTTCCCTTCTGTCTCATTCCATACCCTATTTCAGTTCCTTAAAGTTTGCAAATAGTGAGCCACTTACAGTAGGTTTTCTCAAATGTATTGATTTTTTTTTGGTAGTATTTAAAAGTACATCATGCTTTTAAATATTTACTTTTTTTATGGTACCAGGATTGAACTCAAAGCCTTGCACTTCACCTGCTTGCTTACTTGGCTGGTGTTCTGCCACTTGAGCCACACCTCCAGCCCAGTGTTTTTTTGTGGGGGACGGGAGTTGGTACTGGGTCCTGAACTCAAGGCTTCATGCTTTTACTTGGCTTTACACTCATGGGGCTCTTCACTTGAGCCATGCCTCTAGTTCCTTGCTTTTTGTTGGCTAATTGGAGCTTAGAGTCTTGATTTGTTAGTCCAGGCTGGCTTCAACTCCTATCCTCAGATTTCAGTTCTTGAGTAACTAGGATTATAGGCATGATCCACCAGTATCTAACTTTCCAGCCTAGCTTTTTGTTGACTACTTTGGGAATGTAAACTTTTCTGACTGGGTTTGCTTCAAATCTTGGTCCTCTGGGTCTGTCTCTTGTATAGCTAGAATTATAGGTGTGGGTTACTGTGATCAACATGTTTAGTTTTATATTTGTGCAGTCTATTTCTTCATTTGAAATTCTTTAGTGAGTTGGGTATTATCTGAGCTTTCACTTTAAAGATAAAAAATTGTGAAATTGGAAGTAAATCACAACCTGATGCTTTTTCTACCTCTGATAATTTAAAAAAAATTTTGTTGTGAGGCTTGACCTCAGGGCCTGGGCACTGTCCCTGAGCTCTTTTGCTCAAGGCTAGTGCTCTGTTATTTTGAGCCACAGCTCCACTTCTGGTTTTCTGGTGGTTAATTGGAGATAAGATCTTGAACTTTCCTGCCCAGACTGGCTTTGAACTATGATCCTCAGATCTCAGCCTCCTGAGTAGCTAGGATTCTAAGCATGAGCCACCAGTACCCAGCTCCCAGTGTTTATATTATATGTATGAGCTTATTTGCTTATAAAGCATAGATAATTGTTTTAAGAGTTTTATATTACAATGTTAACAGCATATATTTCTTTTTTAACCTATATTGTTTATATTTTCTAAATTATTTGTGTATACTTGTTTTCCCCCAGTCCTGGGGTTGAAACTTAGGACTTTGTGCACGCTAAGATCAACCACTCAGCCCATATATCGTTTTTGTAATCAGAAAATATAAAAACTATACATTGAGTTCAAAGAAGACCACTGTGAAGGTATATGAAGGCAAATTGTCTAACCTTGTCGCCTTTTCTGTACAGACACGTCAGGTTCTTGAGGAGCTGACTGAATTGCCCGTGATGGTGGAACTAGCCAGTGATTTCCTGGATAGAAACACGCCGGTCTTTCGAGATGACGTTTGCTTTTTCATTAGCCAATCAGGTATGTTTCTTTTAAAGACTGGAAAGGAAGGAAACTAGTTTTTCACCTTTCCCCCCCTTTTTTTTTTGCTGGTAGTGGGTTTTTAAAATATTATTATATTTTATTCAAATATATTACTTAAGCAGGGAGGTTTTGTTGTGCTATTTCCATTCATGCATCCCAATTCAAATTAATCTATTTCTTTCCCTCATTTCTGCTCCCCCCTTTTAAAAACAATTTTACATTTTCATGTGCATAAAGTTTTTTGACCATATCTAACCTTCTTCACCCTCTCTGTTGGCCCTCCTGAACCCCTACTGGGGTTTGAAGGTGTCTCATGTTTGGTTGGTTTTCTTGTTTTCAGCTGGTGGTTCACCACTTCAGCTATGCCTCCAGTCTACCTTTTTGCTGATTAATTGGAGATAGCAGACTTGTCTAAACTGGCTTTTTGGACTATGTTTCTCTGGATCTCAACCACTTGAATAGCTAGGATTACAAGCGTAAGCCACTGGTGCCTGGCCTTAAAGTAATTTTTTTTTTTAATTTAGCATATCTTGTCAGGAACTGGTATTTAAAGATACATTGGTATTACTGGTAACTCATTGTCAAAAAATTTACTTTAATATTATATTGCTTATGAATTAGTAAAAATAAAAATTTTTATGCTAAATTAGCTGAATTTTCAATAAGGAAAGAAAATAGATCCTAGAAAGCCTTTTATTAGATGTCTTACAAATTTATTTGGTACATGTTTTATTTTTTATTTAAGCAAGCAGTCTGGTTTTTTTTTTAATCTAAGAACCATCATATGCTGAAACTGCTCCATCTGTTACTTTCGTCTTACTTTTTACACAGGTGAGACAGCAGATACCCTGATGGGACTTCGTTACTGTAAGGAGAGAGGAGCTTTAACTGTGGGGATCACAAATACAGTGGGCAGTTCAATATCACGGGAAACTGATTGTGGAGTTCACATTAATGCTGGTCCTGAGGTTGGTGTGGCCAGTACAAAGGTAAATTCTTCCCTTCTCTCTCTGATGATTACTTAATGATAGGATTGGTAAAGCTGACTAGTATATAGATCCGTCTGTCTTTTTGTAATTACTAAAAGAAGTAAGTTTTAGGGCTTAAAAGCAATAAATGGCTTCCTATCCTCACTTAACAGCCCTGCCTGGCTCAATGGAACACATGGTACGAAAACATACCCTTCTTTTGTTATGAGTACTTGGGGAATAAAAAAGTAATAAATTAGTTTAAATACTTAGTAATAAATTAGTTTAAATGCTTTTTAACATACTTTTATTTATATATTCCTGGTTTCTTATACTGTTTTTGAAGGCTTGTAAAGAGGAATACACCTGTGGTATAAAAACTCATTTTAGGGGCTGGGAATATGGCCTAGTGGCAAGAGTGCTTGCCTCATATACATGAAGCCCTGAGTTCAATTCCCCAGCAGAAGTGGCACTGTGGCTCAAGTGGCAGAGTGCTAGCCTTGAGCAAAAAGAAGCCAGGGACAGTGCTCAAGCCCCGAGTCCAAGGCCCAAGACTGGCAAAACAGAAAACAAAAAACAAAACTCATTTAAAAAAAGACTTGAAAAACAGTTAAGAAAATAAGTAGTAGATGGTAATATCTGTTTCTTTTTAGTTTTCATTTTTTTAAAGGCTCACTAGGACACTACCTTGCGCATCTCTGACTTTGTCCAGATGTAGTAATTGTAAAAAAAAAAAAAGTTTTATAAATACAAAAGATTTATTTCAATACAAATATTTTGCTTCTAATGATTTTAGATTTTCAGTTTCTCATGTGTTCTTCTGCTTACATCTTAATTTTTAAAAAATCTTCTAACGAGGGCTGGGGATATAGCCTAGTGGCAAGAGTGCCTGCCTCGGATACACGAGGCCCTAGGTTCGATTCCCCAGCACCACATATACAGAAAACGGCCAGAAGCGCGCTGTGGCTCAAGTGGCAGAGTGCTAGCCTTGAGCGGGAAGAAGCCAGGGACAGTGCTCAGGCCCTGAGTCCAAGGCCCAGGACTGGCCAAAAAAAAAAAAAAAAAAATCTTCTAACGAGGTCCTTGGTTTTGTATTAAACTAAAAGCTTGTGAAATGTTAACTTTTGTATAACCACATTTGAATTGATTTTCCTTGTGAAGATTCTAGTAAGAATTTTGTGGTAAATTTTTGATCTTTATGTAAAAACACTGAGTAAGATCTTTATTTCTTGGGAATCTTGCTATTACTAACACTGTCCTCTCCATGACAGTTGCCCTCTTTAGGATCTGTGCTTGGGTTTCCATCCTGTTGCTGTTTTTGGCAGCATCTGACTGGGTTTCAGAGCTGTGTCCACACAGATGAAGCCAGCTTTGATTGGGGGCACTGGACTCCCAGGCCTCCCTTACCTATGAACAAAAGGGCTTCAACAGGGCATATGTGGGACGTAGTTTTTATAAAATCTTTTTGAACTCTGATCTGCTAAGGGAACTATTTGATTACTGTCGGGGTCCTTCGCCCCCAGCGCTCTCCTGGCCAGTAGGAGAGGCGGGCCAAGAGAAGGTGAAGGGTCGATGAACCTCCCGCACCCAGCCCCCATTTCGCCGGAGGACAAACAGCCTGGGAGTTGGCCTCGCACAATCTCGCTTTATTTAGGAGAAGCTTTGGTCTTTAAATGCAGGAAGGGGAGGGGTGTAAGCGCACCTAGCTAGGGACTGAGGGGACGTCTGAGCTGTCCGTCAAGGGTGGAGGGCCCAGGGACCAATCCTAAGGGACCGACTCGGGGTTCACCACCAGGCGCCATCTTGGCAACGTGTGGTCCCAAGGCTGGGAGGCGGGGCCAGCTAGAACCGCCTTTCCGGTTCTACCGAATAGCCACAGGGCCCCAGGGCTGGGAAAACAGGCGGGGCCAGCCGGGCGTGCCCCACAGATTACAACCTTTATTTATTTTATTTTAGTTTTTTTATCATGAGGCTTGAACTCTGGGCCTGGGCTCTGTCCCTTAGCTCTTCAGCTCAAGGCTGGTGCTCTAGCACTTGAGCCACAGTGCCACATCTGGTTCTCTGGTGGTTAACTGGAGATAAAAGTCTAAGGGACTTTCCTGCCTGGGCTGGCTTTGAACCGTGATCCTTAGATCTCAGCTTCCTGAGTAGCTAGGATTACAGGTTTGAGCCACCAACACCTGGCTGATTATGAACTTTCAATTCTTTAATTTTCCTTGTTATTTCATTATCATTTTTATGTGAATAGCAGAATTAAAATAAATTCACATTAATACCTGTATACCCATTACCTAGATTATACTGCAGACTTGTTTTCACATTTTGTAGAGGAACTAATTTCAAATAATAACATTCAGTTATTTTAAATGTACAGTTGTAGTAAATTTGATTGTGCAGCCATCACAACTCAGTTACAGAAGACTTCAGTCACATAACAAAATTCCTTTGTTCCTCTTAATAGCTAATTCTCACATTGTCCACCAGCCTCATGTTCAACAACTAATTCTTTCTTTTGCTATATGTTATTTTCCTTTCTTTTTTTAAAAAAAAAATTTGGTACCAGTACTGGGGCTTGAACCCAAGACTTTTGTTCTCCCACTTGAGCAATAGCCCTACTACAACCTTTTTGGTGGTTAGTTGGTGATAAGAATCTCACAGACTTTCCTACCTGGGGTTGGCTGCAAACCGTCATCCTCAGATTTCAACCTCCTGAGTAGCTAGGATTACAGGCATGAGCCACCAGGTGGCAGCAGGTGGCTATGTTGAATCTGGCCTCTTTCTTTTAGCATGAGATATCTTAAGTTCATTCATATTGTTAGTATCAACAATACTTCTTTTGCAAGTCCTTTAAAAATGTTTAAAAATACAGATTTACAAGAAATTTAAAAGCTGTGTTACTCAGCTGCACATTATTATAACAAAATACCTAGTGCTGATGGGAAATGGTTTATTTTGGCTTACAGTTCTGGATGATCCACTCCAGAGTTAGGCAGTTCCATTATTTGGAGCTTCTGGCAAGGATAGTACATGGCAGTGGGATTCTGTGGAGAAGCAAACTGTTTACATTATGAGTTGTGAAGCACATAGAATCTGAGATTTGCAAACTTCCTTGTAACAATCTGAGGTTTGCAATCTCCTCCAAGTGTTCCATTCCCCCCCCCCCCCCCGCCCCCTTGCCCAGTGACCAAAGGACATCCTGGGCCCTAGTTCTTAAAGGACCTTCATCTCCTGCTAGTGCCACCTTGGAGACCAAGCCTTCGTGCAGAACTTTGGGGAAACATTCATCTATTCTGTAACAGAGAAGTCCCATATGTTGCTCCTCCAACTTACCTCATGCTTACATCATATATAAGGAAATATACATCTTTTTATATTACATACTGTCTTTCAAAAATGACTATCTTAAAAAGTTTAGTAAGTTTGGCAGTTTAGTACTGCTTCCTTCCATTAGATTTGAATTCTAAAGTTAAAAAGAAAACCAAATCCTTGACTTACTCCACTTTTTGCTTTTAGATAATCCACATTGGAGTTACTTAACATGAGTTTGGGGATATTTAGTCATAGATATTCCTAGATAGCAAATATAAGTTTATATGTCAATGGGTGATAAAAGAAGATTATTGGTCTGGATTCCTTAACTGTGATCCTGTTAGGAATTTCCAACTTTGTCTTAAAAATACTTTAGGATTAAAGGAATATTGCTGACTTGCTCATAATACGAGACCATAGATAATTTGATATTTCTGCATGAATTGATGGGTGCAAATGTGCAGGCTCAGGAGTTTCTTTTTTTATGTTATTGCAGGTGCTTAAAATTTCACCACAAAACTAACAAGTTGATTAAAAAAATATACTCATGTAACTTTGTTTTGGGCTGAATAAAAAACCATCCCTGAGTTTAAAAGTTCAGAGTTAATATTTTCCTGGTAAATTTTTTCAGACCTCAGAGTATTCTAAATGGCTTATAGCTTCTCTGCTCCTCCTGCTTTTCCTGTTCCTCTGTGGAGATACTAGGGCTTGAACCCTGGTCTTACACTTGGTAGGCTATTGCTCTATCACTTGGACTACAGACTTAGCTCTATTTTTACTAGTTCTTTTGGAGATGTATTATCTAACTAATCTGCCCCAGGCAGCCTCAAAATCAGACCCTCTAGAGTTTACTTTCCTGAGCAGCTAAGATTATAGACACAAGCCATTAGTGCTTACCTGATATATGTTTCCTTAAGTGAATTTCCATCTATATTACCAGTTATTAGGCATTCTTCTATTCCTTGATTTTCTTGGGCACTAGAAGGGGTTCTCGATTAAAACAAAAATATATACATAAATAAACACATTAGTAGGAAAGTATGATGCAGTCCAAAGTAGAAAAGAGAACAACAACCAGTGTTCTGAAAGCTCCCTGACAGCAGAGCTGCAGGTTAAAGGACAGTCTGTCTGTTCATAGTCCCTTGGGTAGAGGGAGCAGCTCACGTCATTGCTCTTTTCCCTTGTCATCCCTGGAATGCTTCAGTACTTGGGTGGTAGAGGTCAGAAGACTGAAAGTTTGAGGCAACCTGGGCTACATAGTGAGAACTTGTCTCAGAATAAAACAAAACAAAATACAAACAAAACTTTTGTAAGTTGAAAAATAGGTGAAGAACAACAAAATCAATTCTCAAAAGCAAATGTAAGTGACTAACACACACAAAACCTTAATATTTTGGATTCAAGCTTTGATGGTGTAGTTGGGCATAGTGGCTCACACCTGTCATCCCAACTATTTGGTAGACACAAGTGAGAGAGGATCACTTGTGTTTGAAACTCGTTGGAGTAACATAGAGAGGTCCTGTCTACTACTACTGTCCAGCAGTTAAAATAGTATACATTTATTTAAAAAATAATTCTGAGCAGATAACTCAGTTGTTCACAGCATGTGGTGAAACAGGTACATCTCAAATTTGTATATAGCTAATAAGAATGAAAGTGGTCTTCAAGTCTGTGAAACCAAAAACTGCTTGTCAAATAGTATTCCCCACAGGATTGGGGCAGCAACCCAACAGTATGTAACTAAAACCAAACAATTACTCAACATATAAAGGTAAAAAATTGACCTCTCAGGGGAATACAATAGCTCAAAAGCTATGTATGTACGTTGACTACTGTTGACATATGGTCTAATATCGACATTACATTTAAAGCCCTAGGCGAACTTTCTTGGGCATGGCCACGTGGCTACTGTATATGTTCTTGATACATTGTATATTGTATATATGTCTACCTGACCTAGAGAAGGGATAGAAAAACAGGGCGTAAGATATCACAAGAAATGTACACACTGCCCTACTATGTGACTGTACCCTTTTTGCACAACACCTTGTCAAAAAACTTGTGTTCAATTAATAAATAAATTAAAAAAAAGTGGTCTTGGCACTGTGACTACAACTTTTAGAATATTCACTACACTTAAAACACTTTAGGAAAGCAAATGACTTTTAGTTTGTTTCTGATAATAAAATGTGGTTTGAGTCTGTGTGTTAGGTATGGTGCAGAGGGCTTATATGTATGTCTTACTTACTTTCCATGACAGCCTTGTTGCTTGTGCCCTTACCTAGAGGATACTGTTCTCATATGCCATTCATAATATCATGCTATTAATGTAATTATTCCTATTTACAATGTTCCCACAGTTAAAACTTTCTTATTTTATTGTTAGCTAAACTTTTTGTTATAAAAAATGTGAACAAGAAACAGGCATAGGTAAAAGTGAAAGAACTGAAGAACAATGGAAATGAATCCAGCAGTACCAGTGCCAGGTACCCCAGGCACAGACCCTGAAGCCTTACTCTTCCACCTGCTGGAAAGTCTTTACCTGCGTAGGCATTTGCAGAATCGTTGGCTCTTCACCTTCCTTTGCGTGTTTCTTTCCTGTCCTTCCTTAGGAGTGTGAGGGATCTCACAAGCATCCAATGCATTAAAAGAGGTTTTGCTTTTGTATCAGGAATAAATGCTAAGTCATTTGCGCATAATTAAGGAGAACAGAGGTAGTTTTCCAAATACTGGGTCAATTTAGCTGTTACTAGTGTTGCTTTAAAAGACAATGCATACTGTCATTAGTGGGGAATTTTATGTTCATTTTTTTTAATGATTAAAGTTTCCAAGTTCTTAAAGTACAGCTGCAACGAATTCTGCTTTTTTTGTTTTTGTGTGTGTGGTGTTTCAGGCGTACACCAGCCAGTTTGTAGCCCTTGTGATGTTTGCCCTTATGATGTGTGATGACAGGATCTCCATGCAAGAGAGACGCAAAGAGATCATGCTTGGGTTGAAGCAGCTGCCAGGTAGGGAGATACTTTTGTTTTCTGAAGCAGTGAATAATGAGTGAGATTTTCTTCTTATTCTTAAAGAAGCGGTTTGTAGCTACTTAGTCACTGATACCTTTTTTGCTTCAGTTTCCACGTGCTAAAAAATTCCTATACTGATGCCGTAGAAGGATAGAAATATTGATCTTTTGTTGGTTGCTGCTGCTGCTATGTTATTGCTGTGCAGTTTGTGGTCCATTTTTCATACATTTTGTTAATATTTCTTTTAAAATTAGTTTTAGTTGTACAAGATGGTTTCAGTTCCACATGTCAGTTTATGAGTACAGTTCAACTTTAATCTTCACTTCTTAACAGATTTGATTAAGGAAGTGCTGAGCATGGATGATGAAATTCAGAAACTGGCAACAGAACTTTATCATCAGAAGTCTGTCCTGATAATGGGACGAGGTTATCATTATGCTACTTGTCTTGAAGGTGCCCTGGTATGTTTTTTCACAATTATTTCAGTGTGATAATTGTAGACCTGGCACATAGTCATACTTTTATTTATTTTGCATTTCTGGGATCTAACCTAGAGCCTTGCATGTGCTAGGCAGTCACCATCACTGACCCACACTCCTGGTGCCAACTGAACTTTCAGCATGAATGAATGAAATAGGGGGAGCTTTTTCAACTGCCACTGTGTTCATGCCTTGTGCTTTGTTTACCTTGGGGAAGTGCCACAGAGCTTAATTCAAAGTGAAATCAAAAGATATTTTTGTATGATTACTTGAATTGAGCAAGTGATTTAAGTTTATGTGTTGTCCATATATGAATAAAGTTTTAAGGTTTTCTGGATAAGGAATAAACCTGAAATTCAATGTGAAACTGGTACAGTTAAAGAGAAGTGTGAATATACTCATGATAGCCTAGGGCTCAGATGGTAGAACACCAGCTAATGAGCGAACTCAGATACTGAGTCTGAGTCTCAGTCTTGTACCAAAAAAAAAAAAGGAAAGAAATATTGCTGATAGTCTGAACCCTTGAGGAAGGAGGTTTTTGTAGAACTTTAAAATTTCTGGATACTTATTTGCTTTTATAGAAAGGATGAAAATTAACTTGTTAGGTATATTCATACACACATTAGGTATATTTACACACTAAAGGACATTGGTCCTTTAGTATTTCTTGTTAGACAGTGGCTTATCCATGTTTGTATAATGTTTTAAGATGAAGTTTGAAAAATGGACTGAAGAACTTACTCTGGTTCTTTCTTATTAGAAAATCAAAGAAATTACTTACATGCACTCCGAGGGCATCCTTGCCGGTGAGTTGAAACATGGCCCTCTAGCTTTGGTGGATAAGCTAATGCCTGTCATCATGATCATCATGAGAGATCACACTTATGCCAAGTGTCAGAATGCTTTTCAGCAAGTAGTTGCTCGGCAGGTAAGTTAGATGATTGTCTGGACATCTCAGGGATCTAGAGGTTAGGTTATTAAAGCTTATTTGGGTATTACATTTAAAGTGAGAGACAAGCGCTAGATAGTTGACTTAAAAACACTTGGTAACTTTTTTGCTTTTGGAATATGGCTTTTGATGTTTAACACTGGGAATATGACATTTGACTTTTTTTTCTTGACCTCCCTTTCCCTTCCCTCCCCTCCTCTCCCCTTTTTTGTTAGGCTTGGAATCTTCTAGTTGTGTGAATTTTTAAAATTTATTTATTCCCATAAACTGTTTCTACCACTATGTGATATCAGCAGACTTACTACATAAAACTCTGGATTTTACAAAGATCTATCAGCAGTTAGGCTTGGTGGGTCACACCATAATCCAAACTAGGGGGATTGAAATCCAAACTTGAATCCAGACTTTAGGATTGGCTCAAAGCCAATCTGGGCAAAAGAAAAGAAAGAAATGTTAGTACCTTAGTGATAGAGTACTTGCCTAGCCTAGCATGCATGTAGCCCTGGTTCTGTTCTTCAGTACCACATACACAGAAAAAGCCAGAAGTGGTGCTGTGGCTCAAGTGTTAGATTGCTAGCCTTGAGCAAAAGGGGCTCAGGGGCAGTGCCCAGGACGTGAGTTCAAGCCCCTGGACTGGCAAAAAAAAAGAAAAAAGAAAAAAATGTCAGTAAGACCCCCCCCCCCAACTGAGCCAATAGCTGGGTGTAGGGGTATGTGCCTGTCATCCTAGCAGCATAAACAGGAAGATACAGGCCAGTTTGCTGGGGTGGGGCTGGGAGTGGGAGGTAGTATAGGGGAAAAACCAAATAAAAATGTGAGACCCTATTAAAAAAATAACTAAAGCGGCTGAGTGGTGGCTCATGCCTATAGTCCTAGTGACTCCAGGAGGCTGATTTAAGAATTGTGGTTCAAAGCCAGCCCAACCAGGAAAGTTCCTAAGACTCATATCTCCATTTAGCCAGAAAAACAAACAACACACACACACACACACACACACACCAACAAGGGCAGGAAGTGGAGTTGTGGCTCAAGTGGTAGAGTTCTAGCTTTGAGCAAAGAAGCTCAGGGACAGTGCCTACGTCCTGAATTCAAGCCCTAGAGCAGGCATAAAAACAAAACAAAAACCAACCAACAACAACAAAAAAAACCTGAATTACAAACAACTGGAGACATAGTTCAAATGATTGATTTGCCAGCCAAGGAAGTGTGACATCCTGAGATCAAATCCTAGCACTATCAAGAAAGAAATCTACCAGTGAGACTGAATGTGGGTTCTGTACATTCATGTGTTTTAGCCCTGCATTTGCTTTCTAGTGATTGTGTCTAAGTGTGCAATTGCCTTTCCCAGGGGCGCCCTGTGGTGATCTGTGATAAGGAAGATACTGAGACCATCAAGAACACAAAGAGAACCATCAAGGTTCCCCACTCTGTGGACTGCTTGCAGGGTATTCTCAGTGTGATCCCTTTGCAGTTGCTGGCTTTCCATCTTGCTGTGCTCAGAGGCTATGATGTAAGTGATCCACCAATGGCAGGCATTTAGGAGTTTTTATTTAAATTTATTGTTATTGTTATTATTGAGGTGTTGTATAGAGGTTGCCATTTCATAAGTCCAGTAATGAGTACTTTTTTTTTTTGGACAATGTCACCCCTTCTTTCACTTTTCTCTCCCATCCATGCCTACAAGTTACATAGGTCATTTTCTACATAGTGTCTACTGAATACCTTGATTCCATTTGTTCCCCCTTCCTATCTGTACCTCCCTTTGCACCCCTGAAAAAAACAACCCAAAGTAAAAACAAACACCACCATCACCACCATCATCACCACCTCCAACAGTAACAAGAACAACAAAAAGATGTTTCCTTCCTGGACTTCATTTCAATAAATAATATTTATTGCGTTCCTTCCCTGAGCATATCCTCCATTAGTCTGTTTGAATGTGAATTTTTAGAGTCTTCTATAGGCTGTCACATCCAGTTATATTTTAGGTCTAGCTTCCATATAGGAGAGAAAACATGACCTGTTTGTATCTCTGAGCCTGTTTGTCTTACCTCACTTAGCATGATTTGCTCTAAGTCTGTGGATTTTTTTTTTTATTGCATAGGTTCATTCTGGTACTTTTTCTTCTAAACTTTTAACAGTAATAGCACTTGAGAAATCCACCAAGTATGTCTGTATTATAGTTATCCTCTTACTCACAGAACTTGAAAGAAGCTTGGAGATCTTTTCTAAGATTAGGATTCTCCTTGGGGAATCTTCTGTTTTCTTAGTATGTGGTTTTTTTTTTTTTTTTAACAGAGTGGTCATTGGTATTTTGGATAGGACAATCCTTTGTTGTTTACCACTCCTCTACAATGGATGTTGCAAACACTTAGTATTCCTGTCTCCCAGTTATTGTAGCAATAACTCACCATTTTCTTTTACTTATTATCTCCTCTCTGAGGGCTGCTATCTCTATAGAAGGTAAGGTGCTGGTACCTTTACAATTTAGAATTCCTTTTCCTCACTTCAATTTAATTTCAGAATAACACATGATATTCTTTTCTTTTTTTCCTTTGAGCTCGTGTTGGCTATATGTCTTAGGCTGTCCATGAATTCCTGGGCTCAAACAATTTTCCTACCTCAGTCTCTTGCATAGCTGTGACTAGACACATAACATGAAGCTAGGCTCTAAACAAAAGAAATTTCCGAATAGCAAATGTTTGTGTGATTTCAAGTCTTGCTCTTTTTTTTTTCCTTTAGGTTGACTTTCCACGGAATCTTGCCAAATCTGTAACTGTAGAATGAAGAACATTTATTTGAAACATGGAAAAATTCAGCAACATAAAACACCTTTCATATTTAAAACTTTGATTTAAAGTATCACCTCTGGAAGCCTTTTTTAGTAAATCCTTATTTATGTATCAGTTATAATTATTCCACTCAAGTTGTGATTTTGTGAAATTGACTCTTAAAACTTTTCCATTACTATAATGAATGAGTTTGATGAATGGAATCTGTATTGGAATCTATCTCCAAAAGATTTTAACTGTCATTTTCTTTCAAGAAGTAGGTACTAGGTTTCTAAGCCCTCCACTTCAGTCCGGGAGGATTCTTTAATTTTTAAAAGTATTGCCGTTTGCTTCCATTCATTCAGACCAGTGAAAGAACAATGCATTTAATTCGATATATAAAACCAGTGGCATCTACTGAAGGTTTGCTGGAGATATATATAAAAGAGAAGATGCTGTGATTTATTTTGAAATTTGCTTCTGTTTTCTTTTTAAACTGTACAACACATAGACTAAACACTTTACTTGGGATTCATATCTAAGTTCAGTTAACCTTAGTTCTTGTCTGTTATCTGTAGCTGGAGGTATTTTAGGAAGCAAAATATAACAGTGCATCTGTGTCCTTCAACTCCTAACTAGAATACATGCACAATTTTATACCATAAACATTAACTTGGAACTGCTTTGGACAACTGATGGTATGATTTTAAATTTGAGGATGGGATGCTGGGTGTCCTCATCCATGTGTTTTCACTTCCTAAAAGTAGAAATTATCACCACTTATTATTTACTTCTTAAATAATTGGTAAGTGACCCTTTTATTTCATTATTTGAAATCATAACCCAGAGCTACTATCACATGTCTTAAGTAAATATTGATAAGGAAGGACTTTCCTGCAGATAATTTTAACTTGTTCACTACCTTTTCGGATAGACTAATACCCTTAGTGCCACTGTGGAGGTTATTTGAAATTACTTGGAAGATTTGCAAAGTCTTTGACTAATCATTTGAGTCTAAATATATATAGTAGCCTGGGCTCAGAACAGTTCTGTGCTTTCTACCTATGTTAGTGAAGAATGGCATCATTGAGTATTTAGCATTACTTCTTGGATTTTTTTTTTCCCCTCTCTGGGTTCTACTCTTAAATTTTGGGGAATGAAGACAAAATAAAAATGATATTGAGGTGCCTTCTGCTGATTAGTGTCAAAATGGTAGTCAACAATTTTGATTAAAACATCTAAAATAAAATACTTGACAGCCCAAAAATGTGAGTGATAATTTCTTCACATTGCTTTTGGGGCCAGATCATTGTGGCTATAGATGAGTATGTTTATATTTCGGTTAAGTCCTATTCTCTCAAAAGTTTCCCTTTTTAAATTGTCAAGGGGAAATATTTAGTACAATTATTAATGAGTGCAGTCTTTTTTTCCTGTTTGAACTTCTTGATGATTAAGATTGTCTAGTATCAAGTATTGCTGCAAGAGAAGCATGCAGTTTTGCTAGTGGGGGAGGGCGTATTTTGAGGCACCTTGCAGGGATCTTACTGAGAGAGACAGGACACTTGACTTAGTTTTTCCTTCATGTACACAGCTTCTTTAGCTATATTTATCTACTCTAATTGTTTATGAGATTTTGTTTAAACCTACTGGCTTTAGTATATGTACAACATCATTTCTTGTTTCATTGAATAGCATTGGACACTGATGATGTGTATAATTTGTAGCATTTGTTTGTTTTTTAAATTATTTTTTTGAAAAATGATTGCAAATTCTGATGGGATACAGTTAATGTTTTGGAACATTTATATATTGTGAAATGATCAACTCAAGCTACTTAGGTTATCCATCACCTTAAACATTGATCATTTCTTTGTGAGGACATTCAGAGTCCTCTCTTCTGGATGGTTTGAATTGTATGAATTGATTCTGTTGGCTGTAAGCACCCTTCTGTGTAATTGAACACAACGCTGTCTCCTGTCTGGTTGTATATATCCTTTGGTCTCCTTCTTTACACATACACACATTCTCCCCCCCCCCCCCCCGCCCTTATCCCTTACCTAGGGTAACTGCTAAACTGAGCATCAGAAACACAAATGAAGTACTAACAAAGAGTAATTTTTCAAACAGTAAAGATTTTTCCTCTCTCTCATCTTGCTCTCTGTCCTACTGAATGTAGTGACTTTACATGCCTTTATGAATTCTCCTTTTTTGTGTTTGGTCCTGGGGATTGAACCCAGGGCCTTATACATGCTAGGTAATCACTTTTACCATTTTTTAAATTATATTTTTATTATCCTTAAGTAGCTGTATGAAGAAGGGGTTACAGTTTTACTATTGAGCTATATCTCTGCCCCTGGGCTTTTTTTTTTTTTTTCAATCAGTTGTTAGGCTTGAACTCAGAGTCTGGGCACCTATCCTTGAACTTTTTCACTCAAGGGCAGCACTCTGCCACTTTGAGCCATAGCTAGCACTCTGGGCATTAATTGGAAATAAGAGTCTCATGGATTTTACTGGTTGGGCTGGCTTTGAACCATGATCCTCAGATCTCAGCCTCATGAGTTGATAGGACTATAGGTGTGAGTCACTGGTGCTTGGCCCTTTGGCTTTTTGAGCCAGTGTGTTTGTTTTTGAGACACAAAGGTGTCAACTCAGGACCTACTGCTGAGCTACTTCTACAGTCCTTGAGGGAGGATTCTGATGTAGCACAGCTAGCCTCTAACCTCATGTTCCTCTTGTCTCCACCAACTAAGTGCTGGTTTTTTAGGTATTTGCCACAATGACTAGCTTATAAATTAGCACACAAAAGATACTGCAGTGAGGAAAGCCACTAAATAATTCAGCATGTCCAATTAAAACCTATGTAGGGTATAGAAATCTAATTTTTCAGAAAAGATAGTCCTTTCTATAAAATAGTCTCTCGTAATACATTTAAAGTTTAAATGCATTCGTATACATTTACCCTACAGGCCAGTTTTAGTCAGGAACATGTGTCTAATTCATGGAACAGTAAATGATTACTTTTAAAAATTTTTATTTTTATCTTTTAGCAATTGTACAAAGGAGTTGCCATTCAACAAATTAGTATGTGAATACAATGAATCTTGATCATTCTTTTCCTTCCCTCCCAACCCCACCCCTTTCCTCAATATTTTTAATTTTGTAAAACATATTGAATATTATGACTGTGCTCCCACTTCCTCTCTTCAGTCCCTTTGATTCGCCTTCTTATGAGTATCAGTTTCCTGGTGTTTATTTTTTGAACTGTGAGTTAGCTTTTCTAAGAAATTACATGACTATTTGAGTTTGCTTTTCTACCTATTCCTGTGACAGAGAAAGATAGGCGAAAATTTAATGTTAACTCTTTAGTTGGTTGTAACCATAATAAAGATCCAGAGAGCTTTATTAATAACTCATTCTGAACAAATTGCTGTGCTAGGTATTGGAATCACATCTTCTTTTGAGCAGTGCCCATCAGTCCCTAGGTGGGCTAATCACTTCACAGGGTGAGTAGGTACAAAGAAGGAGTTGAGCTGAGCTGTTAAATGCTGTAAGGAGATGGGTTTACTTAAACAGGGGTCCAAGTTTGGGGACATACTATGTTCATAAGAAGTGAAATGCATTTTCTCAGTAAGGTATTATGATCTATAAATGATACATAGATCAGTGGTACTCTAAGAAACAGCAGCCATTGATAAGCAAAGATTAGCACAGTTATTGGTTCCTGCTCCTCTGAGGGAAAGCACTCCTCAGAGAGAGTGGATGTGGGATTCTGCCTAGGCAGGCTGCTGTTGCAGAGAGCTAATACAAGCTTTTCTCTTTGCTGCTGCTGGTAGTTTCTGAGGTGAGACACTTCTTTTTGACTGGGTCTCTTTTCCAGAGTTAGTTCTGAGGATAGCAGGAAAGGAGCCTGGACTCCTTTGAAATATTTATCTAACATTATTTCTATTACTCTTCAAAGAAGGAAACCCCACTAAGTGTTTGCTTTAACAGTTTAATCTTTTGGGGTCAGTTTTTTCTTTTACCTCTTTAAAGTAAGATATTCCATAGCAATAAAAGACTCATGTTTCCTATTTATTGTATGCTATAACTTCATTGAGTTTTCTAAATAAAGCACAATGTCATTGAAAAATATTTATTGAAAAAAATTCATAATTCCTGTTGGGTTTCTGAAGGGCAAAGAAGTTGAAGGAAATGGGGAAAGTACATTTTCTTTATGGGATCCATGTACTTAGTAAATTGTGTGTAATGGTATCAGGCAGTGTTTTAACCATGGAAACATATCTTGGATTGTCTTGTTCACTGACTTGAGTTTAGAAGTTTTACGTGCAAAACAGTTTTCTTCACTATACTTGAAGGTTATTAACAAATATTTCAGTATCTTCCTAGCTTGATGAATTTAAATATACTTCAAATCTTCCTAGCTTGATGAGTTTAAACCTATCTTTAAATCTAGGACAGTGACAATAAGACTAATAATATTGGTTTCAAAACAGTAATATCCAGGGTTAAAATCAGAGTTAATTAGCAGACCAGTAAGTGTTGCCAGATTAACTTACAAGTAGTTTGATATTAAAATGTTATATACTATATTGCAAGTAATGGCTAATAAGAACATTGTAGGAAACTTTTAGATTCCCTTGTTTTCTATACTAGTTTTCAAAATGAGCATTGAGGCGCTGGGGATACGGCCTAGTGGCAAGAGTATTTGCCTTGTATACATGAAGCCCTGGGTTCAGTTCCCCAGCACCACATATATAGAAAATGGCCAGAAGTGGCGCTGTGGCTCAAATGGCTGAGTGCTAGCCTTGAGCAAAAAGAAGCCAGGGACAGTGCTCAGGCCCTGAGTCAAAGCCCCAGGACTGCCAAAAAAAAAAAAAAAAAGAACATTGAAATCATCCTGCTACTCCTTTGAATGTTCTATGTTTGAATGTGTTTTTGCTTATATGAAACTTTTTGAATTATTTAAATTACACTTCTATAGGGGGTGGGGTGGGTAAGAGATTTAACAATCATCCTTACTTTGTTTTGATTTTATGTTCTTTGAGATGAATGTTCAAATTCCTGAGCCAGTCATTTTGTCCTTTTGTTAAGTCCGATGACTCCAAGCCAGACTAAATAAATTACCAAAAACTCTTGAGTATTTTATTTTGCAGAATTTGTTAATACTTGAAGCATATAAACGTATGTAATTGTTTGAAATTTGTATTGTACTAAAAATGTACCCAACAATTTACATGTCTGATGCTGAAGGTTTATTACTGCTACTCAGCTACTTGGAGCTAAGTGATAATTGTGTAAATGTTATCAAAAGTGACATGAGGCACTCTTGAGAATGACGCACACAGTCCCTGCAGGATGGGGGTGTGTCTCAGTGACCCTGGTCAGGCAATTGAGCTCCCAGATGGAACCAACACAGTCCACTGTAGGGAGGTTAGCAGAAAAGGAATTCATTTACTAATATAGTAGGATGCTAAAAAGAAAAAAAATGTGACCTTTAACTGAGCACTGGTGGCTCATGCATGTAATCTGAACTACACAGGAGACTGAGATCTGAGGATTGAGGTTTGAAGCCAGCCTGGGCAGAAAAGTCCATGAAACTCATCTCCAGTTAAACAGCAAAAAGCCAGAAATGGAGCTGTGGCTCAAATGGTAGAGAGCCTTGGACATAAAATCTCAGCAGCAGCAGTACCCAGGCCCTGAGTTCAAGCCCTAGGACACACACACACACACACACACACACACACACACACACACACTGCAAAGTTGGAGTAGAGATGTGTTTTTAGCTTTTTTTCCTCGTTGGTACTAGTGTTTGAACTCAGGCTTTCAGAGTCTTGCTTGAAGTTGTTCAATTCTAATATCTTCTCATTTCCATTATGAGCTTTGCTTTGCCTCATGAGTTCCTTGGAGGAGTTTCTTCATCTTCAAACATAAGGTTTTAGTTATCTCTCTGTTACTGAAACTTAATATGGTTACAGAACATGCTCTGGGGTGACTTAATCTTTGAACTTGGCTGCATAGCTGCTTTTGTTGTGGTATATGGTTGGCTTTCCAAGATTCCTGTGCACATCTGAGTTTTACTGCTGCTCGGCACGGTGTGTGAGCATGTGCATTAGGTGAAGGTGCTCTTCCGCTCAGGTGGACCCTCACTGAAGTTCCATTTTCTGGTTCTGTGAGTTACTGAGGGAAGTGTTTTCACATCTGTCATTGTGGAATTGCTTCATTTTTTTCTCATAGTACTGTTTTATGTATTTTCTCTATTTGCTTCATGTGTATTTTGGTATGATTTTAGATGTATACAGGTTTAAAGTTGTTAGCTGAATTTTTTCTTGTGAAAGGATCCTTTTTAATCCACTTATAGTTTCACTTTTAGTTCATTGGATAGGGTACAGTAGCAACTTTTTCCTCTGATTAACATTTTCATACTATGTTTTCATCTATTTTCAGCTTTTTGAGTATTTTAGATAAAAACTCTTGTAAATAACATATAATTGGGTTTTTAAAATTTCAATTTGAATTTGTCATTTAAGTGGAGGATTTAGTCTGTTTACATTTAAAATAATTTAGGCTTATAACCTCAGTACTTTTTTGTTTTTGTTTTTTTTTGTTTTTGGCCAGTCCTGGGGCTTGGACCCAGGGCCTGAGCACTGTCCCTGGCTTCTTTTTGCTCAAGGCTAGCACTCTGCCACTTGAGCCACAGCGCCACTTCTGGCCATTTTCTGTATATGTGGTGCTGGGGAATCGAACCCAGGGCCTCATGTATTTGAGGCAGGCACTCTTGCCACTAGGCCATATCCCCAGCCCCCTCAGTACTTTTTTGTATTACTTGCTAGTCTATGTTTATTTTTCTCTCTGTTTTGCCTCTGTGGATTAAATGCTTTTCAATGTCTCATTTTCCTTTCTACATATGTGGGTGCTCATCTCTGTTTCTGTTCTTTCTTGGGTTCCTATAGGAACTACAACATTCAGATAATGCTTATCAAAGTCTGAATTTATATTATTGTCTTCCTTCCAGAATATGGAAGGACCTTAAGAAATCTAACTTTATTTCTCTCATTTTTACTCATATGGATGATTAGCAGATAAATTATTTTTTATTTAACATCACAAAAGTTACTGTTTTGTACAATCCCTGCTCACTTAGGTGTTTCCTTCTATGTCTGTGTTTTCCTGCTTCTCCTGCCTGGTGTCTGGGATCACTTTTGGATGTTAAGTGACTGCTGGAGACAAACTCTATTTTCTCTTATCAGAATGTCTTTATGTGGATGGGCTTACATTCTAGGTGGTAACTAGTTACTTTCTAATAGCTTATTATCTCTTGGCTTCCACACAGCTATTTAGGTATCAGACTAACTTGTGCTTCTCAGTTGTTTCTCTGTCATGCCTGTTAGGGTCCCCTCCTTGGTTTCGGTGGTCCATACCTAAGTGTGGAGTCCTTTGTATTGGCCATTCTTACAGTTCATTGGATTTATGGATTTCACACTGGAAGGTTTTCCCTTGTTTCCTCTGAACACAACTAGTTTCTCCTGCTACTCTTGTCTAGACATGAGTCACATGGTCTCCCCCATTCTCCATGCTTCTTAATTCCTCCTGCTTGTTCTTTTTGATTCTCTGGGTTTCGTGTGAATACTTTCTCTAATCTGTCTTCCAGCTTGTTTTCTTTAAATTCTGTCTAATGTATTGTTAGAGCAACTTTGGATTTAGTTGTTGGCAACAGGTCAGTTGAGGAAAACCTGTGTTTTTATTGTATAATTCAGTACATTGTAATGGATTCATGGAGTTATGTAAGAACCACAGTCCAGTTATAGATTCCATTACTCCAGTAAGTTCCTTGGTGCCTGACTGCAGTCAACACAAGAGTTTTAAATGTCAGTTATATGTACATACACATGTACACACATAAAATATGTAACCTATGTACTATAAATGTGTTTACATATGTACATATATATGCATTATATATATATATGCACACACATATATGAGATATATTCACTATGTTGCCCAAATTGTCTTTGAACTCTTGATTCTCCTATTTCAGTCTCCCAAGTAACTAGGGCTATAGGCACGTGCCATGGTGTCCTACTCTGTATATTCAGTTTATTTTGGTTACTTGCAACTTTGGTCATTATTTGTTTCCTTTTCCTTGAAGTTATTTTAAGCTTGTCTTTCAACATAAGGCAGAGGTTTTTTTTTGTTGTTTTATTAAAAAATTTTTTTGTGTCAGTACTGGGCCTTGACCTCAGGGCCTGGTTACTGTCCTTTAACTATTTTCTCAAGACTGGCACTCTACCACTTGAGCCACAGCTCCACCTCCCACTCTTTGGTGGTCAGTTGGAGATAAGAACCTCATAGATTTTCCTACCTTGGCTGGCTTTGAACCACAATCCTCAGGATTACAAGCATGAGCCTGGCTTATTTTTCAGTCTGGATCTGATACTTCCAATATGTGGATTGTCATGTGTTGACACCTTGTTTTTTTTTTTTGTGTGTGTGCACTGTTAGTTTTGGTAGTGATTTTCTTGGGCAGTTACTTCTGGGAAGTTTTTGAGGCCTTGGTTGATGACTTTTCTTCAGAGAGTTTGCATTTGTGTCCGTGTGGGACTTAGGATTCTACTGGCCTAGAAGTCTTTTCTACGTACATAGCTTGAAGTTTTATGCCATTTGGCGATGTGAATTGGGGCCTTACATCTGCAGGACTCAGGATCTTATCAATATCCGGGTCACACTCCAGCAGAGTATAACCATAGCGAAAGAGGCTGCTTAGGCTCCCTTAGTTTCCTTTTAGATGCAGGCACAGCCAAAGGAACCCAGGAAAAAGTAAAGATTCACCAGTCAACAGAAGAAACTATGCTTCAGTGTGTGAAGTGCAGAAAGTCACATTGCTAACAGCTGCCAACGATGACCTGGGTATAAGCAGCAACAGGGGTACACTTGGAGCAATGTTATTTTCGATCTATCTTCACTGGATTCATTTTACAACCTTAGACAAGAATGAGTAGGAGCTATGGTGTTTGGTTTTCCTGGATGAAAAAAATGTTCAGGAATCATTTCATCTATTTATGTTCACTACCGTTTGACCCTTTGGGTAGAGGATGTACCTTTTTGCCCTGTTCTAGATCTTAGTGAAATGAGAAGAGCACAACAACAACACAACCCTTGATTTAGTTGCACAAATATCTACAGCACCTTGAAGAAAGTGCAGCAGAGGTCTTGGTAAGGCTCTTGGCAGAGGTGTCATTTTCTTTCTGAGCTGCTGGGTTGGAACACCAGGTGGAGACAATGAGCCTGTCTGTCATTTTTAGTTCCTACCTACCCTTGATTGAGTTGGAAATGAAGTCTGGGCTGAGATCTGAGACATAATGAATTGAGATTTTTCAGCTCTTGAAAGGACTTGATATGGGAGAATGATGGGAGGAGTGACATTAAATCAAGGTGCATCCTTATAAATTGATACATTGAAATCCCTTTGTGCAACTGTGTAAGGATAAGAATAGAAATGTGAATGGGAAATAGATAATTGAGAGGGAAAGTTTTATTAAGACCTTTAAAGTTTCAAAGAGAAAGCAAAACTACAACAAGTCAAGAATAACAGAAATCTGAAATTTGACCCAATTTAATAACTTGATTGTCCCAACAGGGTGTCTCTGCTGGTCGGCGTCCATGTGATCTGTTTCCCACTATCTTTCAGGTCAAAGCCATGCTTGGTGCTCAGCCATAAATCTCATCCTTTATGTACTTGAAAATAATAAAGTTCTCCATCCCAGTTGATTCCACTTTTTATATTATTAATGCTCCTGTCCTTTTGAAAACTGGAACGTGAACTGCAATGTGGCAAATATTAAGAAGTGGGAAAAGCTGTAGGAAAATAATCTGATGTCAATTTGCTTTTCTCTTGGAGTGGAGCAGCCCTTCCCCCAGTGCTTGGGCAGAGCTCGCCTCATCTGCTCAGGCAGCCATGCAGAGAGGGTGGCCGTCCACCCTGCATTTTCCAATGGTCTCCCCCCACCCCTGCTGTCTATCTCAAGCCCATCCTGGGGCTTGAACTCAAGGCCTGAGCCCTGTCCTGTAAGCTTTTTCTGGTCAAGGCTGGTGCTCTACCATTTGAGCCACAGCTCTCCTCCAAATGGTCTCTCCTCACAGAACAAGGGATCCTCGTTTGGATTTAAGATGAGAGATGTTTGGACAGGTCTTCATGGAGCAGCTGGACTCGAGAAGATTCCTTGGGTGGAGGGTCAGCTGTGAGGAGGTGTCCAGTTCTCAGAAGAGCCACCACCCGGACCAGGCCTGGGCTCTGTGGCTAGTCTCTGCATGGCAGGGAATGATGAGGAAACAAGAACACTCATGGAACCACCTGGGGTGGTGCTTGCTGGGTTGGCTCGCATACCACCAAGTGCAGGGGCTCCCCAGGAAAGCACAGAGGCGATGGGGGGCCGGGAACTGGTTGACATCACTGTGGACATAGGCCACTGCGGCTGGAGGTGGATTTGGTGACGGCCACATCTGGCACACCTTTGGCAGTATCCACTGCTTCCCCAGTATTATTTAAATGACATTTTTTTGATCCTGGATACCAAGCAGGCAGATCATGGAATGTTGGCTGGAAATTTTTTTTTTATTAAAAAAATGTAGGCAGGCAATGAAAAAGGAGGTGGTAATTTGGCTGTGAAGCCTTTTCGGGCTGCAGAACAAACCAAGTAGTTACCATGGTGGTGCTTCTATGTTTATATAAACAAGGGTTTTTTTCCCCCTGACAAACATACTTCATATTTAATAATCCTCAACCCACAGGGGCCTCTCCTCTCTGTGTGTAGCTAGCTCATGCCATTTGAATTTGGGTAGAATTCTATTAGGATGTGTGGTGGTTTTCCTGCATGCAAAAGCACTTCAATATGAGCTGTTGAGCGCCGGTGTCTTGAGAGGAGAGTGGGAGGTGATTGTGGGATGATTGCCCTCCAGTGTGAACGTTCGAAACCAGACTCCACAGAGCCAGACCCTCCCACAGGCCCACTGAGTGTTCCGGAGTAGAATTTCTACTTCAGTGCCTGAGCCCGGCAAGGTGGAGTCTGCACTCCATCTTCTTGACGTCTCTGTCTCCAGAGCCCCAGCAGCCCCTCGACTACCATTGTATGAAAGGGCAGCCTTCTCTTTTTTTTTTTTTTTGGCCAGTCCTGGGCCTTGGACTCAGGGCCTGAGCACTGTCCCTGGCTTCTTCCCGCTCAAGGCTAGCACTCTGCCACTTGAGCCACAGCGCCGCTTCTGGCCGTTTTCTGTATATGTGGTGCTGGGGAATCGAACCTAGGGCCTCGTGTATCCGAGGCAGGCACTCTTGCCACTAGGCCATATCCCCAGCCAAGGGCAGCCTTCTTGTTAACTCACAGAGAGTTAGTTGTGATGTCTCAACAAGCTCAGGTACTGCAAGAGTACTCATATGGCTACGAATGGCAAGTCTGCCCTTTATTGGGCTAAAGCACAGAGTGGGTTTATTATTGGGTTGTGTAATTGGGAAAGAGGTCATGTAGCTGGAAGAGCAGGGGCAGGGATCACAGATGCAGCCACCTCTCAGAGCTGCCCAGGAGGCTTGCTCTGCCTCTTGCCACTGGCTCTTTGGGGTCCTTAGATAGTGGTCCAGCAGGGAGTACTGAAGCCCATCTCAAATCCCAAAGCAGGAGCCACAATTCTCCACAGTGTGGCTTCCAGAGTCACAGCTAGCTGACCAAGGCAGGGTTCTCCAGGTCCTATCCTTGGCCTTTTCTTTATTAACACGTGTCCGTGTTTAAAACAAGTACTTCTTCAAAATGTAATTTTTACCAGGACATGATACAGGATACAGGACTCTAGGCATTCACACACAGTATGACCAAAGGAGAATGCTTATAGAGGAACAGGAAGGCACAATGTCTATGTGCATCTGGTCAAACAAAGTATTTATCAAAATGAACTCTAGGAAATGAAAACAGATTTTTCTTTTGCTGTTTCGTTGTTGTATTTGCTCCTTTACTTTGTGAGTATAAGGGGAGGCATAGAAATATAGGGACAAAGGGTGAACAAATGCATCAATGGTACCCACTAGACACCCCTGTGGGTGGAAAAACAGAGAGAGTAAGGGAAAGGGTGACTTATGTAACTATAACCCCTCTGCACAACATCTTTATAATAACAACAAAAATGTAATTTTCACAAAAGAATCCTCCCTTAAAAACTTAGCAGAGGCCTCTGGCCATGGAATAATTTTGCCCCTAGCGATCTACCAGAGGGGCTGGGGAGCCTAGTGGGATGAAACTACCGAAGGAGAGAGGACATCAACTTGACCTAATGATCGTCCCCGCTGTGGAAGGGAAGGGGCTGCCCGGGAGAAAGCAGGTCTGCAGGACTTGGGGGAGAGGTTGTGACGGGGCACAGCGGAGCTCAGACCTAACCATTGGGGGGAAAGGGCAAGGGCTTGAGAGAGGGTCCCCTGAGCAAGAGATGGTGGTGTTGGCAGAGTGGCCCCAACTCCCTAGAATTTGTGGTCTTGAATGGGCCAGAAGTTCTGGGAGTCCTCAGAATCCAAACCAGGAAAAATAATGCTGTTTTGTGGTGCTCTTGTTCAGACCCCTAGGTGGGTGAGGCTGGGACTCAACAGGACCGAGCCGAGCGCAGGGGCTGTGACCGGCTGCGGCCGGCAGGGGGCAGTGCCTCATTGGCCTTTCACTGCCGACGCGGCTCCGGCCTGCGGGAGCCTGGAGGGAGAGGAGAAGCAGCCCCACCGCCAGGCGCTTCATCCGGCTTGATGTTTCTTTCTCGGCGCCCACACCAGGCTTGCACAAATGGGGCGATCATGGACCTGGTAGACTGTGTGTATGTGTGCGCGCGTGTGCGTGTGTGCGTGTGTGTGTGCGTGCGCAGAATCCACTCAGTGCGGTCTAGATGGGAGCGTCGGGAAGGCTCGGGTCTGGTCACCTCCCAGCCTGTTCTCGGTTCTCACCAGATCCGCATCTCTTGCCCTCGGTGACGGCCACGGGGGCTTCGGGCAGATCTTTAGGACTGGGGTGCTCCGCCGGCCCGCAGGGATTGTCCCGCATCAGCACCTCCCCAGCGCGGACCCCTAGACCCCCCCAAGTGCCAAGCACACTGCAGACGGTGCAGCTCTCGCCCCAGGCCCGCCTTTGGAAGCTGGGGCGCTGGAGACCCAGCAACCCGCAGCGTCTTTTGTCCGCGGCTCCGGGGCGTGGCGGAATGGGGAAGCTGCAGGGGCGCTCTGTGACCACCGGGGGGCGCCCGAGACACGGACGCGGCGCGATCCCGGGGACCACGCTCTCCCGGGGCGAGCTCGGCTCTTCTCGGGACCAGCCCCCTCCACAGGGACCTGAAGTCAGGCAGCTGCCCCTCCGAGCGCTGGAGTTCTGGAGCCAGGGAATGGCTACTCGGCAAGAGATGCCGGGGAGAGAGTGGCCTGAGGGAGTTGTGCGGAGTCCCGCAGGACGACACATCCTGGCCCTGACACCGACATAGCTGAACAGGGTGAATTAGGTATTGGGTTTGCACACGGAAAGCCCTGGAGACAGCAACGCCCTGCTCTTGCCCTCCAGCCCAGCGGGTTGTTTGTTGGACATCTGATTGCAGAATTATATCTTTCCAAAGTTTCATAGCTCAGGGGTGAAAGCAGGGCAGCGAGCCTTTGGATAGGATTGTCTCTTTATTTATTTGTGTGTTTATTTGATTTTTTGCCAATCCTGGGGTTTGAACTCAGGGCCTGAGCACTGTCCCTGGCTTCTTTTTGCTCAAGGCTAGCACTTTACCACTTGTGTCTCTGTCTCTGTCTGTCTGTCTCTGTCTCTATCTCTGTCTCTGTCTGTCTGTCTGTCTGTCTGTCTGTCTGTCTCTCTCTCTCTCTCTCTCTCTCTCTCTCTCTCTCTCTCTCCTCTCTCTCTCTCCCATATCCCTTTTTTGGCACAGGCACACAGCTGAGGTCAGCGGGCTGGGCCGCTTCCTGCTCGCAGCACCTCAGGGAGCACGGGGTGCTGGCGTCCCTGTGGGCAGCGGCTCGGGGGTGACGAGAGCGGCGCTACGATGAGCGTCCACGGTGAGTGGAGGCGGCGATTCAAAACCATTCTGAATTCCTTGGCGTTGAGGTGGCTTTGGCACTGCCGGTCCCACTTAAGGCCAAATTCTCCATGCACCATGGCCCCGCTGGAGGGAAGAACTAGGACTCTGGTCTTCTGGCTTCCCGTGCCAGGACCTGCCTTTGCTAGGACACGTGGCACTGGCATCATCCACCCAGTTCCTGCAAGCAAGGCAGCCCCACGTACAGAGCCCTCCCCCCACCCCCCAAGTCTGGGCCACACCAAGGTGCTGGGTGCCTGCAGCACAAGGACGGCCCGCGGCCCTGTCCAGCTCCCTCCCTCCACCTCCTGGGACCATCAGAGCTCAGGTCTGCCTGCAAGGTCCACATTCAGAGTCCTTGTGGCTTCACAGTGCCCTGAAGGGATACCGAGGCCAGCATTTGCTGCATTCATAATGGTTTTCCTAGGAAAAGGCACATTTGATTTGGGTAGATTTAAGTATGGCCCCCCTCCCCCCCTGTATGCTCATAAAGGGCTTGGAGCCTTAAAGGGCAGCTTACATGAGTTTTTAAAAAAATTCTCCTCACTCAGGTCCTTGCTCGTTTATCTCCTCTTCTCCACGCTTGCTATTTTAGGGCTCTCCATTCTGTTCAAGCTTCCCTCTGTTTCCCATCTGCGTAGCTTTGCGTGGCTTTGCGTGGCTCCACCTTTGTCCTTCTTACCAGCTGCCTTGAGATCTGGAGGGGCACTGCGAATGGAGCCTCTATAAAGACCTGGTTTTCCTCTTGTTTGTTCTTTGACTTTCTTGTTCTCCTGAGAGCTACTTGCTGTATTATGAGCTGCCTTATGGAGATATAAGCCAGAGAACCCAGTTTCTCAGCTCAAAAGCCAGCACACCTGGGCTCAGTAATCACTGAACATGCACATAGGGCCTGATTAGGAGCCCCATTGTTAAAAAAAAAAACCAAAAAACAACCAAATAAATAAACTCTTTTTTTAAACAAAACAAAACAGAAAAAATTAAAAGCCTGCAAACAAAATCCAAATTGTGTCAACAGCCATGTGTATGTGCTGAGGGAAATGAACCCTCCATCCTCGGTTGAGCCTTCAGATGAGACCAATATTTCAGCTCCCACACGGACTGCTGGCTCACGAAAAATCTGGGACAGAAGGATCCAGCTACATAGGAACTGTGGAAAATCAAATGGTTCTTATTTTCAGCTGCTAGATTTGGGAGTAGATTACCCCACATTCCATTTCTCACACACACACACACACACACACACACACACACACACGCCAATTCAAATAATTATCAGACTTCTTAGTTTCTCAGCCCTGAAAATACTAGAAAAAATTAGGGAGTCACATAAGTTAGCCACCTTTTAATTTTTATCAGTAAATCTTTAAAATGACAAATATTCTTTTTGCTTATTATTTTTACAAAACAAGAAATAGTTTCGGCTTTTTAAAGTGTCATTCCCATATGATGGAACTCATTCATTTTCAGTTTGAGGAATTTAATAATTGTAAACAACTGTGTTAGCTCTTCTGGACTCAAAATATAGAATTGTTTCCTCATCCTAAAATGTTTCCTTGCTGGATGCTGGTGGCTCATGCCTGTAATCCTAGCTACTCAGGAGGCTGAGATCTGAGGATCGTGTTTCTAAGTCAGCTCAGGCAGAAAAAGCCAATTAACCACTCAAAAACCAGAAGCAGAGCTGTGGCTCAAGTGCTAACCTTGAGCACAGAGAGACTCAAGGCAGTGCGCAGGCCCTGAGCTCAAGCCCCGCAAATGACAACAACAGCCCAGTAAAATGCTTCCTTATCAGTCAAGTTACTCCTCCCAACCTGAGCCCCAACCCCCCCCCCCATCTGTTTAAGAGGAAGGATGTTTCGATATGAAATATTTAGGAAGGATGTAAGCTAAAACTAAAAGGCATCTTCAGACAAAGTGTATTTAAATTGACAAGTAAAGGTTTATTTCTACATGTTTGCTATCTGTAGATAGTAATAGATTGAACCAGTGGAGATCTGGACAAGACTGGAGGTGTTAATAAGCATGGAGGATCAGGAGAGGAAACAGCCAGGACTTGAATTTGCACCTGTCTTGTCTTTCATACAAAGGACCAATAAATACCTGAATCAGTGCTGAACATTACTCATCATTAGGGAGTGCAAATCAAAGCCTTGATGAGACCTCACTTCTCACCAGCAGGAGGTGATGGTGAGGACAGGACGAGAACAGAAGAGAGCAGGAGTCTGGACGGCCGGTGGGGGAGAAATTGGACCGCTTGTGCATTACTGATGGGAGAGTAACAAGCATAGCCACCGTGGAAAACATTCCAGCAGTTCTTTAAAGACTGAACCCATGCAGTCGTTATATTCAGTGCACATTCTGTAGAAACTGAACTACATAACTTGAAGATAGGAATTGGGAGGCAATGGGGGAGAGTGATGGGTAATACTATTCAAAAAGCATTGTACTCATGGAATTATAATCTCTTGTACAACTATCTGGTATAATAATAATACAGACAGCTCAAACTCAGAGCCCAGTGTGGGACACCATATTCTCTGATGAGATCAGGTGCATTCTGGGTGGTCAAATGGCCATAGACAAGAATTTACTCTGAGCAACAACCACCAAAATAAATAACTGCCATGCGGGTTGCTTTCATGTTGGACATCCGTCACCACCATTCATCTCCAGCAGTCTTCCACCTTGCAAAGGCAAACTCTGTACACCCCTTCAGCAACAGCTTCCTGTTTCCCCCTTCCCTCAGCCCTTGCAACCACTGTCTACTTTTGCTCTCAGAATTTGTCTGTTCAACATATCTCACAGAAGTAAACTCATGTAAGATTTATCCTTTCATGCCTGGCTTCTCTCACTTCTCTAGCTTATCGATTGTTGTAGCAGGTGTCAGCACTTTGTTCATGGTCATAGCTAATGTTGTACTGTGTGTATATACTGCATTTCATCTGTCCATTCGTCTCTCCATGGGTATTTGGCTTGCTTTCCTGGTTTGGCTACTGTGAATGGATGTGCACACATATCTACCTGACTCTGTGCTCCTAACTCTTTGGCATGTGTACTGAATCTCAAGATATTGGGCTGTCATATAGGAATGAGGACACCAACTCGAATGGAACTCGGTACGGCAAAGTTCACTTCTGCGCAGAAGGGCACATGGGCACACTAACAGGTGTACGCACACATGCAGCAGACACTCTACCACTTTTTTTTATCCAGACACAGAGTGCCCTGCCCCCTTATCTGGAATGGTCAGACTCAGGGTTCACACTCTTTTTTGACTGGCTAACACCTACCATTTAACCAATAGGGTGGGGGGTCTTGTTGACTGGCTTTTTACCAACCAAGGGTCTGGGGAGGGCCAGGGTGAGGGAAGAGTGGGCCAGCTTTGTGGGCCTTACCTCTTGGTGGACAAATTTCACAGTCATTGGGAGGAGGGGCTTAGCAAAGTAAGAATCCAGAAAAAGAACCTGGTGCAGGCCAAGTGAACACAGAGTGTTACAAAGGAATCTGACCCGCTTTGATAGAAAAGACTATCTCCTACAGAAGACTATTTCCTACAGAAGACTATCTCCTACAGAATAGTGTGTGGAGCTATTTTAGGAGTTGCTTATCACTGCACCTAAAATAACCACCAAAGATTCCTTTTGGCTTGGGTATTCCATTTTGCAGGGAACTCCGTTGCCCATCAGTCCAATGGTCAGTGTTTGAGCAGCTGTCACTCAGCCCTGTGGTTTCCTTGCCCTCCATGGTTGACTTTGGTGGTGTACAATACAAATGACAAATGGGGCCTCAGTGTGCTTGTTGACCAGCTATGAGGCAGGCACGGGGGGAGCAGAATCATCATCTGAAATCGGCCCTTGGCAAAAACATGAGACTCTATCTACAAACTACCCTAAAGGGATCATGGCTCAAGTGGTAGAGCACCTGCCTAGCACGCATGAAACTCTGAATCAAACCCTAGTATGACAAAACAAACAAACAAAAATGCCCAAATTTAAACCAAAAAAAACCCTAATGTGAACCTGCCCACAGGTTCAGAAAGGCAGGATCCTCGCGGAAGGAAAGAGCAAAGATTCTCTGTCCTTGGTCGGGGGCTCCCTGGTAGGTCGGAGTGCATCCTTCAAGCCCTTCCGCCATACACAACCTCACTCACCAAAATAAGTCATGACCGGTGCATGAGCAGAAATCCATGGTGGCAGAAATCCATTCTCTACCTGAAGGCCCTGCCGACCTGCCTTCCTGCCCCTCTGCCTTCCAGCTCTTTCTAAGCCTGATTGCCTGGGCGGGTCCACACAGGCTTGATCTTCATTCTCTGAGCGTTTAGGCTATGCAGAGAGGCTCGGGGGTCACATCCTCCCGGTGGGCTAATTTCCTTGGTACAGGCCTTCACCCCCATTCCCCAAATGCTGTGCAATTCCTTCAGACCCACACTGGATGGGACTGAGCTGGGGGTCAGCTCTGAGGTCTGGGAGCAGAGGCTTGCAGGGCTTGTGTTTGCAACCCCCTTTCTTTCCTGCAGCCTCCTCCTTCCCCTGTGGCCCCCTCCTAGGGTGCCTGGCCCTGCAGGCCCCCCCTTCCTCTACAGTCTGCCAGGGTCTGTAGCATTTGCATGGGTCGCACTGCAGGCTGCCACTGGGTGCCCAGAGCTGCTGTCACGAGAGAGCCTTTGCACATTTTGTCACCCTTACTTTTCATGCAGGGCCATTTGGAGGCCAGTGCCTGAGGGGTATCTCGGCCAGACTGTCCCTCCCCAGGGTGCCCAGGGGTCATGCCCGCCTGGGGAAGCAGAATCCTGTCTTGCTCACATTTAGGTTTAGGGAGGGGCAGCTGTTTGTCTGCTTCGGAGGAAGAAAGAGAAGGCGCAGGGCCTCAGCAGGGAGAGAGGGCTAAGGGGGGTGGGGGGTGGGGTGGGGCTCTGGCTGCTGGAAAGGGACTTCAGTGAGCCACTCTGCAGTTCCAAATCCAGAGAACAAGATCAAGCAGGCCCTGGAGCCTGTGTGTGGCTCTGGGAGCAGCAGATGAGGTAGCTGTGGAGGAACTGGGCGTCCAGTGAGCATCAGGATGCTGAGACTGCCAGTGTTTGTCATAGGGGAGGGAGCGGAGCCAGCCCCACCTAGATCACACAGAGCTGGGGGGGGGGAGGGAGTAGGGGGGAGAAGGGAAAGGAGGGGCCAGGCCTTCGGTGGTGGCTGCTTAAAGCTTAAAGTGCTGGGAGAGGAGGCTAATGGTGGAAGGCCCAGATGTGGCTGGAGGATTCCTGCAAGCGAGGGGACAGGGACAGAACCATCCTGTCCGAGGTTCGGTGTTCCACGTGAGCTCACAGCAGAGGCACCAGGCAGGAGGCACTTAGCAAAGCTGGGGGCAGCCTGAGCCAGCCAGGCAGATGGGTCTTCCAGGCCCTGGCAGTTAGCAGACAGGTCTGCCAGGCCCTGGAATTAGCTTTTCCACAGAGGAGACTAGACTATGGGTACGAAGGCTGGATGACAGAGAACTGCACAGCGTATTCAGAGGGGCAGGGGGAGTTTGCTCCAGCTGTTTGTGAGAGTTTCAGGTTGGAGTGACATAACCAGATTTGTGGTTCACAATGACTGTGGTCTGTGTGGAAGGAACCCAAGGGTGCAGGCTGTGCTCACACAGGTGAGGGATTCCAGACAGGAGGCCCAGCGAGAGATGAGGGGTGGGATCCAGTTGACAGCGGTGTGTGTGTGTGTGTGTGTGTGTGTGTGTGTGTGTGCATGTGTGCACCTGTAAATGTGTGTGCATGAATGCACCTGGTGTCCAGTCCATGTTTGCTCACCTGTGTGAGCTCATGGTGTGAGAGAGGAGCTGGGAACTAACACTGACTGAATTTAGTGTCATGGTCTTCATTTTCCCTCCCAGTGACGTGAGGCTCAGAGTTGTTAACATCCCTTTCTTTTTTCGTCCGATGAATTTGCAGGGGTTCTGCCCACCTGGAGGACATAGTTTATGTATTTCACATACACTTTACTCTCACAGAAACATTATAAAGGACTGACCACTCTCTCCCCACTTGGCAGATCAAGAAAGTGAGGCTCAGAGTCCTAAAGACAGCTTTGTAAAGCAGGTCTCTGCTTCCTCTGTCATAGGAAAGGAAGGAAGGGATGGTGGGTGATTGGAGACAGTGTGGGGGGGGCGGGTTGCGGACAGGGCCTCTGGGGATCTGAGAAGGGGCAGATTTCCCTCTGAACGTGAAAGGGATGGGGTAGGAAGTTTAGAAAATTCTACTGTAAGGAAAGAAATAGGAATATCTAGGGAAAAGAGGGAGGAGAAATAATGGCCAGATGGCTTGTCCCATATCATGAGGTGCAGTTGAAGGCTGGTGTCTGTCCCCAGTTGAGACCTAATTCTCAGTGTGCTAATATAAGGAGGAGGGCCCTTTGGGGACCAGTTAGCACCATCCCTGCCCTCAGGTAGGATTAATGTTCTTAGGGGAGGTGGTGAAGGGGCTGTCTTCATCTTCCCTTCATGTAAGGGTGCAGCACAAGGAGCCATCTTTGAATCAGAGTGCTCTTACCAGACATCTCATCCTCTGATGTCTTAATCTTGGGCTTTCTGAGAGCCATACATTTCTATTATTTATAAGTGACCCAGCTGAAGATACATGGTCCCAACCCCTCTCACACTATGTGGCCACCTGGCACGTACTGCTCATTGTCTCCCCCCCTCACCCCCCCCCCCCAGCCACTTCCATGGATGTGTCCAATACCTACTCATTACCATTGTCTTTTGTTGCTGTTGGGAATGCCTTGTCCATCAGAATTCTCCTATCTTTTCTCTTTTTCAACCTGGTAGCTGAATCCAAGACAAAGCACTTGAGTCCACAGATGCTCGGTATGTTGCCTTTGTCAGCCTTAGGGGGAGGGTGTCCTCCATTTTCTCAGGTCTTGGGGCATCTGTGTGCCCCTTATGTTTGCTCAGTTCACCACACAACTCTGGCCAGATCTGGAATTGTGCATCCAATGACCAACTGTCTTATTCTCAGGGTTTCTCTATTGAGAGGGAGAATCTAATTGGCTCAGTCCAAGTTGTGGATTGGTTTCTCCTTGGCCAAGACTCTAATCAAGTTTCAGTGAGCTCTGGCCAGAGTGTGGGTTTGTTAACATGGTCCACATGCCTACTCATCTCAGAAATTGTGACAGTGTTCAAACAACTCTTTAGAGAGGCTACTAGTGAGATGGACACCAGAGATTTGAACTGATGTGAATGAAATTATTTTAGAAAAATTCCTTTGCTTATTTCTCTAGGATGTTGAAAGATCCTTAAGGGAGAACAAGGGATAGGCTGATAGCTCCCAAAGACACTTGACCATGAGGTGGAACTCCCTAAGAGGAGAGACGTGGAGTTTCCCATAACTTCTCGTGTCTTTGAGACCCCCATAGGCACTTGTGACTGGAGGGGTTTGTGTGAATTTGGAGGAGTGGATGGCAGAAGTAGACCCTGGGAGTGTTGGTCATTGCTGCCTGCTCAGCGGCAGGGAAAGCAGAGATCATAGACTGCTCTCACTCCATCTCATTTTGCTGAAAGGAAGGCACTGGGATTTGGAGTGAAGTTGGAAAGTCTTGTTTGAGTCCCAGCTCTGCTCCAGAAGGTTTAGGTAAATCTTTATCACAGTGAGATAATAGTACATGAGAAACCGAATCTCTAGATGGATGATACTTTATGTTAAATTCACAATAAAGTGTGCATGATAGACGCCCAAAGGTTTCCCTGGATCAGCTTCTGTCACTAGAGGGATGCTACCGATCCTTTGCAAAGGAGGATGGTGGCTGTGCTGTACAGAGAAGCCAGCACTAAATCCATAGGCCAGGAAGTCTACACAGGATGTTTGTTCACACTTACCTCGGGCCCATTAGCCTCAAGCCCAGGTGTGTAGGCACAGTGTGTGTGTGTGTGCTCGTGTGCATGTGTGCGTGTGCGTGTGCGTGTGTGTGTGTGTGTGTGTGTGTGTGTGTAGGCACAGTGCCTTTGGCTTTTCAACATTTAGTATCTATATCCTGTCACAGAAAATCACCCCTTGGACTATCTGTAAGGGGTGAATCTCTCTCATGGACTTTGAAGTCTGAGCTCTGATTTCCGTCACTGTCCTTCCCTGAGCCTCTTACTGATGTCACACACCAATCTTATTTTGAAGTGACTGTTTCCAGCATCGTCAGTGTGCACCAATGACCCTTCAGCCTGCTGACCCTGCTGGACAAGCCGACCTCTTGGATTCATTGCTGTTTTTTTTTTTTTTTCTCAAGATAAAACAAACAAAAACCCCAAGCCCAATGAAACCAAAACCTGAGATGCTTTCTTTTCTTTTCAAAATATTTTATATTTATTGTTAAGGTGATGTACAGAGGGGTTACAGTTACATACGTAAGACAGTGAGTACATTTCTTGTCAAACTTGTTATTTCCTCCCTTATTTTTCTCCCACCTTCCCTTCTCCCCAGTTCCCCACCCCAGTTGTACAGTTGGTTTACAACATATTGTCTTGTAAGTATTGCTGTTGCATTGGTTCACCTTTTACCCTGTCTCACCATTTTGATGTTCCCTTTCCTTTCCCAATTCAGATGAACATATATACAATACCCAGGGTATAAAAATCAAATACAGTGACAATAGGGGTTAAACCATAGAGAAGAAAAACAAAAGAAAAAGGCACATTGAACATAACAGTAACAATGATAAACCATTATTTCCATAATTTGGAGTTCATTTAGCTTAGCATCATCATATGTGTTCATATGTACTTAACTATTGAGCTATTGTGATTGAGATGCTTTCTTTCAAAAGCCACATTAACAACAACAACGGAACAACACAACCTCAGTGGGTTAATTCTCAAGGAGAGGACATGTTGCTGAGTTTCCTTTAGTTTCACATGCCATAGGCATTTCTTTTGTAAAGGATTCCTGATCGAATTAATGTCTCCCCAAAGACCTTTGTAAGACTGATCTCATCCCATGAAGTTGGCCGGGAAGAAGCATTCCCATTCTATGCAGCACAAGAACAGAAAGGTGGCGGTGAAGCAGAAATCATCCAGTCAGTAATCAAGCAAGGGAGGTCAGATTCTGGAGATGCTTTTGGCAGGCAGGGCGTAGCCATCTCCTCAAGTACCCAATCCTGGCTTCTGTCATAGCTTCCGAGGAAGACAAAGGAATCCAGAGAAGAGGGTGCATGTGGCAACTTCCTACTACAAACATGCAGAAATGAGAGATTAAAGAAAGCCGAATTAGTCCTGTTGCTAGGATTGAAGATGGAATGGAAAAACAATGGGAAATGATGAGCAGGGATCACAGCAAGTCTGGGGTGTGGGTGTGTCTGTCCGGTTATTAGGCTGATGCAGGGAGGAGGGGGCTGGGAGAGCTCAGGTCTTGGGCCAGTGCCATGCAGGAACCTAAACAAGAAAGCAAAAGGCAAGGGCAAGTCTAGGGCTGAACTCTCAATGAAAGGAAGACTAGAAAAAAATAAAATAAACACACCCATTGATTTGGGACGATGACAAAAAAGTTTATTTCTGCCTAGATTGTTTGTAAAAAGAAAATAAGCCTTTTGTGAAAAAAAAATCCCAAGATTACTTTTAAAAAGTTTTAAAGACTGAATTTATATTGCCCACAAATTGTAGACATCTGAAGTTTAAAAGTACACATAAAGAATAGTCCTGGTCATGCCACTACTAGTTACCTGTAGATGTTGAATGAAAGTGACTTTAATACTAAGAGATTTTCATAGAAAAATAAAACCTCAGATGAAGCTGAGCTTTCCCTGAAAATAAAAAATGTCATCTTCTGGAAAAATCCACCATGGACAAGTTTGCAAATAAGTTCACCAAAAGAATGAGGAACTCCAAACATGAAATCATGGAAAAACAATCCCAAAGAGACCATAATGTTTAGGAATGTTTGAGTTATTAAAGAGATAAGACAATGACAATGAAAAAGAGGCTACAATGGAAGACTAGCACACTAGGAAAAAGTATGGGAGTAACACTAATAATGAAACATACCTATGCTTATGGCCAGATTTTAGAGACAAGTCCATGAAAGCTGAGGATAGCAATGTGCTGACAGTCCTCTCCCCTCTCCCTCCAAAAAAAACACCTCCTTCAAAACCAGCAATCCCACAAGATCTCCTTACACCCCCAAGAACACTCATGCAGAGTACAAAAAAGTCTACCCTTAGAGAGAGAAACTAAGACCCACATATTATTCTTGCACATTTTACCCGACTGAAGTTTAGTAGTTTATACATCACATCCTTGTAAAACACACCGTTAGAATTTGGTTTATCCTCATAGAACAAAAATGCGGACATCAAGTTTTGTTGTCTAAACACTAAAATCATCTTTGCTTTATATTGACATGAAAATGGAAGGAACTGAGAGTATTAGACCAGTAGAGTTCCTGTAAAAGAAGTCCCATAATATCTCATGGGAGGAAGCACTCATTGAGAACCAAAGTGGAATCATGGGACAGAGAGAAAAAGTTAATTGGAAGAAATGGAGGAGAACAATGGACTTTACTCATCAACTGACAAGTTAAATTGAAACTCCTTTGTACAACTACTTGAAGATTAAAAACATAAAAAGTAAGAGGAAAAGAAAGTTAAAAGGTTGAAATTTGAATGAGTGTGCACACACATTCAAGCATGGATGTGCTTGAAATGGATGGAATGTGGGCACTGAACAGGCCTGATTGATTAATTCCCAACAATACAATGAATTGATATTAGTTTGGCTTCTTCTACTCCACCTTTGCTAAGGGTAAGTGGACTCTTAGTACCTTTGAGCAGTGTTGGGTTGCTGTGATTATAGAAAAAAGAGAAAGAGTTTGTAATGTAAAAAAGAAAACTCATTGTTTGAGATTATATGTGGAGCCACATAGAACCTCTACACAAACAGACAGATAATGCATGACAGAAGTCATGCAAGAGGTTAGTAAGGTTGCTAGAAACAAGCTCACTCTATAAAAACAGTAATAAAACTTAAAATCTATCTACAGAAATATATGATATCAACAGCAACAACAAAAATCCTACAACTTTCTAGAAATAAATATATGAATATTAGACTTCTATGGGGGAAAAAAGGTAGTTCATTGCAAGACATAAAATAAGACCTAACCACTTGAAAACATAATACTATATTCATGGATCAAAAGGCTTAATATAAAAGATACTGTTTTTTTTTTTTTCTCCCAGGTATCATGGCACATACCTATAAATCCAAGAACTCAGGAGGCCACGGCAGGAAGATCATGCATCTGAGGCCAACATGAGCTGTATAGTGAGACTGTTTTAAAAAGCTGTGGACTAAGGATGTAGCTTAGTGCCAAGAGTGTTTGCTAAGCATGCACAAAGTCCTGGGTTTGATTGCCAGCACTAAAAATAAATAAATAAATAAATAAATAAATAACCTTTTTCCAAAATACATCAAAGTAATTTCAGTTCCAAGTTCATTGACAGAACTTTACAAAATAGTTCAAGAGATTTACATAAAAGAAGAAAAAGCAAAAAACAAACAAACCCAACCCTTAATAACCACAATAATGATAGCCACAAAGCCAGATTTCAAACAAGTATGCAAAGCTTCAGAGATTTGATTTGGATGACGGGAGAGGTGACGCTGATCAAGATGCATTGGGCCCATAAATTAGCAGGTTGAACTGAAATCCCTTTGTACACCTATTTAAAGATTACAAAAATAAATTTTAAAAATGCTATAATGATTTAAACAATGTGATACTGACCTGGAAATAGCAAAGCCAGTGGAACAGAATGGCGAACATGGGGGCAAACTTAGAATCACTAGGAATTTGGCGTAGGATGGAGGTGGCATTGCAAAGGAGTAGAGAAAGAACAAATTATTTAATAAATTGGTCTTGGACAATAAATTATGGATAAATAAGGTCCCTACTTCACACACACACACACACACACACACACACACACACACACACACACAGAGCTGGATTACCATGTAGAACATAAAATTTTCAGTATTTTAAGAAGACTAAAATACAGAAACATAGTTCCCTTTCAGGTATGTATCCTAGAGAAACTTTTCTAACAGGACATTTGGAATAGTGAAAATTGTATAGTGCATGGGTAATGCTTTTAAACAAGAAAAGTAGAGAAAAAGTTAAAGAAGAGCTTGGTAAATCTGATGCAGTGGGAAGGAGAAGGTATTTGCAATGCAGGTAGCTAATGAGGAATCAGTGGATTAACGATGAAGGTAGAGTCAGGTAGCCTGCGGACACTGCACAGAAAACAAGAGACGGGATGGGGGAATGCCCCATGCACAGAGGAATTCTTCGCTACTTATGGGAAGGATACTAAGTCAGAAAACAAAAAATAAAAACAAAGAAGAAAGAACAATTGAAGGAAAAAGTTAAAAAAAAAAAGAGATAAGTGATTTTTACATTACCAGACTAACATCAATTGAAAGTTGGGGAACATGAAGTGGTGGTTAGAACAGGGGCAGCGGAAGGTTTTCTGGGTGCTGGAGGTCATAGGAAACTGTGGGCTATGTCCTAGGAGAATTTACCAGAAGCTGTGAATGTGGAGGAGGGTCAGGATTTCACCCCAGCAGCTCTGCTTCCAGGAACGCATCCTGGAGAAACTTCTCTAGTTATGTGCAAGAATAGTCAAGATTGGAATCAATTTAGTTACCTGAAAACAGAAGGATGAAGTATCCATCAACAGGCAAACATTAAAATGAATGATGCTAATCTGAACCACAAAAGATAAAACTGTGAAAGTTGATTATTTAACATTGGAAAACTGTAAAATAGTATTATAACGGGATATTGTTTTTTGTTCAGTTGTCGGTTGTGAGTCATTTGTTGGTTGTGAAATCAATTTAATGGGTCACTGCCAGCATTACAAAACAAAATTAGAATACAAACAAAATTAGACCGTGCTTGTAGCTTGTAGCATTATCTTATGAAAGTTTTAGTTCACATATGACATATGTGCTAGAGGTACATGCATAAAGCTCTTCCCCCCGCCCCTTTGTGGTACTAGGGTTTGAATCAGGGCCTTTTGTGAGCCACGCCTCCAACCCAGCTTCTTTTGGTGGTCATTTTTGAGATGGAGTCTCTTGGACCATTCTGAGTGGATTGGACTCTCACAATAATCATACAACTGTCAGCCCCCTAGGATTAAGGCCTGAGACACCAGTACTTGGCTCATAAAGTTATCTTTTAGTGTCTTTGGGGATTTTTTCTAAGATCTTCTGTAGATGCCAAATTGTAGATGTTCAAGTCCTTTACAAATATCTAATCATATTCATCCTCTATAAAACCTAGCACAATATAAATGCTATATAAGTAACTGATTAAACTGTACTGTATGATGTCAAGAGAATGCACATTCAAAATGTGAAATGCAATGGTTAGATCAAATGTAGAAAAGTTTGAAAGCTGGTATTTTACATGCAGAGCTGAGTGCCAGTGGCTCAGGCCTAGGAATCCTAGATACTCCAGAGGCTGAGATCTGAAGACAGAGGTTTGAAGCCCTTCTGGGCAGGAAAAGTCCATGAGACTCTTATCTTCAATTGACCACAAAAACTCAGAAGTGGAGCTGTTGCTCAAGTGGTGGAACGCTGGTCTTGAGCAAAGAAGCTTAGGGACAGTACCCTGGTACAGAGTACAAGCCCCAGTATCAGTACACACAGACACACACATGTACATACACACACACACTGCAAAACAACATCCTAAACTATGTGTAAGAGAGATAAAAACACCAAGGAGGGGGAGGAAAGAGATGTGAAGGATTTTGTTTCGTGTAAGTGACAAAATGTATCTGAGACAGATATTCAAATGATAGGAACATCTAAGTCTAAGGTGCTCATGGATATCCATTAAAGTACTACTTGTGCGTGTCCAAATGCTGAAGATATTTCACAATCAAAATTTAAAAAATTAAAGCATCAGAATGTCAAAAGATAAGAGAATGCTGGGTACCAGTGGCTCACACCTGTAATCCTAGCTACTCAGGACGCTGAGATATAAGAATCATGCTTTGAAGCCAGCCCAGGCAGACAAATCTGACAGACTCTTACCTCCAATTAATCACCCAAAAAGCCAAGTGGAACTGTGCCTCCAGGGGTAGAGTGCCAGCCTTGAGTGAAAAAAACCTAAGGACCACAACCCAGGCCCTAAATTTAAGTCCAGGTATTGCACGTGTGCATGTGTGCACACACACCATATGGGAAGAGACAGGAACTCTGATAGTTTCCAGAGACTCGCACCCAGGACAAGTTGCTCTCTTCCATGTGCACCAGTGGCTGGTTGGGGAGCTGATGGCTACTTATCAATGTGTCCCCGCCGTTGTCCCTTCACTGTTACCTGGTATCGCCACCCATTTTATTCTTCCCCATCTGAGAGTAGCACTGGATGTTAAAGCTTCTCCCACCATTTTCCTCCACTCTAATACCTAGCAGGGCCCCAGCCCTAGGCCAGCTCACTGTTTACTTCCTCTATGTTGCCCAGGAGCTCACCATGTGTCAGGTTCTAGAATTCTTAGTGGAAGAATTCTCATTCCTTACTTACTATGGAAAGTTTCAAACTTATTCAAAGTTTAGAGAATAATCTGATGAATACTTACATATCCATCATGTAGCTCAAGAAAGTAGAAGAAAAGCTGGGTGCTGGTGGCTCAGACTTGTAATTCTAGCTACCCAAGAGGCTAAGATCTGAGGATTGTGGTTTGAAGCCACCCCGGGCAGGAAAGTCTGTGAGACTCTTATCTCCACTGAGCTACCAAAAAAAAAAAAAAAAAAAAAAAAAGCTGGAAGTGGCACTGTGGCTCTATTGGTAGTGCTAGCCTTGAGCAAAAAGAAGCTCAGGGAAAGTGGCCAGGACCTCAGTACAAGCCCCAGGAATGGCACAAAAAAATTAGAAAAATGCACCTGAAACTTCCTGTGATCCCTCCTCATTCTGTGTGTCCCCCACCCCCTATTTGGTATTTATCATAAGATGGCATATATCCAGAGGTTTATCATATATACTTGCAGCTGTAGAAAATGCACAGCATTGTTCTAGATTGTTTTACATGCTTGTAAATGTTCTATAAATGAACACCACATGTATCTTTCTATAAAGTGTGTGTGTGTGTGTGTGTGTGTGTGTGTGTGTGTGTGTAGTGTTAGAGATTGAACTCAGGGGCTCACACATGCACCCTACCACTAACCATGCCCCCAGTGGTTTGTATTCAACTCTGTGTTTTGGAGATTTATCTCCGTTGAAGCTGTTGAACTCTGATTCACTTTAATGAATATTCTGCCACCTGTTATCTGTCTAGGTCATTGTCCTGTTTTACTCTGAAAACAATGTTCCAGATGGATTCAGGCCAAAGTCTCTGGAGTCCACATAGTGGCTCAGCCATGGTAGGTCCCCTGAATTGAAGAGTAGGCCAACATTTCTTGGGTACCAGCAAGTGGACTTCAAAGCCTCTGGTGATCTTGTAGTTCTGCCACTTGTCTGGCAGATGCTCTGATGCCTGAGCCACGCTTCCAGCCTTGTTTGCCTTGGTTCTTTTTTTTTTTTTTTTTTTTTTTTGGCCAGTCCTGGGCCTTGGACTCAGGGCCTGAGCACTGTCCCTGGCTTCTTCCTGCTCAAGGCTAGCACTCTGCCACTTGAGCCACAGCGCTGCTTCTGGCCGTTTTCTGTATATGTGGTGCTGGGGAATCGAACCTAGGGCCTCGTGTATCCAAGGCAGGCACTCTTGCCACTAGGCTATATCCCCAGCCCCTGGCTTGGTTCTTTTTGAGGCAGGGTCTCACTCTCTGCCAGCTCAGGCTAGAGTCCTCTGAATTGCTCTTTCCTGCATTGCTGGAGATGACTGGTGTGTGCCACCACACCCAGCCATTAGGCTTCTTCTTCACTTGGAATAACAAGAGTGTGACACCACACTCAGCCACTGGTTGAGATGGAGCCCCTCCAACCTTTATGCCTAGGCTGTTCTAGAACCTTGAACACTTGATCTCTACCTCTCATGATGCTAGAATTACACGCTAAACCACCATATCTGACTCCAGTTACATATTTATCTGTGTTACTCTTTGCTTGTGTACACAGGCCTTTTTCTTTCACATGTTTGTTTCCTTCAAATGTTCAGTGGGACTTTATATGTTTGGTTATGGTTCAGAATGAGACAATAGAAGAAGAGCGGTTGTGAAGTCTGTGTATGAGGCAGAACTTGTGAGCTGGTAGGCTTTGCTTCCAACTAAGGAAGGCAGCAAGTTGAACCTCACCAAAAAGACTCCAAATTCCTGTCCTACATTGGCTCCTCTAGTTCTTTTGGTGTTTTCTTTCTCTCTTTCTTTTCTTGCTTGAACTCAGGGCTTTCCATTTTTTCTTAGATTTTCCACTCAAGGCTGGTGCTTTACCACTTGAGCCATGCTTTCAGCTTTTTGCTGGCTTAATTGGATTTGTCCTCCTAACTGGCTTTGGGCTGGGATCTCAGCCTAGGATTACAGGCAGGAGCCACAGGTACTCAGCTTAGGGTTTTTTTTTTTAAATATTTGTTTTGATTAAAAATTTATTTTTTGTTCTTTATTGCCAAAATGAAGTACAGAGGGGTTACAGTTGCATTTGTAAGGCGAGTACATTTCTTTTTTTTTTATGTCAAAGTGATGTACAGGTTACAGTTTCATATGTTAGGTACTGGATACATTTATTGTACTGTTTGTTACCTCCTCCCTCATTCCCCCTCCTCCTCCCCCTTTTCCTCTCCCCCCATGAGTTGTTCAGTTGGTTTACACCAAACAGTTTTGCAAGCATTGCTTTTGTAGTTGTTTGTCTTTTTATCCTGTGGTGAGTACATTTCTTATCCAACGTGTTACCTCCTCCCTCATTTTCCCCCATCTCCCCCTTCCCACTTCCCTCCCCCCCCATGAATTGTACAGTTGATTTACACCAAATGGTTTTGTAAGTATTGATGTTGCAATGGTTTGTCTTTTTATCCTTTACCTCTTGATTTTGGTATTCCCTTTCCCTTCCCTAGTTCCAATACACGTATATACAGTATCCAGGGTACTAAAATCAGTTACAGTGATAGTAGGGGTAAAACCACGGGAGAAATACAAGAGAAAATTTTTTAAAAAGGGTACGGTTTCACATGGCATGTTGAAAATAATTACAACAATGATACACCACTTGTTTCCATAACTTGGAGTTCATTTCACTTAGCATCATCTTATGTGTTCATATGGGCATTGAGCAATGAAAGACCTCTATGATGAGAACTTTAAAAACCTGAAAAAGGAAATTAAACAAAAATAAGGAAATGGAAAAACCTTCTATGCTCCTGGATTGGGAGGATTAACATTGTGAAAATGGCAATATTGCCAAAGGCTATCTACAAATTCAATGCAATACCCATCAATATCCCAACACCATTCTTTAATGAACTAGAAGACGCAATCCACAAATTCATATGGAACAACAAAAGACCCTGAGTAGCAAAAACAATCCTAAGTAGAAAGAACAATGCTGGAGGAATTTCAATACCAAACTTCCAGCTGTATTAGAAAGCTATAGTAATAAAAACAGCTTGGTATTGGCACAAGAAAAGGCCTGAGGCCCAATGGAACAGAACTGAAGACCCAGAAATGATCGCACAGAACTATGGCTACTTCATCTTTGATAAAGGAGCAAAAAATTTATTTTAGACAGCATTTTGCTATATAGTCCAGACTGACTTAGAACTTTAGATTCTCCTGCCTCGGCCTTCCCAGTGTTGGGATTACAGGCATGCTCCTCCGTGCTCCTCTGCTTAGGGTGTTCACTCTTTGAGAACCCTGCTTCATTTGAAGGAGGGTGGGGTCACTAGAGGACACTAGCCTGGGGGAGTTCTGCCCAGCAGGAGGCAAGTGGGCCCCACCGAGGTACACTTTCCAGCAATCCCCCTGCAGCAGCCCTTCATGTACTCCCACTCTTCCCACCTGCAGTTCGGAGCTGGGCCCCTCTGGGGCTGTCCAGGGCAGGTCTCTCTCTTTAGCTGCAGTGCCCTCCCCCCGTTTCATCCAGTGCCAACTTCTTAGGTATCTTTTTTTTCCAAAAATGTATTCAAATCTGTTGGCAGCAACTCCCACTTTATTTGTGATGCACTCTAAAATAATGTTCCTGTTATTTTGACAAGCTCTTTGTAAGTGAGCATGCTTCTTGAGTTAGAAACTCTGTAGTTTCAGTGGATTTCATGGAAAGCGCTTGGGTTCATTGGCAGGCCAATGCATTTAATCCCCTGCTCTTTGCCCCAGCCGTGGCACTGCGAGTAGGTGGACAACTGGAGAAACTCTGGGAAGAGCTAGCTAGGCTCACCTCTTCCTTTTTTTTTTGCCAGTCCTGGGCCTTGGACTCGGGGCCTGAGCACTGTCCCTGGCTTCCTTTTGCTCAAGGATAGCACTCTGCCACTTGAGCCACAGCGCCACTTCTGGCCGTTTTCCATATATGTGGTACTGGGGAATTGAACCCAGGGCTTCATGTATACGAGGCAAGCTCTCTTGCCACTAGGCCATATTCCCAGCCATCACCTCCTCACTTTTAAATCCTTTCTGCAACCTGCCATGAAACAACCATGCCAAGGCTGGAGAACAAAAGATGAATAAAACATTTAGTCTCTTCCTGGCAGGTAGAGAGTAGGGAGTTTGAGGAGCAGCCAGAGAATACGATTTTACTGTGAGCATTTTGATGGAGCTACACAAGGATGATGTTTTGGGATAGAAGAAGGTGTATGTTAGTACAGGGAAAGCAATTTTAAGACTTAAACAATAAATCTGCAATTTTGGGGGTGGTGGTCCTGGGGCTTGAATTCAGAGCCTACTCACTGTTCCTGAGGGTGTTTTTTTTTGCTCAAGGCTAGCACTCTTACCACTTGAGCCACAGCACTAACTTCTAGCTTTTAGGTGGCTAATCGGTGATAAGAATCTCAAGGAGCTTCAGACCCAAATCCTCGTATCTCAGCCTCCTGAGTAGCTAAGAGTCCTGCAGATTTACATGGGGGAAAGGGAGGAATTCAAGGCAAGAGGACTAGCAAGAACCTAAGTGAGGAGACATGGCAGAACTTGGAGATTTCAGGGAATGCACAGTGACTGGTAGATCAGTGGGTGCTTGTGAAAGGATGTGAGACCGAGTAAGGGTCAGCAGTTGCAGATAACACATCTCACAGGTACAAGCACCATTCACATTTGCAGATGAAGAAATGGAAGCACAGATCTTTACATGACTGTAAGTTCCCTTGGCTGATGAGCGAGCTGGGATTTGATGCCTGTCTGTCTGTCTCCTGAGCCCATCTGTTTTGTCCAGGGATTAGATGACCAGGGACTTTTCTAAGGAGTGGTAGGTAATCTGCTCTTCCTAAGATACTTTAATTAAGGCATATGAGTGATGTGATCAATGCTGTGATCAAATTCTGGAGTCACAGTTGGGAAGGAAGTTAGGCCAGAGTCAAGGAACATGGCAAGTCAGGAAATGATTGTACCATGCATCAGGTGATGTGTAATTATCTGAACTCATCAGTATAAATCCTGACTCTACAAGTAGAAATGGACCTCAATGGAAGAGGTCATTATGAGAGTTACTTTAGAGGGAGAACCAACAGAACACAGTTCCTGACTAGGCTATGGTTTGGATATATGTCTTCCGAAGATTTATCTATGTGTTAAAGGTTTGGTTCCCAAGGCGTCACTATTGGGAAGTGGCGAAGCCTGGAGATGGTGGGGTCTTATGGGAGGTCTTTAGGTCATTGGCAGACAATTGGCACATAAGGAACATTTAAATGGTGAACGGATATGAAGAGACTGTGATATGAAAAGTACCAAGTTTGGAGCTCTGAAGTCTCAGAATTCATGAGGGCTAAACCTAAAATGTAGTGTTAATACTATCTTTTAGGGAAAGTGGAGGTGGAGGGAGTCATGGAAAGGGCTAGGAGGGTTCTGGTCCCTTCTGGCCCTGTGAGGTAAAGGGGAAGGAGGCGGGGCAAGGGCTTTAAGGAAGGGTGTCCAGGTCTGCAGGAGCAGCAGCAGGAGGTCAGTGATGCAGCAGTGATGGAGAGAGGAGCCTTTCTAGAAGTGAGGGCTCCAGGAGGAACTGAGACTAGCCTGGCAGGAAAGGTGACATTCTGCAAGGACACACAATTGGGTAAAACACTTACTTGTTTACTCTCAGAGATTGCCAGCCACCAAGTTTGTGCGCATGGGCGGCCTGCCCCTGCAGGTGGTGGGGGGCCCAGATAGAGACCTGCAGGGCAGAATGTGGGCTCCTGAAGTGCTGATGTGCAAGAATCGCTGCTCATGTTTAACAGCCACATATTTTGCTTCCTCTGACCTGTGGACAGATGTACAGAAAGCAAGCCTGGCCAGCCAAAGTAAGCAGAGAGGTTCACAATCCAAACCTTCCTTTTGTTTTCACTGGAACGTCCAGGCCCAGCTTTATTCCTCCAATCTCTTCCTGCCCAAAAGAAAATGAGTGGCTCTGTGCCTTGCATTTAGAGAAACGTGTGAGCACTGTGTGCCATGAGTCTGATCAGCTGGTCTAGACCATGCATGCCTGATAGCACAGCCACACCTGAGCTGTCTTCCCAGCCTGCTGATGCTATGAGGGCGTCTGGGTGGTTCCCCAGTGTGTGTGTGTGTGTGTGTGTGTGTGTGTGTGTGTGTGTGTGTGTGTGTGTGTGTGTGTGTGTGTTCCCTCTTGCAGAACTCCCTGTCCAGCTGGCATTATACTAATCTTATTTGCAACTAGAAAAATAAGAGAGGTTTCAGATAATACAAATATCAAATAGGACAAGTAGGACTTGTCTTATTAAACTTTTCTTTTGCTATAAAATTCTTTAAGCAAACAAACCGAATAGTCAAAGGTGAATGTAACGGACACCTCGGTAACCATCAATAGTGCTTCCACACTCCAGCATAAAGCCACTGCTGCATCAAATATTCTTAAAGAAAATGAAATATGTATATATACCTGAAGCTGTGTCTTTCCCTTCCTGGTATTTCTTACTTTACCAAGTGGTGACTTCAAGTTGGTATTTATTATTACCATGCCAGTATTTGTTTATTTTATTTGCTAGCCCTGGGTCTTGAACTCTGGCCCTGGGCATTGTCCCTGATCTCCTTTTGCTCAAAGCTAGCTCTCTACCACTTGAGCCAGAGTGCCACTTCTTACTTTTTTTTGTGATTTAATTGGAGATAAGAGTCTCATGGCTGGCTGCGAACTGTGATCCTCAGATCTCAGCCTCTTGTGTAGCTAGGATTACAGGCATGAACCACTGGCACCCAGCAGCTCTAACCTCCTAAGACCTACTGTGGATGTTTAGGTCAATTTCCTCACTTCCTTGGATAATATTACAGGCCTTATTATTGGAAGTTTGTCTTGGTCAAGAATTATTCTTGCCAAACCATGTGGTATAATAATAAATGAAACATGAACAGTATTTTCCACAGTGCAGAGGTGGAGTGAAAAGGAATGGAAAATAGAGACCAAACAAAAAGTCAATATGACTTCAGAAGGCACACACATCTGAGGATCTTCTCCACAGGTTTGCAGCAATCCCCAGGTTTTTTCACTTCATTTTCTTCTTGATGAAATTGCTTCCATTTGGCACAAAGCACTTTTCTGGTTTTGAACCCAACAGGAAGTGGAATGTTTGGGTTTGGTTGAAGGCTCTTTCTTATGTTTTGCCTGATATTTTCCATGAGTCAAAGATTAGGAAATAAACACTAGAAGCAGTAGTCATCATTGTTGAACTCTTTGGCTTTTAGAGCAGTGATGTGCAGTGGTTTGTTTGTTTGTTTATTTAGCAGAATTCTATACATCTAGAATTTTCTACAAAGAGCAAAATGCTCTCTGGGTTGTGTAGTAGTCATCAGTAGCCATTAACCACATGTGAGCCCTTGAAATACAACTAGTAGTGCTGAGGAACTGAGTTTCAACTTCATATAATTTAAATTAGGATGGCCACATGCAGCTAGTGACTACTGTGTGGACGCCCCTGGCCTGGGAGGCTTATACCAAGAGGTGTAGGTCGAGTCTCAGCAAGTCTTCTTTAACATATTAACTGGGTTCATATTAAGATGTAACAAGATTTTTTTCCCTTTCTTTTTCCAAATCCAAAGTTGATATAATAAGCTAGGCAGCTTGGAGACACACCACTGCTTCTTCAAGACCTGCTATACTCTGTTGCTTATAACCAGCACATTGTTAGGATCTTGTAGTTTTCAATGAGCAACAGGCATCGGTGGGTAGCACATATCCCTGCTTCACACCATTGCCCTCTGTCCCCATCTCAGACCACTTGACCGCAACTTCCTCATCAGCTCTGCTGAATCTGATTGCTTTCAATCCAGGAAGTCTTTGACTTCCTCTACCCCAGCCTCCTCTCCACCTAGCGGGTGAGTATAAAAGGCTATCAGGACCAGTCCAGTTCCAGATTCAGTACCTTGTTCCAGATGCTGTTTATAGTAATTTTCATTTTTAAAGCTTTCTTTGGAGAATGATTTTACACTTTCAGACACATTTAAAACAGTACTGTGGTACAAACAATCCTGAAGTACGGTCTTCCAGATTTTCACATGTAGCTGGCTTTCTACCACAGTTGCTCTGTTTGCTCCTCATCCCTCTATATGTACATCTACAGCTTCATCTCTGCACATTTATACATTTCTAGATCGAATCTACATCTGTCTATTTCCATATGTATATTGACATCTACATTCATATCCATCTCTCTCTCTCTCTCTCTCTGGATGTTGTGTATGTGTTGCCACATACCTTCCTTCCATCCCTACCTTCCTTCTTTCCTTTTCTTCCTCTGACTTTCCACCCTCCTTCCTGCTCCTTCTCCATTTCTCCTTTTTGCTTCTTTTCTTCCTTTTAAAAAGTATTTGTGCCAGTCCAAGGGATTGAATTCAGGGCCTGGGCACTGTTCCTGAGCTTCTTTTGCTCAAGGCTAGTGCTCTACCATGAGTCACAGCTCCATTTCCAGTTTTGGGGTAGTTTATTGGAGATGAGTTTCATGGAGTTTCCTGCCCAGATTAGCTTTGAACTGTAATATTCAGCTACCCCTGAGCAGCTAGGATTACAGGTGTGAGACATCCATGCCTGGCTCCTTCTTTCTTTCCTTCCTTCCTTCCTTCCTTCCTTCCTTCCTTCCTTCCTTCCTTCCTTCCTTCCTTCCTTCCTTCCTTCCTTCCCTTCCCTCCCTCCCTCCCTCCCTCCCTCCCTCCCTCCCTCCTTCCTTCTTTCCTTCCTTCTTTCCTTCCTTCTTTCTTTTCTCTCTCTCTCTTTCTTTCACTATAACATTTGGCATACTTACTGAAATCTTGAGATCATAAGTTTACTCTTCTCAAAAACAATCATCCTTAAGGGCTGGGAATATGGCCTAGTGGCAAGAGCGCTTTCCTCCTACACTTGAAGCTCTCGGTTCAATTCCCCAGCACCACATATATGGAAAACGGCCAGAAGGGGCACTGTGGCTCAGGTGGCAGAGTGCTAGCCTTGAGCGGGAAGAAGCCAGGGATGGTGCTCAGGTCCTAAGTCCAAGGCCCAGGACTGGCCAAAAAAAAAAAAAAAAAAAAAAAAAAAAAATCATCTTTAAGAAAATAACAATATTCATAAGCAGTTGTATTGAGTAGGTGGTAGTCTGCATAGTCAATATAAAGAGAAATCTATGTAAACTTAGGTTAAAAACTCAAACTATCTTGATAGTTAACAAATATTAGTATATCAAATGCATTTTTTACAGTTGTGAAGAGTTTAGTTAGTAATGAGAAAGTAAAGGGCACTCAAGAGAGTGAGCTGCAGTACCCAGAAACCAGTCATCCATGGCATGGTGAAGGGCTAGCTGTTCTCTATTGTCCCTCCCCACCTTCCCACTAAACGACAGCTGACTTGTCTCATCCCAAATCCAGAGTTGCCTCAGCAGACGTTATCTCAAAACCGAAATCGGAGAAAAATGTAGACAGCAGAACAATAGCATGAGTCCTTGGTTAATATCATTTTGTTTTGAGAAAGCCAAAAATGTTTCTTTTCCAAGGAATGAGCAATAATGATAAGAGATGTAAGTCATGTGCTGTATTTGTTTCAAGCCAAAGCTCATTTTCTATTTCAGAAAGAATAATTTTGATTTTTCACTGTATTTGAAAACACCATGGGGAGCCAGGTGTGTGTGTGTGTGTGTGTGTGTGTGTGTGTGTGTGTGTGTGTGTGTGTGTGAGGGGAACTTGTGCTGTAAACCAGGCTATATGGGAGGTGGAGATAAAGAGGATCACATTTCCAGGGCAGCCTAGACAAAAAGTTCACAAGACAAATAATGAGTAGTGACACCTGCCTGGCATCCCAGCTATGTGGGAAACTCTAAGCAAGAGGATAGAGACCAGCACAAAGAAAAGTGCCAAATCATATCTAGAAAACAACCAAAGCAAAAAACAATCTAGGGACATGGCTTGAAAACTTGGCCTGGAAAGCACAAGGCCCTGAGTTCAAAGCCCAACAACACCCAACAACAAAAACCACCATTTGGATACTATTCATAATCTAGTCATTTCATAATCGAGTCATTTCCCTCCACAGGATGTTTTCATTTCAGTACATGAGCTGTAAAACACAAGTAACTACTAAGTCAGTTATAGAGAGTGTGTAGCATGATAAATTCCAACTCACAAAACTCTCAACAGAGACCACAAGTTACTACACCAGGAGGGTCAGAACAAATGTGATTCATCCACAAGGTCAGATTGTGTTTACTAAATAAATACTAGTATGAGATCCAAAGGAAAAAATCTTAGGGTGGCCTATCAAAGCTCGAGTTTGCTGAAGGATTCGTTCAAAGCATTTTCCTTAAAGTTCAACTTTTGCAATATTCTCTTGAAGGTTTTCTTTCCTCTTTTTGCTCCTTTTCTTTGAAATCAGTTTCCAGCACTTGCTGGGAACAGAGGAGTGAAGGCCAAAGTATTCCACAGCATACTCAGCCCACGTCTTTATAGCAAACATTTTTTGGGATGGCCTCAAGAACTCTTCCCTCTGGGTAGTGCTCTCTAACTTTGCCCTGAGATCATTTCAATCCCAGATGACTTTATATAGTGCACTTTATATAGTGTACTTCTGAGAGGAGGTTTACATTCCCAAGGGAGTGGTTGGCTCATGGGGGATAATTTCATCTTGCCTCTCTCCCTGGGAAAATGTTAACCTCTTGTCCGCTGTAGCTGGGTGAGACCCACACCATTCTCTCTCCATCCCATCCCCCCACCCCTTCCCAGGTTTTGGGAGCCACTATTCTATTCTTTCCTCTATCAAAAGACTCTCAGAGGAGACAATTAACAGAATAAGGCAAAAATATCTTCAGCACCTGTAACTATGAAAAAATTAGTACTTAGATGATATAAACTCAGTTAAAAACTGGTACTAAAAAGATGAACAGTCCAATCGAAAAAATGAGAAAATGGTTTGTCAGATACAATAATATAGAACAGGAAAAATAATGACCAGTGCACATTAAAAAAGATTGTTGATCTCAAGAGACATGTCTAATCTACGATGAAGTATCCATACATACCTACAGGACTGGCAAAAACTGAGGTCTTTTTTTTTAATTAAATTTTATTGACAACGTGATGTACTGAGAAGTTAGTTACATACTAAGGTAGTGAGTACATTTCTTGTCATATTTGTTACACCCTCCCTCATTTTTCTTTCCCTTTCCTAGTTCAGAAAAGCATATATACAATATCCAGTGTACCAAAATCATATATAGTCACCACAGGGAGTAGCCAAAGGAAAGTCACCTAGTACATTAAACATAATGACAACAATAAAGTAAAAACTGAGGTCTTTGAAGGAAGCCATGTTTTGACTGGAATATGGAATAACAGGAACTCTTAAAAGGCATCTGGTCAAAGAATAAATGGGTACAATAACTGGAAAAAACTAGTCAGTATTGACTGATGTTGGAAAGTGCATATCTTGTGACCTAGCAGTTCTACTTTTTGGCACATACTCAACCCATGTGTTATGTAACATGGTAGCCACCAGCCACATGTGGTTCCTGATTCCATGACATGCGTCTAGACTTCACTGAAATGTGCTGTCAGCTCCAAATACCCAGAGTTTGAAAATTGGCTGTAAAATATTTAAGACATTTTATTTAACTTTATTTAAAAAAATTGATATTATGTTAAAATAAAAATTATTTTGAGTCAGGTATTGGTGGCCCATGCTTGTAATCCTAGCTACTCAGGAGGCTGAGATCTGAGGATTGTGGTTCAAAGCTAGCCCAGGCAGGAAAGGCTGTTAGACTCAGCTATAATTAACAACCAGAAAATCAGAAGTGGCACTATGGCTCAAAGGGATAGAGTGCTAGCCTTGAATAAAAGAACTCAGGGACAGTGCCCAGGCCCTGAGTTCAAGCCCCACAACCGACAAAAGAAAAAAAATGAATATATTGGTGTAAGTAAAATATAGTGTTAAAATAAACTTCTCTTTACTTTTAGTTTTTAAAATGAGACCAGTGTAAGATTTATGTTTGATCTGTGCCCCTAATATGCAACCACCTAACCCATCTTTTAGGCGGCGTTGTTCTATGATATTTTAAAAGTAGACACCAGAAGATGGAGAAAATTGCAAATAGCAGCATTGTTTGAGTTACAAATCAGCTGAATATTGGGGGTGGGTACCAGTGAGAAAGAGATGGGTGGACCAAGAAGATGAAGCAAGGTGAATGTTGAAGGATTGACACCCCATTGCCTCAGACCCATACAGACACCAGGCAGGAACCTCAATATGGGCACCTGCTTTGATATGCAGGCAGGACACCTCACCTAGGCTCTCCCTATGTGACAGGATATGCCATTATTCAAGGTAACCCAGAGGAACCCAGCCATCCTGTACACATAGAAGTAAAATCTTTGCCCCCATATCACCTCACAGCAGGCAGACCTGGTTGCCCTCAGAGGTGCCCTCCACCATGCTGCCTGGAGAAAGGATCCCCTATTGCCACCTTTATCCAGGACCTCCTGGATTCTCACTGCTCCCAGAGCAGGCAGCCATTATGCAGACTCGCTAGCCACTGCCCTGCAGCAGGATAGGCCCAGCTCCTCTTCTAGACAGCAGTGATGAAAAGACCCAGTAAAGAGACATATAAATTAAAAAAAAAAGTTAGTAAAGAAAGCATTGGAAAGGGAAATTGAGGAAACAAGGAATGGTTTCCTCTGGATAGGAAAGGATTTGGAAAGTAACAATTGTTTTAAAGGTATGTTCCATGGGAATTAAGACAAACACCAAAAAGTTTGAGTATGTAGCAGATGGTATGAGCATGTCTTAAAAGATAAGAGCTTGAGTAAAGTTCGTATGTAATTAAGTTAACTATGATTTACAGTAAAAACTACCACCTCATTCTTTATGTCCCATCTATGAAAGTAATTGTGTAAACGGAAGTTCACTTAAGTGTTTGTTTATGTCAAGGTCCTTCAAATGAACACCTTTTAACTCAAATGCCATTTTTCCTGTTTAATCTGTAAGCTACCTTAAATACAGAGCTAAAAGGACACCAGCTCCTGCATTCTTTGTTATAATCACAAAGGTTTAGTGACACCTATAATGTCTTAACCTCAATTAGTATACTAAAAGTATCATATGCAATTAAGAATAACTATTTCTATTTGATCTCCTTGTTGCTTTAATTGGACATAAAAAGGGGTTTTGTGGCAAAGACTGCAGTTCAAAGCCAGCCCAGGCAGAAAAATCCCTCTAGAGCTCCATCTCCCAACTAACCAGCAAAGAGCCAGGCTGGAAGCTTGGCTCAAGAAAACCAGCTAAACGTTGGAAGTGGCATTGTGGCTCAAATGGTAGAGAGCTAGCCTTGAGCAGAAGTGCTCAGGGAAGGTGCCCAGGCCTTGAGTTCAAAGAAATGCCTACTGAGCCATTCCAGCAACAAGCACCTGGACCTTCAGGCCAGGCCAGATAACCAGGAACCATGGAGAGGAGGAAGAGGGCCACATCCAGGTGTCACATCCTAAATGGAGCCACTCTGTGCTTGCCCTTTCAAAATTAACCAGAGCCAGGAGATCAAGGGAAATAAGTTAAGAGGCTTTCCCATCTAATGTCCATGCCTGTCTACCTTCTAACTGGACAAAAATGTACATTCTTGCCTTTTTTACCTGCTATTTCTGTTTCCTATCCATACTATAACCTCAGTGATATGGAAATTCCTCCTTCCTGGTAACAGGCCAAACTGGGATTATGCTCCAAATGTGCCCAGGGTTTGTTTTCCTGTGTCATTCTTACCAAGAGTCCTGCCACCTTGTCAGCCTTTTGCCTGATCTCACCTTTTTCAAGTTTCTCTTTAACAGAATAACAGCCCTCACTCAGGACACTACCTGGGAGCACACCAAGGCACTGCAGGCAGCTGGACACTGCCCTTCCCTGCCCAGCACGGACCTGCACCCTGAAGAACCCAGGCCCAGTGACTCCTTAATGCCCCCATGTCAGCAGGAAGTAGCCAGAAGAGACCACGACGTCCCTCAACTCTATACTCCCGGGTTTCGAATGATCGGAATTTGCCTTGTTCTTGTTGCTCCCCTCACAGCCCATTCTTTTTAGGTATCCAAAGATCCTATATGAAGGACTTACCTTTCCCCTCTGGGCCCATTCTTTGTATGTATCCAAAGATGGAATATGAAGGATTGACCCCCCACCCTATTGCCTCAGGCCTATACAGACACCAGGGAGAAACCTCAATGTGTGAACCTGCTTTGATATGCAGGTAGCACACCTCATCTAGGCCCAGCTGTAAACAGCCCTTTGTGGGCCAAATGGAAAAGCCCCAACTTGCTAGACCTAGTTGTGCTTTCAATAACCTGCTTCCTTGCTCAGACCCCATATAATCCTGGTCCCAAATTCATCCCTCACACAACCTCCAATCCCGCGGGAAGGTCTGTGCGCCTCACTGTTCCTCAATAAACAGTCCTTGCCTGTTGATGATGAGTCCAGCCTGTTCCTTTTCTGTCTCTTCCATTTTCCCAACAAATATTATCTGTGTACTTTATGTATGTCTGAAAATAGGAAAATGAAACCTGTTGAAATTGTTTCAGAAGGGGAAGTGGGTAAGGGAGGGTGGCAGAGGGAGTATGTCTGACCAGGGTATATTGTGTAGCTTATGAAAATGTCACAATGAAACTTCCTTGTACAGTAAACATATACTAATTAATTAATCTGTTTAAAAAATAGACTATGTGCTGGAGGCTCAGGGCTATAGTCCTAGTGACTCAGGAAACTGAGATTTGAGGATTGGGGGTTGTAGCCAGCTGAGGTAAGAAAAGTCCATCAGGCTCTTACCTTCAATTAAGCACCAAGAGGCCAGAGGTGGAGCCGTGGCTCAAATGGTACAGTGCCAGCCTTGAGCACAAAAGTTCAGGGTCAGCATCCAGGCCCTGAATTCAAGCCTCACGACTGGGACACACACACACACACACACACACACACACACACACACACACCCCAAATGTTCATTTTGCAGAGAAACATATTATGTCATATTAATGTAATGATAATGAATGATATTCAGTGATAATGAAGACTCTTTCCTATGTATATCATATTAAGGGCATGGATCAAGTACAAAGAATATTTAGGGTGCAAGTCTATGGCTTTTAATTTCAAATTAAATGCAACATTGGAAGCATTGCAATTTAGGGGTATGCCCATAAATAGTAAGATTTAACAGAGACAGGAGAAAGGTAGGTAGAAAAGAAAAGGAAGATATGAAATGCCTTGTCTTCAACAAAGCCTCTTTACTATGTTTTAAAAAAAATACAACAGCTGGAGGACGGACTTGGGGAAAGGGTTGATAGCAAGCCCCTCCTTCTACTTTCTACCTTCTATCAGATTAATAAAGTATCAACATTGCTTTCTGTTTTTTTTTCTTTGCCAATTGGAAAGTATAGATTATATTCCTTATTTTTTTAAAGTTTTAATTATTTTGATACCTCCAAGTTAATTCCTGCTACCCAAGACAATGACTTCATCATGGATAATGGTGTACTGAACACTTCTTTTTACAATCTTGTAATTGTTAAGTTTCATGATACTTTTCCATAGTTAACCTGGACAAGAAGTATCCTGGAAAGCCAGGGAGCAAGGTAGAGATGAGTCCTCTGATCTGCCAGTAGTCTCCTACCTCTTAAAGATCCAACTATCTTTCAGCATGTCTACACTGGGGGCCAAGCTCTTTGGGGGACATCCTCAAATCATATTGAAACCATAGCACAGTCCAAAGCATTTGTACTTCACATTTACCTAACAGGTTTAAAGATCAAGTGAATTAGTAAATATTAAGGCGTACAGGCTAGTCCTGTCACATAGAGATGAGCAACTGTGCAGATGTTGGAGAGTGCTTACATGCTGTCAGAATAGATGATTTTCCAAACCATTTGCTGATCTTTTCCCATGCTAGGAACATTCGTGTTAGGTTGGGATCTTTGGAAAAGACTGAGTCAGAGTTGCATGTGGGAGGTTTATTGTGGAAGGAGTGCCACAAGTATGGATTTGAGAAGGCAGATGTGTAATGAGGCTGCAAGGGAGGCCTTAGCTCATCCTATATGGAACTCTGGACTGGGAGAGCACATCAGATCAACTGAAGGCAAGGCAAATGCCTGGGTCTTGGTGGGCCTCCCTTGCCCAGTCTTTGGCTGTGGGTTGTCCTATTGGAGGAGAACTTATCCTTGGCCAAAGCAATCCTCTGTGGTGGAGAGGAAGTTTCAGATGGGATTCAGTGACAAACCACCAGCAGCTGTTACTACCAGCAACTTGGGGATGGAGTACTGGTTTTGAAGAGCAGAGTATTCACCACAGAACTCATGTTGCCTGAGTCTACTTGCTACCATGTCTGGGTCGACTTTGCCAGCATTCTGGTTTGTCTCATTTCCCAGGGAATCTAGGTGGGAAATATTAGTGCTGCTATAGTTAACAGTACAGCAGGTAGGGCTACTCACCATAGAATAGGCTCACACTCATACTCATAGTGTTGCTTTTGCTAGCATCACTGCTAGTCTAGATGGCTCACCTTACCGGATGAGACTTCCCTCATCCCCATCCCCTTGGACTCTGAGTATTGCAGACCCTGAGGTGCCAGGAGATGGCAGGGTGTGAGCAAAGGCTCCACCCCATTGTCTCCAACCCTCAGGGCTGCACATTTGCCCTTTTGTTCTTCTTTCAGCTTCTGGGCCTGGGGGCTTATCTGGGGAGGCATGGTAGACAGTGATTGATTGAAATAGAATGAGGAAGGATGCCTGCTGTCTGTACTTTTCCCAGCAGAGGGTCCTAGGACAGGATTATGCGAACTTGTGACAAATATAGAAAGTATATAGCTAAAGGCTTTTGCTAAAATAAATAGTGTGCCATCAACCTTCTCTCTGTCTCCTTCATCATCAATCCCCTTGTCCCTCGGAATCCTTGTTTGTGCTGCGGCTGGTCCGTGGCATCTGAGTCCTGTTTCTTGGGGCCTGGCTGCTTTCCTTGGCCATTTACTTCTAAATCTAGACATGAGAGCCCCAGGAGATGCCGTAGTGGATCCCTTGAACCTCCGTGTGTGGTGTAGAAGATGTCCTCCTTTCTCCAGATGATAAGGGTTGGCTCCCTCTGCTAGGGCCCCCTGCTTCTGGACTCCAAGATGAAGACCAGTGGCCCCTCCTTGGACTCTCAGCCTTTTCACTTTGGACAGAGAGTGGCACTCTTGGCTTCTTCTACCCCAAGATCTTCAGATTTGGACTCAACCCCACTACCATCATCCCTGGGTCCAGTCTGCAGGAGACTAGAGATCAGTTTCCTAATACATCTTTTCTGCATGGACCTACACGTAGATGTAGATGTGTACTGGTTCTGCCTCTCTGGAGAACCTTAACACACAGAGGATGAGGAGAGAGAGGAGTAGCACAAGGGGTTTCGGGGGAAATGAGCCTATTCTACACACTAGTGTATGATGTGTGGTGGGTTCATGTGCACATGTTAAAACATGCACATGTCCCATAGAAACGCAGAGCAGAGAGTGAACTCCAAACTATGCAAATACTTAAGTAAGTGATAACATGTCAGCATTGACTCAAGTGTAGCATTAATGGAAGATATGAGTGGCAGGGAAGGCTGTATGAAAGGATATTAGAGAACTCTGCATTATTTCTTCAATTTTTCTGTTAATAAAGTCTATTGTTTTACAAAAGAGAGGGTGAATGAACATTCATTTCTACACCAGCAGTAGTTGTGACTGCGTTTTCTTTTCTTTTTCTTCTTCTTCTTTTTTTTTTTTTTTTTTTTTTTGGTGCCAGTTCTAGGGCTTGAACTCAGAACTTAGATGCTATCTCAGAGCTTTTTTGCTCTTTGCCATTTAGGACACAGCTCCACTCCTGGCTTTTTGGTAGTTAATTGGAGATAAGAGTCTCATGGAATTTCCTGCCTAGACTGGCTTCCAGCTGTGATCCTCAGATCTCAGCCTTCCCAGCAGCTAGGATTACAGGCACCTGGCTTAGTTGAGACTGATTTTTAACAGAAGGTACATTCAGTAAGCAGAGGGGAGACTTCGGTATCACCAACTGAGCAAAGCCCATTCAGGCATCTATGACCTGGGTCAGAATACAAATCTTCAAATAAACAGGTGCTTTCTTTATGGGTTTATTAACAGGTATCACCACAGCCTGTCTGGAGTCTAGGTTCTTGCTGTTACTGTAATGAGCTTGTGTGTTCCTGTACACATTCATATAGTGCCGATCAAATGTCCTGTCACAGAACATATGACAAACAAATGAGGAAAATTGGAGTTGAGTTTTGTGACAACTGCCAATGCTGGAGAGGTTCTTTTTTTTTCCTCCCAAGTCAAAATCAAAAAAATTTGACCTCAACTGACATAAAATGTGGAAGAATGTGAATGCATTGAAACATAATCTAGTAGGTTGACAAAGTTAATGACTTTTCAGAGGAATTCTAAAACGCCACTGAGGGAGAGTCCACATTTTTCCAGGTTAGCTCAAAGGCAATGAGAAACGAGAGCATGCTAATTACCTCTAGTCTGAGGCAAGGTTTTACCACTCAGCCATGCCTGGCCTCAAACTCTCAATCCTCCTGCCTCTGCCTCCTGAGTATGGGAATTCTAGGACAGTATCATTTCACCCAATAAGATAAAGATATTTTGAACAGCTCTTGGAAAAGCCCCTCAAGGTACTGATTAGCCCACTAGAATGTTGTGTAAATCATCAGACATTGGAGTTGCAAGGGTCCATTGAGAGTGAGCGTTGGTTTCAGTAGTTCTGACTGGGGCATGAGAAGCAGAATGGCAAGAAGTACAATGAAGTCCCTCTGGATTCTGAAGGTCTTATTCTCTGTGGGGTTCTACCACTGGGGAAGATAGAACAGCCATGAACTATGTAAGAAATGTTCCTCATACTTAATTCCATCCTGAGTGGAGACGACAATCTAGAAAACTTAATCTGTAGGAAATACATGCCTATTTGAAGCGAGAACAGAAATTTCCTTCCCTAGAGAGGTAATTTTTTCCCTTTATTGTTAAAGTGAATTACAGAGGGGTTGGAGTTTCATCTGTAAGGCAGTGAATACATTTCTTGTTCAACTTGTTACCTCCTCCCTCATTTCCCCCCACCTTTTCCTGTCCCCTTTCCCTCCCCCACCCCTGAGTTGTACAGTTGTTTTACACCATATGGTTTTGCAAGTATTGCTTTTGGAATAGTTTGTCTTTTTATCCTTTGTCTCTAGATTTTGGTATTCCCTTTCCCTTCCCTAGTTCGAATACACATATATATAGTATCCAGGGTACTAAGATCAGATACTGTGATAGCGGGGGTGAAACCACAAGAAGGGAATACAAGAGAAAAAAAAAGGGTATGGTTTCACATGGCATGTTGAAAATAATTACAACAATGATATAACACTTGTTTCCATAACGTGGAGTTCATTTCACTTAACATCATCTTATGTGTTCATATGGGCATAGACATTGGGCTCTTGTGATCTTCTGCTAACCTAAACATGTACTAATTATTCCCTATGAGGGAAACCATAGAGTCCGTGTTTCTTTGGGTCTAGTAGAGAGATAATGAAACAAAAATTATCTTTAAGTAGTTGTATAAAGGCATTTAAATTCAAAGTATCAATTACAATTTACAATGCATCTTGATCAATATCATCCCTGCCCTCATTCTCCCCCATTCCTCTCAACCTCACCCTTTCCATGACTGTAACTCACTAGCCCTTCCTGGAGAGATAACTAGGACCCCAAACAATGAATTTGTCCTATAGCTGTCTGAGGTCCATCAGCTCTGCCGTCATTTAGGGTAAGAGGAATTGAGCGGAGTCCGGTGCTGTTCTGCATGCAGGTGAGTGGGAAGATTTCTGCTTGTCTCATCTATGAACCATTCTTCAGATTTGCATGATGTGTTTTTCTTCACATGAACTTGGTTAGAAATTCAAATTATCCTTAATTTCAAACTCATCTTTTAGAGTATTACAGGTACCCTGGACATGTTTTAGAACACTAAGCCCAAACCCATGAATCTGGAATCCTCCCTGGCTCAGCTGACACCCGTGGGGAAGAGTGTGTCAAAATGCTTGTGTTTAAATTGTGTTCTCGGTGCACATTTCTTCTCCTTCAGATTCCTTTTGACATGATGGTCACCGAGAGTCTTACTGTGAGAAAAGGTCACCTTGCAGCTATACAGTTGGAAAGCTCTTTTTTTTAAACCATTGATTTTCTTTTTTCTTTTTTTTGCCAGTCCTGGGCTTAGACTCAGGGCCTGAGCACTGTCCCTGGCTTCCTTTTGCTCAAGGCTAGCTAGCACTCTACCACTTGAGCCACAGCACCACTTCTGACCTTTTCTGTTTATGTGGCACTGAGGAATTGAACCAAGGTCTTCATGCATGCTAGGCAAGCACTCTACCTCCAAGCCACATTCCCAGCCCCAAACCATTGCTTTTTAATTTAATACCCTGGAGAGAAAAAAGGAGGTAATTGTGCTTTATCACCCAATAGTATGCACAAACAATCAGACATTTCTTTTAGGTTACATAGCTGCTTGTTTCTTTGTTATGTTTTGCCTTGCCATTGGAGCCTACTTTCTAGTTCTGCTCTGCATATTTCACAAAGATTTGGAAGAATGAAATTATTTCCATAAAATACTTCAGATATAATAGGAAGTTAAAAATTAATTCCTTCAAGCAAAACAAAACAAAAACCCCCAAGTAGCAACATCCTCTTTGACATCTATTTTATGTCTTAACATACTGACAAACTTATGTAACACAAATAAAACTTTTTCTCATGATTACAGCAGTATATATATGTGTGTGTACATATATATATATATATATATATATATATATATATATACATCTATACTTTTTTTTAAAGGGGTATGGCTGAAGAGGCTTGCCTGATTGCACAGATTTAGAAGGAGCTAGTCATCAGGGATTGACAGGCCATGTATGACCTATCCATGCAAAGAAAGTAAATTGTTTCCTGCATCTCCAGCATTTCTATTACTATAAAAATGTTTTGCAAGAATATAAACCTTTTTATTATACAATGGAAAGTCTTTTATGAGTTACAACCATCTTAATGTTTATAAGAAGCTCCCAACTAAAGATGCTGGATGAAGCAGTGGATAGACCCAATTAATTGAATATCTTTTAACAGAGTTATGCTTGGAGTTGTTTGGTGACAGGCCAGATATTGTCAGCTGCTACTATTGCTTTACAAACACACTGTTAAATGGTACTGGAAAATGATGGAAAATGTTGCACAGTTTTGATCTTTAAAAATTAAAATAAAATGTCCCAAGTTAAGCAGAGAAAGGAAGACTCTACATAACTTAGCAACAATTTGAATAACGAGGGAAAATTAGAGAATTCAAAGATCACACCAAGTGGAAGTACGGGCGTCTACGTGTTTACATGCAATTAACTTTGGGAGTGGGGTACGGTGATCATGATAAATACAACACAATTGGGGTTAGAATAACAACCATGTGTTTAGCATAGACCAATCTATTCCCTGGTATCCAATGGTTCCTAATTATGACATTGATCTTGTTTACAAGGTGTGGAGAGGGCCAAGGTTATTCTGATTGCTTAGTAGGTAAGGGATAACTCTATAAAATGCAGACAAAAAATGGAACTTTGTGATGAACACTTACAGCTCTCAAACTACTTCAGTCAGCAGCTGATAAATGATTTTCCTCCATGCCATTGGTGATTCTTTTGTTTATTCAACCAAATGTAATGAAGCATTATTCAAGAGTATTTAAAAGTAATTTCATGAGAAAGTTGCTTGCTCACACTAGCAGTATATGGAACTTGCAAAAAATACTTTTAATATTTTTTCCCACGGGTAGTATTTTCCTGGTTTTATTTATTACACTTAAGTAGAGTTGGAATTTATTTTGGTACAGGGACTATGGTAGGGCTCCAGCTTTTTCTTTTTCCTTTCAAATTACTAGCCGGTTAGCTAAAAAAATCATGGATTAAGAATGTAATTGAAAACTATATTCGTGCCCAAAGCTTTAAAAATAAATGTTAATGAAAATCTGGAAAAATTATGGCATGACTTTCTGTTTAGGGATGGTTTTATTCCACTTAAGATGAATTCAAGTCTTAATGAGGCATCCTAAGAAATAAATTCTGGAACTAGAAAGAGACACTCTTCTACTTACAAAAATTATAAATGGAGGAGATGAATTGATGTAGTTAAGAGAAATAAAATGTCATACCAGAAGTAGAGAAAGAACAACGTTTTACGTGTCCACAGAAGACCATTTATACAGGTTTTCTTGGTCAGCTGCAAACCCTGTGACTGCTTTGTGAGCAGAAGCAGTGAACCTTTTGCTTTTATGGCCAAATGCAATCCTATCTGATAAAGCACATCTTCTGCCTATATTTTTCTGCTTTTACTTTTTGTTTTGGTCAGCAGCAGAGTTTGAATTTAGAGCTTCAAGCTCTTGCTTGGCTTTTTCTGCTCATAGCTTGTACTCTATCATTTGGGCCATACCTCCGATCCAGCTTCTTGATGGTTCATTGGAAATAAGAATTTTGTGGATTTGTCTACCCAGGATGGCTTCAAACTGTGATCTGTGACATCAACCTCCTGAGTAACTAAGATTGCAGTTATGACCGGCTAGTTCCTGGATCTACCTTCACTTTTTATTTCACTTTTTTAAAGTTAGCAAAAACCAATCAGCACAGCTTGGTAGAAAAACCTGCCAGAAACTGTCATTGGCTTTATAATCATTTACTACAACTGTTTTTTTTTTCTATTTTTATGATCATTAATTAGTTGTACAAAGGAGTTGCCATTCAACAAAGCCATTTATGAATACAATGCATCTTGATCAATGTCACCTCTTTCTATACTCTCACCATCCTCCCATCCACCTCTTCCTTCTCTTTTCTTGATTTTGTAAGATACACATTGAAGTTTTGACTGTATTTCCCCATCTTTTCTCCATTTGTCTAGCTCTTTCCCCTTGGCCCTACCCCACTCCCTTTCAAGTATCTGTTTTCTGGTGTTTATTTTGTTGAACTTTGACTTTGTCTTTCTAATAAATCTCAGATTTTGAGTTCTCCCTTGAATCTATCATATTTCAGTCAGTACATTTACATACACTTACATACCACCCAGTGTATTTACTTATGCTTATAAGCTAATTCTAGCTTCCACATATGAGAGAAAACATGCAACATTTGTCTTTCAGAGTCTGACTTAATTTCACTTAGCACAATTTTTCCAGGTCTTTTCATTTCTTTACAAAATAATACAAGATCATTCTTTTTAATAGATGAGTAAAATTCCATTGTCTATATACCTAATTTTCTCGACCCATTTGTCCACTGAGGAGCATCTGGGTTGATTCCATATGTTGGTTATGGTGAGTAATGTGGCAATAAACATGGCTGTGCTGGTGGCTTTTCTGTATACTGGTGTGTAATCTTTTGGATAAATGTCAGGGAGTGCAATTGCTGGATCATTGGGGAGCTCTATGTTTAATTATTTGAAGAATGCCCACACTGCTTTCCAGAGTGGTTGAACAAGTTTATATCCTTACCAGCAGTATATTAGAAGCCTTATTCCCTTTTGGCCACATCCTCACTAGCATCTGTTACCGTTTGTTCTCTTGATAATGGCCATTGTAATGGAAGTGAAGTGGAATCTCAGTGTTGCTTTGATTTGTATTTCCTTCGTGGCACAGCTGAGAGCATTTCTCCATGTGTCTATTGGCCATCTAACATATGAAAATTGCTGACATATTTGAAAATTATTACTATAAATATAGGACACTTTGAATGTTGGAGAGGTAAGGAAGAAATAATAATCAAGGCACTTTAGTGGAGGCTATAAAATGATTGAGAAATGTAAATCGATGTGCAAATGACAACTATGTTGTGATCTGTATGCTAAGTGTTTAACAATCCGCACTTTATTTTCATAACAAACATACAAATAACCAGTAAAAGAGCTGATTTTAGGAATTTATTATTCTTATTTTTTTTAAAAAAGCAACATCCAGGGTTTGACATTGTACAGGTTCAGTCCTGTCTCCTACAGCATGGTGCAATGATAACTGATTCTTTTTATAGCAATGACACAGATGTACAAAAGAACCACACTGAACTATCACAGAACAAGAAGAAGAGTTAGAAGAGTTTAATGTTAAGTGTATTCAAAAATCATATTCTAATTCTTTTAAATTGGTTATCCAAGTATGATGATATGCAGAGCTCAGATAAGCTAGAAAAGGCATTTGCTAGAAAACTCCATCCCCACCTGGTGAGCATTAACAGGCTTTTTACTGCATCTATCTTTATATAGTTTGTGAACTAATTCAACCCATTTCACACAGCATTGACTTTTATTTATTGCATTGGCACAGGGCTGAAAGTGTTGCCTATCATCATTATTGTTATTTTTTTGATTGGTTATGGGGCTTGCCCAGGACCAGGGCACTGTCTCTGAGCTTCTCTGTGCTCAAGGTTAGCACTCTACCAATTGAGTCACAGTGCCACTTCTGGTTTTTGAGTGGTTAATTGGAGATGAGAGTCTCATGAGGACTTTCCTGCCTGGGCTGGCTTTGAACCACAGTCCTCAGATCCCAGCCTCCTGAGTAGCTAGGATTAGAGGTGTGAGCTACCCGCTCTGGCTTGCCTATTATTTTTGTAGTTCTTTGTTGAGTCTCCCATCCCATTTTATATAGTGTTTGCAATTTAGCACAGCAGGACATCTCAACATCATCTTTGCTCATTTTCATGGCATCTACAGGGAGGTTGCTTACAGCATATTATCCAAAACAATTAACTAATTCATCACCTACTCTGTTCTTAATCTCGGTAAAAAAGAGGTCTTGTGTCTCACTGAAGAATAAACCAAGCTGTGGTCAAGAAACTTTGTGAAAATGTTGTCAACAGAGGGGACCACAGTTCTTAGCAATTGTTATCAATGCTGTGCAAAAGAAGGGTCTCGTCATTTCCATAACTATTCATACATTTATAAAAGCAATAGAGTCATGGGAAAAACCAACAAGCACAGCTTGGTAGAAAAACCTGCCATGAACTATCATTGGCTTTATAATAATTTACTACACCTGTTCTTTTTATTCACACTGGATAGGAAATGTTTCCACCTAACACATGGAATATGAATATATACAACAAAAATTTGGCTTTCATTTTATTTAAACTTCATAAGGACAATAGCATGAGGGTTAAAATTTTTTGGTGCAGTTTCCTAATCACAATCACATCTCCCCTTGTCTTTTACAACAAAAGACATTGAACTGATAGATTTTTCTAAACCAGTTAAAGAACTGTCCTGCCTATAAAGGCCTACTATTAAAGAATTACCTTGTTCACACAGTGTATAGAAACTTCTCCTTCGTAAGGGATGGTATGATGGGTCATGACAAATCCTGTTAATCCTTTTCAAAACGATCCTGTCTGCAGTTCCCTATCTCATCAAAACACTTCAGCACAGCCCCTTGGAAACTGCACAGGGATCTGATTGACGTGCTGTTGGGATATTTCACGTTATCTTCTCACTGGATGCCTGCCAGCTCGTGGCACATCAATGTTGGCATCATTGTCTATTGAGTCATGTGGGGTGGACTGTTTTGTACTGCCAGCAGTCAAAACAGTTGCCATGGGCTCTGTGAGCCTGGAGATCAGCAAGGTCACGGAGGGGAGCGGAGACAGCCTGGCCCCTGCTTCGTAAGGGACTAAAGAAGAAGCCTTGTGTTCTGAAAGTAGACAATGTGGCAGGGTTGGATGAGGGGGAGGGAGGTTGCTTTCCTAAGTCCTGGAAACCATCTCTGATCTCAGCTTTCCGAGAAAGCTGCGACTCTCTGGAAGGCAGCCACGAGAGAAGGGCAGGGCCTGAGGCACACTTGGAGAAGTGTCAAGCTTGGCAGTTGGTATTGCAGATCAGTGCCCACGGTCCCCTATTAAGGCACTTTTCTAGGTCTATGTTCCCTTGAATATACCTTTTATGCTGGCAGCCTTCCCCATTTCCTCCCGACAATCGCTGCTTGTTTTTGCTTTTTTTTTTTTTTTAAAGGTAGGGATTGCAAATTGTGTTTCTTTCTCTCTTTCTCAAGTCTGACTAATGAAAAATAGGTTTTTAGAGTTGTAATATGAGGAGGATGGTTGAAAATAAAAACACTATTAATTTTAATGGGAATAATGCTGTTGTTGATTAGTAATGTCTGTCACAGACACAAAAATTGGTTTTTATGGAATATAGGCCACATCTTCACATTTCTTTTCTAAGCAAGGTGAGAGAAGTAGGTTAGCTTGATGGGTTCTCAAGTAATTTTTAAAGACCATAGCCCCAGACATCAAGTTTTTGTTAATTTTATATCCTGCTTTGTTCCATAAAAGAGTTAAGAATTTGGGGTGTTTGATACAGGAGTTGTAGGGCTTGTGGAAAGTTGGGGCGGGGGAGATCATTTCAAACATGCTAGTTCATTGCCTTTGCCAATGACCACTGTTTTTACCCCTGGGTGGAAAAGCTCAGTGTTTATAATGTCACTGTAGGACTTAGTGATGAAACAGACTCAGAGAGACTTGGAAAAATTGAGTAGGGTCCCATGTATGGTGGAAATTTCAAGCAGAACCTTTCTGTGTGGCACATCTTGTATACTTCCCCTTGCTTAACAGCTGATAATATTGGGAGCTGATAATATTGGGGAGTATGTTGAAAAGCTAAGGGGAAATACATTTGCATCTACACACATGCCCTCTTCAGGATTAATCAAAGAACCTGGGGATACTTTTCTTATGTCGGTACCATTGCCTCTTACCTCCACCTAGAAATCTCTGGTGTACAACTTTATTGAGAAAGAACACAATGGTTCATAGTGTATGTTAGGTACTAAGGATGCTATTTTATGAACATCAAGCCATATCTGTCTCTGGAAAACAGCACCAATCACTTCTTATCTCAAGTGATTTAAACCAAAGTTAAACCTTGATTTTTTTTTTTTAAGGATAAATCATGAACAGATTGCTCTTGGACCATGCCATTGTCCATTGACTTAGGGGAACATGTGTGTCCAAAGCCAGCCACCTCTAACAGCTGATGGTCTCTGGGCTTTAGAAACTGTCTGATGCTTTCATCAACAGTTCCCCATCAATGTACGTGACTGATTCCACTTACACGTCAATATGGCAACATACCTTTCCCATCAGTAAACACTTGCTCCCTTCCTCACTTACAGAGAATTTTAAAGCAAATGAGTCATTTATAAAAATTGATCTGCAAATCCAAGGAGAACATCCTTTTGAATACCTGTTTCATGCTGAGTTTCTTGCCACCCTGGGGACTTCTCAAGCTTTTCCAAAATCATCAGTGAAGGTTTCCACCTTCCAGGGTGAGGATTCTTTTGTTTCCCAGCCAAGGGTCCACATGAAGGCACTGCGGTAGAGTAGAGGAGGGAAGGCAGCACCCATAAAGCTGCCAGTATCATTGCTTATCTGATTCTGCTTCTCAGTCATGCAGAAATGATTTTCTTCCTGGTCTTCACAAGACACAATCCCATTGAGAACATCTTGGCAGTTTTGCTGGAACCTTCCAGAGGTGATGGGCAGCTGGCTATACATGTGACTATAGTTGCCTCAAAAATGTGTCCTCAGGCAATGCAAAATTTCCATTTCTTTCAGCTGATCACAATTGTCAGTTTTGGGGACTGCCAACCAGTTCTTAAAGTGAGTGAACATCAGTGGGCTTAATCACCACTAGCCCTTCTAGCTGGAAAGACTTGTTCTAATAGTGCAGAGGAGCTTCCTTCCTGAAGTTTCTGAGACAGCCCAGAACACAGACTTTTGAGTTCTAGACAGAAGGCCTTGGAGGAGGTCTGGAGGGGGGTGGTGCCCTGTTAGGAGGTGGAGCCTGAGGAGGAGGGGGAAGTGTGGAAGGTGGGGAGGGAATCAAAGGGGTGGGGACACTGGGGGGTGGGGGTGGGCAGTGGGGAGCAGGAGGTGGGGGCGTGTAAATGGGAGCAGGTGGTGGTGAGGTGGTATGGTAGGCATTGTTGAGGGGGTACTTGGCTGGCTGATTGTTCTTGACTCTGGTGAAGTTGATACAGCGCCCCTAGAAGAAAATCAGAGAAAGAAATGTGAGCTGGTGAAGGGCAGCTGGGAGGTGGTGGGCCGTAGATGGACGTTGGGGACTGACACACCACTGGTAAGCGCAGAATCTGACATCAGCCTAGTTCCTGGTTCCCTCCCTGAGCTGACTGGAGTGTGTGTGTGTGTGTGTGTGTGTGTGTGTGTGTGTGTGTGTGTGTGTGTGTGTGTGTGTGTGTGTGTATCTAATGTTCTCATTTCATAGATGTGGAAGTTAAGGTTCAGAAAAGCCAAATCCTGGGGGAAATGAGGGAGGAGGTAACAAGTTGAACACGAAATGTATCCACTGCCTTATATATGAAACTGTAACCCCTCTGGTGCATCACTTTGACAATAAATAAATAATTATTCAGGGAAAAAAAAGAAAAGTCAAATCCTTTCCCAAGGCCATACCACCATCAACAGACTCCCAAGACCTCTTTTCTTCCTGCAATACAGCCCTGGCTTTTAAAGGGTCTCCCAATTTTATAAATAATTAAATAACATTTCAATTCACTTCTGTCACACTCCTGGAGGCAGCAAGTTCATAGTCACAACACAGACTTGAATTTGGCCTACCCTGACATTCAAGGGAACAGAATCTGAGTTGTCAGGGACGGGGGTGATTTTCAGAGATCTTGCTGAATCTGTCTCTTCTTTGCACATGTTGCCCCTCCTTAATCACAGGGCTACACAACATGTTATGGAGGCAGCTCTCTCTACTAATGTGAAAAAGACTGTTATCAAGACATTTCTTTCTCCATAACCATGACCTCCCCAAAGCTCTGTCACAAACTACTGTGTTCTCCATCTGGTTGTGGGAGAATCTTCTAGGTGTAGGTACACTTACACTCTTAGGAAATGCAAGTGAGGGACATTTTACTGCCAAACAGCATCTATCCTGGATTCTTCTTTTTCTTAGCCACTTTCCAGAGAATTCCCAAGACAACAATGGGGAGATCTCCAGAGCCCTCACGATAGCCTCTTGAATTTCTAGAGGCCTGGAACTTCTGCCCTTCCTCACCAGGCGTTTCATTCCATGCTCAACCTGTGGGGAGGGGATCTCCTCTTCCTAGGCTCTTCTTGTGAGGTGTGTACCTCCTTCACTCCCCCCCCATTCATTCAACTCCTCCTCTCTTACTGGGTCAGGGAACGGTTATACTCTGGGCTCATGGCCTTCCTTGGCTTTGAGGCTCAGAGCTTATCTCCATTGTGTGACCTGGATGCCTAAAGAATCCCTCTGCACAGAGGACAGGGAGGACCACACCTTTGAGGCTACCCTTCCCTCATCCTCCTTCTGTTCACTTTAACTCCACAGACAGAATGTTGAGCTACCCTGGGCCTGAACTCACCCTCCATGTGGACAGTCAGTCATTGTGTGCTGGGAATCTAGTCAGAGCTGTGAGGCTGTGGAATCCAAGGAGCAAATTTGCTCTAGGACAAGAGGGAAATGTGGGCATGCAATGACGCAAGCCAGGGACATGTTACACTTCACTCATGGACCTCCCCACTCTTCCCTCAAGCCCTACACCAAGTCTTCTGCCGTTCACAAACTTTTCTCTCAGGACTGTGGCCTCTTTCCCTTTGCTTCCTGGACTTCTTTTGTCCACAGCACATATTACAGTCTGCACACTGCAGTTGTTTTATCTGGAAATACCCTTGCCTCCCAGTCAGATGAGAAACTTCTGGAAGTCAGCAGCCTTGTTTTGCACTTTGCTGTTTTGCCAGCCAGAGCCTTATGTGTTGTACTACATGGTAGGGAGATTCTTGGTTACATGGAGTTCTGTGAGGATATTTGGGAAAAGCAGGGTCATAGGTAATGTTAGGAATGAGAACATTTCTTTATAAACCATTGTAGTAGGCAGAGGATGCCTTGGTGCGGTAGGGCCACACCTGACTGGACTGCAATTGGCTTATAGAAATGACAGTGTCTTATGTGGGTACCAACACTCCAGTTCCCTCAGTTTGCACTGCAAACCTAACTCTGCTAGGTTCCAAGTGGGAGTCTACTCCCTGCAGAAATAAATTACTGTCTTCTCTCATTCCTTGCCCAGAGCTCCTAGTTCACACTGCTTTTGTAATCCAGTAGTATAAATTCCCCACTGGCCAACAGTCCTCTTTTATAGCAATATAAAGCTAAGCCTTGGTTACAGTTTATTTATGATGCTAGATAAAGCGTTTTCCTTCAAGATGTTATGGTCTGATGATTACCATCTGTGATAAATTCCTGTCATGACAACTCAGAGTCGGGATTTACTGTACTACCTAGCCTGGGCTTCATTCCTGGACATCTAACATGTACCGGGAGGCTCAAGAGCTTCATTTCCTTTAAAGATGAAGGGAAATTGCAAGCGTAGTCAAAGAGTTGCTGGTTCCCTGGGTCAGGTCCCCATCTGGCTTCAGAGTAGAGCTGGCCACCAGGTTGTAGCAAGCAAGGATGCTAATTAGCTTGAAAGTCCATTTGCTTGTTCTGTGCAACAGTGGCCCTACTACTTTCTCTTTTTACCAGATAAAAACAGGAAACAGTTCTCAGCCTCCATCTACCAATACTTCTGCTCATCATCCATATTGATTCCAAAATAGTTTCTAAAATGTCTGAAAGGAGCCACAGAATAAAGATGATGCCTGAGAGCCAGCTGATGATGGAGAGACAGAGTCACAGGGGCTGAGGCCTACCAAAAGGCAACGAGACCCTTTTTGGTCAGTAAATGTGCACCCACAGGTTTCCTGTACCCAACTAGTGGGCTGTGGTGTATTATAGACCCTTGTATAATATAACTCTAGAAATACCGAGAGGGGAGGGCCTTGCCTGTTGGTGGGGCTCCCACAGAGTGACCTTGGAGGGGAATCATCACACCACTTGCCAAGTGAAGGTTCTGTCATGATGACAGAATCACTGCTGAGGGATCTGGAACAGTAGCTAATGGGTGGTGTTGTAAATGCAGGTGATTTATTTTTAACCTGGAAAGTACTTCCTTTTATTTCATCTGAACTTGCATTGTGGGCTAACTACATACATGCACATAAAAATATTGGGTTTAGTGATTTGTCAAGAGATCACCCAAAGATTGAAATGGGCTATGCAAGCTTAATGCTGTCTCTTTGTAGATGGAATCAGGTGCGCAGACAGTAATGGCTTGTCTAAGATAGACAAGACTGTTGGAGGTAGTATGAGGTATACAGACTCTTTAATGATTTTGGAGTGAGTTTCAGGCAAGAACATCTGTACTTCACACCTGCGTTCTATAATAAAATCCAAAAGTAGGAAAAAATATGGCATGAGATGTGACTAAAGCAGCCCTTGAATCTGCTTTCTTGTGTTTCCTCTTCGCAACCTTCCCTTGCTACATTAACTCCTGTTACATATTTCTTACAGGACCTCCCATAGTGCTTTGCATACACAGCTGATTGATGATGCATTGACTGTATCTCTGAGGAAAGGTGCAGACTCAGTATAAATACATTTCCCTCTTCCTCTCCTCCACCCCCTCCCCCCACCCTAAACAGAGCAATTTACAGTAAACCACGAAGTCCTCCTAGGAGAAGTGTGGCTCCAAATTAAGTTCCTAAAGCCTGGAGCCAGAGGCACCAACCCAAGCACTGTAACACTTAGACCATATAATTGGCTTAAAGATCAGTTTACACGACATCAATTTTTGCTTGCAAGAGGATAATAGCAAGGCCAGATGTTCTTAGTGTCATATACGCCAGCAAATGTGTTTGGTTGAAAGGTTGCTAGGACGACGGGAGCCCTCGCTTCATAACACTGGTCTTTGCAACCCCGGTTAATTCTCTGCAGTATTGGTTTTGGGTTATTTGATTCAGAATCAAGATTGAGCTTTGACCTGAGGTTACTTTGCCTTCCTCATTAAGCGTGTGTCATTTTTTTTTTTTTTTACACATTAGTAACCCTAATAATATGCTCTGGTAAAATTCTAAGAAGAAAATGCAATAGTATCACTTAATAATTTAGTAAGGTTAGTAGAAATAGCCAGGCCCATGCTCTTCTTAATTCATGATCAAAGCCTTGTGAACTAAGAACCCTTTCCTCCCTTGTAGAGAAAGGAAAGGGAGACCTCAGAATGATGTAAATAATTTGCGGAGGATCTCACAGTCAAGTGGAGGTAGGGTGGGATTAAAACGTGGTTCCTCCCACCTCAGGAACTTACCCTCTTTTAACTGTATTATCTTGCATATAGATACTGAATGCAAAGACTTGCTTGAAACATTTGTAGGTAATATCACATAATGCAGCACTTGGCCACCATCTATCAGCTCTCGAGACAGCTGTCAAAAGACTTTTCAAGAATCTAGGTTGTTCTGGTCAATTCAGTCTCCAGGTCAAGAGTCTTCAATGGCTCTTTACCTTAAAATAAAATCTAAACATCTGGCAGTTTTTGCGATCTTGTCCTTGAATATACCTTTCAAATGCCATCTCAGTCTTTTCTTGTCTGATGTCCAGCCTGGCCTATCTTATGTGCTCTATGAATATATGTTCAGTGAAGGAATATACGATGCATTTGGTAATCTCTGAAAGTTTTTCATATCAGCATTACTCCCTGCTTGGTTGGTGAGCACCCCTGAGGTGGCTTCAGGATCTTTCCTGTTGAATCTTGCACTGCTATAAACATCTCAAGGCTCATATTTAAGTTGGTACTTGACAAATGACACTCTTTTCCTGTGAGTCTCTGGACTGGAGCAAAATTTGTTAGCTCAGATTTTCTCCTGCACGTTTGGGTTCTCAGAAGGTCAAGCAACAGTGAAGTTGGGAGAGATGGAGAATGATGAAAGGGGTGACATTGATCAAGATGCATTTTATTTACGAACTGATGTGCAGAATTGAAACCCCTCTGCACAATTACCCAAAGATAATAAAGGAAAAATTGAATTTAAAAAGTTGTTTATAAAGTTGAATTTTCAAAGATAGCTTATGCCTGCAATCCTAGCTACTCAGGAGGCAGGAATATTGGATTGTGCTTTGAAGCCAGCCAGGGCAGGAAAGTTTGTGAGACTCTTCTTCAGTTAACCAACAAAGAACCAGAGTGGAGCCGTGGCTCAAATGGTAAAGTCCCATCCTTGAGCAAATAAAAAGCTAAGGGACAGCATGCAACCCCTGAGTTCAAGCCCTTAGACTAGAACAACAACAAAAAAGCTCAAGCCATTAACATGGTTATGAGTTTAAAGATCTCAGGGCATCTTAGGCTCTATAGACATTTCTAATGGGAGAAGGGTGGCAAGGATTCAGAGTTCTCCTTGGCTTCTATATTTCAAATGCTAACATGCTACCTCCAAAACTTTTTCCTGATGGATCAAAGGAAATTATCTTGCCACAAAACTCTTTGCCTAAATTGCAGGCAACACACTCTGAAACAATTACAATATAGTGTGGATGGAAGATTTAATCAGTTTCTAGTCTTTTCCAAGGTTTGAACTGCAGGGACCAACAGGTCAGGAAGGATGGAGACAGGAAGCTTGCGGTATGTGGTTGTGGTCTGCCTTTGGTTCGAGCCAGGAGTTAGGGCTCTACCTCTGTTCTGCTAGTGACCCACTCATTGTAAAACCTGGGGCAAGTGACCATCTCTCTGGGGGCCTTACCTTCCACATCTGTAAAATAAAGCTCTTGTACAGCTAGAGCTCCAAAGGCCTTTCAGCTCTAATATTTTATGATTCCATCAACAACTGAGGGCTTTGGAGCCTTTTATTTGGATGGTTGAATTTGATTCTCTTGAGGCAGCCAGTTTGCACATCTTTTTATATTACTAAGTTTGGCTCCTTCTTTGTATTGCGTTTTATCCAGCTGCTCATTAGATTTTTGAAATATTAGCAAGTTGAAAATTCAAAATTGGAGGCTTCACCTCCTTCTCTTATGTTACTGTGGTAAGAGTTCAAGATTGCCTGTGAGTTCTGAGTTTGGGTTTGAGGAATGACAGGGGGCAGTGAGAAGAGCTGCAGGCTGATTGTGTGCGAAGGCCTTGCCAATAGTGAGCTCATGTGTGCTGAGTGTTATGAAACATCTGTTTGAGTATCAGGCACGCTCAGAGGAGAGGGATCTGGCCTTAGAAGATGGTTAAAAATATGCCATGGATACCACAGATTAAACCAAATAGTTTCCTATGAACAGAGGTCATTTAAGGAAATTGGATTTCACAGAAAGAATACTAAAATAATCAGATGGAAAAAGTGTAGCATAGATGCCAAGTTTCCTTTAACAGATACCTTCTTTTCCTTTTGACCTGTTTCTCCTATTGATTGTCTTGTTTGGAGGGCTGCATTTCTCAAATTACAAATAAAGCAGGTTTCCAAAGTTTGTTTAGAAGTCAGTTATTTGGAATGAGGAGCTTAGTTCCTAATTTAAACCCATCTGGGAAATAAATGGGGGTTGGTTCTCAGGCTTATTGACCTATGAAAGGCCACTGATGTAATCTACTGAAGTTGGAGCTTGTGTGATGAATCAGACACCTGGTCCAGGGAGGACCGCACGACTTCATAGTGACTTCTCCCTTGTGCCGGATTTTCTTCCATTGTTAAATCATTGTACATTCTTCCCACAGTGCTGTCTGAGTGCCAACTGGGTCCTGCCCACTTTAGAAGGTGCTGCAGGCAGGGCTGGGACAGTGGTGGGGTCCTCGTGATCCCCGAGAATATTGTCTAAAGGTGGAGGTGGATGGTCATTAAATGATCTCACAAACAGATGGACCTCACAGCCAGAATTATAATCTGTGACCCTGTCCTTGGCCATAATTAATTGGTTCAGAGCAAGGCCAATATGATTCTCTTTTGGGAATTTGGAATGACCACTAGTAATGGGTGGTCAGTGAGAGCATATTCTATGGAGAAGGAGCTGGGGTGCGGCCACCTTCTTCCATAGTTAAAGGAACAGAGGAAGTTCTGATTTGATTTCTGTGCACTTCTTTGTATGCATTTGCTCCTGCCTGCGCTCACTATCATTCTTCTAAGCCTGGGGTTGCCTGCTTGCAGCTTTCCATTCTTTTTTTTTTTGCCAGTCCTGGGCTTTGGACTCAGGGCCTGAGCACTGTCCCTGGCTTCCTTTTTGCTCAAGGCTAGCACTCTGCCACTTGAGCCACAGCGCCATTTCTGGCCATTTTCTGTATATGTGGTGCTGGGGAATCGAACCCAGGGCCTCATGTATACGAGGCAAGCTCTCTTGCCACTAGGCCATATTCCCAGCCCCCCAGCTTTCCATTCTTACATTGGTTTACACACACACACACACACACACACACACACACAGAGAATATTTGTACTATATATGCGCACATGGATACACATGGATATATAAGAAATATATATATATACACACATATATTACACATATAATACATAATCACACACATAATCAGCTGTCCTCCTGCCTGAGCCTTTTAACATCCCCTGCTTTGTACAGGATGATACCCAAATTCCTCAGCCCAAACCACTGGCCCTTGTTCCTGCTGCATTTCTCTCTGGTACCCTATTTTCTTTTCTTTGAACCCTACATTCCAATGATTTCTTTTTTCTATGCTTGCAGTAGGGCTTGGACTCAGGGCCTTTCTCTCTTGGCTCTTTTTCTTTTTTTTTGCTCAAGGCTGGAGCTCTACTATTTGAGTCACATCTCCACTTCTGGAACCCTCCAGTCCAATATGGGCTCATCACTGGAAACAAGGCTAACACCCAGGCCAGTGCTGTGACAGAAATAAGATGGCATAGACATTTGCCTTGCTTTTTCCCCCTACTCCAAAGTTGGAGCCTAGGGCTAAGAGAAGGTGTATTGTGAGTGGCGATGAGTCCCTCCTGATTCCCTTTTCTCCACCTCAACCTTGGCGTGTGCATCACAAGTCCCATATCATAGGCTGCCTTTTATGTGCGGTCCATGGAAAATGAGCCAAGGTCAACTCTCTTGGTTATTTGGTTCGCTCTGCTGACGCACAAGCTGGCATGCTCTCCATAATAATGTCTTTCTGATGCCAAAACCAAGAGTAAGATGAAAGCACAAAGGAAATGTTTGGTAACAGGAGGAAACTAGAAAAATGAAGGAAAGGCTAGAAATAAAAATGGCATATCTTTAGTGGGACATATATAAATATAAGATCTGTCAAGAATCACTGTTGAGTTATAACTTATTTAGCAATAAAAATTTCACTTTTCACTGAATTACAAAGTTCTATTTTTGGTGAAAATGGAAAACATACATGGGAAGGAGGAAAAAGGAAGGGGGAAGAATTTTAGGTAACAGTGCTCAGAATTAATATTTATGTTTCTCTTTTCAGAAAATGCACATAGAGGCACATCTATCACATAAATAGGATCACTTTATAAAACTTAAAATAATATACTGTAGGCATTTCTCCCTCATCGTTTCAGTTATTGCCTAATCTTCTATCATGTGGACTCTTCTATCACGTGGGAGCACCAGATGAAATTATCAATTTCTTTTTTTTTTTTGGCCAGTCCTGGGCCTTGGACTCAGGGCCTGAGCACTGTCCCTGGCTTCCTTTTGCTCAAGGCTAGCACTCGGCCACTTGAGCCACAGTGCCACTTCTGGCCGTTTTCTATATATGTGGTACTGGGGAATTGAACCCAGGGCTTCATGTATAGGAGGCAAGCACTCTTGCCACTAGGCCATATTCCCAGCCCCAAAATTATTAATTTCTTTTTCAGGTAGTACTGGGGATTGAACTCAGAGCCTCATGCTTGCTAGATGGGAGCTCTACCATGTGGACCATGCCTCCAGCCTTGTTTTTTGCTGGTTGTTTTGAGACTATTGTTTCCTACTTGAGCATGTTTCTACTTCAGGATTCTCACTGTTACTGGAATCACAGGTGAGAGCTATCATGTCCATCCTCCACCTGTGTATACGAGGAGAGCACTTTACCACTAGGCCATATTCCCAGCCCCCCTCCTCCACCTGTGGAGACTGAATCTCATGGGCTTTGCAACTTGGGCTGGCCTCGGAACTGTAATCTTTACAATCTCAGTCTCTAATGTAGCTTGGGTTGGATGGAAGGTGCACTCCATATCACCTACCTATGTGTTTAGAAGGGGTTTCACAAACGTTTCTGCTCAGGCTAGCCCTGAACTAGGATTCTCTTGATCTTAGCTTCCCAAGCAGATATAGTTACAGGTATGAGTTGCCAGCATCTGTCTTAAATTATTTATTGTGGATTAAGAGTTGAATTTGTCTCTATTACAAACAATGTTGTACTTAGAATACTTACATATGAACATTCTTATAACTTTGCCAGCAGTTTCAGGACAAATTTCTTACAATAGAATTGCTTACGGCAGAATTGCTCAAGGCGAGTGCTTTAGCACTTGAACCATAGCTCAATTTCTGGCTTTTTTGGTAGTTAATTGGGGATAAGAATCTCATAGACTTTCCTATCAAGGCTAGCTTTGAACTGTGATTCTCAGATCTCAGCCTCTTGAGTAGTTAAGATTAATTTCCCTATGGTTTGTTATAATCTTAGAACTGGAAAAATGTGGCCATTAGTCATAAGGGATCTATTTGTTCCTATGTGTGAGAGGACAGTTTTAAGTGCATGCACAGTGGTAGATCTTTGTATTTTACCTGTAATAACTTGACTGCTTATACTTGGCCCATTTTTTCTGCTGAGGCTTTGATTTGACTGATTTTTAAGAGCTCTTTGCCAAGTTATGATGAAATACTGGGCATGTAAAGCTATTTTACCTTTGGCTTATGATTCACTTTTGAAGCTTGTTCATCCTTCCTTCCTTCCTTCCTTCCTTCCTTCCTTCCTTCCTTCCTTCCTTCCTTCCTTCCTTCCTTCCTTCCTTCCTTCCTTCCTTCCTTCCTTCCTTCCTTCCTTTGTTCCTTGTCTTTCTCGTCTCTCTTTCTTTTTGTTTGAGACAGGGTCATACGATGTAGTCTAAGCTGGTCTTGAATCCTTGATCCTCCTGCCTCATCTAACTAAGTGCTGCGATTATAGGTGGGGCCAGCACACCTGTCTGTTGAAGCACAGAAGTGAAATATTTTTATGTATGAGTCTGTTGATACCAACCATAGTCTACTTTTCATATGTACTGGAAAGGTCTTCACCGTTCTTTTTTTCCTAGTTACTTTTACAGTATTACTATGTTAAAGACCCAAACTACTAGGACCCCAAATCTGTTTGATTCCTTTTGTGTAAAATTGGGCTAAATAATTTTTCTGTCTCATGAGATTAGGGTAAGGATGTTTTGATACTATAAATAACTTCAAACAATGTCTGAGATTCAGTAAATATCAGTACTGCTATCTGAAATATATTGGTTTAAGGTGAGAGCTACAAATTCAGATTTATGTTATTTTCTTCTAACCAACTATGCCAGCATGATCTGCCCATTCTTGCATTTGGTTGTGATCTCTTTGTGTTTCATTTCCCTGTTGTGTTTCTGTATTGATAGCAATAAGATTCCAGTCTCACAATTCTTTTTTTTTTTTTTTTGGCCAGTCCTGGGCCTTGGACTCAGGGCCTGAGCACTGTCCCTGGCTTCTTCCCGCTCAAGGCTAGCACTCTGCCACTTGAGCCACAGCGCCGCTTCTGGCCATTTTCTGTATATGTGGTGCTGGGGAATTGAACCTAGGGCCTCGTGTATCCGAGGCAGGCACTCTTGCCACTAGGCTATATCCCCAGCCCTCACAATTCTTTTTAATCCTGGTGTAAAACTGTAAGAATATCTTCATCTTCCTTTTCAAGAGTACCTACATTATTCTCATCATTGTATTCTCTCATGTTGATTATGTTGAATAATGTGACTTATGAAATAGGCTGGAACAAATGGACTTGTTTTGTACTGAAGTTTGGACTCAGGGCCTTAAACTCGCCATGCAGGACCCTTGAGCCAAGCCCTCAGTTATTTTGGCTTTCGTTATTTTTCAGGTAGTGTTTTCTAACTTTTTTCTCAGGCTTGATTGCACCTTGATCCTCCTAGATATGTCTCTTGCATAGCTGGAATTGCAGCCAAGAGCCATCATACCTGGCAAAAAGTAGATTTTTATATTTTTATGTTTCCTCATTTGTAAGTAGGATATTCAAGGAAAGGTAGCAGTTTGTGTGTGTGTGTGTGTGTGTGTGTGTGTGTGTGTGTGTGTTTTAGTTTTCTATAGAAGAGCCACCCTAGTTTTTGATTCCTAGATTTGTTTTATTGTTGATTTTTTTGCGGGGGGGGGGGGGTGTGCCAGTCCTGGGGCTTGAACTCAGGGTCTGAATACAACCTTCAGTTCTTAGCCTCCTGAATAGCTAGCATTACAGGTGTGCAACACGGGTGGCTGGCTATTATTATTATTGTATCTTAAAACTATCATAATTTATCCTTTCTTAGAAAATTGTCCATTCTATATCAAGATTGTTAAAAAGCATTTGTATAGCATTATTCTGTCCACAGGAAACTCTTTCAGGTAACATCTCCTTTCTTATGACATTCCTTTGATGCTTAATATATATATATTTACATGTGTTGATTTCCTATTTTAATTCAAGGACCCATCAATGACTTGGTATTTTTAAAAAAGTTTTAAGATTTATTTCTTAATTCTATTGTTTTTGCTTTGTTTTAATTAGTTTGCTCTTAATTCATAGATTCCTTGCTTGTGCTTTTTAATATATTGTCTCCTATCGTTTTCTAAATTTTATCTGATGATTACTTCATTTGTTTTCATTTTTTTTTGTTTAGTAATAAAAGAATTTAAGGGTTATAATTTTTTCAAACCCCACGTGTTCTTTTATGTAATGTTCCAATTGTCATTATTTTATGAATCTTAGTAAGTTGCAGTTTTGATTTTCTCTCAGATCCAACAGTAACTTAGAGAGCATTAAAAATTATAATTTTAAGAGTTTAATTTATTTGCTAATTTATAGCTTTTTCTTTTGGTGTTAGTGGTGGTACTTTAGGAAAATATGCCCTATAAAATTTTTACTTCTCTTTTTTTTTCAGGTTTTCTTTGTGGCATTGTTTTGATCCATTTTACAAATTTTTTTAGAAAAGGTAAATTCTCTTATTGAAGGGTGTTGCTAAATAATTCCATTACTCATAGTTTTAAAATTAAATTAAAGTCTTTGTATATTTTAAATTTTAATCTTCTTAATCTGTTGAGGTCCAAGGGTGGTGTGGGTTTGTTAACTTTTCCCCTCAATATTTTGCACAATTATATTTCCCCAAATTTGACTTTGCTGCTTCAGTCATTGGGCCACCCAAGAGCAGCAGGGAGGAGCCTCTGGGAGCCAGAGACTCAGAGCACACTCCTCTGTTCCAAATATTTCTTGCTTCCTGTTTGTGGTGGTTGCTTGTCAGCAAAGATGGCTACCCTCAATCCCTCCCTCTTGTACGTCCTGCTTGCACTTTCTTAAATCTGGAATGGCTTGTGGTACCTCTGCTCCTCCTGGTACTATGGATTGTATTGGCACCTTGAACTTAGTCTTCAACTCTCCACTTTCTTGTGTCCCTGGAGATATTCCCAGTATCCCTGGGGATGTTAAGTGAGAGACAAAGCACCCAGCCATTGTGTTCCCTGTAGCTGGGATAACAAATGTATCCCATCACACATAGCTGTTGATTGCTAGGGAGTCTTGAGAAGTTCTTTTTTGCAAGCCATGATTCCCTCTTATTTCCCCCATCTCTATTTCCCAGGTATCTAGAATTACAGACTTGAGCCACTGTGCCCCACTTGTCATAGTTTCCAATAATGAAGTATGATGGAAGTGATGTGTTAGCTTTGAGCCTGACTCATAGAGACATGGCAGTTTCTGCTTGCTGGTTTGAATACCAAGCCTTCAAATAAGATGTCCAGGCTATTTTACTTTAGAGAAAGGCCATGTGGAGGATCACTGAAGCACAGGCAGGTGAATGAAGAAATGTTGGATGCCTGGACCAGGCAACTGTCTGAGGACTTCAGAAGCTCCACCTCCTTCGGACTGTAATTTCATGAAAAATCCCAGGTAAAAACACAACTGAACCTGCACAAACCACAGAACTTGGGGGGAAAACATAGCAAATTGTGACTTAAATAACTATATTTTGGAGAGGTGTATTATGCAATAAGGCAGAGATAAGATTTGTGGAAGTGGAGTGTAGGAGTTGTGCTCCCTTATTTTCAAGTCTGAACTTGGACCGCTTGGCAAAGGTGTTGTGTGCTCTACTCACTCCCTGATTGGTTGAGGGTTAACAACAATGGAGTCCAAGGGCCTTCAGGAGAAAGATAAAAATTCTCAAGACAGATATAACCCCAAAGCTCATCATGTCTAATTTCTCTTTCTGTTTTCTTATTAGTACCTTTCATGGTGCACTTTGAAATGTAGGACTACAAGTCTCCCTTATTCTGTAGCCAAGTGAACTATATATGTGCAAATCCAAAAATCTTGGAAAAGATTTCAATAAATACTTAGGGAAAAAGTGCAAAGAGATAGTGTAGTTTTATACCTCAAATGGAGGTTATAGGAAAGGCTATTATACACATAACACAATATATGGTCCTAAAGCTACAATAATTATTTCTCATATAAATAAGTGTACCCAGAGCAGTACAAGTGGCTCGCACTTGTAATCCTAGCTACTCTGGAGGCTGAGGTCTGAGGATCTCAGTTTGAAGCCAGCCCAGGCATATACATCTGAGAGACTCTCATTTCTGATTAAATAGCAAAAAGCCAGCAGTAAAAGTGTGGTTCAAATGGTAGAGTGCTAGCCTTGAGTGATAAAGCTAATCAAGAGTGTGAGACTTTGAGTTCAAGCCCCAATACTAGTAAAAAAAAAAATCCTAACCCCCAAACCAAAGCTAAAAACTAAAAAGCACAAAAAAGAGGAAGAGGAAGAAGGAAGAAGATTATCTGGAGCGAGGACCCAGTGTGGCATACTCTAAACATCATTTCTTAACTTTGCTCTTGTAAAAATCAGCCATTGGCACTAGCATTTTTTCTTCATTGGTGACACGAAGCCCAATGTACACCCCGTGAGTCTTGCCAAGCAGCAGAGTAATTACTTCGCCAGAGAGCCTGGTTTCAATAGACATTTTGGATGGTTCTCAGCAATACTATTGCTTTAATGCACTTTTCTACGATCTAGAAAAACACTGTGGCGTAGTCATGCTGAGTGAGTGAAAAGTCTGACCCAGGATGAACTAATTTTATTCAGTCTTCCTTTTCTCCCTCTATTCCCCCCATTAACAATTTGTAGGATATTTTTTCTTGTCCTTACCCATGTCTCCAGTGAAGTTACTTTAACTACTTAGAACCGTCATTAGTGGAGCCTTGCCTTTCTATTTATTATTTTATTTATGTTGAGGTATTTGCTTAAAAAAAACCTGGTGCCAGTAGATAAACTGAGTAAGATTCTTTAGCCAAGAGCATTATTTAGCTTGGAAGTGAAAATGTAGAATTATGAAATTACTTATTCATCTGCTTCGTAGCTCAAACCTCATCCTATGCCACATATAAAAAAGCTTGTGGGTGAAGCTTTGTTTCCTTCTTTTGTACAGCATGGTGGAATACTATCTTCAGGGTGAGTTCTTTTCTTATTCCTATAGCTCTCAAAATGCTTTCTGCAATGTAGAAGTAATGCTAATCACAAAAAGAACAATTTAGTTTTTATGATTTCTATATTGCTGCCAGCGGGTGGCTATGATGATATCCTCTCATGTTCAAATGGTGAAACACCACCTGCCCAAAGGGGATGAAGATGTTGGGAGGCAGATAGTGTTAGGTGAGCTCATGAGGGTGGAGCCCTCAGAACAGATGAATGTCCCTATAAGAGGAGGCATCAGAAAGCCTGTTCTTTCTCTCCATGCATGCAGCAAGAACAAGTCATGTGAATACATGGTCTGTAAGGCAGCGTTCACACCAGGATGTGAGCATGGTGGTGTTCACAACTGTGAGAAAACAAATGATTGTGGTTTAAGCTATCCAGTCTATAATATTTTGTTATGGCAGGCTAAGATGACTAAGGCAGACACCATAATTAGTTATGTATCCAGTCAATTCTCAGCACTAGCTTCTTCCATCCTATGACCTTATACCCTGGCCAGTCTCCCCCCTTACATATGTTCAGTTGACGGTCTAGTTGCATATTAGGAGGTAAAATGTTTCATACTAATCACATCTGACTTTCCCTGAGTCCTTACTCCATGCCAGGTTTTGTTCTAGCTGTTTCATTTATATCATCTCCTTTTGTCCTTCTAACAGCATAGGTGGTTAGTATTATTCTCCTGATTTAAAAGTGTACAGGTGGGAGGCTGGGGATATGGCCTAGTGTCAAGAGTGCCTGCCTCATGTACATGAGGCCCTAGGTTCGATTTCCCAGCATCACATATACAGAAAATGGCCAGAAGTGGCGCTGTGGCTCAAGTGGCAGAGTGCTAGCCTTGAGCAAAAAGAAGCCAGGGACAGTGCTCAGGCCCAGAGTCCAGGCCCCAGGACTGGCCAAAAAAATAAAAAAAGTGTACAGGTGGGGCTGGGAATGTAGCTTAGTGGTAGAATGCTTGCCTAGCATGCATGAAGCCCTGGGTTCAATTCCTCAGCACCACATTAACAGAAAAGGCCAGAAATGGCGCTGTGGCTCAAGAGGTAGAGTGCTAGCCTTGAGCAAAAAGAAGCCAAGGACAATGCTCAAGCCCTGAGTCAAACCCAGGACTGGAAAAAAAAAGTATACAGGTATGTTGAAAGGGGTGACACTGATCATGTACAGGTGTGTTGAAAGGGGTGACATTAAGATTCATTGCATTTGTAAACTGTTAAATGGCAAGTCCTTCATATAACCACTTAAAGATAATTTAAAAAAGTGTACCAAGGAGCTCAGAAAGGCTTGTGAGTAATTAGTACACGTCACTCACCGTGGAAGTGAGTGACAGAGTGAAGATTTAAATCTAGGTCTGTTTAAATTTTATGTTCTTTCTTTTAACAACATGTAGTTTTAGATCAGAATCAACCTAGGATAGAATGGATCAAAGAAGCACAGCTGCTCAGAGTTGACCACCAGTAATATGATGCATTTGAGGATTTGCTTTGGGTACAGACACTCCTGGGCTCCCACCATGCTCTTCCAGCTTCCCAGGTCATTTTTCTTCTTTCTTCAGAATTTTAATACTCTCTGGCTATCTTCCCTGGAAAAGCGCCTTAGGCATTCCCATCCTTCCTTGTAATAAAAACTTTCCTGTGTGCCTTTGCCATACATTTCTTCTCTGTGCTTTTCCAGGTAATGCATCTCTAGTCTGATCCATGAGCTGGATCCTCTACAGTAGTTCTTCTCCCTCTTTTTTTTCATATTCATTATTTTTTTTTGTTTATATGGTACCCAGGGCATGCCAGGCAAGCACTCTATGTCTAAGCCACATTCCCAGACTCTGGCTTATTTCTTAATAGATGTTATTCCATTGGCACAAAGGAAAGTGTATACTGGTACAGAAATGGATAAATTTTTACTGCATCCATTTTTTTTATAGTACTAGAAATCAGAAACTTTAGTAATGGCTAAAATTCCCAGCCTTCCTTGAGTAAGGTGGCTTGAGAGACCATAAAGATGTGGAAATGCCTAACCTAGTTGACACATGAACTGCATGTTCATGCCTGCATGTATGGCCTCCTTTGTATACAGGTGTAGCCAGTTGGATGTAGACAGAAGTGATAATGCACAAATTCTATGCTGCCTGAAAAGGAAAGGGAATGTACTCTCATGGCTATTTGTGATCTTCGAAGATGAGGATGACATTGTAGAAGTTGGTAGGAAAACAAGACAGAATGGACCTGGGGCCTCTGACAACATGGAGGTAGCATGTTGACCCTGGAAAGATTGTCCTTAGAGGGTCACTTGTGTGAGAAAAATATTTCCACTTCGTTTTGTACCAGTCTTGGGGCTTGAACTCAGGGCTTGGGTGCTGTCCCTGAGTTTCTTTTTCTCATGACTAGCACTCTATCACTTGAACCAGAGCTCTGATTTTGAGTTTCTGGCTTTTTTTTGGGGGTGTAGTTTATCGGAGATAAGAGTGTTACAGAATTTCCTGCCTGGGGTGGCTTCATACTGTGATCCTCAGATCTCAGCCTCCTGAGTAGTTAGGATTATAGGCATGAGCCACCAGCACCTGGCACATTATTAAAGTTGCATTATTTGGGGATTTTACTATATTAGTTAATCACTTAACTAATATCATATAACTGAACAAAGGAAAGTGTGTGTGTGTGTGTGTGTGTGTGTGTGTGTGTGTGTGTGTGTGTATTTGGGCTTGAACTCAGGGCCTTATCCTCTTACTTGGCTTTTCTGCTCAGCTTTTTGGCACAAGGCTGGCATTCTAGTACTTGGACCACACATCTACTCTGGCTTTTTCATGTATATAGAGTTTCATGAATTTTTCTATCCTGGGCTTGCTTAGAACTGCAATCTTCAGATCTCAGCCTCTTGAGTAGCTAGACCCACCAGTACCTAGCTTAAGAGAAAAACCTTTCAAAGATAGTATTTTCTAAAGGAGATGTCCCAATTCTAGGATCATTCTGGGCTTTGAACAGGCAAGCAACTTTCCACTTCAACTTTAATTAAGTGATTCCTGTCCATTTGGGTCCAAGAGCCCCTTAACTGTTTCCTGGACTCATCTGTTTTTCAGGTAAGGAGTCTAATTGCCCCTCAAACTGAAATAAAAGTAGGACACTAGTCAAAGCCATAACATATCATGGCTAATGTTTGAAACTGGTCAGTCAGAGAAATGGAAAATTTATAGCATTGAAAATCTGGGATTCATTTAGGAGCACTAATTTAAGTTACCCAACCTCAAAATTGTTTTCAGGCCTCACTAGGCCCCAGTACACTTCCTAATTATGAAACCATGTAAAGTTGGACCTGAAATGAGACTGTTACCCAGTATGAAAATGCCTCATTTCTATGGTACAGGAAGCACCTCACGAATCTTACCTTCTATACGATCTGGGCAAACATGGTTTATCATACTACTATTTAACGAGATCATAGGAAGAATCTTCAAGAGATATAGAAATCACAAAGCCTTTCAGGAAAGTCAGGGTAATCAAAATAGTAAAGCATTTTTTTTTTTTGCCTGTCCTGGGGCTTGAACTCAGGGAATGGGTGCTGTCTCTGAGCTTCTTCTGCTCAAGGCTAGCACTCTATCACTTGTGCCACAGCACCACTTCCAGCCTTTTCTGAGGCTGGCTTTGAACCATTATCTTCAGATCTCAGCCTTATTCTTTTTTTTTTTTTGCCAGTCCTGGTGCTTGGACTCAGGGCCTGAGCACTGTCCCTGGCTTCCTTTTGCTCAAGGCTAGCACTCTACCTCTTGAGCCACAGGGCCACTTCTGGCTTTTTCTATATATGTGGTGCTGAGGAATCAAACCCAGGCCTTCATGTATACAAGGAAAGCACTCTACCACTAGGCCATATTCCCAGCCATATTCCCAGCCCCAGATCTCAGCCTTTTGAGTAGCTAGGATTACAATGGTAAGCCACTGGCACCTGGTTAAGCCTTTTTTTTCTTAAGCTGGAAATAAAGGCTGTTGCTAATTTCTTACTAATTTTATCTGTTCCTTAAAAGTGGACTCAGCAGAGTCACATGGAAAGATCATGACCATTATTGCCTGCCACATTTCTTGTGGAACCTTTTCTGGTTCTACAAGCTCTTATCAGGAGGAGAAAGTCTTCCTAGGTTCCTGCTTGGGCTTTGGCCTCCTCTCATGGTACTCCTGCAGGTACTCCTGCCTTTCAGTGTTCCTTATTGCTTGACAACCATTTTGACTTCCAGACTCTTCTGTTCCTACAGATGGAAGAGACCTTTGGTACTGGGTTGACCTTGGCTTCTCCCTGGCTTCATGGTTACCTCCTTGTCCTTTCTCAATGGACTGGCCTTTCACTAGGCCCAGGCCCCCAAGGGACAGGGATGCAAATGGGCCTCCCCAGGGCCTGCTCACAGAGGTTGACTCTGAAGTGAACTCAGCCAGAGAACCCAAATTGCTCTGCAAATCCAGAAAGTGGAAAGATGACCTCATGCTTACTAAGAGCAGTGTTTGTTCAGCCTCCAAAGACCCCACAGTGAATGGGGTACTAATGGATTAGCCCTGTCTCTTTTCTGTGGTCATCATCTCCCTACCAGGTCACTGAGGGAGATTCTTGAGGCTGAGTGAGGCTGCCCAGGGTAGAGGCAGAGGATTGCAGCTGTGAGGCAGGGTGGGAAGACACCCCTGCCATTATTTTCTGGGAGCTTTAATGGTCATATAGTAAAATTATGAAGAAACAAAAAGGACAGCAGCAGCAGCAGTAGCAAATACCTTGTCTTCTTTCTGGCTATTGCCCTTCCCACCTCATCCTTTCATGATTTCCAGCCTTCATTATTTGAAGCCTAGGGATTTGTCCTTTTATTTGGTTTTAAAAAAGCTTCTAGTATGGCATGATATAAACTGGCTACTGAAAGGGTATGGAAGGGTATACCAAAAGATGGAGAACAGCATTGAAGAGTTGCAGAGAAAGCTAGTGGGGGGTGGGGATGTTGTTGCAGAGTTGCTTTCTCTGAACCCATTTTTCTCAGCTCATCTCTCTCATTCATCGTTCTATCTCCTTTGCCTCTTCCATGAGGTAATGTCTGGTTATGGTTTGGATACAAAATGTTTCCAATGACTTGTGTCAAAGGCTTGGTCTCCAGGTGGTGGCGCTATTGAGAAGATATTGGCTTAGCAGTGTGCCAACTTCATCACTACAATTTATCCAGGGGTGAGTTTAATAGTGGAGTGGGCTGTTAGGGGGTGGAGGAAGTGGATCACTGAGACAGGTCTTTAAAGGGCATATTTTATCTATGGTCCCTGCCTCTCTCTCAGCTTCTTGGTCACCATGAGATGGGCAGCTTCCTCTGCCACATGTTTCTGTAGCTGTGATATTCTAAGCCTCAGGCTCAAAATGACGATGTCAGCTGACCTTGTACAAAAACCTCTGAAACTGTGAGCTGAAACAAATCTTCCTTCCTCAGTTCCTTCGTTGTCAGTTTATTTTGTTACAGTGATGGAAAGTGACTGGCCCATGAAGGAGGACTGGCAGAACGCTGACATTTCCTTGCACATCCTCTTCCTGCTCTCTTCACACAAGTATGCATGGACTACTAGGGTAGAGATTCCCTTTAAGTGATAACATGTTATCCAGAGGGAAGTTCCTGGGGGCACCGTCACCCACGAACACTTGGCTTTAGCAGCATAACTATCCTTCTGAAGCTATGGGAAGGGCTTGCAGGACTATTACATTTGGGGATGGTGGAACTTGGAGAAAGGAACGCAGAAAGTGCACTAAAGGAAGGGCGGTGAGGGGCTGCATGGGAGGTGAGCACATGATTTTCCTATTCACCTGGGTCAGGAGAGGACAAAGAGGGAGGATGGCACCAAAGATCTCTTCAGACACCTTGCCCCCCCCGGGAGTTCACCTTTGCACCTTTACCAGGGATAAAGTCCAAGAAAAACTTGTTTGTTCTACATGGAGATCTTGCCTGTCCTGGCATATGATGTGGACCAAACACGAAGTGTCATATGTCATTTTCAGAGAAAGAAGATGTCTTCAAAGCTCTCAGAAGCCACAGACTTCTGTGTTTAGGGATGGTGGAGCAGTGATGTGAGGTTTGAACTGAGAGTCTCCTGTGTCTGAGGATTTCTCTGTAGGATTGTGCCAGCACACCTTTGTGTTCTTCCTTCGTGCTCTTGCTGAGCTAGCGGGGCATCGCAAAGCCTTCTTATGGGATATAATACAAGTAGGAAGGAATGCAGAGCATTTACTGGTGGAAAAGGATTTAGGAGCAGGGGAGAGGAATAGGGAATAAAAAGTGATAAAGTTCAAGTGAAGAACAGCAAAAGAACACAGTCCTTCATTCTTTGCAGGAACAGAACAACTTTATAGCCAAAGACTGTCTGGGTTACCTTGACCCACTTTCAAAGCATATTGGCTTACTTTTCAGTCAGTCAAAGATGATAGTGATTTCAATCCACTGCTTTTAAGAAGGCCGACAATCATATAAACATCACTTCTTACTGAGGCTGAAGTAATTGGCAGGCACAATCTGACAATTCATAAGAACAATATCTTCTATGGGACAAAAAGCCAACCCCTCAAACTTCATAGGCTTTGAAAGTTACCTTCTAAGGAGATCCTATGTGGATTTTTTTGTTCATTCGTTTGAACATGCCAGGATTAAGTTGGAATCCATATTGACAAAATTCATCTTTCAAAGGCTATAAACACAGTAGATTTTTTACAACATCATTTTAAATGCCACTGCAGAAGCCCAGGCCATATTGTTAAAGCAGACAGCTGCATCCAATGTGGTTGTCAACAGGACCAGGTAGAGAATAAAACACAGTTCATGGACCTGCATTTAAAACTCAAAGGGGGCAAGTGGAACCTTTTCTGCCCATACCCAGTGGTTGACTGAAGTGAGGCACACACCTGAATAAATAATTTGTAAGTTTTAGCTACTTCCTCCTTTAGTCAACTCATCTTTCCCTATGCAGGATGTTGGTTAGTTTTTAAATTCTCTTTCTTTAGCATCTCAGTTTGCTTATTCTGATTGCAAAGAGATACAATGTATACTGTAAGCAACTCTGCCAAATGGTAAAAGTTTTGGGGTTTTTTTGTTCATGATGTTGCTGCTCCAGGAAGACTCCTTTATGAACTGAACTCCAGTTGTGACCTCCAACCTTGCTAGAGGCTAGGGACATTCTTGAGTTGCTTTGCTCACATGCTGAAGGCCATCTTCTCACTGGTAGCCTTCCTTGTACTTATCTCTTCAGGTTGGTAAATTAATAGGAAGTAAAACTTACCAGTTGGAAGAGGAAGGACAATGGAGGGTGGAGGAGGAGGAAAGGGAGGGAAGCTGGAGACTGCAGGAGGCATGGAAAGGAAATCAGCAGGTGCACACGGAAGGCAGGTTGTTTCCTCTGGCCTAACTACTATTCAGTGGTCAGTCACAGGAGCTCATACAACTTTCCTTCCTATTCATGCATCCTGAAGTGATTGTGAGACCCGAGTTTTTTTCCAACCTGCTCAGATTCCTGGGAGCCATTTGAGCCACCTGATGCCAGTCAGAGCTGCTGTAGGCTGGAAGCCCTTTCATTGCTTCTTGTACTGGGACCCCAGTAACTTGCAAAGGGTGGGACATGCTGGAAGGAAAGGGATTCTTTCTGACAGCAAGTATTTGAGGACAAGTAAAAAAAGTGTACTTTGTTTACATAAATAAGAAGTCATCTCACTCCTTCTTGTCTGAATGTGCGTTAAAGAGTATAAAAGGGTCAGTCATAAAAAGTGATTATGAACTTGTAATTTATGCAAAATGGAACCTCCCAGAAGGTTCTGGGCCATGAAACAGTGGGTTTTGGACTTCATCTGTCAGGGTCCCACCATCCAGAACATAGTCCTTCCTCATGAATGAGAGGACTTTCTAGATTTCTCATCTTGTTATGCTGGGGGCTAGGTATATCATCTGGGAAACCAACCTCTTCCAAATTCTATTCTCTTCACCACTTCCTTGATATTAGAAAAGCTTCTTTGGGAAAAAAGTTTCTGGGGGGAAAAGAAATTCTTCTTGGGTTGTTTGTGTGTGACCAGAGACTTATTGCCATTGTTATTACCATTATTATCATTTTTACCATGAGCAAGGACAGCTGGGGACAACAGCAGCTCTGGCATCTGGGAATTAACATCCTGGATAACATCACTGTCAACTGAGGACCCCCAAAGGAATACCGAGCACTGGCTTTTAGAGTTGTTAATGTTTTTCACTTTTAAAGGTTCAAATCTTAGCTAGTTCTCCAGAAAGCATTACTTCAGCATGCTCTGCTACTAGGTAAGGAAAAAAAAATCATAAGCTAAATAAAGATCGAGTTTCATACAGAAGTCCAAAAACCTTGGGAGATCACTAGAACAGGAGAATGGTAAAAACCAGAACTAAAACCAGAACCAAAACCAGAGGATTTTTTTTTTCTACAATGGCAAGCTTGCAAGTGGGAGTCATGAGTGTCTTTGGGGATCTGGGCTGTCAAGTGAAGGCGGCGGTGGATGTAGTGGATGTGGTATTCTTATGCTTTCTATCCTCACATATCCTCACTTGCACTTGGATGCAATGTACTGGGACATTTTCCTACCCACTAGGGAATGTAGCTCAGATATCAGAGATCCGGTTCTAAAGTTATCCCTTAAAGTTCTCATCGTCCCCTAATCCTTCTTTCTCCACTTTCTCCTTTCCTTTCACCCTCCCTCCTTCAATGACGGCAAATTAAGGCCATTAAAACCTTTATGGACAAGAAAAAAGAAAAGAAAAGAAAAGAAAAGCCTAAGCTCATTTCCTCAACACAATCACAGTTATTAACCCTGCATCTATTTCCATATTCCACCACTTCCACATGTCAATGAACTCTCAATTTCCAGGTGATGCAGAAAAAAATCCGTTTTTTTCCCATTTAAAATGTAACAGACTTCCTGAAAGTCTCTCTTTGGTAGTTGTCTCATCAAATAGAATTATGCAAACTTTCTTTTGTTTGTAGATTGTCTTTTGATTTTCAATCACATTAGAAGTTGAATTATGAAGGAAGGACAAGATGGGATTTTGTATGGAGAATTAAAAAGAAATCATCTTTCATATTGGTATGTGGACTAATAAACCCTCCCCACTCTGATACTGTTTTAAGATCTTACTGTATTTTAGATACATACAACTGTATAAAGACCTTTTGTAAGGTTTAAGTGGATCTCTATGAGAGGTGACTGATTTTTGGGTCCTGACTATTTTGGAGGATTCCTTTATATCCTCAGATTGATAGGTAGTGGGTACAAGTGAATCATGCCATTTAAGAGGCCCACATTGTTGCAAAACACATTTTTCTACAGTTCCCATTTCTCAAAGACCAAATGAAGGCTGGTTAAGTCTCTTCTGTGTCATTTCATTCATCTCTCCTCTTTAAGCAATGCCTTATTTATTAAGTCTTCATTTCATTAAGATAGCCCTTATGTGGGCTGGGGATATGGCCTAGTGGTAAGAGTGCTTGCCTCATATACATGAGACCCTAGGTTCGATTCCCCAGCACCACATATACAGAAAATGTCCAGAAGTGGCGCTGTGGCTCAAGTGGCAGAGTGCTAGCCTTGAACAAGAAGAAGCCAGGGGACAGTGCTCAGGCCCTGAGTCTAAGCCCCAGGACTGGCCAAAAAAAAAAAAAAAAAAAAAAAAAAGATAGCCCTTATGAATGGTGTCAAAATCATATATCAAATAAAACTACTCATTATATTTGGGATAATAATAAGGATGATATGGAGGGACCTCCCAGGACTGACTGCTCCATCCTTCAGCCCCACAGTTTGCTAGGTCTAGCCCCCAATAATCCCTGCTCAGAAAAAAGCAAAGGCTTTGATGTTACAACCTACCAGCTTCTTCTGAGAAGTAAATTTAACTTAAGCCAAGACACAGAATTCATTTTTTGAAGAAGTCCTTTAAAGATATCTCGGTCAATAGCTGTATATTTGGTTTAAGAATTATCATCATAATTGATCACTACTATATTCTACAAAGAGGCCTTTTGTGACCAATAAATGGTTGTCCTATTGTCAACACATGGGAAGACTCAATAACTGTCTTATTTAGATGTGTATTCAAACACTTCTCATCACCCCAAGTGTTGTATAAGAAAACTGCCTCGCAGACTGTGATAACTACAACTACAGCTATAGATTTTTCCAGTACAATTTTGTCTCATAGATGCTTCTGCAGCTCAGTATGAAGAGGTGGCAGCAAAAACCATTGGCCTCTTGTGTGGATGGAAAAAATGGATTTACAAAGGGGAAAGTTAGGGCACAACTCCAAGATTTCCTTGTTGCCATAAGACTCCTGGAACTTTCTACACAGCTATTTGTTAAGTATGTTGGCCTTTCCAGGAGGTGGAACCATTAGTAACAAATGTTAACCAAAAGAGACTTCAGGTTAGTTGGCATCCCTTTTCTTCACATCATGTCTCTAATTGTAGAGTTAATAAAAGGCAAGGAGATATTGTCTACAATTTCTTTCCAGTAAGTTTCATTGTGGTGTATGACCCATCAGTGGGAGTGTGAGTATATGTGTGCATGCATGTGTGTTTTTTTTTTCTGACAGATATGGGATATAACTAGGTTTAATGTTCTTAAGTTAAAGGGTAAACCTTCCTTTTGGGGAATTTCTTGCAGGTAGGGGAAGGTACTTAGAGAAGCCTTTCTAACTACAAAGGCCCACAACCCATTTTGCTTATGTAAGTTCTGAGTCTCAAATTAATAGGATCACCAGAACTTGATAAAGATCTGAGATTTTGGATAAGACACTGGCTCTGAAAATAAAGGTGGCTATCTGTGGCAGATGAAGAAGTTGTGATGTTTAGTTCTTTAAAGTATTAAGGCAACAGGGCTGGGAATATGGCCTAGTGGTAAAGTGCTGGCCTCGTATACATGAAGCCCTGGGTTCGATTCCTCAGCACCACATATATAGAAAAAGCTGGAAGTGGCGCTGTGGCTCAAGTGGTAGAGTGCTAGCCTTGAGAAAAAAGAAGCCAGAGACAGTGCTCAGGCCCTGAGTCCAAGCCCCAGGACTGGCAAAAAAAAAAAAGTTAAAGTATTAAGGCAATAAAAAATACAATCAGTCTATCGTAGCCATTAACAGAACTAAGAATGGTTTTCTGATGTCAGAACAGAGCAGTTATTAAAGGTCTGGCTTGTTTTAACTGGAGCTGGGCCTTTCAGACTAAGGCCTTTGGCACCGTTTATGCCTTGAGGGCCCCCACCCCAATTAATTGGTGAGTGTAGGTGGGGTAGGGATATTTAATAGGCGTTGGTTTTCTGTAAGCCTTTTATTACTGCTGTAAGTTACAGCGGTCAGATGCATTGGGCAGGCTTTCACCTCTGGCTGTGGTGGTTTTGTTCTCAGTGTGATTTCTGACTCCTGCTGAAAGCTGGTCAGGGCTAAAGCAGGAAGTAGCTCCCCCCAGGGAGCAGTCCACTCACCCAGGAGGGAGTAAAGGCTTTATGAAAGAGCGGCCTGGCAGCACCCTAGCTTTTCAGGGGGATTTTCCCAGCAACTGTCTCTTTTTAACCCACTTACATGACTCCCTCTCAACCACCTTCTTACAAGCTGTCTAAGCATGAGTCCAAGACTATGGCACATCAGATCAAACTACCCACAGGACTCTCCCTATTCACTAATCTTTAGTCTGAGAGTACAAAAGGACACCCAACTCCATTATTATTGTTATTAAAGATAAATTCCTAGCTGTTGCTTGCTTTGAGCCTGTAGCTTCAGTACTTTGCAAAGCAATTGGCTTTCGAAAGTGGTTCAGAGCATCTAAAACTCACTGCAGATGAATCTTGCATCAACAAAGGAACGGACTAATAATTCTGTTTTCACACAAGGTTGGGGAATGTCCTATAGTAACCTTTTTATGGTTGGTTTGTGATGTTCTTTTGAGGGGCCTTTGACTCACTCTTGTCTCTTTAAGAGAGAGCTTTACAGAGAGTATCTAATCCTTTGCACTGAGTTCTCTGGACTAGAAGACACCCTAGAAGCACCTGCCCACGGGCCTCTGAAAAGTAGGAACCAGCCTGGGACCAGTCATCGAGGATTTTACTCTGACTTGGAGCTGTGAATTCACAATTTAGGTGACTAAATGGGGAGAGACAGTCTCTCATGATTTCCTTTCCCTGACTTTAGGGAGAATGCAGTTTCTCCACAGATCTTTTCTGATTACTTCCTAGTACCCAGACAGATGCTAACTGAATTGTGCGCATCTGCCACTCGCCCCCCCGCCCCGCCCCCCCCCCCCCCCCCCCCCGCAACATAGTCCCTGCCCCCTGGCTTTCTCTCTCTCTTCCTAACCCAGCTTGCAGGAGTGGAATGATGACATCATTTCTTATAACAGTTGTGCTATTGTGTGTACCAAACCATTGTGCTGATTACTTCATGCACAAAATTGCATTTAATCCTCACAGTTTTCCACAAGTTTTTTTTTTTTAAGGTTCAGAGGGGACAATTAGCTAAAACCACACAGTGAGAGGTAGGTACAGCTTACAAGCCCAGCTTTCTTTCACTGTGAGTCTGTTCTCAGACTAACAACTAAGCCATCCTGAGGCCCTGAATGGATCAGTCTTGCTGATACAGAAATAACTACATTAATTGAGATCTTCGAGCTTCACCTCTTGCTTACAGGATGAGTGGCCCTTTATTCCAATGAAGCCCAGAGGGGTGAGGGACGAGGGAACCATTTCTGTGACCTGGACCTTGGCCAGCGGCAGAGACAGGAGGCCCTGAGAGGCCTTAGGCACTTTTGGTGGGAACTGCTGACTGTGGAGATGCACATAAGTCCTTGGCAGGAAGCAAGGACAAATTATTAACCAGATGGCTTCTGGTCCCAAAGACAGGAAGCAGTGGTCATCCCAGAGAGCAAAGGTTTTCAGAGGGAGTTGTGCCAAACCTCATTTTTTTTCCTGCAAGGCTTACTTAATTCATAGAGGGACGCTGACAGATGTAGTTTATCTGCATCTCAGCAAATCATTTCATAAGCACATTTGAGGGAAAGATAGGAAGATGGGGGTTGGGTCCTTAACTAAAATTCAGATGGCTCAGAGAAGGTTGAACAACAGGTCTAAGAGTATTGGCAAATGTAGCAATGACAACTATCATTTGTTTTGTGTATCAAGGGTATAACAAGCACTCAGAAAATATTTGTCAGCATTCTACTCACAAGGAAGTCTTTACTGACCCCATGAAAGAGCTCTTTCTTTAAATGAGCAAATGTTTACCAAATAGATGAAGTATTTGGGAAGTGGAGTGGATAATGGCTGCTCCTTGATCAAGGGAGAAGTAGGATCCACTGTCCATTTTTACAAAAATACATTTTATTTATTTTTCATTTATGTGGTACTAAGGAATTAAACCCAGGGCCTCTTGTACGCTAGGCAAATACTGTACCACTAAGTCACATTCCCAGCCACCCACTGTCCATTTTCTTCTGACCTTTGGATACATCCAGGGTGGAGGCTGTCCCCAGGTCTGTCACTGTGATTAGACACTGTATCATGAGCTCTTCGGAGATGTGAGGGACAAGCCCCGAAACTGCTGTGGGAAAACTGTGCTTGTATGTAATGTAAATGCTTGTGCATATATAGAGGCTTTATGTATCTATATGTGTATGCATGTGCATATCCAAACGCATGTGCAGCAGCTATATATGCATTTATATCTACATATGCATGTGTGCATGCACATGTTCACATGTACACACATATGTGTTTGTGTATGCCTATGTGCATATTTCATGTGTGTACATGTGTATATATAGGCACATGTGCATGCATGTGTATATGTATGAGTGTGTGCAGGCACCTGCTTATGAATGTGTTTGTATGTATGTTATATGTATATGTGTATGCACACATGTATGTGTGTACATATGCCTATTGCCCACCTATAACCAGATGATGTTCAGTTATCAGTTTTTCATATTAACTTCTGGTAAGACTTCATTAAAATAGGATTTCTCAAGATGGGTGCCAGTGGCTCATGCCTGTAATCCTAGCTACTCAGGAGGCTGAGATTTGAGGATGTCGGTTTGAAGCCACCCTGGGAAGGAAAGGCTGTGGGACTCTTATTTCTTATCAAACTCAGAAAAAGCCAGAAGTGATGCTGTGGCTCAAGTGGTAGAGTACTAGCCATGAGCAAAGAAGTTCAGAGACATCACCTAGGCCCATAGTTCAAGCCCCAGGATCAGCGCGCGCGTACGCGTGCGCACGCACACACACACGTGCGCACGCACACACACACACACTGAAGAAATAAAATAAGAATTTCTCTTCAGCTCAAAGCTCTTTGAAAAACCACAGAATTTGATAATATTTGTGATTCCTTCTAGCTCTAAAAATCAACTGATTTAAAAAAATTGCAACAGAAGATGGAGTGGTAAAGGAAAGTTGGAAAACGATTGGCCTTGCCTCCCATTTCCCTTTAGCCTCCTGTGCACTGTCTCTTCGCCATCTCTCCAAGTGCCCAGGCTCCAGCTCCATGCCCGCTATCTCCTGGCTGGATGGGCTCTGTCCTGGTTTCTCCACATGGGTCTTCCTGCTGGTCCTTGTGCCCAGTTGTATTTTTGAATGGATGGCTTTCAAATGCACATATCTGTGCCGTCAAAAAAGACACACTGGCCAAGAGACTCTTTCATTGGCACGTGGTTAGCAGCGTGGTCAGGTGACAAATTTGAGCAGGGATTGGGAGAGATGTTTTGGGCCAGTGGAACTTCCATAGGTCCTGCCTAATGAAATGTGGTCATCTGCCTTTCATTAATTCACTTAAAACAGAGTCTTGTGCCTGGAAGTAATATCCTACCACTTGATTCATGTCTCCAGCTTTGCTGTTGTTATTTCTAGTTATTATTTTTAGATAAGCTTGAGTCTTTTGCTTGAGCCAGCCTAGGTTGTGATCCTCCTACCAATGCCTCTTGCACAATTGTGATTATAAGGGCATACCACCATACCTGACCTTTCTGTTGAAATGGGATCTTTATAACTTTTTAGCCTAGCTTTGAATTTCAGTCCTCCTGACCTCTGTTGCCTGAGTAGCTGGAATTATAGAAGTGAGCCTTCACACTTGGCCCCAAACAATTTTTTAAAGTACCTATCAATTAATACAGAATATGGGTAGTAAATGATGAACAAAAGTAGTCTCCATTCCTAACTCTTAAAACTTGTAGACTAGTGGTAAGTGGGCTGGCTTGTTTAGTAGTCAATTCACTAATCCAGTGATTAATCAATGAGTGTCTACCATAAGTTGGGGTATAGTAGTGAATAGCCAGATGAAGCAGAGGACAAAGAACTCTCTACCAGCAATGGAGGGAAGTTATATTTTGATCATGGCCATAAACTGGGCATCAGTGCTCAAAAGGAGAAAGGCAATGATAAAAGTGCTGAGAACCAAGGAACTTGGTTACTGCACTGTCACTTTCTCTTGCTTCACATACAGGCCAGAGAAACGCTCTCAGGAAGGAACTGAGTACTTGTCCCCTCCAGGCCTACTTCTGATGGGTGTGGGGTTGCTCTCAGCCCTGTCCTGGCTGAGCCTATGTGTGTATGAGCTGCTCTGGGAGCTGGGAGGGCACCAGAGGAACTGAGCTGGTCTTTTTCCCACGTTCTGCATGGCTCTTTAGGTTTGTTCAGTGCTGGCACCTGGACCACGGTCATCGGCTTGCAGCTTATAAAAATCAGAGGAAATGCTGACTAGAACCTAGGCCTCTTAGTGTCCAGCTCCCAGCAATTTCCATGAACTACTACATTTAAGAGGCAGACTTAGGTGTTGTCCTGATACTCTGACATGGAATTTATCACAAGCATGAAAGAAATACAGCTGGGCACTTAGCGGAGTGTTAGAACCAGAGTCTATGGACCCACCCACAGGGGCTTCCATATGATGCGTTTTTTCCAGAGTGGAATGCTGGCAAAGATGCTGGCCTGTGTGGACAGTAATTAAGTCAGTGCTAAGGGCTGGCATCATTCAAAGAAGAGGTTCTTTTGGGAGCGACTGGATAACTCATTGACAATATGCACTTTTGTTTGACTTTGTGTCTCTGTGTGCTCTAATGTTGGGACTTGAACTCAGGGCATCACATACTGACTTGCTTTTTGCTCAAGGCTGATACTCTACCACTTAAGTCACACTTCCACGTGCAGCTTTTTTGCTGGTCAGTTGGAGATAAGTCTTGTCAATTTTTCTATCTGGGCTAACTTCAAACCTCAGTCTGCAGATATCAGCTTCCTAAATAGCTAGGATTACAAGCATAAGCCACTGGCATCTGGCGCTCACAGAGGGCATAAAGCAAACCTAGCTTTATTTCCCCCGAGGAAAACAAGTTTGTGAAAAGGCTGGCCATTTTTGTGTGTGTTCTAAGCATGAAGCAAGCATGGGGATGTTTCTGTATCTCCATTTCTGGCAGCTGATCATTTGGCTGGGAATGAGAAGTAGGGCTCCAGCAATCTACATAGGAGTTCACTGAGCTCAGGTTGCCTGGTGCATTTCAAATCTCCTCTGTGAAAGGCCAGCACTGGCTTTGGATGACGGTTCTGGTAGCATCAGTTCTAGACTTATTAAGTTACATTAAGTTTAAAGTAGGCTATTATTTTAACAACCACTACCACTGTATATTATATTATATTGTTTACCAAAAAACCCAACAGATATGGGGTACATATGCACTTCTCTTGTTAAGGTTAAGGGTTACGGTCTGTGCTTCCCCTTAGCACACCTACTACTTAGGGCTGATGTCTACAATGGTCAAAGGTGGCCTGGGGCCAGGCCTACCTTCTGAAAGCTGCCTTGGCTGTCCTTTAATGAGAACTTCATGGGTCCTTTTTCCAGAAAAGTGGTTGAGGCTGCTTTTCCTGGCCTCTAACTCCCACCCATATCTAACGAAAAGACCATGTTTAAGGTCCTGTGAAATTTTCTTTGCATTTGCCACCCCTTCCTGGATTCCTCTCCTTTCCCTACTATTTTCTGCCCTCACCCTCTCTTGCCTCCTTTTTTATGCTTCTCCTATTTTATCTTTTTCCCTCTTTTATTCTTTAATAGACCACTTGCTGATGGCTTATCACATTCAAGGGATTACAGACAGAAAGGGGTCAAAGCTAGCTACCATAAGAAATGTCATGTTCGCTTTGAGGGAGGAGGCATCTTTAACTCCTGGAAGGAGCCCGCAAAGTCTTGTAGAGGAGACAGGACCTAGGCAATGTTCCAATGGGAAGAGAAAAAGGCCCAGGACAATCTGGCAGGGGAGTGATGGGAGCAGAGGTTCAACTGAGGGGATACTTAAAGCCTTAGGAAATTGTCTGTGCTATTCCAGATCCCCAAGAGGCAGGCTGGGACTGTAGAGGGTACTCAGGGGCAAGTTGCTCAGCCTAGAACTTCCTAAAGTACCTTCCATAGAACTTCAGTCCTAACTGATGCTCTATGAAAACACATCAGTAACTTACACATTGAAGAAATGTTGCATAATACATTCCTTCTTTGAAGATTCACAACATGTGTACGCTTACTATGGAAGTTCTGTACAGCCCAAACCAAACCAAACAAATAACAACACCAAGCCCATTTAACATTGGTTCTTTCTTTCTTTTTATCCTCCCTGGGGCTTGAACTCAGGGCCTAGGCACTGTCCATGAGCTTCTTTTGCTCAGACAAGTACTCTACCACTTGAGCCACAGCACCACTTCTGGCCTTTTCTGTTTATGTGGTGCTGAGGAATTGAACCCAGGGCTTCATGCATGCTAGGTAAGCACTCTACCACTAAGCCACATTCCCAGCCCTTAACAGTGTTAATTACATTATTCTCCTAGCTATTTAATACCTATGAGCAGTTGCAGAGCAAGAGTTCCATAAAACACACCTTGTGTTGGCAGTCCATGGGAGCCAGTGAGCAACTAAGAATGCAAGGTAGGGCAGTTGGTTGATATAAAGGTGTAAAGCGCCTCCCTTGTGTCAGAGTGAGGTGGGTATGGAATATAAGCAGATGTGCCTAAATGCCTGCTGCCAGCGTGGATTCCCCTCTGTGTTCCTGGGAAGAAACTGGCCGTACTGGTAAGCCAACAAGGGCGAGTTCACATTCCACAGTACTGAGAACATTTATTGCCTTTGAGTATTAATGAAGCCCAGTGCACAGGCCAAGAAAATGTTTTCATTGGCTGGAGAAAGGGCTGCATATACATATGCATGCACACGTAAACTTCAGCTGACTGGCCATCCATTTTAATCTCTGATCCTCCCCTGTTTTCTTTGTGGTTAGTCAATGCAGGAGAGCATCCTCTAAGGAAAAGCTTGAGCCACATCTCCTTTGTAAACCATCTTTGGCCTCCAGCTTGCCCCTCCACCCATGGTCTCTCTTTTCATATTACTGTCAGCAGCAAACAAATCATTACTTTATGACACACTATCTGGCTCTTAAGTGCAATTTTTCTCCCTCACCCCCTACTCAGGAGATATACGTCAGGGTGTGAGGTACATTTGTTGGTAATCGACATATGTGATATTGCATTTTTGGTTTTCAGATAGTATAAGGACAAACGAATGTGCAAACAGCTCTAATTCCTACCAGACAGAACAAGATGGAGACATTAGAATCCCTTTGCCTTTAGTTCCATGGGAGGACCTGGGATATCAAGACAACATTATTAATCATGGATATATTTCTAATAGCTTGGGAAGATAATGAAGTTAAAAAGTAAAATAAGAAATGTACTCACTGCCTTATGTATGAAACTGTAACCCCTCTGCACATCACTTTAGCAATAAAGAAATGAAAAAAAAATTAAAAAACCCAAAAAATGATATAGTGCCAGCCTAGCGATTAGAGGCTTGAGTTCAATCCTCAGTACTACAGAATAGGAGGAAAAAAAAGTAAAATGAAGGGTTGATAAATAATGACAAGCTGTCCTAGTTTCATTCTGCTTTCTTGCTGTTATAGATTAATGGGTTAGATTTTCCAAGGTAGAGCATTTGGAGAAAGACTCTATTTTAGGAGGTGAGAGAGGCTGGGATGACTATCAGGTGTAAAGAGGAACAAGGGATTCATCAGCTAGTCTCCTTGACTTTATCTCCTTAATATTCCAGAACCCATGCACAATACTTCCAGAATGCATACACTTCTGGCAGTTTGCTAGGAGCACATTGGCCCACCACCTCTGTTTCTCAAGATGGTTATGCCAACATCCTCTCTGACCTCCTGTTCCTACTCTTCCTTCCCTTCTATCTATTCTTCCCATGGTATCAATGTTAAGGGCAGTGTTTGCCCAACTTGAATTAGAACATGTTTCTCCTCTGGCAGTCACTCTACTATAAGGTTTTCATGTGGCACCCAGAGTAAAAGCCACATCCCTTGCACTGGTTTACCAGCCTGCCTGTTGCTGGCTTCTTCTCTCAGCTCCTTGCCTACTTAGCTCCATCATACTGGGCCAGCATCGAGTCTCTGTGTTCCTCCAACACAGCCAGCTCTTTCTCCCCTTTCAGGCTATGCCCCAGGGGTTTCCTTGATCTTGACATTGCCATCTCCCTCTTGGCATCTAAGTCTCACTTTCAGTGTCATCTCTTCAGAGAAAGCCTTGCTGACTACACAGGCTAGACATCCATCCTCTTTATAATCACTCCCTATTTTAATTCTTTGCATGTTACTTAATATTTGGGTGCTGTGAATTTTAGGGTGAAAACTCCATAAAAGGACCACAAACCTCTTTGTTCATCAGGGCTGAGTACAACAAAAAAAAATGCATTGAATAAACAAATAGTCCTCCTTCTCGTGCACTGAAGCCCTTTGAAAAGACAATCCCCTCATCTGGACAATGGAAGCAAGGATACCTACATCACAGAGTAATTGGAAGCAATCGGAAGAAATGCATTAGAAAATAGTAAATGATATAGTTCTTGGCAAACACTAGCTACCAGTATTGCTCAAGTCAAGTCAGTGTCCTTTTTAGTAAAATGGAAATAATACTTGCTTTCCAGGAATTTTTCCAAGATAAAATAGAGCACATAATCCAGTAAATGTACAAATCGTTGGAACAAAGTTTCAAACTCCAACAATCCTTTCTTCTCCATAATAACTGAAGAAGCAGTAGTATAGTTTGCTTAAAAACCAAACAAGCACCAAACCAAACCAAACCTTACTATGTTAGCTTAGAGCACATACGACTTTTTGGCTAAGGATAAGAACTTTGATTAAGAATTGGCCCAGAAATGTAAAGTCACAGCTGACCAAAAGGAAATCAGAAAAGAGCAGAGACCACAGTTTCTGAGATTCTTATTGCATTCACAAAATAGAAATGGTTGGAGAAGTCAAGTCATCGCCTGCTCCCAGCATGTTGTCTAGGCCAGCCCTCTAGATCAGCCCTGCCCAACAGAAATTAAATATGAATCACACAGGCATTTTCAAGTTTGTTAGCAGTCACCTCAGTCAAGTGTAATATGAAACAGCTGATATCAATTTTTAATACTATAGCTTATTAAACACAATAATATATCCATCCATGATGTCCATCTTGGAAAGTTCCATGTACTTTACATTATGTCACATTTCTTATCTGACTGGTCATGGCCAAGCGTGCAGTAGTTATGTGTGGTTAGCCTCACTATATTGGATAGTCGGCTCTGAATTGATAGTCTCCTCCGCATCTGAGGTGTTCAGGATTTTGCTGCTTGTGGGAGTAAATACAGGAATCTTTAAATTTTTTTTATCATTATTGAAAAGGTTATTTACAGAGGGTTTACAGTTACAAAAGTCAGATAAAGAGTACATTTGTTTTTGACCAGTGTCCTCTCCCATTTTTTCCTTCCTGTCCCTACCCAAATGGTTCATTTTCAACATAGTGTTTAGTGAGTATCACTGCTACATTTGTTCACCCTTTCAGAATGAAAATATCTACCATTAAGAACTGGAGTTACAATTATTTATTAGCTAGGATATACAATAAAGATTACTAATTAATTAGAAAACAATTCTTAACACTTTAAGACTGTCATAGAAATACTTTCATCCTCTGAGCTCTTCAGATTCTCTAAGACATATAAGATTATGTTTGTTATCTATATACCTGTCTGCTGTCTGTCTATCCATCCATCCATCTGTCTATCATATATCACTCTAGAAGTGATAGGAACATTACTTATTTAAAACAAAATCCTGTTCCCCTCTTGTTACTCTATTATTTCTGGGGAAGATTTATGAGATGCTGAATTTCTTCATGGAGGAATATTTTTTTTTTTTTGCCATGACTTACTTAGCTAAATAATTTCAGTAATAAAATTGTTTCCAGTAAAAACAAAATCAGACTTGGAAATGGATTAGAACCAAGCATGTTATCGAAAAATGGGCTTGGGAGAAATAATTATTATAAACTTGTCCAAATGTGTTGTACTCTCCTATGACCCATAAATCTAGTATCAGCTTATTCTCGGGCTTTTTTTTTTGTAGGCCTAGACTGGGTGGCTTTTGTAAAGGACAGACATGACAGTCTGGCTACAGACACCACATGGAGAATCAGGGCATTCTGCTCAGCATTGGCATCTTTGGAAAGCTAAAGGCACAGTGATGTTGAGAGGAGAATTTTCTCATGAGCAGCCTGGTTCTTTTGAAAGGTTGTAAGTTAGTTATGAGGGGCTTGGTATACAAAGTTGGCATTCATATCAGGAAGGCCTGATTATTGCCAGAACAGGAGATTCTGTTTAATATACTAGTAAACTCATGGCAACTTCTACCTTTACTTGGTTCCTCCTCCCTCCCTAATACCCTCCTGGTAGAGGATCAAGCGAAGAACAAGTAAAAGTGGCTCATGGGCTACAGTTGGCATACCATAGGCTATGGGGGACTTCTTGGCTTAGGGCATGGCTTCAATTCTGCAATTTCCTGGCCTATCTCTGCAGGACTGTGTGGCATCCCCTAGGGCTACAGACAGGATATAGCATTGAGGCAGTGGCTTTTTACATTCTGTTACCCTTGCTTCCCTACTCATCCACTTCTATTTTTCTTTTTATCACCACACCTAAGAACCCAAGCTGTTCTGAGCACAGCTATTTCCCTTGCTTGGAAGACAAAGGAGGGGAACACTTTCTATCTTGCTCACCATTGAGGAAATCGATTCTTACTACTAAGAGGAATGGTTAGTGCTACTACATTCAACTCTCCAGACTCTGACATTTAGAATCTTCCTATTATTATTCACCTTTGGTAGCAGGAGAGTGTGGGAAAGCTTACTTTACTCCTACACAAAGCTTTCAGTCAAGGACAGCCCAGAGTCCTCAAAAAGAAGTTATACCAGTTATTAAAGCTGATGCCTAGTGTGAGCCTCTGGCAGGGCAACCCAGTTCAGATGCTGAGTGAAACTCAGAAACAGACACAGATATCCGAGACTGGAGGGCCAACACAGCTCCCAGGCCAACTTTCTCATCACTGCGCATTTGGAAAATGACCAGCTCTTACTGGTATTCATTAAAAAGGAAAAATGCAAACCTCTACATATGACAAATTAATTCTTACCAAAGTTGCTTACAGAGATTTTTTTTTTTTTGGCCAGTCCTGGGCCTTGGACTCAGGGCCTGAGCACTGTCCCTGGCTTCTTCCCGCTCAAGGCTAGCCCTCTTCCACCTGAGCCACAGCGCCCCTTCTGGCCGTTTTCCATATATGTGGTGCTGGGGAATCGAACCGAGAGCTTCATGTGTAGGAGGCAAGCGCTCTTGCCACTAGGCCATATTCCCAGCCCCAGAGATTTTTTTTCAAAACTAACTTCCTATTTTCAAGAAAAGTTTTGAAAAAGTCAGTATTTAATAATAAATGATAATGGGAATTGGAAAATCAAAGGTAAAGAATGTTCAGTGTTCAAATCAACCTCCACCAACCTGATTTGTATCTGGAGACTTGGGAGCTCTCCTTATTAAAAGACAGAAGGTATGTAAGGAGTTGCTTTGCTCATTATGAAAATGCAGCTGCCCATGAAGGGGGTGTTATAAAAGTTTACAAACAGCTGTGTCCTATCTTTTTTTTTTTTTTTTTAAATAAAAGCCATAGTCTTTAGGACAATGAGCTATATGTTACCTTCTCAGTGTTCTGAGAAAGAGGAGGAGGAGGCAGAGAAAAAGGAGGAGGAGGAGGAGGAGAAGGGGGCAGAAGGAGGAGGAAGAGGAGGAGGAGGAGGAGGAGGAAGAGAAGGAGGAGGAGGAGGAAGAGGAGGAGGAGGAGGAGGAGGAGGAGGAGGAGGAGGAGGAGGAGGAGGAGAAGAAGAAGAAGAAGAAGAAGAAGAAGAAGAAGAAGAAGAAGAAGAAGAAGAAAAGGAACAGCAGCAGCAGCAGCAGCAGCAGCAGCAGCAGCAGCAGCAGCAGCAGCACAGAAGGAAAAGCCAGACAATGCACATTAATTAGGAGAGGGCCTTGGAAGAAATGAGACTTCAGCTAAATATAACTGAGGGATTTGATGAGACTAAGGACTGGGGAGGCAGAACCAGGAGTGGGATGTGGTTGCTCTCCCACTCTTCTCTTGAGTGCCAGCTTGTGTTTCCTCTCTCACTTTCTTTTTCCATTTGGGTCTTTACCTAGGCTGTTCCCTCCAGCTTCAAGTCCTTTCCCTCTCCACCAGGAAAGCTCATCCTTCAGGTGTCAGTCAAATGGGGTCTTCTTTTGGAGGACTTCCCTGATCATCTGGCTTGAGTTAAATCTCACTTATGCACTTATAGAACCTCAAACTTATGAGGTATAATTTTAATTTAGTAACTTTCCCAGATAATCCACTATACACACCACAAGGACCAGTGTATTGCTGGCTCATGCCAAGTTGTATCTTCTTAGTCTAATAACTAAGAAAGAAGAGGAGCCCAAGGTCTCTTTACCAAGTAAGTATACTTTACCTTAGGCGCAGTGTTTATGATTTTTAAAAAAAGGAGGCAAGGAGAGGTAGAAGCTGGAAGCACAGCACGTGTGCAGAATAAGCCTGTGCAGGAAGCCACTAGCAGTTATGGCTAATTGAGCAGGGTATAAAAATGGAAACTACAGCCAGAAGGCTGGTAGTCTATGCCTATAATCCTAGCTACTCAGGAGGCTGAGATCTAAGTATTGCAACTTGAAGCCAGCCTAGACAGAAAAGTCCATTAGACTCTTATTGCCAATAAACTACTCAGAAAAGACCAGAAATGGTCTTGTGGATCAAGTGGTAGAGTGCTTGCTTGCATTGAACAAAATAAGTTCAGGGACTGCTCCCAGGCCTGACTTCAAGCCCAGGATTGGCAAAAGAAAAAAAAATTAAAAGAAAGTGATCATGGGAAAAGGGAGGAGGACAAAGGGGGTGAGTTGGGTGGTAAGGAATAACTTTGCCTTCCAAAACTGAGACTGGTCATTTTTCAAGAGACAAAAATCTGATATCCACTGTTCTCTTCTCCTTTTGGTCTGCAGTGAAGACTCAAGAAGGAGCAGGCAGTTTAGGGTTAATGGTTCCACATCCACTAGCATTTGTTGGCATCTTGAATAGTGCAGCACAGGGACCTAACCTCTTATGTGAGAGGATGGTGGTGATGTGGGACAACTGAGAAAATAGACCTGGGAGGGTTCTTCAACACTTTCCTAGACCTCAATATCTTTACTTCTGAAAAGAAGGTACTGCGATTAAGAGGAATTACACATCAGTCCATTTTTGGTTGAAGTAAGGTGGTAATCTTGGAAATTTTGAGGATGTGAATATGTGTGGATGACCTACAGTGGGCCCAAGTGTATCTCCTAGATCAGGCTTTGCCGTCAATTGTGGCCTCACAGAGTTATTGAACATCCTTAGAGATACTAGCTGCTTTTCAGTGCCATCTGTCGAAGGAATAGGGCCACAGAAGACAAGTGACCAGACATAAACATCATATTTGGACAAAGTAGCACTTCCTAAAATATGAGGCACTTGGGTAAAATTCTAACCTTAGAGCCAAGCCCTACTTTCCTCATTCCACATTCTACTTGAAAGGAAAAAAGAAATTTAGGTCAGAGGACTTGAACAGGGCTACTTTACTATCTAGTCCTGTCCAGCCTGTAACATTTGCTCCCCCCTTGTTTGCTATTTGCAACTTGATACCAGGACTTGACCTGTTGTTGCAGCTGCTTGGGAGACAAGGCAACTGGAAGCTCCAAGTCCCCAGAGAGCAGCAAAATGATGATGATGGAGGAGAATTGGGTGTGAGTGTAAATATATGTGCTTATGGAAAATGGCTGAAAATTGGAAGAGGGAAGGCAGATAAGAGAGAGGACTCAGACACATCAATTATCTTCATATTCAAAGATGTATCTTTAGGCTTTAGGCTTTCCATCTCTAGAAGAAGTTAATCTTGCAAGGTTTGGGCACAGTTTGGTTATTATTGTGGACAGAGGGTATTTTGAACTTGTTCTTTCTAAATTCAGGAAAGTAAGCCAGGAATTCTAAGTACTCATCTCCTGCTTCCAATGAGACAGCAAAGGAAAGATTTCCAAGAGTGAGAACCAAGTAAACACTACTGAGAATTGAAACATCCAAGGAAGGCCGTGCCAAAATAAATGACACCCTCTAGGAATAGTTCCCATAATTTGCTTTTTTCTTTCCTTTTTTCTTAAATGACCCACTTCTTACAAAAGTTTATAAGCGGTCAAGAATTGTGGCCTGCAAATTGGACTTTCTCTCCAGATCTGTTGGGGCCTTACAATCTGGTGTTAGATGCTGCTAGAACTCTGAAGATATCTGTTTATTTAAGACCAATAGAAACCCATCATATATTGTGTAAGAAAATGTTCATTTTGAAGACCACTTGACTCCTCATTATTACTGAGAGGAACATAAGAATAAAAATTCTGATTTATAAGGAAGTCTAATAGAGGGGATGAATATGGTTAAAGTATACTACATGTATGCATGGAAATGGCACATTTATGATGTACAATTTGACATACACCAATAAAACAGAAAGTAAAAATATAAAATAATTCTGAGAAAAAGCTTTCCATGCATATTGAGATATAAACTAAAATTCCCTGAAAGCAATTGTGGTTTTCAGGCAGAAAGAAAGCATGAATACCAGTTCCCACTTATATTTACTGTTTCGCTGAATTAAACAACAAGCATATTTCCTGCTCAGTGTGGAGACATCTCTCTGATAGATACCACAGGGCCCTGGTGCCCCTGAATGCCTGGGTCCTCCTGCCTTCTCTTGTTAGGATGTTTGGTCATAGCTTCCCTGTTCCTCCAGTCTCCTCACAGGAAATAGACATCTTCAAAGAGTGGTTTCAGTGCTGAAGGATGTGACACCTCAGGTTCAAGGCTTAATCTATCTCTCACCCCCTCCCCAATCAACCTGATTTTCTGCCTATATACATTGGTTTTTATGATGACTCCACTGACTCAAATGTGACTACAATCCATAACTGTCCTTGGATAGAACCATATCCTCCCTGAACATTTCAGGATAAGAGCAAGGTATGTGGGGGCCTAAGGTCCCCCACTGAAGGAAGTACTTCTTGAGACTCTGACCCTGTACTTTGCACAGCTGCTGGATCTCCTTGGGGTTTCTTCCCTAGATGCCTTGCCTGGTCCCCACCTGTTCCTGGCTATCTTTTACTAATATTGCCAACTTTATCAGTTAAAATAAAGCCCCAAAACAACAACATCTAAGCTGGGTGCCAGTGGCTCACACCTGTAATCCTAGCTACTCAGGAAGCTGAGATCTGAGTATGGTGGTTCAAAGCCAGACTGGGCAGGAAAGTCTGTGAGACTCATTTCCAATAAACTACCAAAAGGCCAGAAGTGGAGCTGTGACTCAAGTGGTAGAGTGCTAGATTTGAGCAAAAAAAGGTCAGGGACAGTGCCCAGGCCTTAAGTTCAAGCCCCAGAACCAGAACAAACAACAATAACAAAACCAAAACCAAAACCGACCCCTCTCCCCGACCAATGAGCAACTGCCTCTGCGCTCCCAATGCAGTTCTTTCTGTGAATAGCGACACAGTCAGCTCTGCCATTTAGGCCAACCTCCTTCTCTTTCATCCTTCACACTTAGGCAGGGACGGACTCAGTGCCTTTTTCCTCAGCACTACCTCCAGATTCCATCTTCCTCATGTCATTATTTTCCTGCCACATGTCCACACCACACCTTGTGTCACCGATGTAAACCATCAATCTAACCATTCCCTTCATATACCTACAATACATGAGCACAGTTCCCTCCTTTGATCCCAAGCCTGCTGAGATGCCTCCTTGAGAGTGTCCCCCAGACCTCATGCTCTCAGCTCTGTTCAAAAGCCTCTCACAGTGCTCAATGCTTGGAGACTTGCCTGTTTGTCCCTGTTCCTTGGTCTTTGCTGAATGCCCAGCACTAACACAAGTCTTTGCTCACAGACGATGCTCAACAAGCAACTGCTTGCTGAGCTCTTAGTGAAGTTCAGCAAAGCCCCACCTGGACATTCAAGTCCAAAAGTTATGAATTCATGCCTCAGAACCACCTCTTACACAGCTGTGTCCTTGGAAAGGTTAGTACCCTTTCTAGAGCTTTAGTTTCTCCTCCATAAAACAGAGATCATAGTTACCTATACTTATGGTGAGTGAGCTTGTGCTTCTATAGCCATTTGCAACTAGTACAATGCTCATCCCTCCTGGTACATGCCATATACAGAATACATATACAGAAGCCAGAATACAGTTCAGCTTAAATGGGCACTCCCACTGTCCAACCCAGAAATGGATTCCTAGTGGGAATGCAATAGATGTTTGTTTCAGGGAAGGAAACCATGGTAAGCCTTAGAAACTGGCAATGAAAGAAGAAAAAAGAAAGGAAGAAAAACAATAAAGAAAGGAAGAGGGAAAAAGAAACTGGAAATTCATGGTATGTAGAAGAGGGAAAGGAAAGAAGAAGGAAACAGGACTGACATCTGCTTATGGTACAGGAAGCCTGTCTGCTTTGGAAGGACCAAACTCAGTCCCTTGGAAGACGATCTGCTCAGGCTATTCCAGTCCCTAGTGACTGCACGGGGACATGGTTTCCATGTGACCAGTGTCACTCCTTATTGGAAACAGCTGCAGAATGCAGCCCTGGGGCCCGACCTCTCTCCAAGAGAGGATTTCTCAACCTCTGGGGCGGTGCTTCAGATGAGTTTCAAACACTGTTTATGTGCATTTACGTGTATGTTTGTGTGTGTATGGGTGTGTGCATGTGTGTGTGTGTGTGCGTGTGTGTGTGATCACAAGGACTTTCAGTCTTGCCAAAAGGGCTCAGAGTGTGCCTTGGTATTCTGTGTGCAGATAGTAATGGAATGTACCAGTCTTTTGATGCCAGATCTGAGAGCAGCCAAGTAGCTAACAACAAAAAAGAAGTCCAGCCCTAGTGGGTCATGTACAAGCGAGTTCAGGGGATGGAATTCATGCTGGAGAAAAAGACTGGGGAGAGCTTAGGCTGTAGATAGGTTAAAGTCTACTCAGAAATATGTGAGAGTAATATTTCCTCTTTTCCATCCTCCATACCCAAATAGTTACAATAACAGCAGCCAGATCCAGGTTAACCATGTTCCTTGGGAGGATTGTGATCAAACGCCTCTCTTATGCCCATGAGGCTTCTAGGGTTTCTAGAGGAATGTGGAGACTTGGCTTTAAATTTTATCAGGGAGAAAAGGAGATGCTGCTGCCTGTGTGGAAAATAGGGACTTTGACGAGCTCAATGGTTCTCAGCTCTGGAGACCCATTAAAATCAGGAGATTTAAAATCCAAATGTCAGGCAAGGGGCATGGTGGCTAACACCTGTGAGCCCAGCTATGTTGGAGGCTTTAAGAGAATCACGAGGCTGTCCCTCAGCTGAAAATACAATACCTAATCTGAAAAAAAAAGAAAACAAAAAGGGCTGGGGTGTATGACTTGCATAGCAGGAATAAGTCCTGACATCGACCCCTAGTACAATAAATGAATAAATAAATAAATTCCAAATTACAGACCATATCCTAAACAATTAAATAAAATTTTTGTTCTAGAACTTGGGCACTTATGCTTTAAAGCTAGACAGGAAACTGTTATCTGGATCCCCCTAGCTTTCAGTCTTTGAAATCAATAATGCAGGCATAACAGAGCTGTCTGCCACTGACTAGGGATTAATATTTATATAAGCTAGACTAATGGTTCCTTGATTGCTTCAGTAGGTGACCTATGAAGGGATGGCAGTCAACTATGAAGAGAAAAATTGACTTAGAATCCAAGGCTCTCAGAGTGAGAGGAAGCTTGAAGGTCCTCCAGTTAAAGTTTATCTCAGAGTTTCAGTGTGGTCCTCAAAACTGTAGCACCAGCATCACCTCAGTGCCTTCTAAGTAAAATGTTAATCCCCAGGCCTCACCTGTGCTCGGATATCAGAAACTCTCAGGGTGGTGACCAGCAGCTCACATTTGAACAAACCCTAGGGAATTCAGCTGCTCCAGTTTAAAAGTTACTGATCTGCTACTGAAACCCAAACTGTACTCTGTTTCATGGGTAGCCTCTTTTTATCAGTGTAGTCCTGTTCATTAGTGGAATATCAATGTTGGTGCAAACTGTTTAGTCGTTAAAATTCACATCCATCAGTTCCTGAAGATGATCTTCCTTGGAGCTTTTACTTGTACCTCACTCCTTGAATACTGTGAGGTAAGGGAAAAACAATGGGATGTATAACAGGCCAAGAAATGACCAACTGAATAAAGCTCTCATGTTCCCTTTACATTTTCTGTCCCAGATCAAACATTCCAAAGTCCTTCAAGTATTTGTCTCTGAAAAATGAGCAAACTTTCTGAACTCAAAGAGTGGTCCAGTTGTGTAGTACATAGGACCCCTTTTTTTCACTTAGTCTTTGTCAAACTCGTTCTGCTTTGCAATGCCACACTTAAAAGCATGGTTCTAGCCAGCAATTGTTTACAGGGATACCATGGAGATGATACACAATATTACATCCTAACAGAAGTGCTCTCAGGAGGCTGAGATCTAAGGGTTGCTGTTCCAGGCCTGGCAGAAAGGCCGAGAGACTCTTATCTCTAACTAACCACCAGAGAGCTGGAAGTGGACCTGTGAGTGTGAGACCTTGAGTTCAAGCACCAGAAGTGGCACTAAAAAAAGGGGTGGTGGGGGGAGGAAGAGAAAAGAAGGGAGCTGGGAATGTGGCTTAGTGGTGGAGTGTTTGCCTAGCTTGCATGAAGCCCTGGGTTCAATTCCTCAGTACCATATAAACAGAAAAAGCTGGAAGTGGAGCTATGGCCCAAGTGATAGGGCAAAAGAAGCTCAGCGACAGTGCCCAGGCCCTGAGTTCAAGCCCCAGGACTACTGGGGGAGAGAGAGAAGGAGAGAGAGAGAGAGAGGAGAGGAGAGAAGAGAAGAGAAGAGAAGAGAAGAGAAGAGGAGAGAAGGGAAGAGGAGAGGATACCTTCCTCCAAAACAAAACTGCAAAGAACCAATAGCCCGCTCATCAAGTGGGCTAAAGACTTACAAAGAGACTTCTCTGATGAGGAAATGAGAATGGCCAAGAGACATATGAAAAAGTGCTCTACATCACTGGCCATAAAAGAAATGCAAATCAAAACAACATTGAGATTCCATCTCACCCCAGTAAGAATGTCATATATCAAGAAAACTAACAATAACAGTTGTTGGAGGGGATGTGGCCAAAAGGGAAGCCTACTTCATTGTTGATGGGAATGTAAACTGGTTCAGCCACTCTGGCAAGCAGTATGGAGATTCCTCAGAAGGCTAAATGTAGAACTCCCCTATGACCCAGCAACCCCACTTTTGGGTATCTATCCAAAAAACCACAAACAAAATCACAGTAAAGCCACCAGCACAACAATGTTCATTGCAGCACAATTTGTCATAGCGAGAATCTGGAACCAACCCAGATGCCCCTCCGTAGACGAATGGATCAGGAAAATGTGGTACATATATACAATGGAATTTTATGCCTCTATCAGAAAGAATGACACTGTTCCATTTGTAAGGAAATGGAAGGACTTGGAAAAAATTATACTAAGTGAAGTGAGCCAGACCCAAGGAAACATGGACTCTATGGTCTCCCTTATTGGGAATAATTAGCATAGGTTTAGGCAAGTCACAGCAGAGGATCATAAGAGCCCAATAGCTATACCCTTATGATCACATAAGATGATGCTAAGTGAAATGAACTCCATTTTATGGAAATGATTGTTATATCACAGTTGTAACTACTTTCAACATCCCATGTGTATCTGTAGCTTCTATTATTGATGATGTTCTTGTATCACCTTCTTGTGATTGTATCTACACTATCTCTGTAATCTTATCTGAGTATATTGGAAACCGTGTATACTGGTATTAGAACTAGGAAATTGAAAGGGAATACCAAAATTGAGAGACACAGAGTTAAAAAAAAGAGAAACAACTACAAAAGCAATACTTGCAAAACTGTTTGGTGTAAGTGAACTGAACACCTCAGGGGGGGAAAGGGTAAGGGGGAGGGGGGAGGGGGGTATGAGGGACAAGGTAACAAACAGTACAAGAAATGTATCCAATGCCAACGTATGAAACTGTAACCTATCTGTACATCAGTTTTATAATAAAAACTTAAAAAAAGAGGAGAAAAGAAGAAAAGGTAGACCTTTTTAAGCAAAGCTAAGGAATTTGGGCCTTTATTTTTTGCAAGTTGGAAGCCAAGAAGGGTGTGTTGAGATGGGTGTTTAAGAAAGAGCACTGCAGTGGCAGCTATTTATTTAGTGGATACAGGGGCTGGTTTAAGCAGAGGGACACATACATTTAATAAACCTTTACTATTTTAGTTTTAGACATATTACTCGTGTACTATTTAAGTGGTTTCTTTGGGTACTGTTTCATTTATGTTGGTGCTAGTAATTCTTGATGGGGCCCCAGGAACAAGAGGACCCCAGACAGAAAGAGGGTGCCAGGTGACAGAGTACGAGAAGGAATTCCCCCTTCTGCTGCCATCCTATTCCTGCTTTTCCTGACCTGAAGCTTGGTCAGCTCTGAGGAGGTGGGTGCCAATTCCAGGGAAGGGCGGTGGCTCTGGGCTCAGGCTTTCCCATCCCCCTGCCTCGTGGTGGGGCAGGAGGCAGTCAGGACTTTCAGCCGCCTCAGAGGCTCTGTTGGTGGGCTGTGCCTGTATCCCTAGGTCCTGGTGTGTTTTCTGGGAGGAGGATGGGAACAAACAGGAACAGAGGAGGAAGAATTGCCAGGTTTCTGCAAGGTCAACATGTGTTTGAAGCAACTGAGTATGTAATTAGGTGATTATTGGTTTTGTTTTGTTTTAAAGGAAATACTCAGAACCTGTGACTCTTGTTCACGAGCACATGGCTGGATGTGGTCATTTGGAGTTTATGGAAAATGTGGTCAGTCCCATAAATCAGTGCTGAGGAATTCTTTCAGTCATCACTGTGTAAGAAGAGTGAGTCTCTTTGCAAAACAAAACAGTGTAGGCATGTATCCCAAGCTGCAATGTAGTCCTTTCTGGCCCTGAGTTCTCTCCAGAGTAGCCAGCTATGAAGCAGCTCTGAATTCCAGCTCCTACTTCTTGGTGACTGTTCTTATGTAGCGTCGTGTATACATGAGTGTGTGGCAGTTGCCCTTAATACAAGGATACAATTCTCTCAATTGATTTCTTTCCTGCATCTTGCAATTTTAGCAGGATTTCAATGAAAATCTGTTTAGAAGCAAACTGGGCAGTATGAATTGGAGATCATGCCAAGAATATGTTGAAATGCACTGTAATTCTTAGACCTCTTATACTTCAAATCAATTACTTGTATATTGAAAGCCAATATTTCTCTAAGGCACATGGAACATCTTCAAATGCTAATGCAAATCTTCATGCAGCATTAGTAATTAAGATATTTAATTTAGGTGTGACTCATTAGAGAAAATTCCACCAGTTTTGATTCCATTGTTCTTGGATTTCTGCAATCAGACCTGGGCTCTAAACAATGAATACAAATGGTATGTCTTTCTAGCCTTCCTCTTTTCAACACCCCTCCCATTTCTTAGGTTGACCCAGTTTATGACTTTATTTATGCCAAACTGATCAGTGAAGAATGGAATGTTAATATGTTTTAATGGAAATGCTTTCCAGTTGCTAAACAACAACAAAAAATAATAAAATAAAAAATAGAAAGAAAATAAGAAGGATTCTATATTGTGCCAGCATGTTCTGCCATGAAAATACAATCGTTTGCTTAGGTATCTTGTTATTTTTCTTAATCTGTTAGATGAGTCTCATGAATGCTATAAAAATTTCATTTTCCAAAACCAAATGTGTAACTTATAAAACCAAACATCTCCTCGAGTACTAACATTATGGCCTATGCTCATTTTTGTTACCAGTGGATTTTTCACTTTAAAACTCGCTGAGGAACTTGTTCCTTGTTGGCTTTCATCGGAAAAGATATCAATTCTTGTCTACAATAGGGACCAAGTTGATCCAACATTTATCTGATCTAATTTCACAACACATCAGCTTGTCATTTCTGTCACAACTTGGAATAAGAAAAGCTAGCTGGATTGTACAAGATATGAAGCTTTAGATCAAATTCCTTCAGCCCAAACCACCCCTTGTCACTAAGTCAAAGGGAGTAGAGGGCTGGGGATATAGCCTAGTGGCAAGAGTGCCTGCCTCGGATACACAAGGCCCTAGGTTCGATTCCCCAGCACCACATATACAGAAAACGGCCAGAAGTGGCGCTGTGGCTCAAGAGGCAGAGTGCTAGCCTTGAGCGGGAAGAAGCCAGGGACAGTGCTCAGGCCCTGAGTCCAAGGCCCAGGACTGGCCAAAAAAAAAAAAGGGAGTAGAGTGACAGGGGTCAGTCTCAGAGGCTCTAAACTAGTGTGCATTAATGATATCACAGTAGGCAGATATGGCCCATGTGATCCATACCAACAGTATTATTGCTTGCATTTTCACATCAATTCTTCATGTAGAGTAGGAAAACACACAAGAATTGTGATCTGCCATGGACTGAGAGTTAGCTATATGTTCAGTAGTGGGCCACATGCTTCACAGATATTAACCATCTCCCACCAGCCACACTACAAAGCAATGATTGTCATCGATTTTATAAAGATGAAATATAGAGGGGTTCTTCAAACCCAGGGCTGCCTGCTTTGAAAAGACTTTTAAATCAGATACTCTTATTTTGCTATTTGGTAAATAAGCCCAGTTTCTAACAAAGTGGATGGAAGATTGAGATTTCTGGAAGTTGAAGGGAAATGTGGCCCCAAGCTTTGCTCTGTAAAAATTGTGGAAGTGAAACTACCTCTTACAACAGGTAACAACAATGGTGTGATTTCAAGAGAACTGAGGTTGTTACCAGCATTGTTATTTTCTGAACAGGAGCCTCTATTTCCTCATTTACAAAATGAAGACATGGGGTGGATGGTTTCCCAGGACTCTATGAGCTCCACTTGCATAACCCTCCTAGGTAGAGATGCTCCGAACTTAGCCTAGTCAGTTCTGGGTTAACCCACACCCAGGGTGGAAGCACCCCTTCAGGTCATGAACTGTTGAGCTCAATACATGCTGGCAGATGGCAGGAGTTTTCTGTGGGCACTTAGTTCCTTATCTTGTCCTGTGGGCTGGCACTTGTGCCTTACTACTGGCCAGAGTGGCTGAAGACCAGCAGGCCTCCCTCAAGGGACTGCCTGGAGTATGAGCCAGCCATTCACCATCTATAGATTGAGAAACTCAAGTTCTAGGAAGTTCAATCCAACACATTCATATATCTGTCAAAATCCTTTGTGTGCATGATCAGTAACAAATCTTACCGTGTCTCCTGGCTGTGGTCTCATTACTGACACACGATCGTATCCTTTTCTTAGTAAGACCCACAAGGCATCGAGTTTTCCCTGAAATAAAACAAATACATCAAGATCATGAATGTCTATCAGTGGCACATGCAAACCAGTGGCTCTGTGGACCATAGAATTCTTCTCTTCTCCCATCATGCAAACAGCAAAACTCTCCCAACATAGTTGTGGTACCATTTGGGACTCTCTGTCCCTAAATGAAAAATTTAGGCTTTAGGAATGTAGAGAAGAGACACAAAAAGAAGACCCTGATGCTTGTGAAAGAGATAGACTGACACTTAAGTGTACTCCAAATTTGCCAACCAAAGCTCACTCAGGGTCTTAGATTTTGTCCTTATCGCATTCCTAGGGCTATCTGAACACCACAAGTCATTCCATTCCACTTTCTCTAAAGTTTCTACTTCCTGCTTGGTACCAAAGATCACAGGGGAAAGCACTAATGACAATTTCAGGAAACCAGGAAAATTCCTTACTTCCTCGACATGGCAAGACCGCTGGGATACAGATCCCAGATATCCACTAGGCTCACTCACCAGCCAGAACTTGCTTTGGCTCTGGAGAAAAGTCCAAACATCACAGATTCTCCACACCAAAACCATTTTGGAGATTGTATAATTGATTGAATCTAAGAAGCATAAGTATGTCCGGGTTAAGGTTTTCAAAGCTTATGATAAAGTGGACTCCTAAAAATGACTCTCTGAAACTTCTGAATATTTTATCTCATGAAGCAAAAAGGACTTAGGAAATGAGATTAAGATGTGATTGAGATGGAGAAAATAGCCCAGACTACCAAGAAGAGCCCAATGTCACCATACAAATCCTTCATAAAGGGAGATAGATGGGTGAGGGTCAGAGAAGATATGTGGAGAGAGGCAGTCAGGGTGATTCAGTGAAGTGATCTGCCTCATAAAGATCGTCAGGGTTTCTATACTGTGGGCAGAAACTCTAAGTACTTCTGAGACAAATTTCATGACCTAGGAGTACAATTTGTATAGAATGGAATGGCATGGTATTATATAGCATAGAAAGAATAAAATAGGGTTAATTGTACATGGTGAGGGCAAGAAATATTTGTAAAAATTTTGTTTCAGTGATGTGTGTATGATGAGTATGCGTATATACATAAGGAATATATATCTTGAGCTAAAATGTAAAATGAATTACCTACAGTGGTGGTAGGGGTGTCTGAATATGCAGATGTGGAAGAAGTCTCTGGATAGGCTGGGCACCTTGATAGTTCAAGTTCCTTAACACAAAGCATTCACAGTGGTGGCATTGACTTGCCAATCATCACCACAATGTTGTCAAATTATTCTCTGGTGCATTATACATACCTCCAAGATAATTATATTTTTGAGCCTTTGTCAACTGTTGTTTGAGTTCCTGTGGGTTAAGCTTTATCTTTCCAAGTGTAATGTTTCTCATCCTCTCTGGCAAGGAATTTACAAAAACCTCTCAAAATATTTTGAAATGACTTTGGAGTGTTGGACAGAGCCACTGCTGGTTTCAGCTTGGTTTTTTGCATTAAATGATTTCCATCATCAGCTAAATTTTTTCTGAAGGTTCCTTGGGATAAGTGTTTATAGTTCAGGGTATAGCCAGGTGGATTTCTTGGATGAATGCCTTCTTTTTCTTGCCATTTATTTTTTCTTGGATGGAGAAGGAGGGACTCCTTGGCTTGGTAAGTCAGCCCACCCACAGTGTTGTATCTATGTGCTAATCCCTCAACTCCTCAACAAACTAGAAGCAAATGAGGCTCAGAAGAAAACTTTGCTGTTAAGAAAGTACATTAATGAACTCAGAAAAATTGAGTTATATGTATAGCAAATGAGCAGAGACAATCTATGTTGTTAAGCCAGCCTCCCCTTTCCAAAAGTTTTTAGTGGATTTTGTTATACTGTATTCATACATACATAACATACTTCAGTCACAGTATCTCTCCATTCTCGTTTTTAAGATGAGGATAATATTGTCTATTCTTTAGAATTCTTGGTTTAAAAAGTAAATATTGAAGATAGGTATTTGTCTCAGAAAATATTCATTATACATTATTTCTGAATCTAATAGAGTCACTAAAATGAACTTTAGGGAATGATCTCTGGAGAAGATTGTAACTCAGTGTATAAATCCAATAAGCGGAGTCTTGTAGGTATGAATCTGCCTACCTTCTGTTCTGTTCTGAGTTCTTTCGGTCCCTTTCTCCCAATCCACAATTTGCTTCCTCTCCATGGTATTCTATGTGTTCCTGTCCCACACCACCAAAATCGCTCTCATTATAGCTGCCCATTGCATCCTGATTGCCAAATGCCTTGATACTCATTTTACTGTCAGATTTGCTGTACTGGGCTATCCCTTTTGGGTACTTTCGCTGGGCCTGAGTGCCAGCTTTGATCTACTCCCTTTTCCCTTTCTGTTTAGTCCTTTCAGCTTCTTTGGCTCCTTTTTCTCTGCTGGTGCTTGTCTCAGTGGTAGTCTACAAACTCATCTAGACTCACACCTCACACATTTGAGTTTACCCTAGTTCTCTCTTAAGGCCTAGCTCTGGGCATCAAGTGACTTATCCAATATTAATTGTAGTGCCCTGCACTACAGGATCAAAAATTAAACACTGAAAATTGAATAAACTCTTCTTCCTAAATCTGTTCCCCTTTCTCACACACTGTGTTGGCTCAAGCTGGACATCAGAGTATCACTCGTGACCTCTATCTTGGCACCTCCTTATGTCCAACAACAGGTATGTCTTGGAGATGATCTCTGCAGAAGCTCTCTTGTCTGTCACTTCTTCCCATCCAGGTAGATGTGTTATATCATCTCCATGGCTGTTACCTTGGCCCAGGCCCTCATCTGCTGTTATGCATTCCATGAAGTTTTCTCCAATCAGTTTTCTGATTGGACTTTTACCTTCAGGCCCCCTTCTCTATTGATGAACATTGGATTTCATTGCAAACCCAACTGGCTAGACACAAATCATCCATCCCAACAGTAGTATAAATTTGGGCAAGTTGCTCAACCTTTTTGCATTTCCATTTCTCTCTCTCTCTATATATATATATGTGGGGTTATTGTTTCTACTTCTTTGGGTTGTTGGGAGAAATAAGCAACTTGTAAATACCTGGAACTCAGCCTGACCTATGGGGTATGTTATGTCTAGGTCAGCTGTTGTCATTGGCTCTTCCAGCCAGGGCATAGGAAGCTAGTTGCCTTGTGTTCTTAGTGGTCTGAAATCTGACTGTCCTAGTGTCGAAATTTTGGCACAAGGAAAGAATACTTCCCCAAGGAAAGAATACTTCCCCTGAGGTAAACTTTTTTTTTTTTTTGTCAGTCCTGGGGCTTGAACTCTGGGCCTGAGTGTTGTCCCTGGGCTTCTTTTTCTCAAGCCTAGCACTCTACCACTTGAGCCACAGCACTACTTTCAGCTTTTTCTGTGATTAATTGGAGATAAGAGTCATGCGTTTCCCTGTCTGGGCTGGCTTCAAACCTGGGTCCTCAGATTTCAGCCTCCTGAGTAGCTAGGATTACAAGCATTAGCCACTCATTGGTGCCTGGCTTTGAGGTAACTTTTAATACAAGTGTTGAAGTCAGCTATAGAAAAAGAATGGCTACAACTGACTAAAAGGATTAAAAAAAAAACACAAAACCACACAAACCTCTCAAGTCAAAGAAGAGAACATGAACATGAAAAGCTTTTAGAGCCTGAATTTTCTGAATGTAGGCAGAAGTCTGCATTTAAAGATAGTAACAAATGGACTTATTCATTCTTTGAAGCCAGAAGTGTCTCAGGAGATTCTTCCCACTGGTCCCTAGGCTTTTCCTAATACCCGAGAGGAGCTGTCGGGGTTTGACACCATTGTGTTTATCTCAGATTTGGGTGTCCATCAGGCCCAAGCCTCTCCACAGGATGTCCTGAAGACACTGGACCTCACTCCCCAGGCAAAACGCCCAACTGCTCCTGTGAAGCTATGACAAAGATTTCACCACAAACCTCCAAGCCCTCTGCCAGACTGTATTAGCTGACATTTAAAAATAGCTTCTTCCCTATGCTGCTGACATGATTAGACTATGAAATGAAAAATTTACCAATTCTAAGCTCCTAAACTGTGCTTCACTCAGCCTCAGACAGTAATTTTAATCCATAGACTGAAAGTCCTATGCAAACGCCAGCTTCTTTCTGTACAATATGACTTGGCTGGGAAGGTGTCTGGGACTGTTGTTTAAAGCCTCTAGGTGTCTGGGTGTTAGGGGCTGGATTTCCTCTTTGGTTGGGTACCAGACAGCAGCTGTGTCTTCTTTTCTGTTTTGTCCATTTTAGGTATTTAGGAAGGTAGTGAGAAATTGAGCATTCTGAGGACAGTTCCATTTGGAGAGCTGTTGTACAAGTGACACCTGCATTTCTTTCTATCCCTTGGAATGTCTGATAAGTGTGACCCAGGCTTCTCTTCAAATGAAATGAATGAATAAATTTAATGAAATTAAGTTAACCCATAAAGCTGGAAGATTTTCCAACTTATGCACATATTAGGTAATTGAATTTTTAAAAAATCGATCTTTATGAAAAGTTTTGAATTATTGTACAAAGAGGCTAGGGAGAGACACACACAATCTGTTTAACTTTACCAATATGTCGGAGGACACACTATGGTCTGATATCTATTTCTTGCTTGTTCATATGCAGCTTCATGCTTGTCTGCAAGGTCAAGGTGTGTAAGGCTCAACCAACCATACATAAACAGAAGACCACCCCTTTTTGGTGCAAAGGTAGAACAGGCTAACTCTGCCTCTCCCAGATTGCCTCTTTGGCTTGAACCAGCCCCAGCCCCTCCTTCCCACCTCCAGCTGGCAAGCCAGGGTCAAGCTTTTCTTCTTCAGCTGTCATTTCTGTTACCTGTAGTCATGTAGAGAAGTTACCAGAGAAAGAGCAAAATGGTTTCTCTGAAGGCTACAAGCCTTCCAACAATAACTGCTATCACTTCTGGTTTTAATCTAGCTGGTGGCCTTATATCTGGGTATGACTTAACTTGTCTGAAATGGTCAGTCCCAATTTAATGAGAAACATGGGGTATTGTAAATCTGGGAGGTAAAAAAACCAAGCAAAGGAAAATGCAACCTAAATATCAGGGGAAAATATCCTGATCATGAGCCTGGAATGAGGATGGGGATATGTGGTTGGTGCGGTCAGTGCCTGAAAGTAGACTGGGGGATGGTAGGTGGAGAAGAGCCCACTGTAGCCCTCTTCCTTCTTGAATTCCCACTGGGCTTTGCCTCAGTGACTGTGCTCACCTGCTTCTCAACTCTCGCGTGGAATGCATGGAAAAAGTGGGTGCAATGCAATTCACTTAGATGTCTATGACTCTGACCTTGTTTGCTGGGGAGCTAGGCATCTTCAGAGGACCTGCATAAAGTTTTTGCCTCCCTTTTCTCCCTCCCTCCCTCCCTCCCTCCCTCCCTCCTTCCCTCCCTCCCTCCCTCCCTCCCTCCCTCTCTCCCTTCCTTCCTTCTTTCACAGGGTCTCCCTATACAGGCCAGGCTGGCATAAACTTTTCAATCCTCCTGCTTCTGCCTGCAGAGTACTGAGATTACAGGTGTGTATTACTATGCCTGGCTCTGCTAAAAGTTTTGTGTTAGATGGAGCTGCTTCTCCCCCTTCTAGTGGGGATAGAAAGGGGGCACAGCCTGAGTGAGTCACTCTAAATGAGTTGCTTGTCTCCATGCACTATCTGCATTTTCTGCCTCCTTTGCTCCCTGACTGTATATCAGCTGGCTTCCCTTTGGTCAATCAGTGCATACAAAAGGAGATGAGAGATCAAGATGAAAATAAGTTGGGGAATTTGTTCCTTCTATGCCCTCCCTGCCTCTCTGCCCCTGGCAGCAGCTACATTGCTAGGCTAGGAGCCTATGAACATTTTCTGGAAAGGGCCACAGAGTAATGGCTACAAGCTTTCCAGGCAGAGAGGAAAACTTCTTTAGGAAGTGGTTATGTAATTATTTAAAACATAACAAGAATATGACAATTGTGGGATTGTTTAGGAGGACCAAGGGGAAAGGAGAGAAGGGAGGAGAATGAGGGAGGGTGAATAATATAAAAATATATTGCAGGCTAGGACTATGGCCTAGTGGCAGAGTGCTTGCCTCTTATACATGAAGCCCTGGGTTCAATTCCTCAGCACCACATATATAGAAAAAGTCAGAAGTGGAGCTGTGGCTCAAGTGGCAGAGTGCTAGCCTTGAGCAAAAAGAAGCCAGGGACAGTGCTCAGGCCCTGAGTTCAAGCTCCAGGACTGGCCAAAAAAAATTGCATCTATGTATGAAGATGGCATAAGGAAACACATTGAAAGCTGTTGAATGCTAGAGTATAGGGGGCATGAAAGAGAGACAATAGAAGGGGTTATGATGATTAAAGTACAATATAAGCAGGTGTGAAATAGCAGGGTGGAACTGATTTGTACAAATACTACACACTAAAAAATGAGTGGCAGAATTGTAAGACAGCACAGTGAGACCAAAGGAGGATATTCTTAAGGGAAGAACACAAAAGCACAATTCTTATGTGCTTCTGATCATATAAAATATTACTTATCAAAATGAACTTCCCTCCTCCCCCCAAAAAAGACAGGCACTACCTGACTCACATGACTGTAACTCGGGAAAAAAGGAAATGTGGCATAGGTTCTGATGAAGGGCAGGTACCAGGCAAGGGGGCAGGGCCAGTGGAGAGAGTTCAAGAAGGTGAGCATAGACAAAGTCCTTTATGTACATGCATGGAAATGAAACCCACTGAAGCTGTTTTCACAAGGAGGGAAGGAGGAATGAGATAGAGGATAAAGGGTGCACATGTATGTAAATGGCAATGAAATTCCTTTGTACAACTAATAGATGCTAATAAAAATAAAACAGAATTACACTAATATCCTTTCTCACCCCATAAAACCCCAAGCCACTTAAAAATATAAAAGCCATGCATCACTTGGAGGTCACACACAAAGGGTGGGCAGAGTTTGCTTGACCACTGCTGCCCCATGGGGCACACAGTCTCTTCCCCGCGGCTATGGCTCTTTGGAGGCCCAGTGCCCCACTTTCCCCTTGCTATGTAGGTCTAGGGGTGACACCTGTCCCTATGGCCAGTCCCTGTGTATCACCACCTCTGTGGAGGCCCTCGACTCTGCCCACCCTCTTTAACTTAACCCTTTGAGAGGGTTTTCCATTTCAGAACAGGATGGTGATGAGCACTGAGAAGGTTCAGGAAGGGGCAGTAGCATTCATGATGCCATGTGAGACTCAATGTTTTGTCTGGCATATATTTAGCACATATCTGCAGGCATTGTAGTTAAAGACGAGCTAAGCAGGGAGCATATGTTTTGTAAAATAGTAGGGAGAAAAAGTCTTCTCTTTTTCTAGAGGAAGAATACCTTTTGTACTACTGTTCTTGCATCTACCTTTCTCCAAGAACCTTTAGGTGCACAGCCCAGATACACATCTGGTGAGCTTTTCTTCCCTTTCCTCTGAAAGGGTAAGAGGAGTGTCAGCTTCCTGGACAAAGTGTGTCTCACTAGCATGGCGCTCTGAGAATGGTTTCAAAGTTACCTCCATGTCTCAGCACTTCAACAAGAGCTGGTGGATTTTCTCCCCTGTTCCAGGTACAATGCTATTTACTGGGGCTTCAAAGCATAAATGGTACCTGCAGAGGGTGAAATCTAGTAGAAAGAAGGCTTATAAACATGAGTGATGCCACCGGTGGGTACTTGCACCTCTGCTTCACAAAAAAATGAGGAAGTGCTGCTCCCCCAGGCTCAGGAGGCATGTGCACACGACTTAACAAGGACGCTGCAAGGGTTAGGAGTGAAAATGGCCCCAATGTGGAATCTGCTGTGGCGATTCAGCAATCCCTGGGGTATGGTCATAGCTTCCGCTTGTTTTAATGATCTAGGTGCCACTATTCCTGCCCTCTGAGATACTCCTATCACCAAAGGTGACACCTGGGCTCTACCTAAGCCCCAATACTCAAGTTTCTTATTTGGCAGGTCTTATATGGGACCTTCAAATAAGCATTTCTCCTAACTTTCTGGGTGAGGCTGATGGCACTGGTTCTGAGAACCAGTGGTTTAGTCCAGTGACTAAGGACGGTGCTCAGAGCTGGGGTGAGAGAAGAATGTCCCTGGGGAAGTGTCATTGGGCATCAGTTGGGGAGTTTGGATGTGAAATTAGAAAAGGCAGACCTTGGATGGTAAAAGCAGTTTTCTCGGTGAGAGAAAATGGACATGTTATAAGGATGAACGTGATTTAGGAATCTTCCGGGAATCTGCATTTTGAAAGATCTGAGAACTCTGTACATTCAGTATCCAGCAGTGATTGCAACATAGTAGCTGTAGGACCGAACTCATTTTGCTGATTCTAATTCCAAATGGTATTGGGAATACTCTTAGAGGTTTAAGTGTGCTGTCTACATCCTTATTTGTTTTATAAAATTCACTTCTAAACCATCAGTGAATAAAGTAATAACATACTCTCCAAGAGAAATTCAGTTCTTCAAATGTTTATGTGCTCTCAACACCCAAAGTTACAGATAAGGAGTTTTAGCTACCATCAGAGATGTGTTAGTCACCAGGTACAGATTCCTGAAGGCGACAGAATAGAAAGTCTCAGTCCACTTGGCTCTTCCCAGTCTGCAAGTGTCTGCATGTCACTGCCTGTTACTCATCACACAAGCAGTGGGCGCTCATGGCTGCTCATCCTGTAAGCTATCCTTCAGCCACTTCTCCCCAGAGTTCAATCCACGGCCCCAGGGAGGCATAACTCAGACAAGAATCCCACTGCTCAAAACATGGCATTCCAAATGAACTTGCACTACAGTTCATGTGACCAGAACTAGGCCATCTGAGCAAAGACAACTATCAGCCAAGTTTTACTCCACTCCAAAAGAAATGACACTTAACTAGCAAATGACTCGAGGAATGATAATAATAATTTTTGGTGCCATTGAAAAAAGGATGTGTCTGTGTTTGTGGGGCTGGCTCCCACAATGAGTCTGTTATTTCAGGTTTTGGACTGGGTCCGGTTCTGTTTGTAGCATGGGAGTGAGGCTGTGGTTCTGAGCTGGGCTTTTGAGTTCCAAACTTCAGCCGAGCAGAGGCTTTGCTCTTTTTTTTTTTTCCTTCCCTCTATGAAACAGATGAGTGGGGACAGATTATGCTGAGTCTTTTCAGTTGGAAGTTTCTGTGGTTGACAACTGGCAGAGTACAGATAGGTAAGGACAAGGCGGAAAAGCAGGTACTGACCCACTCCACGTATTTAAAGCCATTTGCACTCCAGAGGAGAAGAAAAGAGGCCTTCAGGGAACATTAACTGTCACCCACAGCTTAAAGTTCCCAATACACTGGCACATTTTAAAGTCTTGAGCTGGATGGGAAAGAAAAATGGTGGAGAACAAAGGAGATCACTCACAGCCAGGAAGAGAGTCCTAGAAGGATTTAGAAAAAACAAAGACGTACCTTAATTGGAGAGTACCACTTCCGGGGAGAAGAGGGCCTCCGCATATTGTTGTTGAGATTTCGAGGCTCAGGGAATTCATACTCTTGCTCGGGCATCTTGACTCTTGCATTCTTTGCTTTTTCCAGCTTAGCGCCTTCTTCTGTGGAACCTTTCTCTCCCCAGCGGACCTAAAAGAAAGAAAATACAATAAAATAAAGGGACAAAATATAATAGGCTTCCCTTCAGAGAAGGAATGACAAGCGTGTGCATTATTTTAATGTGTGATGCACAAGTTATCCAATCCTCAGCTGTGTGGGTTTTAGAGGGTGAGTAGGAGAGAGAGAGACAGAGAGAGAGAGACAGAGAGAGAGACAGAGAGACAGAGAGACAGAGACAGAGAGAGACAGAGAGAGACAGAGAGAGGGCAATTTTCAGGGGAGGAACTGTCCAGACAATGGATAAGACATGTAAAGTCTGGGAAAGAACTTTGGGTTTTACTCAAGTAAGAAAGGAAACCATGAAGGAGTCTAAGCAGATGAGTGACCTGCTGTGACTCCCACAGACATGGAGGTACTTAGTAAAGGCTATACCTCTCACTTTTCCATCCCTTTGTTTCACAATCCACATCCCCAGCAGATCTCAAACACCAGATCTCATGCCAGCATTTGCTATGGGTCTCCATCACCGAGCAGGCAGCATAGAGCTAAATGTGCACTAGGCCATTCTCTTACCTCCATCCTTTTGATGCCTCCAACACCTCGCCCACCATAGTAAGAGGCATCTACAGTAGGCCATTTTTTCTTAGGCAGACCATCATCATCTTCTTCCTGTAAAGAGATTTGGCACCTGAAGACAAAGCAGCTTTCTGTGTGTATGTGTCCACTGTGGTGAAGTTTGTGAGTCAGATTACCCAGGTTATATCTCAGTGTGAATGTTCAGTTGACACTGGGCGAGGCAGTTACCCATTCGATGGTATTTTCCTTATTAAAAAGTAGGTATAAAAGCAGTTCTACCAGGTAAGGTGGTGTGTCACAGTCTTCGGATCTGCCCTCCTCTGTATTTTCACTTCTTTTTCAGGATGCTGAAGTTGAAGTGTGTCATCCAGAGTTCCTGATGTAGGGGTGTAATCTCCAGTGCCACAGTGTTGGGAGGTGAGGTCTAACAAGAGATGACTAGATCCTCTCAAATAGACTCATGTTATTGTTTTGTTGGGAGTGAGTTTAGTTGTCTCAAGATTGGCCTTGTTTTAAGGGCCAGCTGGTCCTCCCTTCGCTCTACAGATTTTTTTTTTGTCAGTTCTGGGGCTTGAACTCAGGGCCTAGGCACTGTCCATGAGCTTCCTTTTTGCTCAAGGCTAGCACTCTACCACTTGAGCCACAGTGCCATTTCTGGCCTTTTCTGTTTATTTGGTACTGAGGAATGGAGCCCAGGGCTTCATGCATGCTAGGCAAGCACTACCACTAAGCCACATTCCCAGCCCCACTGCTGTCATTTTTATATAATCCCTTTTCTTTCTACTTTGACATGGTATGACTCAACAAAAGGTGACCCTTAGATATGTGCCCCTTGACCTTAGAATTCCCAGAAATACAGCCACCCAGAACTGTAAGAAACAGGTTTCTTTTCTTTATAAATTACCCACTCTCAGCCACTGTATTATAGCAACAGAAAATAGAGGAAGACATGGCAGGACATCATGTAACCTCATCTACATACAGATGACTTGTGAATTCATAACTTTAATCCTGATACCTCTAAACTCTAACCAATGATGGTTATGAAGAGGGACATCAGATCCATAGCAATGGAGTGACTTAAAGGTCAAGTTCTGGCTTGGTTTGATGATGCCTTCTCCAGGAAACACCCTCTCCCATCACCACTGGCATTCATTACTATATGAATTTAAAGAAAGATTTACTATTGGTTCTCTCTATTTTGCAAACTGTCAGAGAGCTTAGATATAATATTAGATGCATAAAGCCTGTCTCCACCTTTTTCTAGGTTTCTTTTTATACCCCAGCTACTCCCCCAACCATGGCTTCACCCTCAAATGGGCATGGCCTTCAAGAAAGAGGATGGGCCAGCTCCAGTAGTGCTTGTCTCAACAGGAAATGCCTAGACCTAAAACTGGTGCACATGCTCAGTCCTGATTCATTGAGGCTATCCTTTAGTCTCTTGACCCTAGTTTGCCCAGCAAATAACAACAAAAAAATAAACATACAGGCCATAGGGTTTGACCAAAGGGCAAGTCAGAGTTTCCCCTCCAGTATGTCTGTGTTTACACATTGTAGGACCTGGGAGAGTTTTGCAAATCCACAGGAAGAGAAAAGAAGTGTTGACATATATTTTTCATTTGGTCAAAAATTGGTGGAATAAACACACAGACCCCAGAGAATCCACTACAACAGCAGTACTTAAAGGTGAATTTCTGCATCTCCAAGATTCTTGAGAAATTCCACTCCTTACCCTCCACAGATGTAGCACAAGGGGTAAGGCCACCAAGTATAAAAAACCTCAGCTATCCTGTTTTTAATACAAAGGTTTTGGTGTCCTCTACGGTTACTGGGAGACAGATCTGGCTAGGGCAAATGTCTTTGTATAAGCCAAGTAGCAGGACTGGGACTTTTGGGCAATTGCTAGGAGATACATAGAAAAGAGTGGACAGGAGCTGTTGGCTTAGAGGGCATTCTGAACAGAGAGTGGCAAAGCTTCCCAGCTGTGGGAATGGAAGCGGGATGGGAAGGAAGGGGCCATGTTGACAGCAGCATTGTGGTCTCTCCTAGCCCCTGAGACTTCAGTGGAAGTCCCCCATGAAGATAACCTCATGCCAATAGAGCCTTGGGGGAGTATAGAAAGGGGCCTGCCAGCTGGGATCTAACAAAAAAGGAGGGAGAGATAAAAACAGAAGAAGCAAGAAGTCAGCAGTGCCCGAGAGAAACCGCAGAGATCATAGAGGGCTGCTCGTTTCCCATCAGGGGAAGGTTAACTCCTTAAGGATGTGGTAGCCTTCGACATTCCATAGTCTGACACAAGTGGCAGCACATTCCTCAGATGAAGAGGCCCAGTCTGACCTGCTTGTCCTCAAGCAGACCTGCGTATACCCTCTCAGGAAGAAACAGCTGTGGAATAGGACTTGGAATATCACTTGGTTGACCCAGAAATGGATCAGTCTGTACTGTTCACAGACTTTGAACTTTTCTATCTTTCCCAATTTTGCCAGACTTTTTTTATAGCTCCATGCCTCAACCTTCAGGGGTCCATACCCAAGAAACCCCTTCCCCATCAGAGATTGAAATGTAACCTTTTCTGGAAAGAACGTTTTTGTTGTGCAAGTCCGGGGACTTGAATTTTGAACCTAGGCACTGAATCTGACCTTTTGTGCTCATAGATAGTGCTCTACCACTTGAGATATAACTCTACTTCCTGCTTTCTTAGTTAATTGGAGATGAGTCTGACCGACTTCCCTGCCTAGCCTGACTTTGAACCATGATCTTCAGATTTCAGTCTTCTGAGTAGCTAGGATTATAGGTGTAAACTACTGGTGTCCAATTCAATGTTGAAGACGGGTCTAGGTTCCAGGAAGGGGCCATTTTGTTTTTAATCAGCAAATAAAATGCACTACTAATCTTTCCAGACTGGGTCTGGCCAAAGTGGCTTGAGTCAGAAAGAGCACAGTAGCCATTGATGTGAGCTACACATCTGAGATGCGCCTGAGAAGACGTTCCTTTTCCCTAGCATGTTTACTTTATGTGTATTCTCTGTCTGAGACATGTAACTGCTTAAGGCTCAGCTATCACCAAATTTCCATTCAGTCATGTGGTTTCCTGTCAGGCATTTTCTTTCAAGTGTGTATAAAGTTGGGATCTTGTATGAGTGGCAGGGGCCTGGGTTCTTGGTGGTAGTTTGTATTTTGATAGTTCATTAAACTATAGTTAAGTTAGTAAACCAAACTGTTCATTCCAGGGAAACTTATTCTGTGCATGCTCATGGCTGTGGCTTGTTAGGAAGCAAATGATTCTTCTTTTTGGCCATAGCTGGTTGGGCCAGGACTGGGCTCTGACTCAAGTACAGCCAGTCCATTGGCTGGATGTAAACTGTGATTTATGATCTGTCATATAGAGTGCAAGATCAGTAGGGGTAAGGATATTCCTGTTGGGAACTAAGAGATCGAAACTGAGAGGTTGAAATGTACTGGGGTAGAAGGTGAAATAAAGGCCTAGTGATGTATTAGCAGGTAGAATCAGAATGGAAGAGTTCTGCACAGTCCAGAGAAATGAGGGCATGAGGAATTCATGGAAAAAGAATTCATGGAATGAATCAGAGATGTTAAGAGTTAGAGCAAGGAGGCTTGAGCCTGGAGCTGCTCAGTTATTGATAATTCTTCAACTACAGTCTATCTGGGTCCATTTATCCTGAACTAGTTTGAATATTTCAAATAGTGTCAACTACAATTAAAAGCGAAATGAACTCAAACCTTCTTTATGCCATATACATTGTAGTAGTTATTTATATTATATACTATACTTAATATATAATAGTTAAGGGCTGGGGATATGGCCTAGTGGCAAGAGTGCTTGCCTCGTATACATGAGGCCCTGGGTTCAATTCCCCAGCACCACATATACAGAAAATGGCCAGAAGAGTGGCGCTGTGGCTCAAGTGGCAGAGTGCTAGCCTTGAGCAAAAAGAAGCCAGGGACAGTGCTCAGGCCCTGAGTCTAAGCCCCAGGACTGGCCAATATATATATATATATATATATATATATATATATATATATATATATATATAATAGTTAAGTATTAATTGACAAAATTCCCATCAGTTCAGTAACCATCACATCCTAAGGAAGACATATCTACTATATAAATAACTTAGAGAATGAAGACAACTTTATTCATCTCTATCATGAACTTTCTTAATGTAGTAACTTTTAATTGAATGTTTTGCAGCCTGAAGAGCCTGATAGAAACTCCAAATGCAGTGGGCAAATCCATGGAAGGTGATAACATTTGAATGAAGCCATCAGATGGAGTCCAACGTTACTGCATTCTCTCGCATATCACCAGTTACTTGGAATAGAGACTTAGTGAAGAATCCTCACTCAGATGCAAATCACCAAAGAATCTTAACCCCAAAAGCATCCTCTTAGTTACCACCAAGCTTCCTTGCTTTTGTTGAGCTCTCCAAATCCCAGGCACTTGGCTTCATGGGACCTCAGAAAGTCATGCCTTTTTTTTCTGAATAATTACTTATTTATTGTTAAAGTGATGTACAGAGGGGTTACAGTTTCATATGTAAGGCATGGGTACATTTCTTGTACAGTTTGTTACCTCCTCCCTCATTTCCCCCTCCTCTCCCCCTTTCCCTCTCCCCCCATGAGTTGTTCAGTTGGTTTGCACCATATGGTTTTGTAAGTATTGCTTTTGGAGTCGTTTGTCTTTTTATCCTTTGTCTCTCGATTTTGATATTCCCTTTCCCTTCCCTAGTTCTAATATGCGTATATACAGTATCCAGGGTACTCAGATGAGATACAGTGATAGCGTGGGGACAACCACAGGAAGGGGATACAAGAGGATCATCAACAAAAAAAAGCTATGGTTTCACATGGAATGTTGAAAATAATTACAACAGTGATATAATACTTGTTTCCATAACATGGAGTTCATTTCACTTAGCATCATCTTATGTGTTCATAAGGGCATAGATGATGGGCTCTTGTGATCATCTGCTGTGGCTAGCTTAACACTGTACTAATAATTAGTACAAGTCATGCCTTTTTACAGTGTGTATTTTGGTATTGTCAATCAAAAATGATTCTATTTGAAAGAGGCCCATTATGAAGAGTGCTACAGAATTTTTAAACTTTAGTTATTTATGTAGTAGACACGTTGTCCTTAGGATTGATGGTTATAGAACTGATAAATGCTTAGGTAATTAGTACTTAACTTACTCTTAAACATGTCAGAGAGAAAATTTAGCTTCATATAGTTATTGTTAGAAACTATGTGCAGATCTTTATATTTTTTCTTTCCCCCCTCCCTCCCTCTTTCCCTCCCTCCCTTCCTCCCTCCCTCCCTCGGTCTCTCTTTCTTTTTTTGTGAAGATAGTCTCTCACTGTATATCCCAGGCTGGTATTGAACTTTGAATCTGCCTGTCTCAGCCTCACAAGTGCTGACTTTATAAGCTGACACCACCACTCTCTGCTTGTGTTAAGTGCTTTGAAGATTGTCTAAGGCTAAGTAGATATGGATCTAGACCTTCAAATAGCCAGCAGTCTAATATTTTTTTTTCTTTTCCTTGATCATAGGGCTTGAACTCAGGGCCTGGGTACCGTCCTTGAGCTTTTTCACTCAAGGCTAGTGCTCTACTACATTGAGTCACAGCACCACTTCCACTTTTTGGTAGTTATTTGGAGATAAGAGTCTCATGGCCTTTCCTGCCTAGACTGGTTTCAAATCATGACCCTCAGATCTCAGCCTCCTGAGTAGCTAAGGATTACAGGCTTGAGCCATTGGCGCTTGGCTAATGCCTTTTTCTAGAAGGAAGAATTAACACATACAGAGAAGGAGAAAGAAAAGCTCGATGGAAGGGATAGCAGTACGTTCAGTGAAGATAGTTTCACATAAACTAGATTTGAACCCTGTTGGGATCTGAACATGGGAGCTGGAATTGAGGTTGTCTAGGCTCAGATGGAAATTTTCAGGGCATTATATAAAATACTTTTGCTTGGGATTAATTATAATATTTGTTTCTGTGAGATTTCTTTCTTTTTTCCCTGCCAAAATCTATTAAGAAGGGATTAGGGCCAAGGAACCATTGGGGCCAACACACATGCTAAAGTAATCAACCTGTCCCTGGCCAGCCTCCTACAAGCCTGCAGGTCTCACATCTCTGAAGGTTGTCATTTTGTTCTAGATACCATGTTCACCTTCAGGACAAAGTGGTAGATGAAACTAGAAAAACTCAATTACTCCCCCCCACCCTACTTTGCTTTAAGCTATTCTTTGTTTGGTTCCAAGGTTGTGTGGATGGGTAGAATGCTGAGTCCTACAAATATGTGTTGGGCTTGTAGAGAATGGGGAGCTCTGATGGATGCTGGAACTGGGGTACATTAGACCCCCCAATCTCCTGTCTGAATCCTCCAACACACTTTGGCCATTGGGGCTGCCACATCACCTTCTAAAGGCAAATGCAGAGCTAGCAGCAGAAGAAAGAGCAACAACTCTAACTAAACCTAGGGGAGGGAGGGAACTCTCCCCACAGGGTCAACACAGCAGCCCCATCGAGACAGCTTCTAGCTCTGTTTTCTTTGGGAGTCTAAGAGACAGCTGCGCACAACAGAGGTCAAGCCAAACAGGAACCATAGAGCTAGTGTGCTGCCTGCTCTTGAAGGATTAAGGAAGGGCTTTGTGAATGTTGAGTTTTTCCCCTCTTAGTTTCTCCCTCCTCTTTGTACAGCAGTGTAATTTCCTCCCTTGACTTCTGGGCAGAAAGCTAGCATTCCACCAAGATGTGCTTTAATTGGTTGCAGCTATTAAATCCGCAGGCTTACATGCATATGGTCCAGCACATAAGAGACACATGGAATTTTAAATGTAATTGTCTTCCTCTCTGTATGCAGGAAATTGGACATTGAGGAAAAGGCATTGAGAGAGAGAAAGATGAGCAGGTTTGCATACAATGCTAGACTTCAGGGGCTGTATCTTTTGGTCCTACTAAGTGTCTGGCTCTGTCTTCGGGATTCTAAATGGGTGAGCACTGTTCCTGGGAACTGCAGCTAACCCAGATGAGGGAAACTCCTTACTATGCATTCCTGCAATGAGATGATCTTCATGATTGGACCATGATACCTCCATTATTTTCCATGCCAGGCCACTTGTGAATCAGAACTGCTTACTGGTCCTTTTGGTAGTAGAATATACAATTTCTTTTTTCCTTTAGATGATGAGGGTTTGAGAGTGAGGCCAGGATATTAGCATATCCTCCTCCAGCATATTTTCATTACTGCCTGGCAAATCTTTAGGTAATGCTGTTTTAAATTAAAGAAAATTGGAACACTTTAGCATCAGGCTGTTCCTAGAACCAATGATTATTTGGAGAATGTGGCAAATTTGCACTGATTTGCACACATAAAGCATAAATTTGCAGTGAGAAGACTTTTTCTCTAAAGTATTTTAGAGGAAAAATTGGGTCCTCGCAACTCCAAAGAACTGTACTTAGGACATTGGTGTTTGCATTTTAAATCTTTTCTTTGTAGGAGGGCATCATCATTCTGTCTTTAGTTCAGTTCTCATTAATCCTTTGTGAGTATATAGATAAAGGTTTCCCTTCCTGCTGCTCCACACAGAGTGGGGTCCAGGCCCTGCTTGGCAGGGGGTGAGTGTCCAGCTAGCTTCCCATCACACCCTGCTATCTTGCCCACTTGGCCACTTACCTCACTCTCCTCTACAGGGGGTGGAGGGACTTCCTTGATAATCTATAAAGAAAAAGAAAAAGACAAATAAGTGGAAATCTTCAGCCATCTGGTTTCTAAAAGCCTTCTCTTTGTTGCTTTGGTCTTCGGTCGTGTGGCCATAATTACCATGGGAATGGCCCAAGCAAAGCAGACAATCTGTGTCATGAACTCTCTGGTCAGTGTAGCTCAGTTAATTTGAGTAGGACCTAGACTGATAGTTATATTTTCTTAAAGTGTTTCTTGTTGTTATTATGAAGGTGATGTACAGAAGGGTTACAGTTATGTAAGTCAGGTAAAGAGAACATTTCTTTTTGGACAACGTCCCCCTTTCTCTCACTCTCTCCCAGTTTTTCCCTCCCATCCCACCCACAGGTTTTAGAGTTCATTTTCAACATCTAGTATCTAGTGAGTACCACTGCTGCATTTCTTCACCCTTAGTAGTACCATTGGACAGTTATATTTCCAATGTGGAAGTTTTGTACAAATGTTCCCAAATTGACATTTTTATTTCTTACTTACTTTAGGTAGTTATCTTGCAAATATATTCATCCATTTACTTGTCTAGTTGGTTATACATTAAATCACTCATCCATCTATCCAACCATCTATACATCCAACAAAGGATGGTTACACAGTGGAAGTTAAGACTGGACTGCAAAAATGAGCTGAGTATGGGCTATGCCTAGGTGACCAGAAATCCTGTCACTGACCCCAGTGGTTCTCACGGAGAGAGTGTATGATGCTCAGGCTGAGCAATCCCTCACCCAAGGCAGTGAAGGAAGACTGGCCAGGATTCTCTCTCAGATCACTAGCATTTAGAGCATAAAGATTTCACAACAATTTTATAAGAAAGTACTCTGCAGTGGTCCCATCATAAAGGTCAAGAGATGCATGGATCTTCAGAACAGGCTCGTAACTGAGAGCCTCTTCCCCATGAGAGGATAGTTCAGGGGAGAGAAATAGACAATGAAGATGGCTGGGTGGCATGCTTATCCCCAACCTGTCCACCCCGTTAATAAAAGGAATGCTCTTAAAGTTAGCTGGAGTTATGTCCTCTTACATGCAGTTTGGTCTATTGTCTACTGTGACCCAATATATCTCTTGGGGGCTCCTGACCCTCACTATGAATTTATTGTCAGAATTCTGGCTCCTCTAAAGTAGCACTTTTCTTTAGATGACTCCTGAGCTCATCACAGATATCTCAATGTCTCAGCATTGGGGCTGTCTACTTTGTCGATGAGTGCTCAGGGACTGCCCATAAACCCATTAATCTTCAATTCTAAGAACTCATCTCTGGCTATAGACAGGGTACTCAAGTGGCATCAAGCTCTTCCTCACATGTCCACATTAAGTTCCTGTCTCCTCTGGATTTGATCATTCGGAGACCTTAGTAGGGTTCTAGTCTTCAATTCTATACCCATTATCCATAATGCTATGTCTGTACAATGGGGCAGGCTAGAAACTTCAGCCAGTGGAGTGAAATTCCAAGTGTCTGAAAGTCCAGTTTTCAATTAATTGAAGAGGCAGAGATAAAGGCCTCCTGAGGTTCTGAACTATCATTTCATCTTCCTCCACTTCCTGGTCACTATGGGAGCCATGCTTTTGCTCACCCACTCAACCTTGGCTTAGAATTCCTTAAGGAAACCTCTGGAGAGAATTATCACTGTCCAGTGTTGATTTCCCATCATCCCAGGGGCAGTAGATTATTTTAAAACAGGAAATGCTTGAAAACTGGAGGAAGGGGTGAGGAGGGGGGCAGTGATTTGAAAGAAAGTCAGGGGAGTGAGAAGAAGACCCAAATGTTTGAAACACAGCAGTTGACAGAATTGGGGGGCATGGTAAATCTTGGCCTATGAAGAGGTTCTGGGAAGAGCAGCAGTCTTATCTTGGCAGTGCTATTAGCAGCTCCTTTCCTGTATACAAGCCCAGCTCAGCTATCAAATGTAAGCCCCAGACCTTCCTTCTCCTGACTATGCAGACTTAAGACATGCTTTCACTTTCCTGAGCTCCACTGTCCAGTAGAACACAAACCATGCAGGAATTAAGTCATGGTGAGCAATTGTGTGTTACATGCCTGGTAGAGGAGAGGCATTCCATAGATAATATGTATGATTAGTACTCTCCTTTGCCTTTCTTGTCTGCCTCTTGCCTTTGTTATATCTTTAATGCCTCCACCTTCTCATACACCATGACTATGTCAGGTGCATTCCAGATGGAGATGCAGAGAAGCCAGTGATTCGTAAAACTGTTGCTGTCCACATAGTGCCCAGGGACACAAAACAGCTCACTACTCAGACCAACTCATTTGTGGGATTGCTGCTTGGTTTAATTCATTAGGCATTTATTGAATGTCTGCTTTAGATCTACAGTGTGCCAGACCCTGAGGGCAACTCAAAAGATAACTCACATGACTTGCACTAACTAAATGAAAATTAGTTGGTAATCTAGATTCTACACCAACACACTGTCAGTGGGGGTACTTCAGCTTCTGTAAATAATGCCATCATGTCTGGGTAAACAGGAAGTAGACCTGGGTGGTCTGTCAGGAATGGTGGTAGAGGTCTTCCCACTGGTCAGAGCCAAACACTACCAGCCTGCTCTAAGAAAGAAGCAGGTGCCCCACAGTGGGGTAATCTTTAAGGGTGTGATCCAGAGAGGCAAAATGTGAAGTCCTGAGATGGTTCTTCTTTCTCTCTCTCTCTCCCTCCCTCCCTCCCTCCCTCCCTCCCTCCCTCCCTCCCTCCCTCCCTCCCTCTCTCCCTCCTTCTCTCCCTCCTTCTCTCCCTCCCACCCTCCCTCCCTTCCTCCCACCCTCTCTCCCTCTATCTCTCTCTTTCTGGCAATAAAAAGAGGCTAAATGAAAAAAGCCAATTTTTTATTGTAAGTCATTGCAGAAAGAACAACAGGATAGCGAGTCACAACCTTGCTCCTCTGGTGTGCTGACACATCACCCTAACGATGTCATTCCTTCCCACTGGCCCTGCTGCCAAGCAACAGGCCTGCACGACACTCCTGTCCTGTCCACTCCTGTCCAGCTCTGCTGGGCTCACATTTTTAACATCCTCAAACATCCAAGTATTATTTAATATACTATTTTACTTAAGAATTTAAGATATTTAATAGTAGATTTTTTTTTTTTTTTTTTGGCCAGTCCTGGGCCTTGGACTCAGGGCCTGAGCACTGTCCCTGGCTTCTTCCCGCTCAAGGCCAGCACTCTGCCACCTGAGCCACAGCGCCCCTTCTGGCCATTTTCCATATATGTGGTGCTGAGGAATCGAACCGTGAGCTTCATGTATAGGAGGCAAGCACTCTTGCCACTAGGCCATATTCCCAGCCCAATAGTGGAATTTTGATAAAACACATTATTCCTTTCAGTGCTTGTGTAGTTTTTGTTTTTGCTTTGTGTTGGTAGTAGGGTTTGAACTCAGGGCCTAGGTTCTGTCCCTTAGCTTTTTCACTCAAGGATAGCATTCCACCACGTGAGCCACAGCTCCACCTCTGCTTTTTGGTGGTTAATTGGAGCTAAGAGTCTCTTGGGCTTCTTTGCCTGGGCTGGCTTCCAACCTTGATCCTTAGATTTCAGATTCCTGAGTAGCTAGAATTACACTTTTCAATGCTCTGTCCTGAGTAAGTAATCCTACGGTTTTTATGGGTTCCAACTCCAAAATGCAGTGACATCCTTAGACATGCATTTTCTGTTGCAGGAGAAGTGGCAACACACAGGGGATCTGCGATGCATCCGCTCTCCAATGACCATCAGTAAGTTTGGAGGGGTAAAGGCAATACTACTGACAGAGCCTGACTTCCCCAGCCAGTTTCTACTCTCTTGAGTTTTTCATGCGTTTAGTGGAACTCCAAGGACTCTGAGCAATAAATTGGGTTTAAAATAATTATGGAGTGTGATTTCATAGCCTTTCAGATCAAGACTAATATCTCTCTCCCACACAACTCTCTTCCAATGACTACTCTTCACCAGCACTGAAGAGCAGCAGCTGAACGGGGGAGAGATAACCCAAGAAGTCCTCTAGAATTCAGTCCTCTGAGACCCGAGGCCTGCAGGACCAACCTCCAGAGGATTCTGACTTCCTCTTGCGAGCTACAAACATATACTCTTTATTTTTATTTTGCAGGGTCTCATTTGTATATCCTAGACTGTCCTTGAACTTTGGGTCTTCCTGCCTCGGCCTCTTGAGTACTGGAATTACAGGGATGTTCCACTATGCCAGGCCAGGTAGTTTAAATTTGAACTCTAAAATGCTTAATGGTATGGTTATGACTTGGAGGAACACATACATAAAACCCAGCTAATCACTCTGGGACCTAATTTTAGGCAAAAGACTCAATTCTGAGACCTAAATGAAAGGCTGTTAAAACATACCTCTGGGTTATTGAGATCAGAAAATCTCCCCTCAGATAGACACTGCTTTGGATCATCTGATTCCTTGATTCTTTTTGACTCTGGCCTTGAAAATGTCCCTTCTTTTCTTTTTTTTTCTTCTATTTATTGTCAAAGTGATGTACAGAGAGGTTACAGTTTCATATGTTAGGCCTTGAGTACATTTCTTGTACTGTTTGTTACCTCTTCCCTCATTCCCCCCTTCCCCTCCCCCTTTCCCTCTCCCGCCATGAGTTGTTCAGTTGGTTTACACCAAATGGTTTTGCAAGTGTTGCTTTTGGAGTCGTTTGTCTTTTTATCCTTTTTCTCTCGATTTTGATACTCCCTTTCACTTCCCTAGTTCTAATACCAGTTATATACTGTATACTGTATACTATATATTGTATACTGTATATCAGTATCCAGGGTACTCAGATGAGATACAGTAATAGTGCAGGTACAACCACAGGAAGGGGATACAAAAGGATCATCAACAGTAGAAGCTATGGTTTCACCTGGCATGTTGAATGTAATTACAACAGTAATATAACACTTGTTTCCATAACATGGAGTTGATTTCACTTAGCATCATCTTATGCATTCATAAGGGCATAGCTATTAGGCTCCTGTGATCCTCTGCTGTGACTAGCCTAAACCTGTGCTAATTATTCCCTGTGAAGGAGACCACAGAGTCCATGGTTCTTTGGGTCTGGCTCACTTCACTTAGTATACTTTTTTCCAAGTCCTTCCATTTCCTTACGAATGGGGCAATGGCATTCTTTCTGATAGAGGCATAAAATTCCATTGTGTATATGTACCACATTTTCCTGATCTTCCCTTATTTTCTTATGAGTCTGGCTCTGCATTAAAGCAGCTCTTACCATGTTTATCCAGGAATTGTTTTTGTGTTCTTGTTTTGCTGTGTAATCAAGAGGAGCTCATTGTTCATAAATCATTATTTCTGGACTACACTAAGGGTTAGTTAAAACAAATGGTGTTTTTAGATGGCAAGGGCCTTTTGGAGCCTTTAATATAAAACATTGTTCATACTTTTGGCTTGATTTCTTCGCCAACTCAGCTACTGCTAGAAGGTTCTACATGAGGAAGGCATTGAAAGAGAATTATGTAGAGGAAAAATGTTATTCTATCTCTGAAAAGCAAACTGTCAAGGGCTTTACTAACACAGATAAGAGGAGTTCTTGCTTTTTTGTATTCCACCTTTCCTTTCTGATGTTTGAATCTTATAATAGGTACTCTAATAAAAGTCAAGAAACCAATGGAAAATGGAAACTTGATATGGAAAATGTTCAGGAAAGTTGAAATGCTAATGGCTGGAAGACCAATGACTCTTTCCAGGATGCAGACTGATTAAATTTTATAGAAACTTCATGACTGCTTGAGGGGCTGATTAATGCTGGCCCACTACAGCTTTTCTACCATGAAAGCAAGGCAAAGGTTGATGCCAAGGATATTGAACTGTAGCACAGGAGATTTTCAAAGAAATGTGCTTATCCCCTTTCCTCTTTCTCCTTCTCCCCATCCTCCCTGTCCCCCTACCCATCATCTACTTCTTCCTCAACCTCTCTTTTCATTTGGAGCTCAAATTTCAAATAATTTTGGGTCTCTTATTTCCCAGAAGATGAGAGCATTTAAATGGCCACAGGTATCACTCTCTAAAGTGACAATCATGGCTGAAGGATAACATGACTTGATAAGGCCTAAGTGATGTACATGGTAATTTGGAAGAATGATGGTTCATAGTCACCATTAGATGACATGCCAGTGTCAGCAGAATTTTGTTAAAATAAAAGTTCACAACCCCTAAGGCTTGGAAGATGAGCCTTTGGCCTCTGCCCGTGTTACACATGAGCTGACCCCAGCCATTAGCGGCCAGAGGGATCTGAGCAGGGCACACAGGATGTGTGCTGAGGATGCTCAAGACACTTTCAAGCTCATGAAGGTGGATGAAGCTTCCAAGGAGGGCAGAAAAGAGACCACGTCTCATAGTCCAGGAGCTCATTCTTTTAGTTACTTCCACTTTCTTTATGACTGTGTTGCCTACATATTTTTGGTAGAATGCTAGTGTCCTTCTAGAGGTGCTGGTGAGGGTGGGGGCAGGGATATACCAAGGAAGAGTTCAGTTCCAAGGTCACAATTAATTTGGAGATTCCCAATGCAGACAATCCTATTGAAGGGAAGAGCCCACCAAGGGACAGTTCTTCATCCTAGTTTAGTGCTTTTAGACAGTAACTCTCCTATTCACATAAGGTCAGGGAATCTTGAAAGGGAGGAAGAGATTCACTTATAGAAGGTAAGAACATGAGGAATCAGCCTTAGACAGAATACAGTCCCATTTTTTGTTTCACATGGAAAATGGAAGTGAAAGGATTTGCTCTTTCCTTTAATAGATGTAGGAAGATGTTGTCTCTAATGACAGCCAGCCCCTTCCTATTTTACTTGCAGGCACAGGGACAAAATTAGTAGGCTATAAGACAAATAATGAGACCAGCTCAGTGGGGAGGAGGGAAGATCTCAAGAGAAGGTAGAGATGAGGATGGACTGGACATGGGGTGTGGGGCATCAAGCTCAAGAAGGGAGGGCAGGTCACAGTAGTTCTCTGTGCTAGTGAAAACCAAGCTGGTAAAGCACTACAGTGAGATGTGTCCAGATGGGAATGGGTGGAAGCTGGAAGGGGATCAAAAAGTACATCAGTTTAGGTCCAATATGCCTGCCAGGATAACTAGCTGCTTGCAGAAGTCATGTTTTAATTAAACAAACAGCAAATCCCTTTGGTGATGTTAGGCTTGGGTGTCTGGCCCTACAAATGAAACATGATGCTTAAAGGTGTGGAGAGCATTATTTGAAGACTTTATTTCGACTTCAAGTTAAGGCATATTAAGTTTTTCATTAATTTTTGCTCCTTGCAATTTGTCATTGGAGAAGTCCAAGGGGCTTATTTATTGAACTATCCTTGAAATTCAATAGTGATTCAAACATGATCCTCTATATAACTGCTTGAAAAGTATTTACAAGCATTTTGAGAACAGAAGAGGCTAGAATTTGTTTACACAGAGAAAAATTTTGAATGCATGCATATAATCCTCTTCTGACAAACCAAATAAAAATATTAGTCTTTATTTGAGCTGAAATATAATGATTTAATTTGACCTAAATAGTTTGGTGGTGTAATTAGAGTGCAACTTTATAAAGAGATTTTTCTTTCTTTCATAATTGTATTACATTCCACAAACCTAAACTTTACCATCTTATCATTTTAGTGTGTAGTTCAGTAATAGTATGTCTATTTACATTGTTGTGCAACAAATTCCAGAACTTTTCCAGCAAAATATAGCAAGATCTTTCCATTTGGATTCCGATATACTAGTAACCTTCCAATAAGTGGATATGTCTTTAGGATTCAAAGGAACAAGGATGTCTTTTGTTGTATAACACTTGATACAAATAAAAAAATGCCTTTACTTGCACAAGCTATGAAATATTAATATAAACACTTAAGCAATCACTATCTGAAACAGTTCCATCAGATTGTGGGTGGCTTTCTTCTGTGTCTAATTCCCTCCAAGATGGTTCAGCTTTTTAGTATAGTTAGTACAATGTATAAATTACATACTACTCATGCCCCACCCCTCCCATCTCTAGCATAGCATAGTACCAGGTGCTCAGTAGGTACTTAATATACCATTGTGGAATTAATGAGGGAATGTAATTGCTTCTGCTTAGCATTCTCTTGCTTAAACACCAATAGCTTTCTGTTACTTTAGTATTTCTCAACTTCATGAAAGATAATCTTCATATTAAAAAAATTAATTGGCCAGGTTCTGGTGGCTCATGCCTATAATCCTAGATACTCAGGAGGCTGAGATCTGAGGATTGTGGCTCAAAGCCAGCCCAAGCAAGAAAATCCATGAGACATTTATCTCCAACTGACTACTAGAAAACTGGAAGTGGTACTGTGGTTCAGCTGTGGTAGAGTGCTAGCCTTGAACAAAGAGCTCAGGGACAGTGGCCACGCCCTGAGTTCAAGCCCCATCCCATGACAAAAAAAAAAAAGAAAGGAATTAGGCCAGGCATGGTAGCACATGCTTATAATTCTAGCTATTAGGGAGGCAGATATAGAAAGATACCAATGTGAAGTCAGCCCAGGCAAAATTTAGAAAGAATTTATCTCAAAAGAAAGCTGGGCATGGTGATACACACTGTGGTTCTAGCTACTCAGAAATCAGAGTAGCAGATCTTGGTTCATTGTTGGCCTGGGCAAAAGTGTGAAATCCTATCTGAACAATATCTTAAGAAATAAAATGTTTGAGGCACGGCTTAAGTGCTACAGGACCTGCATACAAGCAGAAAAAAAGCCCCGAGTTCAAAAGCTAGTATTGCAAAAGTAAATAAATAATAATAAAACAATAATCAGATCATGGCCTAATTCACTTCCTGCTCCTGACTGTTCAGTGGCTGTAATATAAAGTTCCAACTCTTGGCCCAACTTCTCCAGTCTTAGCTCTTACTTTTCCACTGTGGGGATAGGCTCCTTTAGCACTGTGCCTGCTTCATTGTGGCATTGTTAGTACTGTTATAATTGCGTCTGTCTTCATCTGTTAAATGAAGCTGATAAAGCTAAGGCCTTAGTTCTCCAGAACTTAACAAACTGCATAGATCAAAACTGCCACTCAGTGAATTTCTAAGTTCCTTGAGTAGATAAGTGGATGGGAGGACCATCTTCAGGTACACTCTACTCCTAGGGATAATTAATAAGATGAGGTGTGAGAAGGTGGCAAACTGAAGATACTCGGAAGTGAGATGAGACCTGATGTGTCAGAGGACACTAGGGGTTACTCTATAGTCTCCAGTTTGGGCAGCTTGGAGGACAGTGGCACATTTATTGGTGAAGAGTAGGCTTCATGGAAGGGAAGTGAACAGAAAGGATGAAGATGGAAGGGCTGGAGTGAAGGGCTCAAGGGAACCATGTGGGGAAAGGGAAAATGAGGCATAGCAGGAGCAGGTCATTCTCATCCGACCAGATCCTCATGTTAGAGGAGGACACATATGGGAAAGTGCTGGAAGTAGAAGAGTTATCAGTGGTTAGCCTCCATTTTTTTCAAAGCTACAAGAACAGGCTTCTACTAAGCAGGAAAGGGTCAGAGGAAGAACAAAGATCTCCAGGTAACTGGTGACGTTTGAGAGAAATTCCTTGAGAAAGACAAAGTGGGATGGGAAAACATCACCCGATTCCCCTCTGCCATTTGGACATGTCGCTCTAGACATGACAAGGAAAAAGTAAGAGGATGATGAGATGGCAGTTCCAACTGGAGTTCCACAAGATTGCCCTTTAGAGCTAGTAAAGTAGCATCCGGGTGCCTATTCTACTCCCCAGCCACCCTCCAGGAGTTTATGTCCCTCCCCATCTAGCCACTGAAGGGCTAAGCATGGCTTAGCTGGGGTGGACTAAGGACTGTTTCACACTGTCAATATGACTCCTAGGGTGGCAGTGCAGTTATCACATGCATCCCACAATTTGCAGGTCACTCCTTTCTCTCTGGTGGTTCTTCCCAACATTGAGATGTAGCTTTGCTGTCAAGTTATGGAGCATTTCCCACATGAAGGGAAATGACAGAGGGAAATTTGGAGATCATATTTACAAAGACACCCTCAGTTAGGGGACTGCAATGAGAGATGCTGCTACTCAGGATAGAGAAGCTTTCCAGAATCTTTTGAACAAGGCCTTGTGGGAAGACTCATGTTTGCCTTCCCTCCTGTTTACTTCATTCAGAAAACACATGACTTTATTCTGTCCCATTAGAACATCATCACTCATCACAGAAGCAAGTGGTCAACAGAGTTTTGGGGACACATCAAGCACTAGAGGCCAGGCCAGCTTCCAGCAGTAGGGGATGGGGACCATTTTAATAGACATCATAAACAGGAAAATTAATCTCCATTCTTCCCTTCGTATGGAGTCCTTTGGGACTTAAAAAATCAGATCACATTAAGACACTGCGACTGCTTTCCAAAGCAGCAGGGACTTAACTTAACATTCATTGACAAATATTTGGGACATTGCAAAAACAATCCTGCCTAGGGTGATGCAGCTTCCCATAATGAAAGGGTTGTTTTGAGAAACTTTCCACAAATATGAATCTATTGCCATGCAATACAACAGTAGAACTTCTACTATAGTAAAAAGCTTTTTTAAATACTATTACCAATAATGAATAGCCCTTGCTATGTATTTTCTAACAACTCTTTGTATAAATGCCTTTATCTTTGCTTAGAGGATTAAGGGCTTCTATTGTATCAGCAGAGAAGCAGAAAGAGGGATTAAGTAACTTGTCCCTGCTCACTCATCTAGCAGTTGGAGTTTTCCTTAGCTGTTCCTAGCTGCTCCATCCTGAAGTGGCTGTTTATGATAATCCAAGGTTCTAAGTGAACAAGATCATAATGGATGCCCTGGTGTTCCCTGCTTGATGCCACCACCCCTGTCCATTCCTTGTTTCAGAGTCTACCTCAAAATATTTTATTTGTCTTTATTTTTCCTTCAGAATTCTGAACTTGAAAACGTACTTGTTTGGAATCAATACAGAATGTAGTCTAGTTGAATTGTGAGGATTTTTCCCCTCCTGAAAATAAAAGCCTTAAGTATTTAAAAAGACACTTAACTCTTGGGGCTGCTATGAGGAGTTCTATTCAACATCTTTGTAATCAGTACAGTGGACATGATACTATTTGACTGATAAATTGTTCCTGTTTTGGGTCCTAGACACATCTGTGTTCATCTGCCCCGGGTCCACCTGTCCATAAGTCCCTGCCACACAGTCCCCATTATGGTTGGGCTTCTCATCTCATACTTTTGTTACCTCTTTTAACTGGAAGCCATTTTCCCCTCCTTTCCAAGTCACTGCTCTATGTACTTGTAGTCCTGGTCCAGAACTGTTCTATACACAGACATAAATCCCTGGCTGCTACATTAAATGCTGGAATTCCTGAAATAAAGTGAAGCTCGCTGCCTATTTCCCCATCATGAGCTCCTCACTGGGAGGGTGAAGTACAGGGAACAGGAGATTGGTGTAGCCCAGCAGTAGACATTTCAGACTTACCTGGGTTTTACAGAACACATGAAGCACATGCTAGAACTAGACATGTCAGAGCTGGCATTTTACTCTTTATTTGGTACTACTTTATTTGAGACTTTTTTTTCAGTCTAGAGGCCAAAGACTAGAAACAAGGGAGCAGACAGATACTCTTTCCTTTGGGAACACAAGATTAGTAGGGTAGGTTATTCTAGGACCCATGCTATCCGAAGTGACATTTTTCTGGAGCTCTGTGGTGACCCCAGGTGACTATGATGGGAGGAAGCCAGCTCCTCCTGACCATGTGCTTGGACCAGTGGTAACTCACCACTGAGTTATAAATGTTAGCTAAAATTGATGAAATAATGGTGGTGCCTCTCTTTATGGTGGAAGGCAGAGGCCTGCATTCTGTCAGATGGATACAATAGTGGCTAAGGCCAGAGGGACCTTAGAAGAGTGCCACTTAGAGAAATTCAACAAGTGTGTTGTGTGAGTGTGTGTGTACACATGTGCACCATGCCTCTACATGCCTACTGCATGTGTATTCCATGTTAAATAACTATTTTGGATCTTTTTGGATCTAGAGCAGCTTCTTCTGTTCATGACTGCTTGTGCCTCAAAATTCCAATGTCCAAGGCAAGTTTATACTGTTTGTATCAATTATACTTTAAAAATGTATCATTTGTCCCCTACAGCTATAGCTTTGGTCCTTTTCTCCCCCAACTGTAATTTTGGAGACTTCCTGTCATCTTCCCTTGTATGGTCTGAGACTGGGGTACTTACCACAGTGCAGCAGAGTGGCCAGAACCACCACAGCAGTGCCAGGGCTAGGAGCAGAAACAGGATCAGCAAGGCAATTGCCAGGATGGAACCATCTGACTGTGGAGCCAAGAGAAGAGCAAGTCAGTCAGCAGTGGATTGACCATTCATGGTCTTCCCTCCCAAAGCCCATCATCAATGGCAGATTTGAGGCCCAGAGAGGAGCACAGGGTGCTAACACACATTGGGCTTATGGCCCTGTAACATACTCATTTGAGCCGATTTCCAAGAGAAATAGATTTGCCTTTTCTGGTCTCTTTCATAACCATTACAAAGGATCAACCCTATAAGGAGGTTGAACAGGCACTGAGATGGCCTAACATTTCCCCTTGAGCCTCTGGAGCATTATCTCTACCTAGTGACAACTTCCAGTTCACTAGGCCTAATGCTCAGGCTACCATCTGTGCTAATTCAGCCCACGTCTCCAATCCTAGTCACACAGGTGCATATAACAGATTCGTGCTGTGGATGCAGTCTACAGCCTGCTAATGACAGTGTGAGGTCAGGGAAGCCGCCACTGAGCCTTCTAGGTGTGTGTGTGGGGGGTGGGGTGGTGGTGGCTGAGTCAGCCAGCAAGCAGATCATGTGGCTTTGTGAGTTGATGATGGAGACACCCAACACCCATGCTTCCCTCTTCCAAACATGCCTAGTCCCATCCATGGTTGTTGTGGCCCCAGGGGGGTGTTAGGTTTTAGCAAAGAAGCCTCACATGAAAACAGCACCCCGAAACAGCATCCAGGGAAGCCACTGGAGATCATGAGTCTAGACCACTTCCCCCATTGCTGGGGAGTTATTTTTTTTTGTTTTGGTGGCTGTGGGGGGGGCACAGCTCTCGGGGGGGGGGGGCGGTCTGCCAGGAGCTGGTGGCTCATGCCTGTAATCCTAGTTACTCAAGAGGCTAAGATCTGAGGATCACAGTTCAAAGCCAGCCCAGGCAGGAAAGTCTATGAGACTCTCATTTCCAATTAATCATCAAAAAGCCAGAAGTGGATCTGTGTCTCAAGTGGTAGACTCTAGCCTTGAGCAAAAAATCTTAGGGATATCTAGGCCCCCGAGTTCAAGCTCCAGTACTGGCGTGCACACACACACACACACACACACACACACACACACACACTATACATGTGCACACGCACACATACTATACATGGAGGTCTCCACTTGGCAGTCAGAATTCCAGAGTGTCTAGCTCAGTAGATCATGAGACACACCCAGATGAGATCAAGAGCACATAAGCATGTAGCTTTCTTGATATGACACCCACAATCTTCAGTTTTCAATGGAGACAGTTCACAGTACTATCTGATTCTCCAATTTGAGTTGTTCCGTTCCTATTTGCAGATAAAGAAGGATGGGTAGCCTGTCCAGGATAGGATGGCAGGATGAGAGGAGATTCACTACCCACTGGAGAGCTCAGCAGGGGCTACTGGAAGCTGTTTAAAGGCGGCTCTTACTCCCCAGACTTCCTTGGAATATCTCTGACTAAGAAGTCAGGGGATTAAACACCCTTGGCTCCAGCCAAGAAACCCAGGCTGGACAATGGTGGATGGCCCTCTAGGGAGCCATAGGTCACAGGGCAGGTGCAGAGCTGGGCAGCCTGCAGTGTTGGGTGGGGAGACAGCACAGAGGCTGTGATGAGCAGGGCCAAAGTACAACAGATTGCTGGACTGTTGTTACATGCAAGAGTGTAACATGTTGTTAGTCAATACAATGCACCGTTAGTCAAGAGTAAGCCTCCTGGTTACTTGATCTCTGTGCTCTAGGCCCTTAACATGGAGGGAAGAAATCTTAATGTCTGTCTGGGAGTAGAAGATGGAAGTGACAGGGGCCAAGTGATCTGATTTTTGAGACCTCATCCAATACTGAGCTGTAACTTTCTCTCCCTCTAGCTCCTCATAACAGTAAATACAGGGACCATTTCAGATCATAAACCTGTCTGCACTTGGGGTAATAAGTGGCTCTTGTCACCAAGAGGCTTATAAAACAGCAGCAGCTTCATAGTAACGACCACAGACTGCAATGGTTCATATTCTACATGAGTCCCCCCTCCTTGAGCTTGTATTTTCAACTCAGGTAGATACTGAAGCAAAAGGGCCACAAAACTGTGCAGATATGTGTTCCCATCTTTAAGGGAAGGAGATGGTTTCCTGTGCAAGCAGAGTAAAGCATGGCTCACAGGGAGAGAAGTCCCTTTAACAGCCGGACAAAAGTTCCCAGATTTGGTTAAGATGATGGCTAGCTTTTCTCTAGCCACTTTTAATCTGACCTTGAGGAATCATTTCTACCTGGAGAGGAGAGGAAGGGCAGAACTCAGGAGGGGACCAGGCACACTACATACACAGAGGGAATCCCTGGTGGGGTTAAACGTCGGGTAGAGTGGAAACTTGCTCATGCCCTGGAGTCAGAGCAGGGATAGAGCCCTAGGCTGGTTGCAAGATCTTCCAGAAAACCATCTCCATGCTCCTTTCAGAAGAGTTACCACCAAACAAAGGGCATAGACTTGATTTTCCATAAACTTAGACCTGAAACTATACTTCATAAAGAGATAGTACATACAACCTCTGAGGTTCATTCATTAATTCATCCAGCAATTATTTATTGAGGGTCTGTCTGTGCTCACTGAGAAGATCTCAAGTGGACAAGATGGATACCAAGTGTTCAGTCTGCTGAGTGGGCTGTTCAAACAGCTAACCACCATGTAGGAGTGTGTTACTCACTCAACAGCTGTACCCCCAAGCTATTTTATGTAGGAGATAGTGAATAGATTAAAAACTTTTTTTTAAAGGGTCTCACATTCTGGAAGAATGATGATAATGCTAAAGATGATGATGATGCCAATGTTGATGATAACTGCCCTTAGTTGTTGTTGATATTTACTGAACACTTATGACATAAAAAGAGTATTTTTTCAGTGTGTTAATATGCTCTCCATCTGTTAGCCCATTTATTCTCATTCACATTAACATGAATTTAGTAACTTTAGTATTCCATCTTATAGGCAAACATATGGAGGCAAAGAGAAGTGGTGAAAATTGCCTACAACCACACAGAGGAGCCAGAATCTAAATGTGGGCAATGTGGCTCACAGGTTTATCTAGCAGGCTTCACAGCTCTGTTAGGGACGGAGGCTTTGTAATTGCTTCTCCTTGCTCTGAAGGAAGCCTTTCCTCACATGGCCCAGTGAGGTCAGGGTGAGCCAAGGTGGTGTGTATTTCATGCAGAGTGAAGTTAGAGAGTCACAAGGTACAGCTACCCTTCCTTTTGATTCTTGGCCTTGAGTTCTAATCAACAACCTTATGAAGGGTGAGTCATACCTAATGTAAGGTATACATGGCTATGCTATTGGTTGAATAAATAGCAATACGCAGTAGTGAAATAAACAGACATTTGTGTTGTTAATAAATAGTATCTGCTTCAGTCATAAAATAAGTTCAGTTGTTCTAAATCAGACCTTTTGTATCTTTCAGGTTCCAGATGAAGACTTTTCCTTTCTCCACTTTCTTTCCCATATGCTTAGGAGCAGGCTGAGCCTGTTGGTGGGAGGTATGTGAAAGACCCAAGAGACATAGAACATTATATATAGAAGAACCTTACAGAATCTCACTCCATTTCCTATTCTGTTCTCTTGCTCTAGGGCAGACTGCTTGGACACCTTGGGCTCTGACCTTGACCTGCCCTCTCTGTTCTTGTTCACTGTTAGCTCACCCTGTGTTAAGCACTACCTTTTGGATTGGCACCCAGGAGTGTGTGGACAGCCTGACTCTAGATGAATATGTGCTCAGCATCTTCTCCTCCCCATCACCAGGATCAAGTCTAATTATCAACACAGTTAAATTCTTACTGCATTTCAAAGTGGAAATAAAATTCAAAAGAAAACATGCCCCTTTATTTCTAAACAACCCCCCCCCCCCAAAAAAAACCCCCAAACCACAAGGAAGTGTGATACATAGGTGCCCAGATTTGTGACTAGAGCTGAAAGAGGTAGTCACAAAAACTGTCCAAATATGGTACATCTTCCATTAGGGGGACACCCATTTTCTTCAACGAATGATTTTCAGCTTTCATTCTCTGGTCTTATATATATATGATGCTTACTCAGAGGTCTGCTATTTAGCCTGCTGACAGGTAATATTAAATTTGAAGGCTGCATGTGCTCAGCCCTATTCCTTCCCCTGGGGTTTGTTATTAGGGATGACGTTTTCTGAAGGCTGGCTGCATCACAGTTTTCTTAAGTTCCTTCTGCTCCCAGCTCAGGAAATGAGGGCATCTCGCTTAAGACAAAGGAGATATTGTTCTCAAAGATATAGATTTGTGAAACATTTGGTAGAGAGGATCTAGGGATTTTGGATTTCTGACACATGGCATGGGCCGGGGTGGGGGTGGGCAAAGAATCATGTCTGGGCTTGTTTGTAATATGATAGAAGAGAGCCAAGCCTCTGGATATAAAACCAAACATTGCTACCCCTTTCTGTTTTGTGTTCGGGGTTGCCATGGTGAATGGAGGAGGATAAAATGGAGAGGAATTTGTGGGAGATTGGAAGGAATTCAACTTAAAGAAACTTTGTGAAATCCTAAATCTCCTCTGGGGCTAGCATTGGGGATACTGCTTAATACCCAAGGCATGTGGTATAGGCAATAAAATGTCCTCCTATTGGGCCTTGGCAACTATATGGGTCAAGCAGGAAATATTTCTTCCTTATCTCTATGTGAGGGCACCCAGTGGGTGTAACTCCAGGCCTGTGTCTTCTTCTCTACTCATTCAGTAAGTTAGATTCAACAGCATATTTGGATCTTTGTTCTGCTTCTCTCTTGGGTGTGTGCAGTCTAGAGTAATGATAGCCATTGGCTACTCTATTTAAAATGTTTTTTATGAAGCCTGATGTTTCCACAAGTTGGGGGTGAGAATCTCTTAGAAGAAAATCAAATCCTCTCCGTGTCCTAGAAAAGCCTACAAAGGACCATTCAAGTAAGGAGTCCTACAATGTAAGCTAATCAGCTCTGGGTAACTCAGCCTCTGGCTGGGTGTCTTTCATGGCCAGGTCCTATGCCTGGGAGACACCTTAAATCTACTTAATTCTGTGCTTCTCTTTCTAGCTGGATTATTGCCAGACTCAGCCAGTCTTCAGCTGGGAGTCAAAAAGGTGATACAGAGGTTTTCTGATATCATTGTTGGCCTTCTGTCTCATTTTAACTCACAACCAAGGTATACTTTGGTGCCCTGGCTATGGAGACCCCCAATACCATTTAGTGTAACTAGCTCCAGGATGGGTGTTGGCAACTGAAATAATTTACACTTTACCAACAGTATGCTCAATCTGTTAACAAAGCCCTCACTGGTGGATGGTGGGTTTGTGGTAGTTCTGTGGGCTGCGTGAAGTTGTGCAGAGTTGTAGTATTCCCACTGAGTAACTGAAGCCGAACAGATGCTTTCAAATGAATGAATTAGTAAGGTCTCTGCTGCCACATTGAAAGGTTCCTAGCCAATCTCTGCCAAAAAATATGACAGGAAAAGAGCTGCTGGTGCGTGAGTGCTTCTTGAAAGCTGTTTCTCCAGATTGCCCCTCGATAGGGCACCCAGGGACATGGCTGATGACCTGAAGCTCCCAGAGTCTCATTCTCTCCTCTTCCTTACCCTATCTGCCATCTACCCTCTCTCTATCTTGTTCTGCTACTAGATGAGGTTGTCTTTGAAGCATGCTTGGGAGCCATCAAGGGAAATCTTTCAGCCAGGGGTGGGTCTGGACCTTCTGCTTTGCAACTTCATCTGCCTGCTGTAGATGCCAGGGCTGCTCTGGTGAGGAGGACATAATGAGATTGGGGACTGTGATCATGTTATCTCTGCCCTGTTCCATCAGAGACTTTGAGGGCAGAGTGAGGTATATTGCTGCTGGGGGGAGGGATGCAGGAGGGCTGTGCACACCTGCTCCCCCACCCCTCTGTATGCCAGATCTGGTGCTTGGGAGGCGTCACATTCCAGTGCTCTCAAGTGGAATTTAGAACCTTTCTAAGCAGCTGCTCAGAGCTCTGTTTCCTGCCCAGACAAAGCTGGCAACACACGGGCAAGTTTTCTTTTGAAAGATGAAATTCAAGTCACTTTATTGCTGCTGAGAAATTCTGCATGGGCAAGGCTGGAGACCAAAATTCTCTCTCTTCCACAGCTTATATATTCTGAATGTTATTTCTGGATTAACTAGAAATTCCATTTCCTGGCATTTGTAAGAGTACTCTCCAGATCCTTCTCCTATCTCTGCTTATTCCTTTCAATCTTCCCAAATGGCTTATTCTGGTACTTGGACACTTACATAACAATGTACCTGATAGAATCATTCATTTAAATTTTTTTTTCCATTCTTTCAGTCTTTATTCAGTGGCATCAAGTTGGAATTAAGTGTGTTACAATTATAAAACCAATGGGTCCATTCTTGGTTCATTGCTGTTTTTCTTTCTAACATCCTCTGTGGGCAGTCTCATTTCCTTTTCTATTTTAAAGTCTCACCTGGATAATGATCACTTAAATCTTTATTATTATTTTTTTAAATCTTTACCTTTAACCTAGACCTCTTCCCATTCTAGGTCTGACTGACATGTCAGCTTCAACAGTTCAAACTGAGCTCCCAGTCTCCCCTTCAAACCCACTCGTTCTCATCTTTATAATAATACTTCTTAGTCACTTCAGTGGAAAACTTGAGTTTTCTTCCTCTCTCTCTCTTCTCCAATGTCATACATCTCCATCAATATATTTTGTTCATTGGACCTAAATACTATTTAAATCTCCTTCTGTTATCTTCACCTCCAGGACTATGGGTCAGGCTACTGGGTAGCAGAAATGGCACTGGTACAGAGGTCTCCATGGCTACTCCATTTCCATGTGGGCCCACATCACTGCAAAGAGCCTGGGCTTTGGAATTAGAAAAATATGTTCCAGTTCCTAAGACTTCCCCTTAGAAAGAGGTGAGTTTGGCTAAGTTATCCATCCTCTCTTAGCCTTCTTTTTCTCTGCATGTGTGAAATGGAGATGATTCCTATTTGTCAGGATAATTCCTACTTGAGATGACATGAGGCAAAATGTGTAAATATCATCCTTCAATACATGTGACTCTCTTTCCCATTCTCCTCTTGTTTTTCTGCCCAAGTCTGTGCCCAAGCTTGGGCTAGATAAATGAATTTTATTTCTGTGAGTAATCTCAAGTTAATAGTGACTGGAGTGTGTTGTTAGTGGGGGGGTTCTAGGTTACATATTTGAGAAACTCGAGTCCCTAAGCTTGCCATCCCAGTATTGAGGAAAATAGAACCTAAGTGGACTGTTTTCTAAAGGCAAATTTAATATCCCTCTCTAGGGTTGACTAAACATTAATAACATAATTAAACATTGTGATTCTTTCATTCCTGCTACCCGAGAAGCAAGAAATGGCAATAAACTTGATAAGCACTAAAGATATTACAAGAAGGCATATAGAACTATTATGTGTAAATTACATCAGCTTTTGTGGAAGATTTTTTTCTTAAAAAAAGGAATAGCTATAATGAGGCTGTTCATGTAGTGGACATAACAGAACTCTCAGATGCAAAAGAATCAAGTTCCATCCACCTGAGTGGCAATTTGGAATATCTATCCTCTTTGAACCGCGTCTACAACCAATTTAAATAGGGCAAAAAATAATCTTAGAATTTATTAGTCTTCTTTTTTTTTAAATCAGGTTGGTTCCCAGATTGATGATAATCCACACTTCCTCAGACCTAACTCATAATGTTTTTGAAATTAAATGATATTCTCACTCTTGAATTTCCCAGACTGAGGATATTTAATTACTATGTCTTCAAACTCCAGAAATTCCAAGCGAGAGTATAGAGTGCAGTTGGAATCATGACAGTGTTGTTGGGGAAAGCATACAGCTGAACAAGCAGAAGTCATTTGGATGTGTAAATTCTAGCTTGTGCTGAACCTCATTACTTGATATGAATAATGGTAGCAGGACTTAGATAAGCCATCATTAGTAGGCATCATGGGGAGAATGGGTACCATACTTCTATAGTCTCAGCTCAAGCTGTGAGGTCCTGTCATGAACACATACTCTTCCTAATTTACAGCATTATCTCAGTACTCATCTCACCCTGACCCAGTAATGACAATTCATGTTACTTAATGGCCAGGGTGATGAAACATCAATCTTGGATTCATTTAGCACTTTCCTTTCTTTCCAGAAAATGCATAGAGCGTGTTAATCAAAACCAGTCTTTAGAGAAAATGTAGACAAGATGTAACTCGTTAGTATGCAGAATGTCTTAGCTACTGAAAAGGGGTTAGTTATTACAGAGAAAGTTACTTAGTAATGCTCAAATATTAGAAGGCTGAAAGAGAATGGATAATTCCTAATTTTCAGTTTTTTGTGTGTCCCATTCAATGTGATCCTTTGTTTACTTGCATTTCATGTAGCTATCTGTTGAATATTACATGCTCAATTGGTCTTAGCAATCAGCCCTCAGATGTGAGCCAACATCACCATTATTTGTTACTGGAAAGTGAACATACTATATCCTGTTAGCTATTGCTTTAGATTTTCACCTTGCTAGAGTGGGTTTGGGTGGTGCCTCATAAAGATACATCTTGACGAAAGGTGACCCAGATGAGCACTCTTTGAAACAATGTCTATAAACTGCATAATAATAGGGTGTCAGAAAACCAACAAATCATTTTTTGAGTCTCTAATATTTTCTATTGAGTCTTTCAGCGGGAGGAGACTCAGAAAAATGAACCAAGTCATCTTCTAAGCCTGAAATGGTTATTGGATCCTAGAAAATCAGGACTGATGCATAGGTTAGATGCCATTCAGTTCTAGAGGATGCCACAACCCACAGGCCCAGAGCTCCGAGCACAGTGAGGTTACAGTGTTTGCTGAGGCCAGTGATGCATCCTGGGATGTGTCCAGACAGCCCTTGGCTGGCCTTGTAGCTGTGGTGAGATAGAGTGGGTGGAAAGAAGAGAGGGCATTCCAGAAAGAAAATGAAGTGTGATCAAAGGTACAGGGGGCAGGAATGGACAAACTTTTACATAGTGTGAGGAAGTGTGAAATACAGGATGGTCAGCACACATTTTTATCAATTGGGCATTTGTGCATTCACAGACTTTAAGGCCAGTGGTGAAATTTACCCAGAGTGATAGGTAGAACTATCATAAGTGGCATTTTGTGGGTATTTGTTTTGGCTGATTTTGTACCTTTAATACATAATCTCAAGAATCTTGGGTATCTTTTCCAAGTGAATGAACTTGGTTAGTGCAGGTAAAAGAAAATTCCCTTTGCTTGTACCTTTCATATTTTTCTCACTCTACCAATAAAGCAATTTTCCTGACGTTGGGTTATGTGAAGAATCCTAGGAATATTTTGGCTGTCATTTATTCAAGTGCTTTTAAGTAACAATAAAAAAAGAAACAAAACATCCTGTCTACTGCTTTGAGCACTGAATAAACTAACATCTGTTCTAGCAGCCTCAGTGATGGTGCAGGAATGCTGGCAAGCTGTCTCTTGTGCTTGCTTGTTTTCTGGGGAGGAAAAGAAATTAAATGCCTGCCTTCTGAATTTCCTTGGTGCCCTAATGACTAAGTATGGAAAAGTGATTATTTTCCCTCACAGGACTTTGTCATTCTAGGGGAACAAAGAGAGAAAAGTTTGCTTGCTTGTTGGGAGTGCAAACATTATACTTCATTCCCAATAGCATCCTGATTAGGAAATTCATGTAAAGACTTGGGGGCAGCTTGGGATTTAGTGAACTATGGCTATCAATTGCCAACTAGGGTGGTCTGGGTCTCCTCTCATTCTATAATGATAGTTCAGTCCGCTGATTTTGTGAATTTTGGACCATTTATAGAGCTGGACATATTGGGTTCTCTCTAATTTTGATTCCATTTCCTCAACTGCTAGTCTCCCCTCTCCCTCTTTTTTCTTATTTGTCTCCCTCTGCCTACCACTTCTTGGACCTTCATTAAGTTGTACACTCCCACAATCTCTCACAACTGGATTTGTTAATTTAGAATGCTCAACCCAAACGATTCAATTATCTATAATAGCACTAATAACTTAGGAGCAGGGTTGAATGGACACACTAGTTACTAACTAAGGCCTGTGGACTTAGAGCACGTACACTTTCTCCTAAGTTCTTACTCAGAGATTAAGGTTTATTTCATATATAATTTACCTGTATTGGCTATCTGAGATTTGTGCATCCACAAGCTTCAATAGTCAAATTAAAAAGTGGGGACACTATTTAGAATGGAAAAACACATGTATAATGCTAAGAAGTGAGAAACTAGAAAACAAACCATATGCTTAGAAATAAAGGTAAGGGCTCACTTAATGTAGAACACACCCAAGGCTCTGGGATTCATCCCTGGCATCACAGAATAAACAAAACAAAAGAAAATGTTCAGTAGCGATCAGAGCCGGCTTTAAGGTCAAATAATTTCAATATTGGAAGTTTTCATTTTATTTTGGCAAATTTTAATTGGTCATAAAATTGGGGAAAGTAAAATTTTGTGTACTCTTTCACAGAGTGCTTTTGTGTCCAGGTTGTCCTAGGAAGAACAACTTAGGATTAGGTGAGGGCTGACTAATATCTTCTGTGTTTTGTTTGTCCCCTTAGTTGATGACCTCACTCCAACACTGCCCTTACCCCATGACAGCATTGAGTTTGGCTCATCTTCCCATTAAGCCTCACCAGCAATAACACAGTTTTTTGGATCGAAGGCTATTCTTTTCTTTTCACCCACTCTACACTCAACTAACACTTTCGTTACTGCTCCATTCATCTTGTTTTCTATTCCATTCTTACTTTGTTATTTTTGTTTTTCTTCTCTGACTTCCTGAGTTCTATGCTGAGCCAACTGATTTACAACCTTTCTATGTAAACACTTAAAATGACAAATTTCCCTGTAAGAACCATGTTAGGTACCTTCTAAAATTTGGTATATGGCATCTTTATAATTGATAAGTTCTAAGTATTTCTTATTTACATTATGAAGGATTTGGCAGCTAGGTGCTGGGGATTCATTCTTAGAAATGATTTGGAAGGTAGGTGCTGGGAATTCAGTCCCATAGTCCTAGCTATTCAGAAGACAGAGATCTGAAGACTCTGATTTGAAGCCAGCCGGCACAGACAATTAACTAGCAAAAAGCCAGAACTGGAGGTGTGGCTCAACTGGTAGAGTGCCAGTTTGAACAAAAAAACCAAGTGAGACGGTAAGGTTTTGAGTTAAAGCCCTGGTACCAGTGTGTGTGTGTGTGTGTGTGTGTGTGTGTGTGTGTGTGTATACACATGTTACTTTGTATGCATGCACGCATGTGTGTGCACACACACAATGATGTGGATATATGTTTGAAATTTTCAAACAGAAAATTTTCAAAATTGATTGGTAACTGGATTAGTTATTGATTTAAATTATTTTTCATTCCAGAATGTAGTTTATATGAGACTTATTGAGACTTGATTTATAACCTTGTACATGACTACTTTTCATAAAAGTGTTCTTGAAAAGGAATAAGTATTTTCTATTGGGTGCAAATTTCCCATGTACAGTAGGCTATTCCCTCAAGGGGACATGGCTAGAGCTTTTATTTTCCTGTGTGCATAGGGGTAGGTGGTGGACAGGAAGTGACTAATCCATTTTGTTCAGCATGTGTTTCCTTATTTTTGCTTTTGGTAGTATACAGAATGATGGAAAACATCTTGTGAAATTTCAGATTTATCCATTGTGGGATGTCTCATTATTTTATATACCACTAAAGGAAACCATTGCCCAGTAAATCATGGTATGTTACTGATTAACTGATTATCTTAATTTCAGAGGCATTAAAATGAGCATGTGTGGGTAGGCAGAGGAAGTGTGTCTTCTAATTGAGGCAATGTATTTCTGTTATTCATCTCGTAATTCATTTTAATGTATCCTAAATGTTAGGGCCTTATTTTGAATATTATAATTAAAGAGTCTAATTATGTACCCAGTAGCTTATGGTTAATTGCATTGTTTAAACCTTTATATTTTATTAATTTTTGGCTGGTTGAGCTATTAACTACTGAGAAAATTGTGTGTAAATCTCCTGAGATGGTGAATTTCTCTTTACAATTTTCTCAATTTTTGTTTTATATATGCTGAGGGCATGTCATCAAGTGCAAATTAGAATAATGCCTTTTAGACTGTTTCTATTGCCATTATGTTATGGTGCTCTTTATACCAATATTTTTTGTGGCTAATTTTTCCTTATTCAATATTATTAGACCTGTATTGACTTTATTTTGATATAACTTTTCATACTTTTATTTACAAACTTTCTATTAAATGTATGTTTTATTATCATTAAGAGCATGTAGAAAAAAAGAGCATGTAGTAAACTATTTTAAAAACACAATCTGTCAGTATGCCTTTTAAAAATTTTTGAGTTTGTTCCCTTTATTTTGCTTATGGGTTATTTGGATTTAACTTGTATTTCTACCAGCTTATTATGTTCTTATTTCAGAATTTTCTAAAATACAGTTTTAGAAAAACTATTCCTCATTTACTCTCAAAACAAGGAAATTTCAAACTGAGGGCAAGCATTCTTTAAAACTCTTAGAGATAAAAATATTGAAAAGTCAATTGCTCAAATATCCAAGAGAAACAAATCAGCACAAATACTTCAAAACATATTTGAAGACATTTTTTTATGCATACAAGGGTTATCAAAATAGATATGTTGGCAAATTCCTTTTATTTTAGTTCATAAACAATTTTTGAGATCTGAGTTCTGCATTCTGATATGCCTGTGGTCTTTTGCCTTTTCCAATGACAGTACATGAAACCACAGGCTACCTTTTTAAAACAACAATAACAACAAAAAAAGCCAGAATATTTTTTCAAAATAAAAACTCTTGAATTTTGTATAGCTCTACTGAGACTCCACTGAATAAATAAAGGAGAATGATTTGTGACTGGTGTACTAATTGTAAATGGAAGGGAGTATTTTGAATGTGTATTATTATCAGGAAGAGTTTTCGGTACACTCTCATGTGAAATGTGACCTCATGTGTTTTAGGTAAAGGTTGAACAGTTTGCAATCCACTAAGAGAAACTGCCTTTAACATCCATAAAGTCCCTTAAATTTAGTTGTTTGCTTCTTGGTAGCTCTAGGGTTGAACCTAGGATCTTTAAATTTATTTTTGAAGAGTCTTTTTTTTTTTTTTTTTTTTTGCCAGTCCTGGGGCTTGGACTCAGGGACTGAACACTGTCCCTGGCTTCTTGTTTTGCTCAAGGCTAGCACTCTGCAACTTGAGCCACAGCGCCACTTCTGGCCGCTTTCTGTATATGTGGTGCTGGGGAATTGAACCCAGGGCTTCATGTATATGAGTCAAGCACTCTTGCCACTAGGCCATATCCCCAGCCCTTTAAATTTATTTTTAAGAGGTAAAAGCCAAACTCATCTGTTACACTGTGGAGGGCAGACCACATGTACGAATATACTTCTGGGGCTCTAGCATAGACCTAGAAGCAGGCTGAAGCTTCTCTAGTTCAATCAGCTATCTGATACATCAGTGTCATTTGATGCGTATTCTGCCGAAGTCATCATGTTGCCTATGCTTGAACAGGGGGTTCACTCCCACCTGAAGCAGCCAATTACAAAGGTCTTTTAAAAATGGGGCCAAAATTGGGTATAGATGCCTCTGTTTCAGAACAGCCCTATTAATGCTGTCTCTCTGCTATAGTATATCTCCAAGCTAAAGAGCTAAAGAGCCATATTTGGAAATATTCCTTACACATTCAGTTTCCCTGGGCTTACCCCAGAGAAGATCCTTCACTACTCAGATAAAGATTTTATCTTCACTGAGTTGAGGTTTCTGGAGCCCTTAACCCTTTGAGCATAACTCTGGTTGTGTACATGTTGGTCCTGAGTGCTATCATGTGGTGGGCCTCTTTCACTCTCTGTACCCTGGTCTCTGGATTTCTTTCCCTCGTGCTTATGGATGCTGGCATGAATTATTTATCCCAAAGACAGATACCTATTTTGATTGATGGACTGTTTTTCCAACCTTGGAAAAGAAATAGGAGAAGAAAAAAAAAGTATTCTCTGATTTCTACTTTTTCTGAAGAGTGTACAATAATTTTTTATTGTCTTGGATTGCCACTCAGCATGGGCCACTGGATGCATTTCCTACCAGGCTGGTGAAATTCAAGAGATTTTGGCAAGGGCAGCTATGCCAGCTGTCTGTTTACCTAGAGAGCTGTCTGACTACAAAATCCAGCTGAATCTGCATTCTCAAGTTACGCTAAAGCTATCAGTAACTGAATTGAACTGGCATAGCAACTGCACATGGAAAGCCCAGGGATGAAACTCTGCGGACAGTGCTAGGTAGTGGTCCAGGTCCTCCATTGTCTCTGTCAGGAGCTCAAGCATGTCTCCTTCTCAGCTAGCTTCACAAAGGCAGACTGCACTTTCACCCATAGCTAAGGCTGTCCCTATCAGTTGAGATTATAGCCTAAGTTTGTGACATTTTAAGGTGAGCTCAAGCCATGCCCATGTTCCCCATCATAACTTTTCTAGAATGACCTTGATTCTATCAATCTGTAGGTTTGTCTATCTTTTAGGTAGACTGCAAATCCTGTAGATAGTCTGGGGGCCTCCTCTGAATCTGGCTAGTTGCTTCCTCCAGCCTGCATCTATGACAAGGGATTGTACCTGAGTATAGCTGTGCTCTTCTTAAGATGACTTTGACTTTTGTCTTTCTCAAGACTGCTGGTTAGTTTCTCATCTGGCAGATGTGTCTCTTAAGTTATGTCCAAACTCATTGGATATGAAGATTGTATTGTTGGCCATCATCCTCATAGCCTTTTCATTCTGGCTCCCCTATTCTTCTCTACTAGCAGGCACCATCCCAGTTCCACTTTGAACCTTGATGGAGTCCTTTCATGTAACCATCAGTTACTTTTCCAGTCACTACTGTGTGTGGACACTGTGCCAGCTGCTGGATTGCAATGGTGGACAAGACATAAATCTGTCTTTCCTCAAGAAGGCATGTGGGCTATATGGTGTCTAAGATACTTGATTTTTTTCAATGTTTGCTTTTTTTCCTTCAGCCTCCCATTCTTTTCAAAACTATGCCTGTAGGGGGCCCTAAGTGAAGGGCTGAAAGCTCAGCTTCTTTAGAGAAATGAGGATCTATGCAGTGTTAGCAATTGGGCTATTTCTTCTAGAAAAGGAATGAGCAACACATCATCTGGGGCTCACCAAGCTTTGGTGTGAGAGGAAGCCAAGGAATTTGAATATGGAAAAGAAGAATTTGGACAGAAAATTTTGTAGTCTTTGACAATACAATAGTAAGGAGATTATATGGTCATATTGGTTAAAATTATTGTTTCAGGCAAATTCCTATCTTTATATTATCAACAGGGTCCCTAAAGAAGGAACATAATAAGAGTAGGTTCTCAACTGAAAGCTTTGGAACTTTCACATGAATGGGCTTTGGAAGGAGCCAAGAGAACAACTAATTTTTCTTAAATGGATGTTAATGACTTTTTTTTGGGGGGGAGGATAAGTGGGGCGAGAAAGATGATAACAGTTCTGTGTATTTAAGATTTACCTGGCTAGCTTGTTAAAATACACAATCCTGGTCTCTGCTCCAAGAAACTCTGCTTCTTTAGAACTTTTCTATTCATACACTATTGTCATTTGGACCAGATAATTCTTTATAGGGAAGATCATTGTAGGTTGCTGTCACTCTTTGTTGCATATACATAGATACACACGGACACAGATGCGCACTCTTTGACAGCAATACTTTTCTTTATAGTAAAATATTACCAGTTTGGAGAAAGAATAGTCTGCATTTATGAAAATCTGAAGGATAGTTTAAAAATACTTGGGAAATGGTCATTTTTTTCCAATCAAATACAAATCAAATCCAGGTAATAATTAATAGCATCAGTATCCTCCCTGTATCATACTGGGTCATAAAAATCACAGGTATAGAAGGTGTATGTCTTGGGAGAAATAACTTGAGAAATGACCCCTAATCCACAGGCACAAAAAGAGAGGAAACAAAAGTAATGTCACTGTCTTGAGAAGGACCATGACAAAACTTTGTCAGAGAAGTACTTATCCTTGCTTGGGTTAGTTTTCTTTAGAGGATGGGTTCTTCTCAATTCTTTACCTATACTTAGAATCATAAAAAAAAAAATCACCACTCTAGTATTACCACCTCCATAAAGATCTTATGAGGCTTCCTGGCTCCAATCCTACCTTTCCTTCTCAGAAATCCTATGGCATTTATACCTGACTCACATGATCCTGTACCTTATTATATACTTTTAATTGGCTTTTGGTGGGCTCATCTCTCTAACAGCAACTTAGTAAAATGACACAGTAGCAGCTGCAAAAATATTTGTGGAATGGTATCCTAAATGTTATGCTCTCTTGGTAGGAATTACAGAATTGTAAAATTATTTAAAAGAAGACAATCTTCACAAACAGTTTTTTGAGGTCCTAATGTGTGCTGCTTTGTTCAATGCTCCCTTTCGTCTGCCCCACAGTAGTGATTTTTCTCAGCCTGAGATTCCAGGTGGGGGAGGACAGGGAGCAAGTGATGAAGGCTACAGAGCTGGAGGGTATGGAAAGTTCTGGTGAAGAGAGGATTCTGGATGTCTAACCAACTTCTTATAGCCATGGAGCTCAATGAAGTTTACCATTTGTGTAGGAATCTTTTACTTCTTGGATGGAAAAAAGATCTCTTTCCTGTAAAACTTCATGGAATTTCTGCTTCTGGCAGGGCTCTTATTCATGTGGCTCTTGAAAACTTGTGACACAGTTGTCCAAATGGGCACTGAATAAAGTGAGAAAACTCTCCACTACATATTTTAAGATGATTTTTGGTTCCAGGTGAGGAACTGGGCAGGCTGGGACTGGCATTTGACAAATCTAACCTTTTGCTCAGACCCAGGGGATCATTTTTTTAAAACCTGAAATCCATATTCTTCAAACAGAGTCAAATTCAACACCTTAGTTCATCTTTTGAATGGACACACCTTCCACCTACATCTCTGTTTTTACTCCATGATAGTTTCAGTATTTAATTTGAGCTTCTGCATAGGGCCTGGGCTTGGATTGGAATCTTTTATTTGCATACAGGTCTGTTTCCTTTGGAGATTTTGTCTATCTTTTCTGCCTCCCTCCAATCATTTGATTGAGAATCATTAAGTGAAAATCTTTTTCCCTTCCTTCCTTTCCTCTCTTGTTCTTTCTTTTTTGTGTGTGTGTGTATGTGCTAATATTGGGGTTTGAACTCAAGGCCTTATGCTCTTGCTTGGCTTTTTTTACCCAAGACTCTTGAGCTACACTTCCACTTCCAGCTTTTTGCTGGTTAATTGGAGGTAAGTCTCATGGACATTTCTGCCCAGGCTGGCTACTAACACAATATCATGGTACAATTCACTGTCTACCCTTATCTCCAATCCCCTAAGATTTCTATCTGTTTTGTTTTCTAATGTTATACTAGCACCCAGGAGGGTACCTAGCATGTGATCAATGAATATTTGTTGAGTATGAATATTTGTGAATGAATGGTCTTGGATCTCAAATCTTTGAGTGGTTATTATAATTTTATTGTATAATTTAGAGTGCTAATAAAGCATTCTGAGTGAAAAGGAAATACTGTAGAATATATTCTAAAGTGCTTTTAATCAAGGACTTATTAAACAGAAAACTTAGTGACATGTAATTAGATAAAGGAGATATCAAATATATGTAGTGGCCAGGAGAATGATTTGGGAAAATTTGGTGGGACTTTAATAAGAATTATTTTAGCAGGGTGCCAGTGGTTCATGCCTATAATTCTAGCTACTGAGATCTGAGGATCATAGTTTGAAGCCAGCCTGGGCTTAAAAGTCTCTGTGAGATTCTTTTTTTTTTTTTTTTTTTTTTTTGTCAGTCCTGGGGCTTGGACTCAGGGCCTGAACACTGTCCCTGGCTTCTTTTTGCTCAAGTCTAGCACTCTGCCACTTGAGCCACAGCGCCACTTCTGGCCATTTTCTGTATATGTGGTGCTAGGGAATTGAACCCAGGGCCTCATGTATACGAGGCAAACACTCTTGCCACTAGGCCATATCCCCAGCCCTCTGTGAGATTCTTATCTCCAATTAACCATCAGAAAACCAGACGTGGCCCTGTGGCTCAAAGTGGTAGAGTGCCAGCCTTACGAAAAAGAGCTTTAGGGACAGCATGCAGGCCCTGAGTTCAAGCTCCATGACTGACAAAAAAAAAAAAAAAACTCTTTTAATTTTGCAGTACCTTTCTAAGAGTACTTTTTTTGGCAAGTCCTGGGGTTTGGACTCAGGGCCTGGGCACTGTCCCTAGCTTCTTTTTGCTCAAGGCTAGCACTCTACCACTTGAGCCATAGCACCACTTCTGGCCTTTTCTGTTTATGTGGTACTGAGGAATCGAACCCAGGGCTTCATGTATACGAGGCAAGCACTCTTGCTACTAGGCCATATGATTAGGGCAAAGGCTCAAGTGACAGAGCACTTGCCCAGCAAGTACAAGGCACTGAGTTCAATCCCTAATCTGCCAAAAGTAAAGAAAAATGGATCCTTGTATTTGTTATACAACTCATTTGGTCCTGAGATGTTCTCCTTTCCCACTTTCCCTATCCCTGGGGTCTCTAGGGCAATAGCAGTTTCTCTGTGGTATGGTCAGACATAATGAGAAATACAGGTCTGCATTGTTGGATCACTCAAAGAAAGAAACTGGGAGGGACTGGAATGGGGTTGTTTGATTTGGGGGTATTTTAATCATTTCCGGAAGGCTGGCAGGTTATGAAAGAGTCACTTTCCAAAAGAATCAGGCAAAATACCCTGTAAGAAATTTCACACTGCATACTCTTCTCAAAATTGGTATTCTGCTCAGGCATCCAGGATCAAGAGTTGATCAGATATCAGAGACATGGACATTTCTCACTTGTGGCACTCCATGGTGATAACCGTCCAGTCTGTTTTTGGTTAAAATTAAACCTTTCTATCATCTGCACCCATTTGGCTGCTTACTAGCTTTCAAGACAATTAGTTTGCCACAAACACAGGATGATTGTCTTGTCCATCGTGAAATCTGACTTCCTGTGCATTTATAATATAACTCATTTTTATCTCATCTGGTCTCAGGATGTGGCTGCAGTTTCTTGTCCTCGCCAATGGTGAGAGTAAAGACAAGATTCTAGTTACTGAGAGGTTTGACCAACATGCTTTCCAAAAGCCAACCAGGAAGTGACCAGTGCGAGTCCTCAAACTGATCCTCAGTCCAAGCATCTTAGTTATTAGAACAATCTAATATAATTCATTCATTAAAGAAATTGAATATTCAGACAAGGGTTGCTTGGAAATGCTCATGAGGCAGGGTTCCTTACGTGAGCTGAGCTCTGTCTGCCTGGGGAATGGCTGGGCTCTGACACACTGATCATGGCTAGGAGTCAGTACTGAGGTGGAGGGGTTTTCAGGCAAGACTGAACACCACCACCTTCCCCAGGAGTCACCCAGACCACCAGAGTTCATGCTAAAGGCTTTGCTTCAGTGAATCTGGCTTGAGAAGAGAATATCCTTTAAAAAAAATTCTCCATGTAGGCAATCTTAAATAAGCTTGTCTACAGAGGTAAGTTTCTTTCATTTAAGGAAATCAGGAGAAAACTTGGGAAAAGGAGTAACAGCATAATGGAGGGGTGGATATGATTAAACTACATTTAATGCTTCTACAGAAATGTCATGATAAGGGCTGGGGATATAGCCTAGTGGCAAGAGTGCCTGCCTCGGATACACGAGGCCCTAGGTTCGATTCCCCAGCACCACATATACAGAAAACGGCCAGAAGCGGCGCTGTGGCTCAAGTGGCAGAGTGCTAGCCTTGAGCGGGAAGAAGCCAGGGACAGTGCTCAGGCCCTGAGTCCAAGGCCCAGGACTGGCCAAAAAAAAAAAAAAAAAAAAAAAAGAAATGTCATGATAAAATCCATTACTATGTACTATTATTATACAACAATAAAAGTAAATAAAAGCTCTGCAGGTGATCTTATGTATAGCCAGAAGTGAAGCTGCCTGATCACAATGCATCCAGAGAAGGGACCCAGAGGAGCTGGCAGAGAAAAGCAGCCCTCCCTCTGTTCCACCACTCCTAATGGCAGGTCCCTCTCCTACCATCCCTCCCTCCTGCTTCATCACATTTCCATTTTCCCTGGTTTATTTCCACAATCACATAAACAAGTGTCTGTTTTTCCTGTCCTTAAATAAGAAGTCTCCTATAAAGTATGCATTTTCTTCTAGCCAGTGCTCATCTTCCTGCTTTCCTTTAGAGAAAAACTTCTTAAGACCTATTGTCTGATTCCATTCTCTCAACAAGCTCATCTTACCAGAAAGGGGGGTGCTGGACACAGATAATGTCTAATGGAGGACTGGCCAGTCACACCTAAAACATTCTAGATTCAGCACACCCTAACCGATACCTGACCTATCAGTGCTGGAGTCAAAGCTCAGTGAACAAAATAAAGACCCAGAAAACTTTGGAGAGGTGCTAGGAGAAAAGACTGGAGTTTAAGACAACTGTTGACAGTGATAGTGATGGTGAGGTCTTTAGTGCAGGGGCCATTGTGACTTACGCAGTGTGTGGTGGTGATGATGACAGAACTGGAGATGAAAGAGAGGCCATCGTTCATGCTGACCTGGAGTGCAGCTTTCCTGAAATGACACGGCAACCAGAGATGCTCAGCACGGTGTAGAGTGAGCCATGGTTGGAGAGCCAGACACACAGGTCTCCTTGGGACTGTGTTCCTAACTACCCTGGGGACTGCGGTGCCCTCCCTGTGGGGCTGGGGTTTATCTTAGTAAAAGGTGGAGGATGGTCTTCCCAGCTTGTGTTGCTCACACATTCTCCAGAGACACTGGCTGTGCTTGGCTGGTGTGTCAAGGCAGGGCGTTCAGAGCTCTTTGTGCGGCAGCATACAGCATTGGAGCCACAAAATCTACTTCTATTTCACTTACTTGCCACATTTTGTAGGACAAGACATGCCTAAAAAGTAGTCCAAAGTTAGGCACCACTGGCTTATACCTGTAAGATATGAGTTTTGATAATCGAGGACCAGCCTAGGAAGAAACATCCTGGAGACTCTTATCTCTAATTAACTTGAAAGAAAGCTGAATCACTATCACTACTGGCGCATGCGCGCACACACACACATACACACACACACACACGTCTTAGAGGTACAGCAATAAGTGGACTAATTCTCCTTCTACTGCCTCTCATCTATGAGCACTCACTGAAACACGAACTCCAATCTTGTTGTACTTCCCATAAAGACACTGGGCTGGTTCATGGAATCACAGGTCAATGTCAGGTACTTAGAGTAGGTGGTCTTACAATGGGAGTAAATAACTGACAGCAGTTATTTCCCCTAAAAGCCTCCACCTCTCTCCAGTCTGTTAGACTTGATTCTGGAGAGGACTGTTTTCAGTTTGCACCAACATTGTCTCTTTGTATCTCTAGATAATTCTTCTCTAGCTCAGGTTGTGAATTTTTTTTCCTTTCATTTGTGGGTCATGGGGCTTGAACTCAGGGCCTGGGAACTGTCAATGAGCTCTTCTGCTCAAGACCAGCACTCTGTCACTTCAAGCTATAGCACCACTTCTGATCTTCTGGTGGTAATTGGAGATGAGTCTCATAGACTTTTCTGCCCAGGCTGGATTTGAACTGCGATCCTCAGAACTCAGGCTTCTGAGTGGCTGAATTGTTTTTTCTATTGAGTATTTTGACCACATCAGATTGGCAATTATTATAACGGTGCCACCGGGAGATAGTTCCCATACATGGGAATCTTGTAGTGGAGTGAGGTAAATGGACTGAAGGTGACCTTGCAGGTATGAATGTGGGTTCTTAGTTTGTCACCAACTAGTAGAGGTCCTACTTTATCTTTCTTAGTTTTCCTCTCTCCAGGAAGGAGATAACATTCATCTATCAGGGCATTGATGATGACATTGTGAGGAAACCTGGGAGAGCATTCTGGAAATATAGTTGGGAATAAGTCAGACAGAACGTGGGTTGATCTGACTGCTGCATGACCCTGAGCAGGTGACCTAAATTCTCAGCCCTTCTGACATCTGTTGAGTGGGGATGTCTGGTTCATGGGAAGGGGAGAGATGAGTGGATACTCTCTAAAACACTATCATGGTGTCTGCTTGGTGACTGTAGGCATTGGTACCATCATGACTGAAGGAATCTAGAGAATGTCCATGGTGATACTCTTTGCCCCCTCTGTCTCTCTCGTTCCTGGCTATGAGGCTCAGTTGCTGGTGAAAACTTACATGCCAACTTCTTTTAAGATGGGTGCTGGGCACAGCAAATAGGTGTCTTCCACGGCAAAGGGCTTCTCATCTGTAAAGAAGAAGTACTAGGTTAAGAGGAGTGAGGCAAAGTTATAATTCCAGATTGAGTGACTTTTAAAGATCTTCAGTGAAGTTCAGGGAGCCAAACAGAAACCAAGAATTTTTAAAATAAAAACTCTTGCACCATAACATCTATTAGCAGTGAACTCAAGCCTAAACATTACTTTCCTGAGTTTCTATGTCCATTGAAGTTAAGCACTGAGGAACTAGAATCTCTTATGTTATATTACTAGCCTCTTTTCTTCTCAGGAATAACTGAGAGGAAATAAGAAAATATTAAATTGGACCTAAGGAGCTTCATTGCTACATCTATGGGAAAGGGTGCTGACAAAGACAAGAAGTGACAAAACCAAAATGTTTTCAGGAGACAAAGGGCCTCTTTTATGAAGCCAACATGATTACATCCTAGGAAAATCCACAAGAGTTGTGCTTTAGTGGAAAGCTGGGAAAGAGGCATTCCTGGTAGGAGGCCTGGCACAAGCAAAGACAGGGTAGGGAAAGATGTCTCCACACAGGGAGTGGGCAAGACTTGAAGAGAGAAGCACAGGAAGAAGTGGGGCCAAAGTTCTTTCTCTGAGTTGGTCCAGAGATTGCAATCTGATGGACAGAGTTTTATAGTCATGAAAAGAAACATGGGAGGTTTCAGAGCAAAACTGAAATGAGGCATTTGGAGGATTTGGCAGGTGTAGTCATGGAAGATAGGAGGTAGGGAAGTTCTTGCTCTATTTCTGATGGATGATTAGGAAAAAACTTAAATTCATTGTGACCAGGGTCTGGGCCCAGAGACATGGTTGAAAAGTTTGTATACTCAGTAGATAAGAGTCATCCCTTCATGCCTCATTGCTTATTGGATATGTTAAAAAGACTGTGGTAGGATCCACTGGAGAAACAAGGATGGGCAATATTTCTCCTTCAATCAACCTGTGACCACTAATATCACTTATAACTAGAAGGTAAAAATGATACAAATATGTTTGAAGGATTCTGTTCTGCTGTTGGCTTTTGCCAATGGCAAATTGTCAAAATCAATGTCTCCTGTGACAGGTGCCAGTCATACAGTTGGCATTAAATGCTTCCCTGAGTGGAGATTAGGGATCCCTGTCCTCTATGGCTGGAACTACGGGGCCTAGCTACCTGGGATGGGTGTAAAGGACCAGTATGTGTGCTAAGCACTGTGCTTAGTGCTTACTGAAGGGGGAAGAATGCTGCTTTGGGAAATCCTGACATGGTGAAAGATTATTTGTTCATTTATTCATAGATGCAGCTAATATTCATGGAAGATTTACTGTGGGCTAGTGATATAGGCTTTGAAAATAGAAACAAACTTCTTCCTTTCATGAATTTTATAGGAGCTACAGGAAACAGTTATCCTCCCCTGCGTCCCATACCACACATACATAAAATTTAAGTGTTTTCCATGGGCCAAGTACTGTGCGAGGGTTTACAAGAAATGTAAGAGATGAAGCACCTTGCCCATGAAGCTGCCATGCTAGCAATCACACAGATTAGCACTTAATTATAACTGTGATGCACATACAGATAAGAAGGGAGGCTACACATACATATAAGAAGGGAGGTTATAAATACATATAGGAAGAGAGGTTACTCTTCATCTGGGAAGTCAGGAAATACTTCCACCAGGAAAGCTACTTAAGCTGAAACCTAAAGGCCAGGTGAGGAAGGGGTGTACAGGTCCTGGGATATGAAGGAGCCCAGATCTCATGAGAAGTAGAGGAGGGCCAAGAGGGTAGATGAATATGATCCAAATGAGACCAGAAAAGTCAGCAAGAATGAATGAAGGCTGTGAGAACAAAATAAGGCTTTCTGAGATTGCACCTAAAAGCAACAGGGTGCTATTGGAAGTGTCCCTTATTTTTAGCACCAGTTGTTGGCAGATTATGGAATATCCAGAAATGGGGAGGGTATGTAGAGGATCACTCAGTGTCTGAAACCATTATTAGTGAAGCATTATGGCTTCCCAATGCCTTTCCATGTATGGTAAGATGACAGCCAGCCTCACCTGGGATGCAATGGGGGTGCTCTCCAAGTACTTCATTCAGTCAAATCTAACCTGGCAGAGCTGTCAAGAGGGACAATATTATTTTCTTGGTTCTGCATCAGGCATTCTGGCAGCAGTTTGCGGGCTAATAATCTGTCTCTCAATTTGGTAGCACCTACGTTCATCTTCCCTCCTTAAAGCCTTATGAGCAAAGGCAGGGTAGGAATCATCAAGCTCTTTTTTTTTTTTTTTCAGATGCAAAATAGAGGTGCTAAACTGTGATCTCTGGTTGCAGAGCAAGTTAGAGGCAAGCCAGGATTAGAACTGAACACTCCATTATTCTTTCCTTGTGAAGAGATTCGACATTCCAGGAAAGGCTTGTATGAGGGAAGAAATCAAACCTGGGTCAAGCAGGGCTAACTAGCACTTCTATTTGTCTATCCCATTGCACATGAACTAGCAATACCTGGGGATACACAGCTCTCTACTCCCGGAGTCCTGGGAAGCCACACAGCAGACCCACGCGGCCTCTTGACTCCAGATTGCATTTTATGGGAAGATCTGCATCACACTGAGAAGGGCATTTGAGGCAGCACAGGGCAGCTATGCAGCCAGGGCGAATGCAGAGGCTACATGTCCATGTTCCCATTAGTGCTTGAGCTCACTACCAGGCTCCCTCTTCACAATGCCTGTCTCCTTCCCTCTTAACTGGAAAGAAGCGTGTGTGTGTTGGGGGGGGGGGATATGTCCCAGTCAAGCAGCCATTTCTCACTTTCTCCCTTTTCATTTTCCTATCCTACATACCTCACTGGGAGGACAGAAAGCTTTGGCCCCAGCTATGGGACAGTTCTGACACTTCCTTCTGTCACTTTGCCTGAGGCTGGGGCCTGCTCTGTGGAGCTGGCATTTCTGCTCTGAGAGGGATTGTTTGGTTTGGAGCCTGTTTTCACTTTACCACAAAAATGAGTGGCTTTTCGTTTCTCTCTTTCTAAACAAAGGAGGGCCATTTGGTTTCTATAACTCACATCATCTGACTCCTTCCTGGAACATCCACTTGGGAAGGAGGGCACAAAAGCTTCCTCATTTGCCCCTCGGGTGGGCCATGCTGGCTCTCAGGTCATGCCAGCCTCACTACAATCTCTGCCAAAGCTAGGGTGTTGTACTGTTTATGGGGCCATAATCTACTGAGAGTACAACGAGGCCTCTGCCTCTGCCCACTGGGCAGCCATTTCACTGCTCATTAGCACTGAGTTGTCATGAGAAATGGAGACCAGGAGCTTGGACCAACCTTTCTGGCTTTGGTTTTCAATGGAGTGGAAAACTAGGAAGGGGCTGTAGTTAAAGACCAGAAGTTAAATGAAATTTGGGGATGATCTTGATATAGAGTTTGTCTTGTCAGTTCCCAAAGCTATTTCAGAATTCTCTGCTTACCCTGAGATAATTTAGCCTCAAGTATTTGTTGGGAGGAAACAGAAATGTGATTTAAAGATCAACAAGTGACATTATATCAAATTGCTGAATACCTCAGACTTGAGAGGTCAGACACTGTCACCTACTAATTCAACATGAGGCCTCAAGTTCAAACTTCTGCACAACCAAATGATGATGATGATGATGGTAGTAATAATAATAGTAGTCATTTATCACCACACAGTTCCAATGGAAGAATGATTTACTTATTCGACACAAGAATTGTTAGAAAACAAGAGAGAGTAAACATTTTCTGTGTTCTGACAGGAAAATTCCCCTAAATCAGAGGCTGGCTGTGTGGGGCACAGAGAAGGACAGAAGAAACTGAGGCATGAAAAAATCCAGGTTCAAGTCCTAGGTGACTGCAGTCAAGTATATATATAAATGGTGATGACATTATTGCTGAGAGTTTTGTATGAGTAAATAAGCATGGTACTAATAAGGATTCAGGAAATATTTCACTTGATTATATGGCATCCATATATTTAAGATAGACTATGCAAATATGTGCTTTAAAGCAAAAGAATCGAAGACCACAATTTTCAAAATGTCTAATTTCTAAATCACATCATTCTATCAGCTTAACATTTTTTTAGACATCAGGAACTCCTAATAAAAAAGCTTAAGAGAATTTGTATGTGTATAGATAGACAGATATACACATGTAGATACACACACACACACACACACACACACACACACACACCGATTTTGTTTAACATTATATAGCCATGATCTTCTTGTTGCTTTGATGGTCCTGAGAGAGATATTATTACTTGCAGTTTGGGAAACAGGCTCAGAGATATTAATTAGTGCTACTGGCTTGCTCAATATCAATCCACCTAGTCTTTTTTTATTTTTTGGTGGTATTAGGTTTGAACTTGGGGTTTTGACTTGCCAGGCAGGGGCTTTACCACTTGAACTATGCTCCCTTTGCTGCAGTTATTTCTCTGAGTAAGATTTCTTGCTCATTCCCAGGCCAACCTAAACAGCAATCTTCCCCACCCCTGCCTTCTCAGGACCTAGGATTGTAGGCATGAGTAATCATTCCTGGGCCTAGGTGGTTAGGCCTAGAAGTAACCAGAAGTACCCCGGAAATGGAAGCACTTCACACTAACCATATTGGAGATGAATGGTCAATGGACTTTCAATGGGCAAAAATGGATGCCACGAGAAGACATGCTTTCTGTGACAAGGCTCTGGAGTCTTCTGACAGGTTCTGACCTAACAGGAACCAACTCGTTTGGAAACGATAAACTCAAATGTATACATTTCCATGTGTTCACCTTGGGACAATGTCCCTTTTTTCAAACTCTGAAGAAGGAAAGCCCCAGAATTTGCCCTAGAAGTTTGGTGACTAATAGATTTGGGGTAAAAACCAGGATTAAAATTCATTAGCTAATTCAAACACCAATCAGAGTGAATCCTTTCATAGGGCTGATTAAATCATTTAAATACTTCCCAAGTCTTGGCAATCTTTTCTGATATAAATATTTATATCTGGAAAAAATGAAAAGAAAAACAATCCCTAGTCTTATCTGGGGGGAGTTTGTTGAATCCTTCCAAAAGCTGATGTAAGCCCCAAGTAGAGAGTTTACATTCCTACTGTAACATTTGCATTAGGTAGTGGGGAAGTAGAGGTTAGGGACTGAATGAGCTCACCCTGCTGTTTCTCCTAGTGTGTCCTGTGCTTAGGAAGCATTTTCATAGCATTTTGGAGCCAAGTATAACTGTTCAGCACCAAATTATCAGCTGCTTGGGAATGTGACTCCAAATTTGAGAAGAGTAAACATTTCCACCTTCTCACTGCCTTCAAAAGTAAACAGCTTTGGGGAAAAAAGTTAGACTTAAAATATTGTGAAAAATTTTAATTACAGTTATAATTTGGTAAAACTTCAAGTTGACGAAATTCAAAGCATCTGGGTTGAGCTTTCTGGATCTTCAGCCAGAAAAGAAGTGATTAATTTTCTTAATGGGACTGTCTCAAGCTAATTTCACAGATGTGGGAGTTTTATCACAAAGATCAATGGGACCAACTGCTAAGAGGAGAAAGAAACTCACATCTCCTGGGTAGTGCTGGATTTTAAGCCCTAGGCTGGAAGGTTTTCATGGATAAGTATGATAACAATCTCAGGATTCTTTTGACAAAAGATATTTGTCTCTACATGGAGGACAAAGCAGAGATTTTGAACATAGAGAGTGGTTTCTACTTGGAAAGGTTGTGAAGACTGAGACATGAGAACCAGGTGTTAAAATAGAACAGGAAGAGAGGAAGATAGGGCAGATGCAATGGTCAAATTGGGGGAAAAATCTTCAAAACATATTACACCCACTGTAAGTCCTTTTATGCTCAGCTGAGCCAGAGGGATTCCTATGAAGTGAAATCAGGCTGACCACCAGCCTTTTCCTTAGACATGCTCTCTCCTTACCCATGTTTTCTAGCCTAAAGTTGTTGATGGGTATTCTTGAAAGCCCTTACCAGCTGGATACCATTAGATCAAAGGGTAAGCTGGCCAACAGATTCCAGGGTAAAATCCCTCAGTGAACACACAATGATTTCACCAGTTCCTGCATATAGTAGGTATCCAGGGTAAGTATTTGTCTTTCCATCCTGTTCTGTGGGCAGGATGGAGTAGAATGGAGAACAATAAGGACATAAGATTTGCGTTATGGAGATCCATCATGGCTTAGCAACTCGCAGTCTGTGTCTAGACTTAGGGAAAGCTTTTCATCCTATTCATAACTCAGAATTCTCATCCAGAAGATGAGAGTAATACTCATTTCTATGTTGTAAATGATACTGTTAGATGCATGCCATTTAAAAAATACTCAACATATTTAAGTTTTACTACTGAGGTGGGATTCTGCAGGGCCCATCACCTGTAAAACACAGGTGTCACTGTCACCACACTTGTAAATGGAATGGCTCTTCCAACTTGTCTACCATGTTTTATCAGGACTGTTCAGTATAAGAGTGACAAGAAGCAAGTCATGTATCCAGGTAGGATCTGTGGACATGTATATCATGTATATCATACAATGCAAAGGGGGTGATTTCCCCTCAGCTATGAGACAGTTCGGGTTGCCACAACTGGGGGAGGAATGGCATTGGCATCTCCAGTGCACACATAGGACAGCCCGCACCCCAACCATTGATTATCCACCTCCAAATGTCAATCCTGTCATGGTTAGATTTCCATGATTTTCCTTAGCCCACTGCAGAAGGAATTGTATTACTAGTAGCTCACAATTTCCAGAAAACTGGAGGGAAGTAAAGTTCAAAGTTGTTATAACATGATGGGTAAAGGAGGCAGAGGGGTAAAAGAGAGACATTGGAAAACAAGTCCTGCGTGGAAGGACTGTAGAGTCAGAACGCTCTCTATGTAAACATGAAAACAGAACTCAGAGCATCCTAACTATAAGCAAGAGCAGGACCCTGAGTTGAGGCAGTTCTTAGAAGGAAATGATGTATCATCTCAGTTACTATGCTCAGCAGAATCACGAAGGACAAGAGACAAAGGACAAACAGAGTGACCACAAATCCATTCCCAGAGAAGTCAGGCAGAGGCTTGCTGGATTGTCTCTGTTGAGCTTAGAATTTCTTGAGTCTCCCACAAAGTTGTGACCTCTTGCTCCATAGCTCTGGGCACCAGTGTTTAGAAGTAGTTGACAGCACAGCCAGACTGACTTTTCAGGATGTAAATTACTATGTGTCCACAGTTCCTCTTATTTTCACTAATGACAGAAGCAATAGATGTTTAGAGTAAAAACTTTGGGGAATGCAGAGTAGCTGATGAAAAGTTGAAAATCCTCGATAATCCTAATGATAAAACACTCAATGCTCTGGGGAAAACAATTTCAGATCCCCCGCATTTATCATAGTTTTTATATAATGAGATCATATGACACATGATTTTATGGGATTTTTGTATTTAATTCTTTCTAACATTAATAGAGCAGCCTGAGGTTTTAAGAGAACACTAAATGTAGGTAATGAGGCTCCGGGCTCTTGTGAGGCATTTTCTCATCTCAATAAATCCACACCAAAAAATTCTTGACTGTTGACATGCGTAAGAGCTACAAATTATCTTCTAAGCAAAGCATTAGGCTTTAAATTTTTTTTGTAGTCTTGAGGCCAGAATAATTGCTGCACTCCAAACAGTCGTAATTTACTAAGAATAAGGATATGTTTTAAAGCTTTGTTTTCACTTGGGAAAGGACAGTTCAGCATTCGTGCACAAGGGATGTGTTCCTGACACATAAACTCTTGCATCTGTGCACAATTAGCATTGGAAGGATTTTACCTTCGGAATTGAGATTAAGGGGTAAACAGACCAAAATGGCTAAGGTCTTCCACACAATCAGGACCACAGGTTATGTCAGATACTGATGCTCTTACAGGATGAAACCCACACAGAAATTCAGAGCAGCAGTAGGAAGGAGACACTAGGTACATACTTGAGTTGATAACGTGTGCTAAGCCACTATGGTATGCATATTAGAGGTTAGAGCTGAGTTGCATGGAGAGATCTACCAGAAGATTTCTTCCTTGCATCAGTAGTAGGCAACTTCTCCAAATAAATAGATATGTAAAGAATATCATTTTGAGGGGATGCAGATTACTAGTCTGCCTAGGGCTCCCCAGGGTAACCACATTTACTTCCCTCATTGTGATAGCAGCAGGGCTGAATGAGGAAAGATGCCATCACCTGCTGGTCATCACAGCCGAGTGGGGCAGAATAGAAGAGAATGCTAACTTCCCTGTGCAGGTCAGCAGGGCTAGGTGGAGATAAGAAATATGCCAATTTCTGCCCCAACTAGACTCCAAAGGAGAATGTTGTGTGGCTGAGTCTACATAGGCATGCAATTCTCCCCTAGAGTTTATCCTATTTGGTAAAGTAGGGGCTAAATCAAAGTTGACTCCATACCAACTGCTAAGTGGACTGTGCCACAAGTTTGCCTGCCTTCAAAGAAAAATTTTCACCATTTCATTGGCCAGATCCCCTTTTATTCTCACATCATTCCAGATAGCAGTAAATGTCAACCTACCTGTGTTTTGTCTGGGCTTAAAAATAGGAACTAGCACTAACATACACTCGCCACTCCCAAGCCAATGGGCCAAACCAGGACCTCATCTAGAAGTGGTGAAGGAGAAACAGCACCAGATACAAGAAAAGGGGGCCACTCAGGGAACCGGAGAGGCACTTCACCTCTTTCTACAACATGGTCTACAGACATCAATGCTTTGAAGCCTGTGGCACTCCCTTCTTTGGTCTGAGTTTTGATTTTTTCCCCACCCTTGAATCTGAGTTCAAGGGTCAACTCCCCTACCAACACACTCTGTGATGCTGGCAAAGCAATTAAATCTCTCTAAGCTCAGGTTTTCTGTTTGTAAAATGAGAGGGATCTGTCCCAATCAGTGCTGAAGCAAGTGTACATCAGCCATCTGGGTATCAGAAGTTAGGGGGCTCCGGAATATTGGGGATTCAGTGTTTCAGAGGCAATGCAGAGATATGGGCTAAATCCTTGGAATCAAGCTGCCCAAGTTAAACTTGTTTTTGCCTCTGGCATCTAAGTGACCTTGCCCACTTCGTTTCTCTGAGTCCCTTTCTTCATCAACAAAACTGGGACCCAAATAATCCTCCATCACAATAGCTGTGATGAAGACACGAGATGACACAGGGAGAGCCCTGGCACAGGGGCAAAGCAATCAGTAGCTTCTACCATTCAGATGAATGTCTGCTGATTGAAGTGTGTATCCCAGTTAAGAACTAGGCGGCTACTGGTTCCCTTGTGTCTCTTTATTCTGAATTCCATAGTGATAACTCATCATCATGTGACATTAAATCCCCAAAGATACATTCAAATTGCAGTAAATATCTCTGACCAAAATATGAGATACTTTGAGTGCATGACAAAGTAACAACAGGCTTCTGTTTGGGAACCTCTTTGCCTCTCCTACCCAGCAGCCACTAGAGGTGGCCAATAATCTCCTTAGGGGCCCACAGCAGCCCTGGTGCACAGATGGTTGATTTTAAGATCAAATAAATACAGTAAGAATAGATTTTAAAGCCGGGTATCAGTGGCTCACACTTGTAATCCTAGCTACTCAGGAAGCTGAGACCTGAGGATTGCGGTTTGGCAGAAAAGGCTGTGAGACTCTATCTTCAATAAACTACCCAGAAAAAGCCAGGAGTGGCACTGTGGCTAGAGTGGTAGAGTGCTAGCCTTGAGCATAAAGAGGCTCAGGGACAGTGCCCAGGCCCTGAGTTCAAGCCCCAGGACCAACAGAAACAAAACAAAAAAAAATGAATAAATAAAATAGATCTTTAAAACAAACACACTTGAAGTTCCATATTCAAATGAGCATTGTCTCTCCCTTTCTCTCTCTTGAGAAATTATTTGGAATTATCTGCCTCAGTGACTAATGTTCCATTAAAGAAAGTGTTTTAAAGGGGGAAAAGTTTTATCCTTTGGGAGTTTTCAAAAACTGAATCATGACAAGGCTTGGTGAATGTGATTGGAAATAAAGCTAGGAAGTAAACTTTTGTGTGGAAAATTAAAGCATGCTTATGAAATTATGGAATGGATTTCTCACGTGCCCTATAAATTGAAACCTAGTAATTGTGAAAATTGAGTTTCTCTCTTTTTGTTGTCTCATTGGTCCTTTCTATTGTTTTAAATTTTATTTTTATCTTTAAGGAACTGCCATTTAAGGGAAGAGTAAATACTTCTAATGACATCTGACTGATAATAAATAAAAATACTCATTCCCCTCCATCATTACCAATATCAGGAATCTTCATCAATATTACCCCCTTTTTCACCATTCTCTTCCATCTCTACCAAATCGATCCCTTCCCTCAATTTTTTTAATTTTGTAGAATATGAATTGAGTATTTTGACTGCATTTCCCTTTCCTGTCTTCAGTCTCTTGTTTGTAGTCATTTCTCACTTGCTCCCATACAATACTGGGGTAGTCTAGCATGTGTTTTATGATAGTTTTAGCAAAACACCCTTAAAAAATTACTCTGCAAAAATCTGATTGTTCTCAGCTAAACCTGGGTCTCCTTTTTAACATTCTAATGTGTCCACAAATGGATTTTCAGTTGAAAGTGGATCTTTTTCTGGCACATTTTCCAGTGCATGCAGAATAAATAGAACTCGTGTGATAATTTCCAAGATATTTTCTTGGCTAGAACTAACTTGAGCCTGGTGACTAAAGAACCAACCAAATTTAAATCGAAGATCTAATGCTAAGCCTAAATAATTATCTAAAACTTAAACTAAATTTTAAATAATTTCAACAAATCCTTTTCTGGTAGCACAGGAATCACATGATTCTAGAAACCTTAGAAAATGCAGACAGGAAGAAAGAAATAAAAATTAATGGTAGTCTCATTCAGAGGGGCCTGCTGTTAACATCTTGATGAATGCCTTTCAAGTCTCTCTGTATGGAAAAATAAAAATAGCTTTGATGTACTGTTTCATAAATTATTTGTAACACTCAATGGCATAATATTAACATGTTCCACATAACTAATTGTCCTACATTATTTAATTATTTAGGAGTAAAATACAATTTATATAATAGATGATCTATTTTTTTTTTTTTTTTTGCCGTCCTGGGCCTTGGACTCAGGGCCTGAGCACTGTCCCTGGCTTCTTCTTGCTCAAGGCTAGCACTCTGCCACTTGAGCCACAGCACCACTTCTGGCCATTTTCTGTATATGTGGTGCTGGGGAATCGAACCCAGGGCCTCATGTATACGAGGCAAGCACTCTTGCCACTAGGCCATATCCCTAGCCAGATGATCTATTTTTTTTTTTTTTTTTGCCAGTCCTAGGGCTTGGACTCAGGGCCTGAGCACTGTCCCTGGCTTCTTTTTGCTCAAGGCTAGCACTCTGCCACTTGAGCCACAGCGCCACTTCTGGCCATTTTCTGTATATGTGGTGCTGGGGAATCGAACCCAGGGCCTCATGTATGCGGGGCAAGCACTCTTGCCACTAGGCCATATCCCCAGCTCCCAGATGATCTATTTTTAAATATTTGTTACTGTTAAAATGTTCCTTTTCTAATCCTTTTTTTTTCTTTTGCTATCATGAACAATATTGTGATAAAGGTTCATTTCACCAAGTTTTTATAGACATTCTTGATCATTTCCTTTTGATGAAGCTGAAATTGAAATTCTGAGTCAAACTGTATTAAAACAGGTGACTCAATTTAAGAATTGCCTTCCATCTCAGGGGCCTACACCTATGATCCTATGTGAAAGGCCAGGATTGGGAGGACTGTGGTTTGAGGCCAGCCAGGGCAGGAAAGGCTTGGAGATCTCTTCTCGGCTAATGGTGGGTATGATGGCACACATCTGCATTCAACTTAGAAGATAGGCAGATTGCTACCTAGGTGCATGTCCAGGCAGAAAGTGATACACTAGCTAAAACATACCAGTGCAAGAAAAACACTGGAGGTGTGGCTAAAGTGGAAGTGTCTGCCAAGTGAATAGGGGGCCCTGAGTTCAAACTCTAGAACTGAAGAAAAAAGAGCTGCCTTCTAGAACTTCTAATGACATCTCACTGATAATAAATAGAAATACTCGTTCCCCTCCATCATTACCAATGTCTGATATTTGTACTTTTGTTTGTATTTACCAATCTAATAAAGTAAAAATGGAAATGAATTATTTTGCCTTGCATTTCCTGGCTTACACTGAGCATTTTCTATGTGCTACTAATTTTTTTTTGATAATATTTTTGGCATATCTTTTACTCATTTTTGTATGTTTTAAGAAGCTGACTTTAAGAGCTTAATTATGTATACACAAATACACATATTCGTCCAGTGTTTTCATTCCCTTTTGTTTTTTGGTTGGAGTAGGTAACAAGAGAATTTTTAAAAAGTACATGGTCAGACTATTAAGTTTCTCCTTTATGATATGTCCAGAAATCTTAAGCCCAGTGAACAATTAGGAAAATGTTTGTTTTTATTTCCTTCTAGAAATTTTAAAGTTTCATATTCACATCAAAATTGTACTTCATCTGGAAATTGTTTAAGTGTAATGTGTAAGATAAAAATCAAACTTAATAGTTTTTCCAAGTGGCTAGCCAGTTGTCTGAACATTGTGTTTTGAATAACCCAATTTCCCCATGGATTTGAAAGGTTACTTTATTTGATACAAAATTCACCTAAGTGTTTATGGGCTTTGTTCCAGTGCTTGGCTTGCTGAGTATGGTAGCAGTCATACATTGTCTCAATGACTGCAGCTCTTTTGTACATCCTAAAATCTACCAGGCCAAATTACTACTTTTTTTTTTATGCCTACTCTTGCATGTTTATTCTTACACTTGGAAATTATTTTGTTAATTTAAAAAACCCCATGGCAATTTTCATTGGTATTATATTAAAAATGAACAGAATTTGAAGACAACTTATGTCTTTACAATATCCAGTTACTGCCCCACTCAGTAATAGTGATGATGATGATGACGACAATGACAATAACAATATAAGACCAGTAACTAACTACAGCTGCTTACAGCCAGGCCCTGCTCTAAGCCTCTCCCATCACATTTAGGCCATGTAACCAATCATCTATGGCAACAATACACCTGTGGATTTTGTTCTTTGGCTTGCTTCTTTGCCCAGTTTAATGTATGATGCAGCTACCTGGAACCCCATTATTTTTCTTTTCTTTTCTTTTTTAAATTATTGTAAAGATGGTGTACAGGATGGTTACAGTTATAGAAGGCAGGTAATGAGAACATTTCCTTTTGAACAGTGTCACTCCCTCCCTTATTCTCTCCCAGTTTTCCCCCTCCCCACCAACTTGTATGTAGTACATTTCCAACACAGTGTTTAGTGGGTTTCACTGCTGAATTGGTTCACACTTTGTCCCACCATTTTTGTGCTTTCCCATCCCCTCCCTAAATCAAATCAACTTATATACAACATAAAGGGTACAAAAATCAAATATAGCAGCAAAAGGAAATAAACCAAAGAAAAAAGGAAAAACCAAAAAAGAACCACAGACTTCTTGTTTCCATTTCTTGGAGCTCATTTCAATAAGCATTAATTTATATGGTCATATGCACAAAGTTATTGAGCTCTCCCCAGAATATTCTCCTTTGGCCATACTGTGTGAATGTTTAGAGTACTGTTTAATCATGTCTAAGAGTAATTATTTGTCTTTCACTATCTTTTGGGTTTATTTGTAGTTCTATAGGTGCATTCTAATTATTACAAATGAGGGAAACCATGCAGCCTGTGTTTCTTTGGATCTGGCTTAGTAGAATTTTTTCCAAGTCTTTCCATCCTTATGAATGGGGCAATGTCATTTTTTCTGATGGAAGCATAGAATTCCACTGTGTATATATACCATATTTTCTCAATCCATTCATCCATTGAGGGGCATCTGAGTTGATTCTATATCTTAGTATGGTAAGCGATGCTGTAATGACCATGGTTGTACTGGTGGCTTTATTGTGGCCTGGTTTGTGGTCAATTGGATCAATGTCCAGGACTGTGGGATTGTTGGGTCATAGGGAAAATCTCTGTTTAGTCTTTTGAGGAACCTTCATACTACTTTCCAGAGTGGTTGAACAAGTTTACAATCCCATCAACAGTGTAGTGTTGTTCCCTTTTGGCCACATCCTGTCAGCATGTTATTGTTAGTTTTCCTAATAATGGCCATTCTAACTGGGGTAAGGTGGAATCTCAGTGTTGCTTTGATTTGCATTTCTTTTATGGCCAGAGAGGTTGAATATCTCTTCATGTGTCTATTGGCCATTCTTATTTCTTCTTTGGAGAAGTCTCTCTTTAAGTCTTCAGCCCACTTATTAATTGGGTTGTTTCTTTGAGGACTTGTTTTGGGGAGGTTTAATTTTTTGAATTCTAAGTATATGTTAGATATGAGGCCCTGATGCATAGCTAGTAAAGATCTTCTCCCATTCTGTGGGCTTTCTATTTATTTTGCTAGTTAAGTCCTTTGCCATGCAGAAACTCTTCAGTTTGATGCAATCCCATTGATCTAATCTTTCTTTGATTTGTTTTTATTCTGAATCTTAGAAAGTCTCAACCTGTGTCAAGGAGCCTTAATGTTTCCCCTATCCCTTCCTGCAATTTTTCAGGATATCTGGTCTTATATTGAGGTCTTTGATCCATTTGGAATTGATTCTTGTGACTGGTGATATATAAGGATCTAGTTTTCTGCATGTGTATAGTCAATTCTTCCAGCACCATTTGTTGAAGAGGCTTTCCTCCAGCCAGTGTTTTTGGCTCACTTTCAAAGATTAGGTGGCTATAGGTTTGTGGGTTCATTTCTGGGTCTTCTATTCTATTCCATTGGTCCTCAGGCCTATACTTGTGCCAGTATCAAGCTGTTTTTATTACAACTGGAGCCCTATTTCTGTAGGGAATTAGGATCATGCCTAATGCTCAGAACAGGACAGGATTAAGGGTCTTGTATCTCCATGAAAATGGGGATCACAGCCTGCAGCCCAGGGCTCTACTTCCTGCCTTGATTAGCTGCCCTTTTTTTTATGTCTTAGACTTGGAGAGTTCTCTTTTTTTTTCTTTGAGAAGGTAACAAGTTCCAATTTTAAGATCACATTTTATTTAAAATTACCTATTTGTTACACTGACCACAGGACTAGAAAAAAGCTTTAGATTTCCAAGTGTCTGATAAGTTGATTTTACTTTTAAGCAAAGAGAAGGAGAGTGAAAGGTGAATATGTATTAACCAATGGGTTTTATTTTCTGCTTATATTTATTATTAGAATCTATCTAAACACTTTCTAATTTTTAATACTAATAAGTTAGCATTTTATCTGTCTTAATATATTTATTAGGTTTCTCATGGTCCTTTCTAAAGGTGATATATGTGTACATAAGTGCTTTATGTCTTTAATTTTTATTAATAAGCTCATTTAGGAAAAGCATACTAATACTGCCAACTATAAATATGATTTTTAATTTTTCCCCTTTAACTATTTTTGCTCATCAAATTGCTCCTGCCTTGTTTGTGGAGGACAGTAAGGTCCATGTCCTGTGTGATGTGATTGTAACCACATCCGTCTTTATAACTAGATCTTGATTTTTATTAATAATAGCACTCTTGTTTTGTTGCTACAAAATGGAATGCAACACTTAGAAAAAAATCCTGAGAAAAGAAACTTATTATATAGGACTAAAAACAGGTATTTTACAACTCCAGTAAGGAGAATGCAAAAAATGAAGGAATCCAATTGTATTTTATTCTCTGTTCTTCCACAGAAACTAGTACAATATTGAAATGAAGAAAACTGGAGATGTAAACAGGCATTTTAAATTTTCTTTGGTTCTTAGCCATGCTATCTATTGAAAGGAAATGAACAAATGAATTAAAAAAAAACACACCAAAGGCCAAGTGTTTTCTTCCAACTCTAATTTCTTTCCACATCAGAATATGTTAAATAATTACATTTGAGTTTAGGAGAGTTATTCATGGCTACAGTAGGACCAAGTCACTGCCTTTGTCATCAAATCATTAACACTGTGTTGGAAGTCTAATCATACTTGTAGTTTAAACCAAATCCCTATCCTAATATCCTTCACTTCTGTTTGAATATGACTGTAGTAGGGTGAAGAGCCTGTGTATATATTGATAAGTTAATACTGTGAAGTAAGAAAGAAGGGAAAAAGAGAATGAACTGATTTGCCAAGAAGTCAAGTTTCACAGAAAAGTTAGAAGACAAGCTTTCAAAATGTCCCTCTACCAATCTACAGTAAATGTGAATTGCCTCAAATTCAACCACAGCACCTTTTGTAACCCTGCCAGTGATGACTACAGCGTATGTTATCTTTCTCCCCTCCATTTATCTCCATAGAAGGTAGGTTTGGAAGCCCTATTGTCTGGAAAGTGAATTGACTCCTCAGCACTTACTGACTAGACTCAGGATTTTGGTTGAGAGTGAACACAGACTTAAATGATATTACAATTGAAAGGGAGGTGGGAAGGATTTTCTAGGGAGCCAACTTTCACACTGTGACTACTCAGGGACATTTCCAAATGTTTTCACCCAGCATGTACTTTTTTGGATATGTGAGAGCACATCTACATAATAAGAAAATGAATTGAATGTTTCCAATATTAGATATTAATTCCACAGCCAGGAAATCCAGGTGCTTGTGAGGAAGCCACTATCTCTGCTTTATACTCAAGTAAGTTTTAAGATGTCAGGAAGCAAAAAATGAACTCTCAATTCTTTCAAGCCAGGAGCAGATCTCCTTTCTAGGGCTCTAGGACAAGATTAGTGTGGGTGGTTAGTTAAATGTGGCTCCTGCTGTCTCCTTGCTCTTTCTATTGCTTAGCTGTTATGGCAGAAAGATGAAGCACTGTGAGCACAACACTATGGAAAATGCACCACGTTATGACTGTTGTTTATTACTGCAGATGCGGAATCAATAATCATCCATGTGATGGATGCCAGATGCAAATAATAACCAGGATTTCTGGCATCAGTCCTCCCATAGCCAGACCTCCCCATCTCTCCTGGACAGCCACATGAATCACACATGTCTTTAAATTAGGAACTTGCCTGCTGCAAATGTCTCTTGGAGGTTCCAATGTTATGACAACCCATATTTTTTTCTCATGAAATGCATTTAGTTTTACTTTCATATTCCTGTATTTCATGTAAGGTATTTACCATGATGAGAGTTTCTTGGCGACTCCAAGCAAGAGTCATCCAGACTGAGAAAAGTTCCATGATCTACACATGCAAACCCAATAGTATGGTTTTTGCTTTACTTAGGATGAATAATTTTAGTTCTCTTTTTAAATTCTTATCCAGGAGAGCCTCCAATGCTTTGTTATAAAATCTTAACTCTACAATATCCAATAAACCATAACCAAGCTGGTAGACAGTAATAGATGAGGTAACAGGCACCCCACTTTTTCCTGTGAGCTAGCACAGGGCTGCTACTGGTGGCAGCTATAGGGGGTCTGGGGGCTCATGTCCAGTCTTTCTCTGCTGTCCAAGCTGGACACCCTCAGAGTGGTGCACATCCAGAGTTGTACCTCTAATTGAAACCATGGCCCTCTAGGGCCAGCTATGCTCTAGCTGGAGGACCTGTCTAGTGCTGAAAACCTTTCTCTGGGTGAAGAAGCCCACCAGTCATGCAAGGACTTACTGAGTGTGACCGAGTCATTGATCTTGAAGCTGCAGAGGACTCTGTCCACGTTGCGGGCATGTCGGAAGCCATTCCCTCTCACAACAACTTGAAATGATTCTGAAATGAAGAATGGTGATAGAACGTGTTACTTGATCACTCACCTTAAACTTCCCATCTGCCCTGCTTTGCAAACACTTGTTTAACCATTTCAAAAACTAGTAAAATACCCCAAATTAGATCAAGCTGTAAACCAAAAGCAACCATGTGGGTCCCTTGTGCGCTAGTTCCTTCTCACTAGGTGTTCATAGGGGAGGCCAATTACTTCTTGCCTGAAATGTCCACCTTCTTACTTTTGCTCTTGTGGGTCTTCTTACCTGGCATACCTGTCTCCCCCCTCTCTGTCCATTTGAATCATTTAAATCATTCAAATCCATTAAAAATATCCAGACATCTTTAAAAAAACAACCAGAGGGAACCCCAGAGAGGAGTCCTCCGCTTCCTCTCCAATCAACTCAACGTTTGTTGGGTCTGTTTTACATTTTGTAATCCCTTGAACAGATTTCTTTAGAGCCCAGGGTGTCTAACATTTTTTGGAAACCACCGCCTAACAGTATTCATAGCCTGTGCCGAACCATGCAGCATGCAGTTATGTAATGTCTGGTGGTGTTCTTTTGTCTGTCTCTCTCCCAACTAGAAAAACATTCCTTTAGGTTGTTAGTTGTTTGATAGGGCTGCAGTTCTCTGCAGGGCACACAGAAGTAACGTGTAGGTTTATGCAGGAATCATACTTAGCAACAAATGTCATGTGTATGAGTGGTCAGTTATCAAGCATGGTCTGCTTGAATTGGCAATGACCCTTCAGTGTAGAGTCACTTCTCTCTGAAGAGAAGAGGGAACAAACAGGTCAGGGAGATATACTAATTTCACACTCGTCTATTGTATTTCAATTAATGTATATTATAAAGTAAAAAATCTTTACAATAGTTCCACCAAGTGGAAAAAAAGCCAGTTATTTAATTAGCTAAATGCTTCACAATATTTGCTTTAGTTTTATACATTTAATGATCAATAGTCCACTTTCTTTTGATCCTCTCTGGGTATATAACATGTAGGGCTCAGGATAATTTTAGGTGGTATAAAAAGATAGAGATAGACTAAATGTCAGAAGAGAAGTGCAGTATTTGTAAAAGCAGATCTGAAGATGGAAATTGCAGCTAACATGGAGACATGGTTAGAGGAAAAATAAAGTTAGAAAACCAGCATATGGGACTTTTGCAAAGTGAAATACATGACATGAGTCTGTATCACTTTTATTCCCAAGAAACAAAGTTAGAGGCCTAGCTTGCCAAGATAATAATAACTTCTGCTTAATTACTCCCTCATTGTGTACTGTGTGCCACTGCTAAATGCTATATGCTGTAGAGTCACTTCAGCCTCTGCATCAGGAAGATGCAGACATGAAACTCTTCTCAGTGATGATAAGTAACTTTTCCAATATCACAGAAATAAAAAGTGTCAGAAAGACCACTGAAGCCCGGTTCAATCAGGCACCAAATGCCTTGCCCTTGGAAGCAAGTCAATATCCTCCTCACTGTGATGCTGAAAGGATACTCACTGTCTTGTGACAGATGAGTAATTTAGGACTTAGCAATTGTGAGTTTTTAAGAGTTCATTTTATTTTATTTTAATTTTGGGGAGTTTTGGCTTGTTTTGAAGAAAAGCTGGCTTGGAGGTGAAGTAAGACACTGAAATCTGAGTAAAAGAACCCAGAGGCACTACATGTACCGTAAGGAGTACAGGGAAGAACAGAATGCTTTTACAGGCATGAAGGACCTTAACAATAAATTTTTTTGACATTTTTATGACTAGTTAAGTCATTTAATTAGCACAAACCCCAAACAAAACAAAACAAAACAAAAAAACCCTGGGACTTGTATCCCAGAACTCAGTGCCTTAGTGTATTAATTAAGGCAATGGGCATATGACCACAAATTAGACAACAGTGAGGATTTATAGGTGCATCTTGATAAATCTATATCTATTCATATATATTGATACTGATATTTACATATCAGTATCTATTTCTATCTGTCTACCTTTTATCTACCTATCAATCATCTATCTATCTATCTATCTATCTATCTATCTATCTATCTATCTATCTATCTATCTATCTATCTATATCTATTAGAAGATGCCCCTGTCAAATATGTTACTGAAGGCTCTTGGTTCACCAAGCATCTTATAAAGTTGTCAAGCATTGTGGAATAATATAATTGTGTCTTATCTGCTCAGTCAGTAAACCCATATAGAAACCCATGTCTGTTTCCAGTTTGAGTGTCAGACATAGAGACATCTGCTGTTGGACATTTTTGCTGATTCCAAATGTTTTCTGCCTTGATGCTGGGCCTACTTCTCTTGTTTCCTCAGAGATCAGCAAAGGGAGAGAAGACTTTGGAAACACAGGGTGCATGCCAAGCTCTTCCCTAACACCATGTTCTAGCATATTACCAGTTCAGCTGTTGAATCCACTATAAAAGAGGCAGTACACATGTCTGCTTGGCACAATCTCTATGATTGGGTCATGGTGGCAACCACATCATGTAACCCTCTAGGTTTGGGATAACATGGAAGAAATGCTGCTCTGAGATGCACAGGAGAGCCTAGTACAATTTGCACACGTTTGGTTTCTAGAGGAGCCCAGACATCTGACCCAGCAGCTTGACTGGAATTTGCAAAGAAGTTATGTAATAAAATATTGAATGAATCTTCCAGCCAGTGAGAACCAGGACATACTAGAGCTGGGATGTTTTCCTTGAACTCCGTCTGGCCACAAAGTGCTAGATCTACCTCTTAAAACACATATAGCTCAATGTTTTTAGGCAAAATGCATGTTGGGCTAACACTCCCATAGGAGTTCTAGGGACTATAGATGTTTAGGAAGCAGTTTCTATCTGAAAGCACTCTTTGACTTAATTTTTCATGATGTGTATTCTTTAAGGTTCCTTGGAGATATAAATTCATTATAATTCTTTTGTCATTCCCAATTGTAATGTAAGATGTTGGATGGAAGAAATAAGTTTTCTCTCTCTTCTGAATGCTTGTCTGTGGCCTACCTCAGGGCTGAGTTGGTCTTAGTACAAACTCATTGAGTGAATAAATAAATACTACATCTTGGCATAGAAAGGAAACAAAGAGTAAGGGAAGATGGTCATTTATTCAGGTGCCATTCAGGTCTAATCTTATTTTCTAAGGTCATTAAAAAAGGTGATGTTCCACATCAACAATCATTGGAGGAACATTAATACAAACCTCAGTGAGTAGCATCTCCTAGACAACATGATGACTTTATTGAAAGAGATGGGCAAGAACAAGACTCAGGCTGGGCGCTGGTGGCTCATGCCTTGTAATCCTAGTTACTTAGGAAGCTGAGATCTGAAGATCATTGTTCAAAGCCAGTCTGGACAGGGAAAGTCTGTGAGCTTCTTATATTCAATTAACCACCAGAAAACCAGAAATGGCACTGTGATTCAAGAGGTAGAGTTCTAGCTTTGAGCTGGAGAGTTCAGGGACAGCACTCAGGACCAGAATTTAAGCCCCATAACCAACAGAAAAGAAAGAAAGAAAGAGAGAAAAAAGAACAAGAATCAGTGAAAACATTTGAAGGCACATACATTGCTGATGGACTTTTCAAAATAGTTTGGCAGTTCCTCAAACTTTCAAGCAGTTATTTTACAAACAAAATATTCCACTCCTAGATATCTACTTGAGAGAAACGAAGAGCTCCAAAGTGGAAACATCTCCAATGTCTATTAATTGATGATGTAATATCATCCAGCCATAAAAAGCAATCAGTTTTTTTTACATTCTAGGACACTAGTAAAAACACTAGTAGATGAATGGATATATACACAATGGAATTCTATGCTTCCATAAGAAAGAATACTATCACTCCATTCATAAGGAAATGGAAAGACTTGGAAAAAATCATATTAAGTAAAGTAAACCAGACTCAAAGAAACATAGGCTCCATGGTTTCCCTGGTTTGTAACAATTAGTATATGTCTAGGATAGTTCTAGCAGAGGATCACAATAGCTCAATAGTTATGTACATATGACCATATAAAATGATGCTAATTGAGATGGACTCTAAGATATGAAAACAAGAGTTGTTTTTTTTTTTTTTTTTTTTTTTTTTTTTTTTTTGCCAGTCCTGGGCCTTGGACTCAGGGCCTGAGCACTGTCCCTGTTTTCTTTTTGCTCAAGGCTAGCACTCTGCCACTCGAGCCACAGTGCCACTTCTGGCCGTTTTCTATATATGTGGTGCTGGGGAATCGAACCCAGGGCTTCATGCATACAAGGCAAGTACTCTTACCACTAGGCCACATTCCTGGCCATGAAACAAGAGTTTTTTTTAATGTACTGTGTGAAGTGAATTTTTTTCCCCCTGTTGGTTTATCCTCTGTTGTCACTGATTTTGCATTTGAATACCCTGTATCTTGTATATATGATTATCTGATTTGGAGAAGGATAGGGGAACAACAAAATGGTGAGACAAAGGACCAAGGGTGAACTGATGTAACAGTGATACTCACAAGACACTATGTTGGAAATGAACTTTACAACTTGGGTGTGGGAGGGGAATTGGGGAGAAGGAAAGTGGGAGAAAAATGAGGGAGGGAATAACACTGTTCAATGTCACTGTAACTGATTTTGGTACCCTGGATATTGTATATACATGCATTGGAACTTTAGGGAAGGGAAAGGGAATGTCAAAATTGAGAGACAAAGGATAAAAAGACAAACCAATGCAATGGCAATACTTACAAAACTATATGCTGTAAACCAACTGTACAACTCATGGGGGGAGGAAATGGGGAGGGCAGAAGGCAGCAGGAGGGGGACGAGGGAGGAGGTAACAGTTGGATAAGAAAATGTATGCACTGCCTTATGTATGAAACTGTAAACCCTCTGTACATCACTTTGACAATAAAGAAATGAATAAACTACGAAAACAAATGTAATCACTACCTTACTTGTAACTGTAGACCCCCTGCTCATCACCTTTTCAATAAAATAATAATTAACTTAAAAGAAAATATACTCATTATCTTACTCGTAACTGTAATCCCTCTATACATCACCTTCACAATAAAATAAACCACTAGTGTAAAATGCTAATAAAACACTATATTAAGTAAAAGAAGCCAGACAAAATGGCTACATATTGCATGATTCCATTTATATGAATTGTCCAGAATAGCAAATCCATACAGAAGGGAAGTGGATTAATGACTGCCAGAGCTACAGGGAGGAGGAAGTGGGAGGGACTGCTTAATGGGGATAAAGTTTCTTTTTTGGGGTGATGAAAGCCTTCTGGAATTAGATAGGGGTTATGGTTGTATAACTCTGTTCTATGTTAAAAACCACTGAAGTGCATAGTTTAAAAGGATAAATTTGATTTATTGTTCAATTTAATATGAAGGGAAAATGTAAATAGCTTGATAAGCTGTTCTTATTTTATCCTGTCCTCCCTCCCTCCCTCCCTCCCTCCCTCCCTCCCTCCCTCCCTTCTTTCCTTCCTTCCTTCCTTCCTTCCTTCCTTCCTTCTTTCTTTCTTTCTTTCTTTCTTTCTTTCTTTCTTTCTTTCTTTCTTTCTTTCTTTCTTTCTTTCTTTCTTTCTTTTTTCTTTCTTTCTCTCTCTCTCCCTCCCTCCCTCCCTCCTCTCTTTCTTTCTTTCTTTCTTTCTTTCTTTTTTCTTTCTTTCTCTCTCTCTCTCCCTCCCTCCCTCCCTCCTTCCCTCCCTCCCTCCCTTCTTTCTTTCTTTCTTTCTTTCTTTCTTTCTTTCTTTCTTTCTATCTTTCTACAGAAGACATAGTTTTGTGATGACTTCAATAAAGATCACCCATCACTTTACTGTGTTGGAAATGGAGAAATCTATATAATCTCTGCTTCTTTGGTCACTGGAAACTTTTGTGTCAAATTACAGTTTGAACATTTTCTCCTCCAAGAGGCTTACTGTGGCAGGTAACATTTCTAGAATTTTACATAAATTGAACTTTTTCATGAGAAATGTTGTTTCTTTTATTTATGTGGCATAATTATTTCAAGACTGGTTTTAGTTATTTTGAGGTTTATACAGTATACGCATGTGCCTGTGCATGTGCGCACATGCGTGCGTGTGTGTGTGTGTGTGTGTGTGTGTGTGTGTGTGTGTACTAGTCCTGGGGGTTGAAATCAGGGTCTGAGTGCTGTCATACAGTAGATGTATGTTTAATTTTAAAACAATTTCCTCAAACTGTTTTCCAGAGTGGTTATGCTGTTTTGCATTCCCACTAATAGCATAGGAGAGTGTACCTTCCAGAGCAACCTAACTTTAAAGGAAAGGAGAGACCCAGCAGAGATGGAAGCAGTCCTCCTGAAGAGGTGCCTAATGGGTTTTCATGCGCACTTCGGCACACCACAGTAGTGAACACAATAAACGCAGTCCTTGATAGTGCCTGGATATGTCTACTTAGACATCTAGTTCCCAAAAGGCAAAGAGGAAGCTTACCATCATCTTCCTTTTGAGATAGCTCACTGTGTGTTATCAGGGGAAAACACAGTAGGAATAATAAATCTGCCTCTGACATGACAAGGTAAGGAGCTAATGATAACTTCTGTTCCTGGAAGTTCTTGTAAAAAACTTCTAATGTAAAAGACTTGGCCGATTCCAATTAGTTCCTTCCTGGACTGCTTGTGAGCACGCTGTGAGCTATGCAAGTTTGAGGCCAGCTGAATGAGACCAGAATAAACTGTGCTCAGGCAGTTTCTAGAAAGGAGCTAAATGAGGCAGGACAGTCAGTGGATGGATGGATTTCCTCATCACACAAATCTACAAAACAGTTTAACAAGTACTTTTATAAACAGCCCCGAATGGAAGGGAAGTAAAATTATTTAAATGAAGGATATGCCAAAGTTGCTATCCAAGATCTCAGGAGTAACACAGCAGGTGACTCCTTACTTGCTTTGGATCAAGGACTGTGAGAAAGAACACAAGAACACAGCACTTCACAATACTAAATGGCAATGATGTGTTTGGGTGACAACGGGGAGAATGGGAGAAAGGTGAACAGGAAAGCTTACGTACTTATTTTTTAAAAAAGTTATTGAGGACCCTGTAGTTGTTATTTTGAATAAATACACACCTAGCATCACTAGATCTGATTTTTTTTCATGACACATGGAGATATGAATTTTGAAGGTGAAATATGACTTTCAAAATAAGCTTAACTTGTAGGCATTCAGTGTGGATCAAAAAAAGGACATATATGCAGATGGAATAGGGCCCATAGGCTGCCAGTTTATCCTCTGAGAGTGGAGATGTTCTGGGAAGGATAATCTCTCCTTAGATAGCTTCATCAATGACTTTCACTAGAATTCTTTTCAATCTGAGAGGGCTAGATATGCTCTCCAAGGTGCCTCTCTAGTAGGAGTTGCTGTTAAAATGAGAAAAAAAAAAGGTTCTAGGAGAACTTGTTTCTTAAGTGATTAAAATATAAACAGCCACTAATATCTTATCTGAAAGTTTCTTTAGAAACTTAAGCTGTGAAAAAAAGGCGCCTCAAAGCAGGTTTTCTCCAGATAGCCCCGAGGGTTCCTGCCATTGCTCATACAATTCCAGGGGTGGTTATCCTCAGAAGGCTGTAGTGTAAGAAAGCTGCGTGTGGCAAATCAAAACCTGCCTTGTCTTCCCAGTCTCCCCCAAAGCAATAGGTACTAAGACTCAACACTCTTTACTTGATGGCAATCCTCCAGTATCTAAAGGTCCACTTGCACCTCAATCCTTTGTGTAAATCTCCAGGTAGTTCAGTCTTTCCTCATTCCACAAGTGTCTCATTATTGCTTCTATGCCTTATAGGTAGGCTTCTCCTCTAGTGCTCCATGGGTGAGTTTTCTATGTAGCTGGACACATGACTCCTTCCCAGAGCAGATGAGTTTCAGGGGTGAGGGAAGAGGTGGGGAGCCCAGTGAGTTTTTCACATTGCTTTGTAGGTAGTAGAAACTCACTATGAAATGATGAAAGAAGGAAAATAATAATTTATTCAAATGTTCTTTCTCTCGAGAAAGACAGTAAGGAGAGGGGGCCTGGGAGGAAGGGTTTTTGTTTTTGTTTGTGCTGGTTCTGGGGCTTGATCTCAGGGCCTAAGTACTGTCTCTAAGCTTTTTTGTTCAAAGTTAGTGCTCACAGATTTTGGGTGGTTAATTAAAAAGTCTCATGGACTTTCCTTCCTGGTCTGACTTTGAACTGCAATCCTTAGATCTCAGCTTCTAATAGTAGCTAGGATTACAGGTGTGAGCCAGTGGTATGCAGCTTGAGGAAGGGTTTTTGGAGGCAAAGTCTGCCTTCTCCACAGATCTGTCTACTATGCGATCCCAATATTACATACACTTTAGAAATGGGAACACTTGTTTCTTGGCTTACTCTGTCCCTCAATACATACTGAGTTATTTTGCAGTTTCTCTCTCTCTCTCTCTCTCTCTCTCTCTCTCTCTCTCTCTCTCTTGAATAAACTGTTCCCAAGTTAGATTTTCCTAACCCTGCTTGTGTGTGCGAAACTGGCTATTTGATCCCAAGTTCAATACATTTATATTTGTCCTGTTAAATTATACCTTGTTTTGCAACCCACCATATATTAATATATAATGTAATATTATATATAATATGTATAAATAATATATACACATGACTTGTATGGGATTTGGGCTGTGTTGTCTCCCCAGTGCATTTTAGCTCTCTGTGTCTCTCTGAACTCAGTTTGCTATCAGAACCATCAGTAGAGCTGAGCTGGGGTAGGAGACACCTGAGGTAACTATCTTGGGGGAATACAACTAGTCGGCATAGAATGTCTTGAGAGGAAGAAGCCTGGGCATGGGTCCCTAGATGAGTCTACTCTGAGGGCCAGGGAAGGGACGGAATTCACAGACAGAGAGGGAGGGGGCTGAGAGGCAAGGTTTCCCATGAAGACCAAGTCTGCCTTCCTCACAGATCTGTCTTAAGGTTCGGATCCGACCATAACAACATAGAAATGTGAACAACAGTTCCTTATATACTTCCTTCCCTGACACATATTGAGCTAATTATTTTCCAGATACTCTCAATCCAATTGGTGTCCTCCTAATTCTCTTTCAGTGGAGAAACAGGCAAGCAAGCATGTTTTTCTTACTCAGCTATTCCATCATGATGTAACACTGACTTTCAGTTTTCATTAAAATGATGCTATATTGAAAGGGATGACATGGATCAAGATAGATTGTATTCATAAACTGCTTGGTTAAATGGCACCTCCTTTGTACACTATTTAAAGATAATAATAGAAAGAAAAAAATAATGCAGATGAAAGTAATACTGCCTTGTTAAGTACCTTTGTATAAATCCTTACTAAGACTGAAATCCCCCAGTGCAAATCAGGGGTCATGGCTGCTCTACCTTCCAGGTACTCAGAGCAATGGACAGGAAAATAGGCTGTGGTTCCAGGAGAGACCTGCCTACCCCAGACAATGGGGATCAATTTTCTTTTAAGGGTATTATTTATAGAAGAAGTTTTGATGTAAAGATGTCTTTTGGAAGTTTCATTTCCTCCTTAAAATAGCTAAGGGTTAAAGCATGCTCATTACAGCTTGCTTTGATCTTCAGGCTCTGATTCAAGGGAAGTAGGGGGGTTGCCTTTTTTTTTTTGTTTTGTTTTAACCTAGAGCTAATTTCCAGCACTGTTATTTTGTATCCTTATTTTTCAGAAGAAATATAGAGAATTAGTACTTGTCTAGGATAGGCCTAGCAGAGGAGCACAATAGCTCAATAGCAATGTAATATGATCACATAAGATGATCCTAAGGGAAATGAACTCCAAGACTTGGAAATAGTGGTGTGTCTTTAAGGTTGTTACTTCCAATGTACTCTGTGAAATTATGCCTTTTTCTTTTGTCTTTCTTCCCCATGGTTTTACCCCTGATGTTACTGTAACTGACTTTGGTACACTGAGTATTGTATGTACGTTTATTGGAACTAGGGGAGGGAAAGGGTAAAAGTATAAGAGTACAAGAGTATATGCTGTAAGCCAACTATACATCTCAGGGGAGAGTGGGGAGGGAACCAGGAAGGGGGGAAGGTGGGAAAAAAGTGAAGGAGGCGGAAACAAGTTTGATAAGAAATGTACTCACTGCCTTATGTATGTAACTGTAATCCCTCTGTACATTACTTTGACAATAAAAAAGTTTAAAAAACTAGGTAGTTTACATTGAGGCAGAACACACATTGCTGGTCTATAAATATGTAACATTTCATAGCTGTCAGAGATTTTAAAGAAAGGTTCCTTAGGCTGATTTATTCGTCTAGTTTATTGGTTCTACCAAAGAGACATCTTTTGGAATAACTTATTACTTAAATTGCTTTAATTTGTTTAAATTTATTAATGTATTTTTGTATCCTCACCTTGTATTTACTTTATCTTAAACAAAAACTTTTTACAAAGCCTTAATTCATTTATTTTCCCTTTTCATTTAATTAGGAGTACATTATTAAAATCTATAAATCTGCCAGGATCAGATATTGTGGATTCTGATGTTGCTATTCAATGCTCATGGAGTGCGCACATATGATGTTCTTGTTTTGAATTCTATAATGGTATGTGAAGAAGAGTCTGGATTATTTTTCTAAGTCTAGAATTAATGAAGGGAACATTTTTCTACTGACTAAGTGGTAGACAATAATTTGGATCTTGTTTTGTCTTTGGCTATTTATTTCTAATTGTGTTTCACTTTAATTAGCTAGTTTGATACATATTAACTTTTTAAGTATAAGGGGAAAGGGGGAATAGGCCCATAGGAAAAAGAACGGTAGTATTGTGTTTTGAAGGTATAGATAAATCAAGATATTCAGCCAGATTTTATCGACCAACTGTATGTGCCAGGTACGGTGCTAGGCAACAGGATGTGAAAATAAAGCTCTTTCTGAGTTCTCCAGCCAGAAGACTGTGCTAGTGAATTAAAAATTGTGTTTGTTGTTCTCAAACATTCTGATGCATTACAAGGTTGCAACACATCCAGAAGGATTGCTAAACTGAAAGCCTGTATTTTCTTCATGAAAGAGATTATCCGATGTATAGCCTACAAAATTAAGAAGAGGGAAAAGATGGGTGGGGGGATGGGGGGAATGGTGAAAGGGATGACATTGATCAAGATATATAGTATTCATAAACTGCTTTGTTAAAAGGCAACTCATTTGTACAAATACTTAAAGATGATAATATAATGATCAATTCAAAATAAAAAAGAGATAATTGCATAATTAAAGGGATTTCCTTGTTTTCTAATTGCTTTAAAATTAGGTAGCTATTAAAAGGTGCTATAATCACAAATATAACACAAGATTAAATTAGTCTAAATTACCTACCTACTTATTCTACCAGAAACACAAAACCCAGAGATGATTCACTTTGAAGCTCATGAAATCGACTGCAGGATTGCTACTCCACAAAACACTGCATGAACTCTAACGCAAGATTGCCACTCCACAAAACACTGCACCGTGTTCGTGTGCTAATATATTTTTGTCAAGTTTGTAAGTTTTGAATTTCCTCTTTTTGTTCCCCTTGTCCTTCCTTCCTTCCATCCTTCCTTCCCCAGCCTCTCTCTTTTCTTTCAGTACTGAGGTTTTGGACTCACGACTTTGAGTTTGCTAGACAGGTACTCTACCACTTGAGACATTCCCTCAATTGTTTTTGCTTTATTGATTGATTGTGCCAGTCCTAAGGCTTGAACTCAGGGCCTGGGTTCTGTATCTGAGCTTTTTACATCACAACTAATACTCTACCACTTGAGACACAGCTCCACTTCTTTGGTGGTTAATTGGAACCAAGAGTCATATGAACTTTCCTGCCTAGGCTGGCTTTGAACCAAGATCCCAGCTTCTTGAGTGGCTATGATTATAGGTGTGAGACATGGCCGCTTGGTTTGCTTAGCTATATTTTTGTATTGTGTCTCAAATTTATTCTTGAGCCTGCCTGGAAAGTGATCTTCCTGTTTACACTTTCCACATAATTTGAATGACCAGCATGCCCACTTATGTTCTGCTTTTTTTGTTGTTGAGATAAGGTATTCCAAGCTATAGTGACCTTGAACTGTGATCTTACCAATCTCCACCTCTCAAGTATACAGTAGCAAAGATTCCAGGTGTGAGCCAATCAGTCTGGCCTTTTTTGGTTTGTTCTGAGCCAGGGTCTCACTAAATAGCCTAGGCTGATCTTGAACTAACCAATAGCTCTGGCTGACCTTCAACTCTAGCTCTTCCTGCCTCATTCTTTGTAGTGCTGGGATTACAGGTGTATGCCACCACACTTGGATGAACAATTTTCCTTAAAGAGACTCTTCTGCTAAATCAGTCCCTGTATCAAACATAGTTACCCCTAGTAATTTCTACTCCTTTCCTTTACCCACCCTCTTCCTACTCTATCTTTCTTCCGCTCCACCAACAAAATAAAAATGTAAATTTTGAACTCAAATTATCTAAACAAAAGTAATTAGCACTCCATTTAAATTTACCTCCTGCACATATGGTGGATGGTTCAGCTGCTAGAATTTCAATGCAGGATTTCTTCAAAATCTAGGAGGAAAAGAAATCAAACTGTCATTGTCTAGATTACTTAGTTGAAAGAATTTAGATAGCACTTTTGGCTACTGAAGTAGGAAAATTCAAGGACATCAGATTGCAGTAGCAGATGAGAAGAGGGGTCATTTTGGATTCAAGAGAAAAATAAAAGAAAAGTGATGCAAGGAATGACAGTAGAACAGAAATACAGTTTGCAAGGAGCTTACTGTGGACTGACCCAAGCTTTCTAGCAAAGGAAAAAGACAGAGAATACGAGGATCACAATCATGGAATAAAAACAAATTGATTCTGAGAAGAGATCATATTTACCCATTCCAGAGAGAAATCAGGGTGCCTTGGTAGAGAAGCATTGAGAAAGAAAATGAACAAGCAAGTGTAAGACAAATCCTCATGGGGCATGCAGGTGACAACATAGTAAAAGTAATTCAAACAGGGTTCTTCATAACATGTCTCTTAGGTCAACCGGATACCAGGAATTATAGAAAGCACAATTCTGTATTTTTCAGCCACTTTTCCTTCATTTTGTACAGCTGCTTGGCATTTTCATTTTTTGCTCCCCCAATCTTTTTTCAGCCTTCCTCTGATTCTGCAGGTGGAAAGTGCTCCTCTTGCTTTTGCCCCATTTCCTTGGCTTCTGGCTTACTCAGCCACTTCCCCAACTCAAACACCAGAGCAGCCTCACTTTTTCTCTAGTTCCCGAGTCTGTCCTGATGACAGCAGAGAGGAAATGTTTTGGGCTCTCACATCCCTTGTGATGACAACTTAAGTCGGAGGTCCTTGCTCACCTGGCTCTGGGCACCTGGTGTCAATGCTGAGTGTCTGCTTCCCTTTCACTGTCAGCCTGACCTGGCATCAGGGACCCAAAGGATACATCTGCATTTTCCTGTTGCTTTCTCCACCCTCCCCTTTCCTATGGTCCAACAGTCTTTGAACTGTGATGGCTGTAGAAATGTCCTACAACTAGAGCTTTCCAAGATCCTGATACACAATGACACATATTCTAGGTGAAATGTGAAGCTCTCTCTTCCCCCATCGTGTGCTGCCATGGGGGCTCTTCCTGTATCATGGGTCACCTAAGCCAGTGGACCATGACCTTAGGAAGTAGCCACCCCCATGACTTGTCCTCAAGCACGAGTCTCCAAACTGGCCTATAGAGAAACAGATATAATCCAAGGGAAAGATCTCTGTAAATAGTGGTGTTTGAAAACACCAAGTTACTTTTTGATATTTAAACTTACATTGCTAAGGCATTTGACTTCTTCCAATAAATCATTTTATTGACCACAACTAAGGATTTCAAAACAGTCCAGGAACAAAAACTGAGCCACCAGCTCTCTCCTGCCTCCATTTCCCAAAAACACATACATGAAAATTTCACCTAGGTAAGTTCCTGAGCTTCAATCAACACTTTGGAGCCAACTTTTCACATTTCACCAGGAATCGGTAAATGAAATACTTGTGAATCTTTGACCACAAAGACATAGTAACAGGGCTTGTCATCATAAACACATGGTGTGTTAGTCTCTCAAAGTGTCTACAATTAGCTGATAAATCTAAGGAGTGCACGAAGAGCCAAAAAATGTCAGCCAAGGGCTGTGATTTCAATCAAGGAAAAACACAACTTTCCAAATCATAATGTAAAACATCTGGAAGGGATGCAGTATAGCCAATACAGTAAAATTTATCAGAGTGGGGGATGGGCAGGATTTGTCTGGAACTGTGATTCATATTAGTTCAAAACGTCTGGCTTCAAAAGTGTGACTGGTTTAGGGGTTCCTGTGATTGTTAGCAGCCCAGATTGTCTGGGAAACAGTGTATCAGAACTTCTGCAGATTACCCAAGAGTCTGGAGACTATACTGGAGCGATGAGGCAGAGGATCATTTACCTGTCTTGACGACAGTAGCCATGGTGGAGGTATAGACATAGCATTGGGGATTGCTAAAGGGAATCACTGGATGGGGTAGAAGAGGGCCACATGGTATTCGAGTGAGGCCAGAGGTGAGGTAAAGGCATGATTGGTCCATACAGACAAGGTCGTGATTCTACCTGAATGTTATATGAGGAGTTGTGTCTTGCTTGGTCTTGGTGCTATACAGGCTTGGTTCATGCTCTTTGACAATTCTTTGAACTTTTCAGAATCCTAATTTAAAGGAGAAAGCTAACATAATGAGAAATAGTTTGGAATCTGGAATCAAATTACTTGGGTCAATTCATGTATGAGCAATGTGGCCTTAGGCAAGTTGTATGACCTCCCTGAGTTTCTTACCCTCATCTACAAAAGTGCTATAATGTTATACTGCCTACAACACTACCATGAGGCGAAGCTGGGAAGATTAAATGAGATAATTGCAGGCCAAAACACAGCCCAGAACTAATACATCCTCTACTAATCGTAGCTATTATCTTTAAAGACTTGGGTTCTGAACACAGGTAAGGGAGACTTGGGCTCTGGATGGTTTTTTGTTGTTGTTGTTGTTGTTTTTTGGCTGAAATTCAGGCTCTATTACTGACTGGCCATGTGGACTTGGAGAAATTATTAAATCTCAGTTTTCTGTGTAATGGAATAAGAAAGACTGATTTCAAGGGGCTATGTAAAGGTTAAATGAATAACAGACAGGTATGAAGAGGTGTTTGTAAAATCAACTGGACTTAAGTGACAAAATTCATAAGAAATGGAAAGTGAGGGAGAGATATGAGATAAAACAATAACAACAAGGTTTTTGTTTTGTAGATAAAAGTAGATAGATGGGGTTGATCTGTAGATGGGCCACTAGTCAGTACGTAGAGTTCATGAAAACAAGTAAAAGAAAAGTGCTCAGAAGGACTTTTGGTAGTAAAATACTTAGAAGTATGTCATATATATATATGTATAATATATATTCAAACAATAGGTAGTTGTGTGTTGTTAATACTATAGTTACTACCCCTAGAAAGAGACCAAAGGTTATACACACTTCTGCCCCATCATTCGCTACTGGCTTAATCATATTTACTGATACAAATGGAACCAAAGTTAATACTATTTCCCTGTTGACTTTTGGATACATTTCCAAGAGAAACTGCATGTTCCAAGAGAAAGCATGTACAAAATCCTTAAGGAACTAAATAAATGAGATATTTTATTACTGGTAGGGTTATTTTTGCAAACTTTCTTGATCATTGGGGGAGCAAGAGAGACAGCAGATGGAAAAGAACTTTGCCAAGTTACAAGAACTGTTTAATAAATTTAAACTGAAATCCATTGTGGAGAAGTCAAAGGTGGATATAAGAGTTTTATTTGTTGGGTTCCAAAATTCGAATGTCTTTTGTCATAAAGTTCTCAGTTTATGCAGAGATTTCTCTCTTAAGAATTGTGAATATTTGTAAAGCTATTAGGAACTTCTTCCCTACAATAATTGTTCTACTTTTTTCTCATAAACAACCAGTCCATACTTACTTGATCATTTTCTTTCTTTCTTTTTTTTTTTTTTTTGGCCAGTCCTGGGCTTTGGACTCAGGGCCTGAGCGCTGTCCCTGACTTCTTTTTGCTCAAGGCTAGCACTCTGCCACTTGAGCCACAGCACCACTTTTGGCCATTTTCTGTATATGTGGTGCTGGGGAATCGAACCCAGGGCCTCATGTATATGAGGCAGGCACTCTTGCCACTAGGCCATATCCCCAGCCCTTGATCATTTTCTTTTGAAGGATTTTTGGCTGCATGTTAATGTTAAACTAGTTTTCATTTCTTATCCACTCTCAATATAGGGCCTTTTGCTCCCACATGTCCTCCCAATCACATTTCTTGATGTCTTATTTGTTGTGAAGAGAGCACAATGGTTTTTAAGACATCTGAGATTTGAAGTAGGCTGGCCCAAAGGTGAACTATCTACTGACTATGAATGCCACCCCATCCCCCCCAACCTGCACCGGTCTTAAAATCGAATACAAACTTTGCTACCTAAGTCTAGGTAGTCTGACTAGTGATATATCTCCATGTTCACCCGCAAGTCCATATAAACTACCCTTCCTAGGATTTATAATAGTTTATAATCACACAATTGTTTTTTGATGGTTTTATCATTGTCTGCAGATTACAAACTCTACAAGGGCAAAGAGTGATTTGTGTGTGTCCACCACTAGATCTACAAAGCCTAACCTGACACATACTAGACATTAAATAAGTATTTACTAGATTAATCAGTGGAAAAAAGTGACAGATTTTTTGTATGACTTCAAAGATGGGGATTACAACACATTATACGCTAGTCTACCGCTTTTCCTATGTAGTATAGTATTAGAGTCTTCTGAATACAAGGCCATATTCTATATCTTAAGAACCCTCCCTCTTCTTATTAAGTAATCATGTTAAGTAACATCATGTTTAGAGATTGCCTTTCCAGGAGACAACTTGATCACTTCCAGTTCCTTAATGACTAATCTTATAAACAGTAATGCCATCTGTGTAGCTTGTAGAGGTATTGTGCTTAGAGGATGGAACTCAGGCTCCCTGGGAAGGGCTATACAATATTACAACGGAAGGCGGAAAGCAGGTTGGATAAGTCTGGGGCCATTTGCTTTTAGGAATTACCAGACAGCCTGAGATAAACAACTGGCTCATTTACACTTTCAAGATCATTAATGTTGCTCCCAAGAATTCTGACATGATTCAACCCATAGCTTATTAGTAAAATAGGTTTTTTTTTTTTTTTTTTTTTTAACAAAAAGGCATACTCATTGTTCCTAGTTAAGTCCCAACTTGCATTTTAAATCATGGACTATATCCAGGGTTCATGGCTTCTACAAAACCCAACTTGAAAATAAAAATTGAGTATTATGAGCTGGGCTTTGGTGGTGGTTCACATATGTAATTCAAGCTATCAGGAGGCTGAGATCTGAGGATCATGGGTTAAAGCCAGCCTGAGCACATGAAGCTTTTATCTCTAATTTACAACTGAAAAGCCCAAAGTGTGGCTCAAGTGGTAGAGTGCTAGCCTTGAGCAGAAAAAGTTAAGGACTAGCACCCATGTCCTGAATTCAACCCTCAATACTGGCACACACATAGAGAAAAAAATTTTGAGTATTTATACACACATATTTTTGGGATTCAATGATTATATGTATACTAAAATGTTATGCCAAACAAAGGCTCTTATAGGCAAGAAACATAAGAAGTTATTAGATTTTAAATAATAATTCTTATGCTCAAAACAACTGAGCATTTTGAGCTTGAATAAATGGCATTCTTCTCTTGGTTAGTTTCGTGCCCAATGGGAGTCTGGTCTGAAGGAGTGCAGGACAAACAAGCTTCTGAAACTGAGGAAATTCTCTTTTTTCCTCTGAACTACTTTCTTCTCATGTTTTCAGAAGGGAAGCTCAGCTAGCTGCAAATTCCCATAATGTGGTTTATTTAGTAAGCTGAGCTGTTGACCTACTGCACCTAGTGAAGTGAGCAGCTCTCTCTAGGTGCTGGTTTTATCCAAAGTTTCTGCTGTTGCGATTGCAATGGGCCAGATTTCCTAGATAGGGGGGAGCAGCTGCAGAGCAGTGGGAAGAAGCTAAGGATGAACGAAACACACCCCTTCATCTTTGTAGCCTCTTTAATCTAGAGGAACTTGTATTCATTTGGGCTTTTTAATAAGCTCAATAGAAACAAGAATTTAGGAGAAGTGCCTGGCCTGAATGTCTGCAAAGTCTGAGTCTAATTAATGACTGCTAAGGCAAATGATTTTTTTTTTCAGATTTTTTTTCCCTCGGATCTGGCAACTACAATTGATTCTATTTATGTTTTGTATTCAGCCCTGGCAGAACTCAGAATGCCATCATTTATAGATGCAATCTTGGAAAAGAGGATAGAGGAAGGACTGAAGGGATTTTTACAAGAAACAGAGCCATAGAACTGCCCATTTATTGTGCAGTGTAGGTCTTCCATGGGTCACGAATGCTGTACAGTCCTCTGAGCTGCTTTATAATTAATAAACACGCAAAGAAAATCTGGAAATTCAACACATGGGGAAATCTCTGGGATTGCACAACTCAACATCTGTCCAAGAGGAATGGCATAGAACAGGGAAGAGATCCAAGAATCAAGCAAGAGGCATCAACAATGGATGCTACTGGAGTTTAGGGCAGGGAGAGCTTATGCTGGAGAACAGACCAGGAGAGGTTCTGTAGAGAAGACCAAGCAGCTTTTTGGGGTTGAGACAGAATCCACATGTGACCAAGGAGAAGAGGACTTCCCACAATCATAGGTGAGTCTGATTTAAGAGGATTGCGGTTCCTGAGATGTGCTTCCACTTCATTCCACAGAGAGAATTGGTTCAGTTAAAAGTCAGAGAGAATTGATTCAGTTAAAAGTCAGATATCTTCTGGGATTGTAGGATTATGATGTGAATTTTGATGAGAAGGAAACCCTTAGTATTTCTAAGTGTAGTCTTAGGAGAATTGGGGGAGGGAGGGAAGGCAAGCCTACAAGACAAACTTGGCCTTTTGTCCTAATTTTACTAAGGTCTGGGCTAGATTCGTGAGCCACATTTCTTTCTTTCTACTTTCCTTTGAGAAAAAAGGAGAAACCAACATAGGACCTGTTTTTCATAAATAACAAATTTATGTATACCACAGAATAGATCTATTTTTGTTTTGCTGATCTGACAGATTTCCTGATAACAACGATATGCTTGCCAACGCTTATAAGAAATTCTTGCAAACATGGTGTGTTTGCTCAACATTTGTTTATTGTTGACCAAACATGCAGAAAGCCCCATGTGTTGACTCACCCTCACATTCGTAGGAAGCCAAGCACAGGCTTAAGTAGTTACTGTAAAAAAATCTTCCTTGGTACAGATGACAACTTGTTGCCAGGAGCTGAGTTCTCTTTCTTGTAGAATGTGCTCCTGGTTCCACACATTGCCCTGAGCTGGACAGGAAGTGGGGACGGCTGGGAGAAAGAGGTGCCACAGTAACTGGGTCAAGTGTTGGGATTCAAAGTTGTCAGTCCATTTTAGTGTTATCTCAGCTCATCTTTCAAGTGTGTTCCAGTTTGCCTGCCCGCAGCTCTTAGGAAAAAGCAAAGATCCAGAAGCCTTTGTTGGACCTTTGTTTCATATTTTCACTTGAGGGCTTGTCCTAAGTTCACCAGCTGTGGTTAGTGGAAATTCCCCCAAGGAAGCCACAATCGCAGAAGGCAAAGGAATAGTTTCTTCCTTTACAATTTCATTGGCAGAAAGATTCATCTTCCAACCACCCAGATTTTTCTTCAAAATTTTATTGGTATTGTCTGCAAAAGCAAGTAGAATAGTATTGCGGTTCTCAGTGGTCCAGTTCTATGTAACTGTGGAAGGAAAGATGGTACTTTCTGCACGAACACTTTGCAGTCTTTGGAGTCTTTGTGCTAGAGGAATTTTGATTATATTTGGACTTTTTAATCCATTGAACAGAAATAATGGCTCAGGAGAAATGCCTTGCTCAAAGTGTGCTGTAACTGTGTGAATTGCATCATTTTACAATCTTGGTCTTCAGTTTCTTGAAGCTGCTTCCTGATCTCCTCATATTATTAAGTAGAGTTTATGACAATCCTTATTAGAGACAGACCTGGTTTGGACCAGTTGGTGAATTTCTCTGACTGCATAACATCTACTTGCAGAAGGGGTAACAGTACCTACACCAAAGAGTGTTTGTGAGGGCCTGGGAATGTGGCCTAGTGGTAGAGTGCTTACCTTGTATACATGAAGCCCTGGGTTCTATTCCTCAGCATCACATATATAGAAAAAGCCAGAAGTGGCTCTGTGGCTCCAGTGATAGAGTGCTAGCCTTGAGCCAAAAGATGCCAGGGACAGTGCTCAGGCCCTCAGTTCAAGCCCCAGGACTGGCAGAAAAAAAAAGTGTTTGTGAGGGCTGATGAGATGATTATGTAAAATGATTTGCAAAGTGCTAGCTCACGATAAGAATGCACTAAATGGTGGCTTTTATTTTTACTTTTTAAAGAAAACAGGTAGGAGAGATCATGAGCTGTGGATTTGTGGAACTGGGTATCCATGCTTTCTTTCCCCTTAGAGTTGTACTTTGGGGTAGGTTGTCAGGGTCTCAGTTTCTTCATGTGTAAATAGGGACAAGAATATTTACTTCAGACAAAACATCCAGAAGTGGTAGCTGGGCCTTGAAGAGCAAGGGTCAGATGTTCTCTAAATCACATGAAGTTCTGCTTTCTAGATTCAGAAAGGGAAATCCAAACAACCTCTTCCAGAATATCCACACTCTATATTTCACTTTGGAGTTTAAAAGAATTTTTTTGGGTCCATTTTCCAAGATCTTCTATTAGATATATTCAGAACGTCTTCAAATAGGCTGATCCTATGACCTTGGTTAGCTTGTGAGAATATGCCATTTAAAGTGTATTAATAGATTCACACTTTTTTTTTTTTTTTTTGCCAGTCCTGGGCTTTGGACTCAGGGCCTGAGCACTCTCCCTGGCTTCCTTTTGCTCAAGGCTAGCACTCTACCACTTGAGCCACAGCGCCGCTTCTGGCCATTTTCTATATATGTGGTGCTGGGGAATCAAACCCAGTGCTTCATGTATATGAGGCAAGCACTCTTGCCACTAGGCCATATTCTTTGGGTCTTACGTAGGCACAGCATGAAATTGTTTCTGAAGATTCATTACTCACTCATCTCAACAGTGACACTCAGATTTCCATACTGTGCACATGACTGATTTGGGTGATCATCCACTGTGAAACTTGAAGAATTTGCAAAATTCAAAATGACCATTTGTTCCATCTTTATGTAATCAACTTTCCTTTCTAACACAAGTACTATTTCTTTAGTTTCAATATTTATCTCATTATTTCTATCTTTGTTTTCGTATGACTAATGAAACTGAATAAATTTATATACCTGTAGTCAGCTTTATAAATATGTAAAATTTTCCCATTGGTTATTTATATACTCTTTCTATATTTCTATGAAAATATTATTGTCAATGTATAGCTCAGGAGTAGTAATGCCATTTTCCTAGCATGTGAGATGTCCTGAGTTCAATCATTGTGTTACATTCCAAAGCTAAAAAAGGACACTATTCTTATTGTTGGTTAGTCACAAATGTCTTGTGAATAAAGGCTATTTATACATTGCTCATCAAAAAAATAAAAGAATATTTACTTCAGGGTAATGTTATGGTTTTTAATGAATTACTATTAAACGGAATAAAGGGACAATGGCTGGTTTCAAGTAAATCTTCTGCAAACTACTATCTTCCTTCTGCCTTTTTCATGTCTTCCATAGAGGAGAGATTATAATGCAAAACAAGAGAACATTTTCACAAATAACACATTATATAGTCTGACATAAAAGCATTTGCTCCTTAAAGGAGAGAGGACTGAGGAATAGTGAAAAAATCAAAACACTCATTAGAATGAGGCAACAGAGAATCTGAGGACTGGAGTTCATCAGCGTGGATGACTGTTCCCTGGGCAATCAGCTCCTAATAATCCAGTGGTAATATTTCACTTGCTCAGGCACTCATAGCCATGCATTTGGAAAGGGCAGGATCTTTGGAGTCAGACCTGAGTTCATTCCCCACTAGATTGTTATGGGTGGCAGATTTGGCAGTTTATCCAATCTTCCCGAATCTCAGTTTCCTCATCTCTGAAGTGGGGACAATAAATGTCTCAGAGAGTCGTAGAGAGGGAGCTAGCAGAAAAGGCGATGGAGGAAGATGCTCAAAATAGTGACTTCTTCACACTGGTACAGAATGTTGCTAACAATTCTGAGTGCTTATTTATTCATTATCTAGCAGGGATATGAATAAGATGTTATAGTGTTTACATTTCTTGAGTCTTGATTGCCAGCATGATTGCTCTATTGTGAGACTTCCTGACTACCCTGTCCCTCTGTTCTTAGGTAAATACCATGACCCTCAAGTCTGCCTGCTGCTTCACCTTATCTTTGGTCATTGTTCACTAAGCAATGTGCTTTTGTTCTCCTACACATCATCTTAGAGGTCTGCTTTCTATCCAGCCTCTTCTGATGGATGGCTTCATTTTTCTACCCTGCAGATCAGATCAGGTCTTTGAAGTAGCCTGGGCTCTCTGGCAACTCCATTTACTCTTAATCTCAGGAATGTATTTCTTTCATATCACTTAGCATAATTTTAATTATCTGGATATATTTACTTCCCTATGTGTCTCTGCCACGAGTATAAGCTCTTTTGGGATAGAGCTTCTTCCTGCTTTACTGAGCAGAGACTACCATAAAGGTCACCATAAACATGAGTATTTGATGAATGAATAGTACTAGCTCCTTTATCATCTGAGGTTTAAAGATACAGTTTCTATAGGCAGAAAACTTTGTGAACTACTTGAGTTTATTAGAAGCTGTGCTACAATCCTATTTTGAATAACCAAGCACGGTTCTATTTAATTGTGAGAAATTATTCAGCCACAAAACAACATTTACAGGAATAAGCGGAAATAGATGCTTCAGATGAGAAGAAAATAAAGGCTTTCTTTTCAGTATCCAAAAGGGGAAATGAACCTACTTCTTAAAAATAAGTTAGCCAGTTTTTAGGCCATAATTATTTCTGTCTGACTTGAGAAAGATGAGCCCTGCTAGGTTTGTCTTGTTTCTCTGTCCAAGCAAACTAATTAACAACTGCCATAAACATGGGTTGTGGGTCCTAGGAGGATCAAAACCACTAGAGTAACTCCCAGATAAAAGTTCCTAAGAATGTTATCATTCAGCTAAAAGTCTGGAGACTGAAGTCTCAAATTTATTTGTTCCTTTTTTAGGATGCTGTTCTGTTAAAACTTCTAACACATCCTTGGAATTATTTCCATTTTGGAAGTAGGGGACGTTTTTACAAACATCCGGGCTCATGTTGCACTTGGGTAAGTTGCTCCGACTAAAATATTCAGAGACAACATTGGCTAACATAGATAAGACAGAAGTCATTTGTGTATCCTTAAGATAAGAATCGCCAAATTGAAGTAGGATTGTTTTTCATAATTCTGAAACTTTTTAATCACATCTACTCATCTTCTAAAAGAATACCTGAGTGCACTTATTTCTTTTTAAATGCTGATTTAAAATATTCAGATTCCTTGTACTTATTTCCAATTGACTGCCACAGAATCTTTTGGGAAGAAGCCCTAGGAATCAGTGTTACAGACATAATTCCCAGGTGATCTTTAGACATAGTCACAAAACCACAGGGCATGGGTGATGTTCACACTCATGTGTTTGATGTGGTAATAAAGGTGGGAAGTGGAAAAGAAAATCATTCCCATGTCTGGAAATTAGAGATATTAACCAATAATCCTTGTAATCTTCATATTAGTTCATTCCTTAAGTCTTATCATCAGCCCCTTTTAGAAAACAGGAAATATGTGTTCATAGCTCTAGTAGTGATAAGTGCTTGGGTTAGTATTTAAGTTCTAGGCAATCAGCTCTCATATGCATTCATTCTTACTCTATGATTTCCTAACAATCCTTGGGGGGAGTCTCAGGTCACGTGGAGGCACAGCCATGTTGGAAGGATTTATCTGAGAAAGCTGGCAGGTCTCGAGGCTCTGGTGAGCAACCCCTAGGTTAAGACCTCAATCTTAAAGAGGACAACGATCATCTAGCTTTGAACTTGCATCCTGTATATCCCATGTAGAGACTGTGAGCTTTATCTGCTGACAACAGCATACCTTCCTGGCCACAGCATCTGAAGATGGAGGCTGTGGTTTTGATGACATTGCATGTGCATCATACACACTGGCCTACTAGCTGAGGCTTTAAGGTCCAGAAACACTCAGTTTTCCAGCTAGACCAAGGTCCTTACCCATGGCTGGAAGGTACATAAGAAAGGCCTCAAAATCGAATATTCTATTAACCATCCAAGAAAAGGATTAGAGAAACCCATCTTCATGTGTGAAGGATAACTGGTGACTGAGAACACTCGAAGAACAGTGAAGCCACTATCTTTGGAGATGGGAGGTCTGAGGCAGTGGCTCTGACCTTGGCTGATGGTTATAACCTGGAGAAACTTCAAAAATTCCCAAAGCTTAGGTTGCACCTCGGACTAGAGACCCTTAGATATTAAAAAACAACAACAAAACTCTCCAGCTGATTTCAGTGAGCAACCTGGACTAAGGTGCTTCCAATGGTAAGAGATTTAGGTTTAGTCTGCTGATGTTTTGATGGCTGCTTGTGTTTGGTTATTGCTGAGAAAAGCAGAGGAAGGGTGCAGGGACGGGTCAGATGCAAACCATCAGCCACAGTTTATCCAATATGAGAAAGACTGCCTCAAGTCTGGCACACTGCCCTAGCAAGGTCCCTCTCAATTTTAAATTTTCCATTGTTGTGTCGAGTTAGCAGAAGGGGAAAAGAAACAGAAGTTGAAGATTGAAGAGGGTCGTGGAGCATGGTAGACACAAGATATATGAAAGAATGCTCTCTCAAGAAGAAAAACAGCAGCCTCCGAAAGTGGGACGAGGGGATCCATTGCAGACTGGAGCCTCAAAGGGACCTCAGAGGAAGTGCTCTACTCACTGAGTGGATGATGCCTTGCAGAGCCTGGAAACCGTCATTCACCGGAAACACGTGATCCTTACTGTCTGCAATCCGGGCCAGCTGAGAACAAGACAGACACAAAGCACACACAAAGTAAGGACGTGGCCACTGTGGAGTGCATAGGAATGCTACTGTGTGCGGGCCTCACTTTATTTTTTATGTGATTTTATTGTAAAGGTGATGTACGGAGGGGTTCCGGTTATATAAGTAGGGTAATGAGTACATTTCTTTTTGCACAGTATCACCTCCTCCCTCATTTCCTCCTGTTTTTTCCCTTCCTCTTTTCCCCTCTCCCCCACAAGTTGTAAAGTTCATTTCCAACACAGTGTCTAGTGAGTATCGCTGTTGCATTGGTTCACCTTTTGTCCCATTTCTATGATGACCCTTCCTTTCCCCAATTCAGATAAACTTAGATACAAGGCAAAGGATACCGAAATCAGAAACCATGATGACAGGGAATAAACCAGAGGAAAAAAAGAAACAAAGAAAAAAGAAATAACTGCAAATAGTAGGCTAAAAAGAAAAAAACCAAAAACTTCTGTTTTCATATCATGGAGTTAATTTTGATTAACATTATTTTATATTGTCATGTGTATGTAGCTCTTGGGCTATTGTGATCCTTGGCTATCCTAGGAGTATTCTAATGAGGGAAGCCATGGAGTCTATAGTTTTTTTTTTTTTCGGGAGTGGGGGGGCAGGTCTGGCTTACTTCACTTAGCATGATTTTTCCCCCAAGACTTTCCATTTCCTTATGAATGATTTTTTTCCCCAAGTCTTCCCATTTTCTTCCTTATGAGGGAAGCATAGAGTTCCATTGTGCATATATCTTACTTACTTAAAAAAAAAAAGAACATGAAGCCTTCCCTGGGTTTACAGGCCTCACTGCAGTGCCTTCATCACCAAGAGCTTTCCAGGGCCCTGTGGAGCAGGCCCCAGGGGAGACTCCAGCTTTTATATCGGTTATAACACTTTCCTCTTCAGGAGCAGAGGTAAGATGTCCAGTTGGATGATATATCGATAGCTTGATACATTTATGGATTCAGGGATAGGCCATTGGCTTATGTTTCTCCCAGTCACCCAAATTCCTGCTGGTGACTTTATTCAAATCACCCAGACTCGGGCTTCCTTTAGGGCAACTTTCAAAACAAAGTCAGGCTTTGTTGTTGGGCCTCCAACCTTTCACCTAAACTGCTGGGGAAGGAATAGGGCCTAGCTATTGCTTCCAGTGCTCTGGCTTTATAGAGCAGAGCATCATCGAGGGAAAAGAGATTTAGATCTGTGAGCTTTTCCACCCCGCAAATGTCTGTGTAGCTCTGGGATTGCACCAGTCACAGGCTGTGCTGGTTTGTATGGTCTGTGCTGGTGTGTAGCTATGGTTTTACACACAATGTAACATATCCTTACTATGACATGAAGAAAACTCCATATGCTCAAACAAAAAAGTTATTCATACTCCTTCCATATCTGTCTTTCTATGTCTAGCTTGATTAATAATTTAATATATAGAGAGACTTCCATGCTTCTTCATACATACTTATTGTGAAAGTGAGCATATACTATTATCTGTGTTTAGTAATCTTGTTCATTTAACAATGCACCATAAATGTTTTCATGTGTCATTATAGTGAAAACAAATTATGAACTACCCCAAGAAGCCATTATTTAGGTTTTTACATTGGTAGGTTTTCACAATTTACTTGCACATATAAGTACAAGTACATGTAAGTAACTTTTTTGGCTCATCGGGTCAATTCTTTCCATATTTTTGTAGTGAAAAATGTATTATATTTTTAATGAGTAAAAAGGACTATTTGTCATTTGAATAAGAAAATCATACTTGTCAAATTATTTTCTCTTAAGAAAAAATTATTCCAAGTTAACTCATATCTAGACTTTTGTTTTTTTGTTACATGCCAGTCCTGGGGCCTGAACTCAAGGCCTGGGCACTGTCTCTGAGCATTTTTGCTCAAGGTTAGTAATGCTTTACTATTTGAGCCACAGCTCCACTTCTGGCTTTTAAATTTTTTTTCCTTGTAGTTAATTGGATAAAAGGGCTTTACAGACTTTCCTGCTGGGGCTAGCTTCAAACTGTGATCCTTAGATCTCAGCCTCCTGAAAGCTAGGATTACAGGTGTGAGTCATCAGTGCCCAGCTGGCATATCTGCTTTTGATACTTGGTTAACTCACTGTTCAACTAAGAAACATACCACCTGGATAGTCTGTGTTAAAGACACCAGGTACTTCCCCAAATGACTTTATATCCTTTACACATCCAATAATCCCCCCTGCTGAGTACTTCTGCAAAAATAACATACCTAAGTTTTCTCCTGTGGGGGCACCCTGAACTAGGTCACATATTCTCTATTATTCATGAGCTCAGTATATTCTTAAGCTAAAAGAAATGCACGAGCATACCTGTGTTTCATTGAAATCTTTCACTCCAACACAGTAAACAATTGCACCAAGATCTCGGGATCTGTTAGCCTGGGTCAAGCAAACAAAGGGCATTAGAAAGAGATGCCATGACAAAGGTGTTCCTGTTGGATTTGCCAAATAGCAACACCAGTCATTTGTTGAGCGTCTACAATGTGCCAGGTATCATACTGGAGAAAGCAAGCCCTGTCCCCCAGGAGCTCCCACACTAGTGAGCCTTGCAATCTAACACCATGCGAGGTGGAGCACAGCAGAACAGGTACTCCAACAGGTAGTGCTGAAGGAGACCCCGGTGAGGAGTACTGAGCAAAGTACTGACTTTGAAAAGAGGAGGAGGAAAGGGAACCATTGGGTTACAGTAAGTCACACCAACGGTTCTGGGGAAACATTTACCTTTTCCATTGCTCTACTGGGTTTTTATTGACATACTTTTTGTTGTTTGTAATGACAGCATGATGTTGTTTGTAATGGCAGCACAAAACAGTGTGGCCTTAGGAACCAGCTGTACCCAAATTGGATGCTTGGTTTTACTTTGTAAAGTGTTCTGAGGATTAAATGAGAAACTATATGCAGAGCTTCTCACAAAAAGCCTAGAACATTGCAGCTGTTCACAGATGCCAGCATCCTTTAGGAATAAAGCCTGTGCAATGCATGTAGGATACATTCGAACAGGTGAGCCATGATTTTTTGTGTAAGTGATCACTGACAGCACCTAGGATTGGGCTTGATTTTAATATTTTATTAATGGCTTTCTAGCTTCTCCTGTGTTTCAGAATAAAAAACAAAAATTGGGCAACCTTGGCACATACTGTAGATGCTCAATAAATAACTGATACTCTGCATACAGTAAATGCTCAGTATGTGCTTGTGGATTTGAACTGTGTTATTCTTCTTTCCTCTTCAGCACACAAACCCTTTGGCTTCTGACACTGAATTATGAAAGGGACAGACCCACGCCTTTTCCTGCTCGATGTTGGAAATATCCTCCACTGCTTTCAAGAGAAAAGAATATTTTACGTTTGGTCTAGCCTCAACTTTATCAGCAAGAACTCTGTGATTTCTCTCTGCTAGTTGGGCTTTCTATAGAATTAACAAGAACCATTTCTTTATGAGATTTATCTTTCTTCTTTTTTTTCAGAAAGCTTGCTTTATTGGCATTGGCATTCTGAATATATTTTTCGAGTCTGTATGTGCCATACCTAGCATTCCTTTCTACTAACCCCTATTTTAAGCTGCTGACACAAATCATTTGTTTTATTTCCATTTCTTTCCTTATTAGGGTTTTCACTTGACTTGACCGTTATATAGTGCCCAAATAAGCTATTTTGTGTTCCCATCCCAGGGTTTCAATTTTAGAATACAGACATGCATGATTTCCCAAATGCTCAGGGATGTATGTCACGCTAACTTTCGTGTTCCACTTGTTGAGTCATCCTCTGTGCTAAAATCAGCGAAAGCGAGATGTTTGTTTATGATTAAGATCCTCACCTATGTCTTTAGTGTTTACCCAGGATATACAAACTCTGAATGAATGAATGAATATATACTTTATACATCTATAGAGGGCTGAATACTAGTCATGAGCTTGAGGAAAGCCTAATGCTTTGACTAACTTCTCTCAGCATCCAGACTTTCCATCTTTTACAGCCTGCTTCCTTCCTGTGTTCCTAGCTTGGTCAAACGGACTTGTATCAATCATGAGGCTGAAAACCTCCTTGTGATTAACTTGTTTCCTTAGGCCTTAGTGCATATATAATTCAACTCAGACATTCAGTGGGAAGATCTTCGAAGTAGAAATACAACTTTACTATTCTTGAGTAAATGTCTTTTTCTAAGTCTCATTTAATAAACTGAAAGTTTCGTTTGAGAATTAGTTAGCTTGCTTTTGAGGAAAAATATATGTCACTATGATTGTAATTTTTGGGACTGTTTGGGAGGATAAAGTGGAGAGGGGAGAGAATGATAGAGGGTGAAAATATACTGCATCAAAGTATGAAGATGGCATAAAAAACTAACTGAAAGTTGTTGAATAATGGGGAAGAGGCAAGGGGAGAAAGAAAAGCAATCGAGGAGGTTAATCTGCTTAAGGTATAATCCATGCATAAGAAGAAAAATATAGGCGAGATTGCTATTAACTCCTCTAACAAATAGTGCTCTACTTCATTTCTTAGAGCAAGAATCTCAGTCAACAGTTATTACATTCTGGTAACTTTTAAATCTTTCAAATGATTCTTCTTCCTTCTCTTGCTTTACTAGAAAAAAAGCAGGGGAAAATTTGGAGGAAAAAAATGGTACCAGTGATTATTTTTTGTTGAAAAGTGGCATATGGCATTTGAAAAGTGCGGATATAATGCCTTTAATAAAGGTATAGTTGATATTTTTATCCTTTACAGCATAGAGTGATATGCAAAAACTTCAGGCTCAATTAAAAACATCAACTATGTATAAGACACAAAAAATCATGCTCAAGCTGAGTTATGATTATTTTTATATGTGAAACACTATTTCATTCAGGGGTTTTGTGGAGACTATTTATTATTTTGCCTGAGTGCAGAAGAGGCTGGGCTACTTCAGAGAGCCATCCTGTTTCCATGCTTTTGCTTTCTGTGTAGGTGGGGAGGAGAGAGTTCTGGAGATCAAAACCACGACCCCACACAGGCTAAGCATACATTCTACCATGGAACCACCCCCCTAGTCCCCAGAGATTGTTTAGGTACAAGCTACACTTCCACTTACCTCCCTCTCTGAGTAGAAAAAGAGATCTTCATGGAGTTCACCATCAGTTAAAGCAATGATGACACTGGCTGTCCGGTACCCTGCCCAAGGCAACAAAGAAACGTTCAGTTGTACTGCTCCTTCCAGAAACCATCTCAGCCCTGGGATTTTCTCTTTGAAGCTCAACCTCCTGAAGTCAATAGTGTGAAAATACCCATTTTTTTTCTTTGGGTCCTGGAGCAACTCCAGCATGAAGAATATTTCTTAGAGACACTCGGGGGAAATTGGTTTTGCTTCTGGATTTCTCAGCCTCATCTCAACAAATGCCCATACTTGGTGGAATGGACACCAAACCAATAGCTGGGTGTGATCCTTTTCTATTAGCAGTCGTCTCAACGGCCACCCAGGCCACTTGAGCTTTATTGGCCCTTTTGTCATCCCTTGTTTGAGTACATGTATCACTTCCTGACAGTTGGAAAAAGGCAATAGTTACCATGATTTACAAGCTAACTGGAAGTATTATAGCTGCTGGAAAAATTTCCTAGAATTCTCTCAGCAATATTTAGACTTGTAGTCTAAATTATTAAATTGTCACTTCTAGCAATAATGCTCATAATTGATTTATATTAGCAAGCTTTGATAGCGGCACTAGAACTATTCTACTTATTATAGTTTAAATCAAATAAGAAACGTAGGCTTCTTACAATCTGAGGAGGAAAGTATTCACTATAAGAGTGACCCCCTCCCTCTCTCATATACACACATCCACCAGAGTTTGAATTTAGGGCCTCACACTTTGCTAGTCAGGTGCTCTACCACTTGAGCTACGTTTCTTAGCTCCTGCCTGTTTTTCCTTTTCCTTTTTCCAGGTAGGGTCTTGAGGTTTTGCCAGGACCCACCTCAGACCATGATCCTCCTAACCTAAAGCCTCCTGAGTAGCTGGGATCACAGGTTTGTACCAGTACACCTAGCTTATTGATTGAGATGGGAGTCTCATAACGTTTTGTGTGGACTGGCCTTGAACCTCAATCTTTCCAATCTCTGCCTCCCAAATAGCTGTGGGTATAGATATGAGCCATCATGCTCACACGCTCAGCTTAGTGAATCTCTTTTAAGAGATCTGTCTGAGAGGTTTATGGGAAAGACAGTATGCAATAATAGAGCTAAAATAATAACGATATTTATTAGTGTTATTTCTAGGTATCTTGCTAAGTATGTCTTGCACTTAAATGAAGCAAAGCTTAAACCAACCTTGAATCTTAATCTTGTTTTTTTTTTTTTTTTCCTAGTACTGGAATCAAATCATGGTTGTGAGCTCACAAGATAGGTGCACTACCATCTCCGTTTTTCTTTGGTTACTTTAAAGGTAGAGTAGGATTTTATGCCTTAGCTAGCCTGGGAAGTGATCCTGCAACTTTTGCTTCTTTATGTCTTGTCATTGCACCTAGCCGTTGTGCTTTGCCTGTAGCTAGGATGACAGGTGCATACCACCTTGCTCAACCATTGGTTGAGATCAAGTGTTATGAACTTTTATGCCTAGACTGGTCTTGAACTTTGATCCTCCAATCACTTCCTCCCAAGTAAGTAGGATTTCAGGCTTGAGCTATTTCATCAGGATCCAGATTTCATCTGGATACCCAGTCATACTTGTTAGGACATCTCTCCTATTTTAAATTACAAACAAAATAATACTTTAATGAATAACTGTGCACATATGAATTCTCACAGGGTAGGCTACCTCCTGGGTTTAAAAATAATATATTCTCTCTTTTTCATTTCTCCATTTCACTATTAGTTGATCATTCATTAACTTCAGGCTAATCCAGGATATAATAAAGAGGTTTGGATCTCAGAGAAGGCCAAGATAATGAGATTTGAAGCAAAAATTCAAGACTTTGCTATCGTATCCAAGTATTTACTAGTTAATGAATTCAAAATGTAAAATTATTCATGGGAATTGGAGACTGTAGCCACAATGGATTCTTAATTACTTTTACATAACTTTTCTTGGAATTAGTAGCATGGTGGATTTTGACCTGCTATTTGCCATCTTTCTATGCATTCTTGGGCTATGTGTACCAAAGGTTTATAGATAATATCATGCATGAATTTTGAAAAGGAAGGTACTGCTTTCTCAGAAGCAAATAGAAAAATGTTAGCTATTTCATAATGGTACTTTACGCAGCAGTCTTACCTTGGCTATTTTCATAATAAATCTGCTCACTGGCCTGAAAAACACACGAACAAATGATTAGACATACAACTTCTGTTTATCACTGCAAATAGAATGTTGGGCATTGGATTCTGATGCTCCTAGGTTGCCACACTCAGTTTCCGTCTTATGCAATCCACCCAGGCTTCACTCAAATATCAGTGGATGGCCTTCACATAAGATTACGTGCACACTTAAGTACTATCGCCATGAACATGTTCAATGTCTGGTTGAACTCACTGAAATTCTGTCTTGCCTATGAAGCTGCCATCCCAAAGATCACGCTGGGAATTGAGGGGCTTGTGTGCAGCAAGATGTGTGAGTCACTAGATCACAAGTACTTTGTTGGTATCAGGAGGGGAAAGAAATCTGCTTCCTTGGTGCTTTTGGATGTAGTTGTCATTGTCCAAGCTCACGAGGAGGAGGGGTGTAATTGTGCTTTCTGGTCATTGGGTGTGTTCAGCCCCCTTAATGCATGTGCCACTATCCCTATGTGGACATTCCAATACCACACTTGACACTTAAGAGTTTGAAACTGTCTTGAAATTACCCTTTCAAATCCTTCATGCATGTATGTGTCTCCTCCTGGCAGAACTTTCTGGAGTTCTTCAAGGCCTTGACGGATTTGTTCCCTGAAATCCAAAAATACCCTGTTAGTCTTGTTGAATATTTTTCTTCCTGTGGTTGTTGACAGTTATATGTACTGGTCTTTTTTTCTCCTTCCTTCCTTCCTTCCTTCCTTCCTTCCTTCCTTCCTTCCTTCCTTCCTTCCTTCCTTCCTTCTTTCCTTCCTTCCTTCCTTCCTTCCTTCCTTCCTTCCTTCCTTCCTTCCTTCCTTCTCAAAGCTGGTGTTCTACAACATGAGCCACCACTCGAATTCCTAGTTTTTTTCTACTTAATTGGGGATAAGAGTTTCACAGACATTCCTGCCTAGACTGCCTTTAAACCACGACCCTCAGATCTCAGCCTCTGTGTAGCTAGGATTACAGATGTCATTAGCCATCAGAGCCCAGTGGTACTGGTCTTACTTATTGGCACGCTGCTCTATTGTCCCAAGAGTCCCCTAAAAACTGTAGGAGGGAAAGTCTTTGTACAATTTTATCCATCCAGCCACAGGTAGGATGAGTGACTTTGCAAGGACTGATTCCTGCAAGAATCTCTATTTGCTTGTGAAGATCTTCCTTTTCTGTAAGGGTTACAATGTTTTCCTTCCAAGTCCACAATGAATCTTAAAATGGATCTGCTCCTGAGGGGACACATAGCAAATGTAGGCAAAGATGTAAAGGGCTCCCATAAGCCAGGAAGAATAGAGAAGTAGCAGCCAGAGGCCACTGCAAGGACGTGGGAGGGAAGCTGGGATGCTCGGAGCGAGCTGTGCCTGCCATGCTCATGGATGTGCCAAAGGAAACCATGCAGTTGGGTTTTCAAGTAAGAATCCAGGGAATCTATGCTTTCCAGGACAAACTAGAATGTTTGCAGTGGCTGATGCCTGTGTTTTCTCACTCTGGTTGCTGAAGGTGACTGTGGGGATAGGAAGAGGAAGTAAACAACACTTGGGAAAGAGCAAATGGTGGCTGAGACACACCAACAGTGTGGGTGCCAAATGAAATCCTTGTGGACCATTTTCTCTAGTGTGTAAGATGTCCACACTCTTGTTTCTGGCTTTTAAACAGTTCCATACTGGGCTGTGAATGTGTAACTTCTGAGACACATAATCTGATAAGACGGTTTTGAACCATAGGCTTATAAGAGGGGTTGACGTTGTCTTCCTCCCACTGGCATCCTTCTAGTGGCAGAGGGCAGAGAGACACTATTGATATTAGGAAAGAAAAATCCTTCTGAGCCACGAAAGAACCTCACCATCTACAAAGCACTGTTCAGAGATTTCTGATTTCCTCTCGTGAAAACCTTTCCCTACTGGTATTGTAGTTGTCATAATACCATTGAGAAATTCCAGGCTTGAAGAGCTTAAGTAGGAGAGCAAAGACTTGCTGTCAAATCTGACTCATGCCAGGCTTTCTACTCTGCAAAGCAGCCTCTGGCCTGGAGCAGGGCTGGGGAGTGGGAAACTCTCAGTAACATCTACATCACCAAGAGCAGTGGCCATGGCTAACACTGCTGGTCCTGTGTGCCAGGCTCAGCTGTTGTGGTTTTTGTTGTTGTTGTTGTTTCTGATGCTTGAACTCTGGGCCTGAGCAATGTCCCTAAGCTCCTTGTGCTCAGGCTAGTGCTTTACCACTTGAGCTATAGCATCACTTTCATCTTTTTCTGTGATTAATTGGAGAGGTCTCACGGACTTTCCTGCCTTTGCTGGCTTTGCGCTGTGATTCTCAGATCTCAGCCTTCTGAGTAATTAGGATTATAGTTATGAGCCACTGGCATCCAGATACTGGGAAGTTTTAAAGGCAAACTGAGAAGGTCTTAGCCCAGGCGTGTTCCCTAGGCTGCAGATGCTTCCCAGATGTGATATTTGAAACCACATCACTCATTTGGGAAAGGCATTGGCTAATCTCATTAGTGCTCAGATATCAGACCTTATGCCCAAATACAAACTGGAAATGATCCTTGATCCCTTACCTTGACTTTCCTCTATCCTTCATTTACCATCATTCTCCTACATTCACCATCAGAAAACTGTGTTGTATCTACTCCAGAGAAGTCTAGAAATGGCTCAGTCCCTTCTGCTTGTACCATGGTCTAAGCTGCCATCATCCCCCGCTTAGACACCAAGGCCAATCACTTGTCCTGTTGGCCGCTCTTCTGTTCACTCTCCACTCCACATAAGTGGCTGCCAATAGTCTTGTTTGACAATAAACAATAAATCCAGTGAGGCTGCTGAGGGGAAAGGGTAAAAGGAACCTCCGTACATTATTAGTGTGAATGTAAATTAGTTCAGTCACTATGGAAATCAGTATGGACAGTCCTCAAAATATTCAAACTATTGTATTCTAGTATTCTACCATTCCCAGGTATATACTGAAAAGAATGCAAGTCACCACACAAAGAGATACCTACCCACTTGTGTTTACTATAGGACTGTTTACAACAGCGAAGTTATGGAATCAGCCTGGGATAATTTAAATCACACACACACACACACACACACACACACACACACACACACACACACACACACACACTGGAGTTTTCTTTAGCCATAAAGGAAAAACAATATGTCATTTGCAGAAAAATAGATGGAATTGAGTTGTTCTTATTAAGTGAAGTAAGATGGCGTCAGAAAGACAAACAATGCATGTTTTTCTCTCATGCATGGAATTCAGAGGGGAAAAAAAGAGGGATTCTTGGTGACATGAAAGGGGATGGGTGGAGCTGTAAGAAAGAGTAACAGAATGGAATCTAAGTATGTTATATATATGAAACCATCACAATGAAACTCATTACTTTCTAAATTAATATGCATGAATAAAATAATAAATTTGATCTTACTTTCTGGTTAGGGACTAGAGAAGTATGGGAAATTTAAGCCTAAAAAAAAAGGCTTAAAAATAGGCATGTGGGGGTGTGAAAAAGGTTCCTGAGCTGCACATTACTTTTGCTCTGCCAAATAAAGTCTGGGAACTAGGGTAGTTTTCCTTTTCTTTACAAGTATTTTCTTGAGCTTTTTTTTGTACCAGAAAAAGCAAAAGCTCTTTGGAACATGTCCTTATCCTTGATGCTTTGTGTCTAGCAAGCTGTGAACTCATTGGTGCTGGCAGTAATGGCAACTTCCCTGTTCTACCAGTTTCTCAAGAGATCATATATCTTGTGACCTCACCCACTACCCTGCGACTTGTAGGCACCTACAACACCCAAACAAGCAGAGAGCAGATGGATTCGTGGGAATCATGAACCTGTTGTAGTTCTGGTCCACCAGAATTATTAGTACTCTATACTATCTTAGAAACTGAAGAAAATTGGGAGAGAGATGTTTGAAAGGATAAGAACCTCTCTGGGAACTCATTATCAAGTGCAATGCTATCTTCCTGGGAAATGACAGCGGCTGGGAATCCTACACAAGAGGCTGCTATTCAAAGGTTCTGTTTTCCTTGGTGGTTTCTCATGTCTGCCAGTGTTCTTATTTGGAAGTTAAATATTTTCAGATCACATGTCTTGTGTTGTTTTCGCAACTGCTCAACACTTAATGATGGGCACTGAGTATGTATGTGATTGCTGAGTCAATGATTCCAACTTGAGCGTACCATTTTGTCAGTGCCACTATATTCTGAACCGATACCAAGCCCCCAGCACCTCACAGATTTATAGGAGCAATAGGCAGAAACATTATCTAGCTTCCTGTGTGATTTTTCTTTTTCATTTCTTTATTGTTAAAGTGATGTACAGAGGAGTTACAGTTTCATACGTAAGGCAGTGAGTACATTTCTTATCCAACTTGTTACCTCCTCCCTCATTTTCCTTTGACCCATGGATTGTCTTTGACACGTGGATTTTCTTATATAGCTCTAGTTTTTATCTTGATCTCTACTGTTTCTGGTATTAATATAATCATCCCAATAGTTTTTTCATTTGAAGATGTTCTTCTTAAAAATTTTAACCGACACACAAAAAGTTGTATATATTGATGGAGTACAATGTAATATTCACCCCATCTATCACGCAACGTTTAAAGCGGACTAAACATATTTACCTGCTCTACTGTTTATCAATTCTTTGTTGTGAAAACTTTCAAAAATCCTTTATTACAAGGATTCTGAAAATTAATGTCTGTAATCCTAACTACTCAGAATGCTGACTTACTGAGACCTGAGGGCCTCAGTTCAAAATCATCTCAGACACAAACATGAAAGATTCTCTCTATGTCTAATTAACCATCAAAAAGCCTGAAGTGGAGGTGTGGCTCAAGTGGTAGAGCACCAGCCTTGAGGTAAAAAAAAAAAAAAGAAAATGTAAGGCATTGAATTCAAGTTCCAGTACACACACACACACACACACACACACACACACACACACATACACACACTTCACACATTTTTCTTATTGGCTTTACAAATGTTAGGTACACAGACATTGTTTGTATTCTCCCTACTGGGTGATAGAACCATAGAGTTTCTTGCTCCAATCTAAATGTAACTCAGTACTCACTGACCAGGCTCTCTTTCCCCCACAACCCCAGCCTAGGTTACCTCCATTCTCCTCTAAATTTCTATGACATCAATTTTGTAAATTCCACAGGAGTGAAGTCATATGGACTCATATCTTATTATTTTTCTCTTTTATTGGCTAGTGCTTGTACTGTGTACCATTTTCTCAGTCCTCTCACTCTAACCTATTTATATTTACGTGTGAATCTTGTAAACCATACATATATAATTGTTTATAAGAGGTCATACTTCCCAGTATTCCAATCCTGTAGAGTTCTCTCCCACATTGTCTCTGCACTAACTTGCTTCATCAGTACACAAGACAAAAAGCCAAACTCTATTAGCACTTGTTAGTGAGGGTTGCCATGTTGGAATGTTGCGCTACCAAGGAGGAAAATTGGTTTTCTAGACTCTTCCAGAGTGAAGGATGGTGTGTGTGTGTGTGTGTGTGTGTGTGTGTGTGTGTGTGAGAGAGAGAGAGAGAGAGAGAGAGAGAGAGAGAGAGAAGAGAGAAAGAGAGACACTCAGCTGTTCCAGATGTGTTATTTTCTCTAGCTGAGCCCAATCCTTCCATCTGGTTCTATAGAGAGATGTGGCTGCAAAATAAGTCCATGAAAACCAGCATATTATTTAAAATTATTAATAGATGAGGTAATTTTTTTGGTTGTTAAACTTTTATTTGTACACCACCACATATACCTCTCTTTTAGAGATCCTGTCCATGATGGTATTCTTTTTAAAATTTCTTAAATTACCATTAAGTTGTTATCCAAAGGAGTTGTCATTACACAAAGCAATTTTTGGATACAGTGCGCCTTCACCATGTCACCCCTTTCAACATTCTTACCCATCTCTCCCAATCTAATCTTCACTCATTTTTCTAAATTTTGTAGGATATACTCTGAATTTTTAGTGCACTTACCACCACCCCCTTCTTCTCTTCATTCGTCCACCTCTATCCCCTTGACCCCACCCCATCCCTTTCAAGTAAAGATGGGGTAATTTTTTTTTTTTTTTGCCAGTCCTGGGGCTTGGACTCAGGGCCTGAGCACTGTCCCTGGCTTCTTTTTGCTCAAGGCTAGCACTCTACCACTTGAGTCACAGCGCCACTTCCGGCTTTTTCTATATCTGTGGTACTGAGGAATCAAACCCAGGGCTTCATGTATATGAGGTGAGCACTTTACCACTAGGCCATATTCCCAGCTCAATGGAGTAATTTTTAATTAGAGCAATACTTTAGTGATACTTGACTCTTGTGCTTTATGTAATGTGGCATTCTGTGTGTGTGTGTATGTGTGTGTGTGTGTGTGTGTGTGTGTGTGTGTGTGTGTGTGTGTGTGTGTGTGTATCTCCTGTGGTTTGAACTCTGGGCCTCACATTCTCATTTGGCTTTCTTGCACACAGCTGGCACTCTACAATTTGAGCCACTTCGAGTGTGTTATTATTTTTCTGGTTACTTAGGGATAAATTCTCATAGATTTTTCTGCATGGGCTGGCTTTGAACCTCAATACTTCAGGTCTCTGCCTATTGAATCCTAGCTAGGATTGCAGGCATGAACCATTATAATTTGTACCAAAATTTAAATATATTTTATGTATGCATTCATAATAAAATAAAAAATACAGTAGAACCCCCTTATCTTCTGGTGATATACTCTTGAAACCTCAGGCAGATCTAAACCCTATGTAGACAGTATTTTTCCGCTATATATACAGATGTCATCTACTCATCTATATTTTCACTTCAATCTTAATCTGCACAACCACCCTTTACTTGCAGGAAATGGTGTGGTGTCACTTACTGAAAGGGGCTCTTGTTGAAATCTTCATATATAATGGTTTGTGGGACAACTCACTGTCTCCTGGGAATATATTTTCCATTCATGTCTTGCACCCACAAGTTTCATGCCATTTTTATCTTAATCACTTATGTACTGTGGCCATAACTTTTGCAGTGTGACTTATGATTGTAAAACTAGCATGAATTTCTTTTTCCTTCTTCACAATTTCACCAAAAGTTTTGTTCTTGTTTTAGGTCTTGGCAACTTCATCATATTGTGGCATGACTAATAGTCAGAACCATTATTCTTGTGCTTTAGGGTCATTATTCAGTAAAAAGAATTCCTTTAACAAAAGCATAATCCCTGTCTGATAATTGAGATGGCTGCTAAGTAACTAATGGGTAGGTAGCATCTGTTGGGGGGAAACACTGGAGAGAAGATAATTCACTCCCTGGGCTGGACAGAGAGGGACTCCTGAGGATCTCATCACACTTCCCAGAGAATCACACAATCTAAAATGTGTGAATTATTTCTGATTTTCCGTGCAATATTTTGAGGTCACAGTGGGCTATGGTAACGGAAACCATGGGAAAGTGTATCTATCCCTAAGAAACTAAAGTGCCGATAGGGTGGGGACTATGGAACTACTCTCTCCAGTGATGACATTTCTCATTTAATAATCTTTGTTTATGAAAAAATATCCACCATTTCTGGTATTCTTCTTCCTTCTTCTTTACACCTACTTTTAGCCTGATGGATTCCTTTAGAATGTATGTATGTATTCATTTATTTATTTATTTTTGTAGTATGGATTGCTGGCAGTAATTCCTTTAGTAATGCATGAACAAAGTTCTGAAAATATTTTGTCTTCAATTTTAAGGCTATGTTAGAGCTGAGTGTAGAATTTTAAGTTGACTTTTCCCCTTTCATCTCTTTAAGGATACCGGTTCTTGGTCTTCTGGATTAGATGCACTTTTTGATAGTGAAAAAGTTGTTATTTTCAACATTTTCCCTTTGTTTGTGTCTCCCTCCTCCTTCTGCTTTTAAATTTTTATCAGTATTTTGACTAGTATGTATGTACTTAGACAGTGTTTTCTTTATATTTTCTTGCATAGGGGTCTTTGAGCTTTTCTCTCTTTCAGTTTGGATAGTTTCTTTTTGCTTGTTTTTAAATTCATGAATCCCCGCTCTGCAGCATCCAGTCTGTTTTTGAACCCATCTAATGTTTTTTATTCAAATGTTTTATTTTTTATTTTCTAGATTTCAGTGAATTCTTTGAGTTTTTCTTTCCCAATGCCATATGTCTTCCCCTATTTTCTTCACCTTTTCCTATACATTCTTTAACATATTTACAATAATCTCTTTCAGGTCCCTGTCTGCCAGTTCCCAAAACTGAGCCATCTTTGGTTTGCTGCTACTACTGTGCTTTTCCTTATGTTTGGTCACGTCTTCTTGTTCTTCTCATGTCTCATAATGTTTTGACTGTTGTTTGTTTGTTTTTTTGTCAGTCATGGGGCTTGAACTTAGGGCCTGGGCTCTGTCCCTGAGCTCTTTTGCTCAAGGCTAGTGCTCTATCACTTTGAGCCTCAGCTCCACTTCTGGTTTTTTTTATTTTTTTATTTTTAGCTTATTTATTTTTTTAAATGGTAAACACAACTCATTTTTTTAATTGAAAGATAAGTATAGAATAGACAACTAGGTGTACTTATGTTACCTTTCTTACTCATAAGTTTAAGGTATTAGGAGTTATATTACTTTTGATATATGTGTGACCACCATATAATTAATAGAAAATGCTGTCTATATTCATTCAAGAGTTTATTAAAGTTTGAGTTTAAACTATTATTATTAGTTTGGAGATAAATTAATTTCTTAAGAGAAAGTATGACATTATTCTTGGTCAAAAATTTATAAAATATCAATTATCCAGTAGAAGTGTATCAAATACTAAAGTATGAAATGACCATTACTGGAATGTAGGTAAGAATTACCAAGCATGAAACCTCACTTAAGAAAGATTTTGTTACCTCTTTTAAATTTTTAGGGTTATAATTTTTATATATTTTATTGAATATTTATTTATTTATTTATTTTTTCTTCTCAAATTTTTATTATCAAACTGACGTACAGAGAGGTTACAGTATCATACGTTGGGCATTGGATACATTTCTTGTACTGTTTGTTGCCTTGTCCCTCATGCCCCCCTCCCTTCCCCCCTTTCGCTCCCCCCCACTTCTGGTTTTTAAGGGGTAATTGGAGATAAGAGTCTCACAGGTACTTTTCTGTCCTGGCTGGCACGATTCTCAGGTCTCAGCCTCTTGACCAGAAAGGATTACAGTGCCCGGCTATTGATTTGTATTTTTTAAACAGTGTATAAAAAAGTAGTGAGGGCCAGGCAATGGTGTTACACATCTATACTCCCAGCTACTCAGAAGGCTAGACAGAGAAGTCTGAGAGACTCTTACCTCTGAGTAATCAGCAAAAAGCCAGAGAACACAAGGCCCTGAGTTCAAGCCACAGCCACACATACACACAAAACACACACACACACACACACACACACACACACATACACACAGGTAGGATATCTAGGTATAACATTGGTTTGTTTTGTTTACTCATTGGCGTATGAGCCTTTTCTTTGTGAGGTGGGGTGAGGGGCTGTTATTTGGATTCCTTTCTGAGCTCAGCTGAATTTAGGCTGAGCTGCACTTTTAATTAGAGAGCTCCCTCAGTCATTAGCCCAACTTCTGGCTTTTTGCTCTGCCCAGCCCTTTGTGAGCATTCCAGTATTTGATTTGGGAGGAGATGAGATGTAGCTTCACATGTCTTTGCCTGTCTTGTGCATTAACTTCAGTAGGATTCTAGAATCCACGCACTAAAAAACCTCCTGAGACTGATTTTTCTCTACTTTTCAGCAACTCTTTCACTGTTATTTTCTTGGGGAAAATGCAGAGGTATGTGTGGATAGCAATTATGAGGCTAAGTCTTTTTTTTCCTTCCTATTTCAGATTTGAATCCTTTCTCTAGGCATAGGATATTGTTTAGGGTTTAGCTGACTTTTTCTCATTTTTGCAAAGTCTTTGTCCACAGAAGAACAACTCTTCCAACTGCCCATACCAAGACCAGGCAATCCAACCTCATGTTTGGAAGATTCTGCAGATCTGTTGAGCTATAAAGGGCTTGCTTCCCTCTAATTCAGTTAATCAGGGCTTCCCGTGTCTCTGCCAGCCCCCTGGAAACATATGAATCTTATTTTGTCTGGACTCTTCTGGTTGACCATGGAAATAAAAGTTTTCACATCCTTCTATATTCTAGCCAGAGGCCAGACATATTATTCAGATTATTCCTAAATGTTAGGAACTGCATATTTGTCTTAAAAAAGGAAGATGCTGGTCACCACCACACAAATATACTGTGATATTTCTCATCTTAATAAAAAAACCCTCTTTGATCGCACATCTACCTGTAGCTATTGGCTTATTTATTTATATCTTGCTTACACTATAGCTTCTGGATGCTCACTTCGTCCCCGTGTTTCCTGAGAGCCTTCCTTCAAGTATTCAGTGATCTTTGGCTGTATATCCATATTGAATAAAACCAAAGGACTTGGTCTCTTGGTCATGGTGAGACATACCAATAGGTAGATGACTAACTTTTGTCAACAACTTCTTCCTCCTCTTCCTCCTCCTGTTGCTCTTCCTTTTTCTATTCTTCCTTCTCCTTCTTTTCCTCATAAGGATTCTCAAATATTCATCTATGTAAATTTTTCCCTCTAATGTATCTACTTCTACAGAGAAGTGTTTTCACACTTTTAGGCAAGAGGGAAGACTAGAAAGAGCAACATGTTCTCTTAATATACCTGTTCAGATGGAAAAGGGGTAACTTTTAGCACGAGGTGAAAGGGGAGGCAGCTCTGATAATTCAACAGCTTCTCTGACACACTTTCAAACACTCTTTCAGGTTTTGCAGGCTTCTGGGAAACTATAGTTGGCTCCTCTTCAGTATCCTCTTGTACAAGATTATGTTTTATTTCCCTCTACACTGATTTGTCACTGCCACTCCTCCTTTCTCTTTCTGTCATCCTATGCAATGACATCATAGTGAAAATATTTCTTAGTTTCCTCAGTAATGTGCTTTGTGCTTTTGTTTTAAGTTTTCCTGGTTTGGGCTGCTTTCTACGAAAGGGGAAAATGGTTTTAATGTTTTGAAAATTGAGTTTTTTAGGTAACATGATGTTCAAACTCCTCTTTGCACATTATTGGTATGGTGGTTTTCACCATGTGCTTTTCTTACAGTGCCTCTTGGCTTTTGAAACAAACTCAGCAAGAACTTTCCTCAGTAACTCTTTTCCTCATCAGAGCCACATTTTGCAGGAGATAGGAATAATGGAGAGAGGATTCTATTTTCTGTACTGCCCCATTATATGGCTTTCTCTTACAAGTGCTTCAGTTCCATGTTCCTCTTAGCTTAGTAGAGTGTGGTCTATCCTGGTGCTGGTAGGCATCTAAAATGATCAGAAGGATGTCCTGGAGCTCAGCATTTCTGACCATAATGATTTCTGCAGGGGTAAAGGAGAGAGCGGCATTCTGCTCCTATGTAATGAGGACCTGTGGAGCCAACATCATGCTCTAATGTGGAATCTGAGAGTGAAGAACCCTACTGTGGGTAACAGGCAACACTCGATTTGGACAAATGACATGCTTTCAGTGCATGCTGCTGTGGACAACAGTCCTGTTGCAATGATAGCACTTTTCTGTCACCTCTGTGGCAATGATAGGCTGGTGGTGGGAGATAGGTTCACACAAGAAAATCTAATCCACAAGTCATATATGGTACAATCTATTTGGAGAAAAGATTTGGGAGAACTGTTCATCAGCTTTCATCATTATGAAAAATACCAGAGAAAATAATTTAAAGGAGTGGAAATGCATTCTGGCTCAAAATTTCAGAGTTTTCTATTTGAGGTCAGCTTGGCTTTAGTGCATTGAGTGAAGCGAGGCTGTAAATCAGGGTGGTAGCTACTTATGGCAGCCAGGAAAGAGAGAGAGAGAAAGACAAAGAAAAAGAAAGAGTGAGAGAGCAAGAGAGAGAGAAAGAGAGAAGGAGAAGGAGGAGGATAAAAGGAGGAGGAAGAGAGAAAAGGGAAAGAAAAAGGAGATATTTACCCTTTAAGTGCAGGCCACCAATGTGCTACTTCATCAAACTAGGCCCCACCTTCTAATTCATTCTTGTGTGAATTCATTAATAGACTAACCATTGATGAAGTTAGAGCCTCCATGATCTAATCACCTCTCAAGGCCAACTCTGAACACTGCTGCACTGAAGAAGAATGAAATGATACTATTTGTAGAAAAAAATGAATAGAGCAGGAGAGCTTATCAAGTTTAGCAAAATATGCCAGACTCAGATAAATATTGTATGTTTTCTCTGATATGTGGAGCCTCTATCTACAAATACAAACAAACAAAAGGACATAGACATAAATAGAAGATTATTTGGGGGGCAAGGGATTATAGAAAGGTAGGAAGGGGGACAAAACAGGGCAATGAGGACAAAGAGGATCAAAACATATTCTACAAATAAATGTGTTCAATGGAAAGTATTCAGTAGTTAAAGTGAACTGAATCATCTACATGTTTAATGGGAAAAGTACTAAAGCATGGTGTTAAGTGTACAAAGCAAGTTAAAAAATGTATATTATAGATATATATAAAGATTAATGTAAATACATTAAAATACATTGTATGAAAAAGTATATGGTATTCATAAAAATGATAGACCCTCAATTCTGGGTTCCTAGGGTATTGTTTTATGTGGTTCACTTATAGTAAGAAACTGCATTAGCATTCAATGTTGACCAATACCAGATCGTTTGTGTTGGGCCACAGGAAATGTCTTGATTTGGACTGTCTTCGGATGTGACAGTTCCACCATTCTTAAGTTCTCCTCATCACTTCTCAAGTTTATCTCGCTGTCTTCAGCTAGACAGCAGAAATATTTTTGAGTACCACTGCTTATTTGCAGCTTTTATTTATTTATATTTGCAATGTGAGAGACATGCTGTACTGGTCATTTTCCATACATTAATTCACAAATGACTTGTAACAACACCACATGGTTGATAGTATTTGCTTCATTATATACAAGAAAAAAAAACAAGCTTTGAGAAGTGCACTAGCATACACATGGGGATAGACTCCACATTGGAACCCAGATTAAATCTTGTGCCCAAACATGGCTTGTAGCACAGTGGTATACACAAAGGCAAGGAAACATGGCCTGTAGCACAGTGGTGTACACAAAGGCAAGGAAACATGCAAACCCTCACCCCCCAGTATAAGTTATACCCCAAAATTTGAAAAAAGAACTTCATGTGACTTTCACATAAAACAAAACACTGGCATATCATTAGCATGCTACATATCCTATAACTATCATGAAGCAGAATACAACACACATGCCCTTTTTAGGTGAAAGAACTTTGAAGAAAATTCTTGCTTCCAATGAGCTCCATTGACAATACCCTTGAATCTCACAAGGTGGAATTTTTCTTTCTTTTACTAATAGAGATACTCCAGTGGAAGAATTTGAGAAACACCAGATTTCAGTACACAACTCAGAAACCAATGTATCCCCATACTCCTCCATTGCTCCAAGGTGAGGTTTTATACCATGGCTTGTTTATACCTTGAGAAGTTCTTTGACAAACATCCTCTACAGACAAGTCCTGTGCATTTCTGTCTGGAAGAGCACTTGCTAGGACAATTAGACCACTAAGATCATCGCTAGAAAGCAATCATTTTTCTCTGGACTCATGTTGAAGAAGTCATTTCTACCTATACCCCTTCAATAAAGGTAGATTGGCCCAGTGTTTAAAACTGCAGAAAAAACTCATGCCTATAATCCTAGATACTCAGGAGGCTGAAATCTGTGGATCACAGTTCAAAGCCAGCCTAGGCAGGAAAGACAGTAAGATTCTTATTTCCAATTAACCACCAGAAAAGCAGAAGTAGAGCTGTGTCCCAAAGTGGTAGAACACTAGTGCTGAGCAAAAAAGCTCCACGACAGTGCCCCAGGCCCTGAGTTCAAGCCCCATGACCGACCAAAAAAACTGCAGAAAAGGCCATAAGCATCGAGAGCTAAGGAATTCACTCTTAAAATTAACTGTTAGATTTTACTGTCATAGTGTAAGATAGGGTCTGTCTAGGAGGATTTTATTCATTCATTTATTTTTATTATCCTTAAGTGGTTGTGAAGTAAGGAGACTGTGTCCATGCTTCCTCTAGATAATTAGCCCTTAGTTTTTCCTAATTGTTTCCCTAGATGCTTTGCTCTTCTATTAGGTTTAAGTGTCCTCATCTGGTTTGCTTTGCTCAGGTATGACACCTGGGTTTGATTCTACACACCTTGTGTGATTTGGGACTACATACGCTTTGTGCTAGCTGCACTCGGGGCTGCTGGTCTTTGAGATGAGTCCACCAGCAGTCCTTCGGCTCTCCAATAAATATTCATAATTTGGCCTCTTAAGTTGTGGCTTCTCTGTTTCTCACAACTGAGTTTCCTTACAGCATTTGTGCAAAGGGGTTACCAATAAATATGTTTATGAGTACACTGCATCTTATTGATGCCATACCTCTTATCATTATCTCCCATCCATTGCATTCTTCCCCCTCCCCTCAATTTTCTGTCTAGGAGGATTTTAAGTGACACCCTAGATGCTCATCAAAACCCTGAAAAATAGCTGGGTGCCAGTGGCTCATTCCTGTAATCCTAGCTACTCAGGAAGCTGAGATCTGAGGATTGTGGTTCAAAGCTAGCCCCGGCAGGAAGGTGCATGTCATTTTCCCCTGTGAAACTAATGGTGAAACCGCATGGTAAACCAAACCAAAATAAGACTGAGGGATAAAGAGGGTCCAATAAACTACTCAGAAAAATCCAGAAGTGGTGCTGTGGCTCAAGTGGTAGAGTACTATCCTTTAGTAAAAAGAACTCAAGGACAGTGCCCTGGCCTTGAGTTCAAGCCCCAGGACTGGAAAAAAAGAAAAGAAAAGAAAGAAAAACCTAAAATCAACCATAATTACAACAATTGTTTCTTCACTATTAATCCTTTCCACAGTTCTGTAGGTAGGGCTATCATTATGTCATTTCATGGATAAAGAAACAGGTAGAAAGAGGTAGGAAACCTGCCCATGGACCTGGTTCCATGCTGTTACCTCCCAAATAACAGGACAAGAGAATAAGCAAATGTCCCACTCCTTCACTGTTTCTCTTAATTTTGCCATCAAGCTCTATACAACTAAATGACCATTACCTCAAAATGGAATGAAGCACAAAGTACCCAAGCCTCTTCTCTCTCATTGTTTTTAAATTTAGAAAAGGCATTTAGAACTATGTCTCTTGGTAATGGCAGCCTGTAATCATTCTGCTCCAGGAATCAAGTGATGTGTCCAGAACATGTCATTTTCCCCTGTGACACTAATGGCAAAACCACACTGTAAACCAAACCAAAATATGACTGAGGGATAGAGAAGTGTGGTCTCTTGATTTCCACTCAGCAGTTTGAGCCAAGCATTCTTGGCTTTCACTCTACCTCCTGAAGCCATAAGCACGATACTTAACCTCTGAACCCCACTGTGAAATGCTGATGCTACTTCTTTACTGCTTGGGCAGGAACACTGCCAGGTTCCCCTCAAGACTATGAGCATGAAATGTGTGAAGGGCATATGCTTCTAGGGAACTGTTTCTCTGAAGAAGTCCAAGAGTGTTTGGGTGGTGAACTGTGCACTCTTGGATTTATTTTTGAAAATAAATTTAAAACTGCATATAATAGTAAAATGGTGGAAAATCCCATAGTATGGCAAAGCACATGGACATAGAAGCCATGCTTCCTGGATTCAAATCCAGGTCCTATACTTGTATTCCAGGGCTTTGAGACATCTCAATAATAATAATAATAATAATAATAAATGCATATATAAAGATAATACAATTCTCATAACTTCCCTATTGGTAGTTACTATCTAGTTCATTGGTATATAATTAACCTCATAAAAAAGATGACCTAAGGCAAACATATACACGGATAGTGGTGGCTTCCATTTGAGTTTTCCACAGATGAGAAAGAAGAAGATAATACATATGCAGAATCAGGGTATACTGGGCAGGCTGTGTAAAGAAATGAACATATCATTGGATTAAGAAATTAATTTTGTGAATAAAAAGAATACCCTCTTATATCTGAGTACATGAATGGATTTGGACAAATAATTCAGTCACCCAAAGAATCATTCTCCTCGGCCCTAAAACATGGTCAGTGGGCTAGATAAGGTATAATACTTCCTTGACCCATGCCTGTTTTGTTATGATTCTTTGTATTTGAATCTTGCAGAATTTAGAAGAAAGATGAGATTTCTGGTCAAAGAGTGATCTTAGTTTTCACACATTTAACTCTCACTTCTCTTTCCAAATTGCTTAAAGAATCACTGTGAAAGATAGGGAAGGGTATTGTTCTCAAGGCAGAACTTAAAAATCCTTGTATGAATTAGAGTTCTGAGATTAGAGAAGGGAAGGGCAAAGTATCCTGATATTTGGGGTCATTAGAAGAATGCCCTTAGCACCCACACCTCATCATCTTCCTTTGGCCTCCTCTTCTTTTTTACTTTGCAAAGATTGTTGATTCTCTAAAAAAGAAGTTACACTGTCTCTAAATTTCATTTTCTTTAGCCTGAGATCTTTAATATTTTCAACAAGAACCCACAGGATTTTTAACAGCTCGAGTCCTAGTACTGAAAAATTTAGTTGGATTCTTTTCTACACCACTATACTGAGAGAAAGTCTCAGCAGCCTGGAAAGAAAGGACCTATTTTTGGAATTTGAGAAAATATTCCCCTTTGAAGTAATATGAGAAAGGGGCACACATAACAAACTGTAATTCATATTTATGATGAAGACATTCCATCTCTGAAATAATAGTAGGTCACACACAGCCGGAAAAGTTTAGAAATAGGAAAGTATCCATAGAGATGAAAGCTATTTGCCAGTTGAAAATTCAATGGAAATAGTGAAGAGAAAACTGAGTACTGTAAAATTAAATTCAAAATGAGACTAATTGACTTGAGTTAGTGAATTACAGGACCAGACTGACACATGGCCACAGAAATTTAACTGAAATGATAAAGAGAATCAAAATCATACTTAGAATATAAAAGAGAGAGATGCTGGGTAGATTTCAAAAGTATAATGAACAAATAGAATAATAAGAACAATAAAAACAATAGAGGAAAAGTGTTTTAAGCTGAAGAAATTTGTCTTCACATGGAAGGGTTTAAACATTTTAAAAAAGCATATACAAACTTAATGAAAAGACTCAGACCCAGATATACGCTGTTGACCTTTAAAAGAATTAAGATTTTTAAAAGATCCTACAAGCATCCATGAGGAAAAAGATCAAATTACCTACTAAGAAAAAAAGATATTAAATTGTTATTGTTCAGTTCTCTAATATGTACAAGTCAATAGTGTGTTACTGTCAGTTTAGGAAAACGGTAGTTAAGATATAAAAATTTTACATTCAATTAAAATATTTGTAAGTAGGTAAACAGAAAGTCTCAGATAAGTAGTGATACAGAAAGCTTAGTATTCACATATTTTTGGAAAAAAAAGAAAACTGGGAATTACAAAAGCAATAATACATACAACATTCAAGTATTTGAAAGGAAATGTTGTATGTGTTCAATGTGTATATTCAGTTAAGACAATAAATATTACACTAAGTTAAAATTATTTTTGACATATTACAAAAATATAATGTAAATATTTCCTAAAAATGAAACGAGGTATTATTTAATTCCTGCCACTACTAGGTAAAGCAAAATTCACTGGCAACTGTTATTAGAATGAAAATGAAATTATACTTTTGAAGCCACTGAAAAATTAGCCAAAGTGTAAAGGAAAGATAAAAAATAATGAATAGGCAAAGATATGGCCAGAAAGTACAAATAAAATTCAAGTTTAATAATTTTGGACAAAGGCCATAACACATAAAAAATTAAAATATTATTTTATAGTGATTAGAAGCATATTCCATATAAAACATGCTCTAAATAATACCATGTAAATTCTAAAAAATGTGTTGAAAATTCAAGTAGATAGTTGTGATAGAACAATTTTAAATGTCCATCTTCACAATAAAAATATAAAATACTTAAAGTTTTAATATTTCTTACATCGAACTTCTTGCTCTCTATCTATCTGTCTATCTCCCTTGCTCTATCTCTATCCATATTTTCCAGATATTTATTCATAATAGTTAAAATTGGATTACAAAGTAGTCCATCAGTGGAGATTGATAGATTAAAAGTTACAACAACCTATATCACATTCTTCGAAAAAAATGCAATAACTCTTAGCAAAAAAAAGGATAAACAAAATTTCCCAATGGAAACTGGAATGTACCTTCTTCAATCGTTCTAATTCGAGGACAAAATTACACATATAAACTATTCAGAAATTAACAGTAATGAAAGATTGTATGGTAGCAATGGTGGAATGTTGGATGTTGACCTTTTAACATATAATAAATTCTAGAAAAAGCATTGACTTTAATGAAATAGAAAAATAAAGGTAGTCATCAAAAGAACAATGGAAGCCCACTCGTAATTTTGAATAAGGATACTAACTTTCTAAATAATGTACAGAAAATAAAGTCCATATCTATATGGAAAAAAACAATAGGCAAGTGGGAACAAAAATACAAGAATGGCCCAATATTTTTAAATTTTCTTAAAAAAATAATCACTGTTATGGTAGATAAAAGAAAATCTGTGACTATTTTAACAAATAACAGAAATGAACTTGATTGTATTGCATATAGATTCCTGATTTATATTACACGAATAGTGGAGCCTTTTGAAATGATCTCATTTGAGGGATGTCAATTAATGTTGGGCCTGTTCTTGTGGTATTTGTGGATTCGTAGGTAGTAGATAAGTAAGTTATTTTATTCCAATAATACTTAAATTATCATTACACACTCTCTAATGCTAATGCAATAAACGGCAGACTTTGTTATAATTTGTTGATTATTTAAACTGAGGAAGCTCAAATGTATGAGAAAAGCACCATGGTATGATGGAAAGTTCATGAATTGGACCACATTTAGAACACAGATATCAGAATACTTATTTGACCTCAGGAGAGTGTTTCAACATAGTGTCCTCATCTGTAAAAACTCAAATAACAACAGACAACACAAAGCATGCTTTGTGGTGCCCATACTTCTGGTAAAACCTTTAGTTAAGTCAAGAGTCAATCGCATGAAGATGACAGAGTAAGAACAGCTGGTAGATTGAGTAAAAAATTAAAACCTAGAGAAACAACCCGTACAAGGTTGAGTTCCAGATTTCTCTTATGATTTCAGCCCCAGGTAAATCTTAGTCACATGGCCATGGCTAATAGTCTAAAAATTCTCATATTTCTGGGAAAGTCCCCCATACCCATGGTTCCAAAAATGTGAAGACCATATTGATTTTTCCAAGGGTAGCCTCAGTGGAAGTTGTTTATCAGCAGTGTGGGTGGCCAAAGCTCCCACAGAAAGCCCGTCTTTCTTGCCAGAGTATTTGGAGAGGGGTCCTCCATGGGCCAGATTGATGGAGGGATTCTGGATGTGAAAGTGGGAAGTCCCAGGCTCAAGCCCGCGCCTCACATGTGCAGCTTTGGGCTTTGGACAGAAACAAAAAGTTAAGCAAAGTGTTTGTGCTGACATTGAAACCACCATCCACAGAAGAGATAGCACTTGTGGGCTGAGTATAACTGGGGTTATTGCTTACTGTAGCAAACACAGAAAAAAAAAACGTTTTCCAGAAAATTTAAACATGATCCTTAGTCTAAACAGCATACATTTCAAAAATTTCATGTTATCCTCTAGAATCACTCAACAAATAAAAGGACCTAGAAAATAAGATCAATTCTCAAGGGCAAAGGCAATTAAGATGCCAAACCCGAGATATTCATGGAGCACACACTGGTAATGAATAGGAATAGAGAAATCTTTTAAGCAGAGACATAAAAGCTTGAAAAGAACTGAGTAAAATTTTAGAATTGAAAAACTCAATGTCCGTACTGAAAAATTAAGCGTGGCTAGAGAAATTTAGGTGTTCGGTAGTAGAATACTTCCTTGCCATATGTAGGGCCCCAAGGGGGTTCAGCTCCCAGCAGTCCCCACACAAAATTAAGTGAACTGAGTAAACAGCTGTAAGAGTGACTGAAGAGTTAGTGAAGCTGAAGAAACAGCAACAGAAATTACCCAATTTGAAAAAGAGAGAAAAGAAAAGTGAAAAAGAAATAGACTTCAGGGAATGTGGAATAAGGTCCAAAGATCGAATGCTTGCATATTGGAGTCCCAGAAAGAGGAGGGAATGATTGGTACAGAAAAGAAAATGAAAAGCAATGGGTAGAACCTTCTCAAATTTGGTAAAAGTTGTATCTATAGGTTCAAGAAGCTTCACCAAGCCAAAATCAGATAAGCTCAAAGAAAATCTGCCCAAACACATCTCAACCAGACAGCTGAGCATTAAAGGTAAAAAAGAAATCTTAAAAGAAGTCAGAAAAAAAGCATAACACATGAGTCAATGACTATGAGTCAAATGACTACAGTTACCATCCGAAACTAACATAACAATGGTTCTAAGAGGATAAATATGAAATGATATTTAAAGTGCTATGTGAAGCAATATGATAAAAAGACATAGTGTTGTATTTTGAATTGGTTTCTTCAGCTCATCTTAACACACTATATTTATTTTCTACCTTATTCCTTCAACCTTCCCATAATTTTTCCTCTATGAATATCTGATCACTAGACCATATCTACATCTATAACATCCATACCTATATTTATATCTGTCTATATATCTATACTGCATTCAAACACATGTATAATGTATACACACATATATTGTAAATCCCTTTGATATCTTTTATACTATTTCTTTCAATTAAACCACAAACTTGTTCCTGTTGAAATGAGAATCTTCACTAATTCATGCCTTCTTTATAACAGTTTTTTTTAACTCTATAAATTTACTTCAATATTATGTAGATATAATAGTGAACTTTTATTGTCTTGTAAGGATATTGTGAAGATCAAATAAGATATACAGTAAAGAAAATCAAATACCCTGTGCTCAATTAAGTTACCATAAGTCACACATGTTACAAACAGCACCAGACTCCCGACAAGGCATTTTAGAGATATCATTTGCCAAATTTCCTCTGTAGGCCAGTAAGTTTGGGAATGTAGCAATGTAGCAGTGAATCATGGCACAGGTCAGTCACCACATGAAACACACACAGTTAATGGGCAGAAGAGCCCAGATACAAAGTTCTAGTCTTAAAAGAGAGTGACTCCATGAATCACCAGACTAAAGCTCTAGGGCACAAATCTCAGAGCTCCTCAGGAAGAGATGGACTTTCTAATGACAAGGACAAGCAGTATTCTTACCTGTCTTCGGTTAGTTTCATTAAGGTTGTTCCTCGAGTAGAGAAGACAATAAAGGACATCCTTAGCTGTGGACTGGAAGGAAAACAAAACTCCATTAGGATGGACAGAAAGCCTGTGGCATTGTGTTCCTTTCTAGGTTTAGTGTGTGTGTGTGTGTGTGTGTGTGTGTGTGTGTGTGTGTGTTATTGTTTTTATTTTGTATCATAGCTACTGGAGCTGAGGAATTAAAAATCAAGTAGGGGGAGGGGACATCTGGTGTCTCAAGCATTTGGATACTAGATTCAAAATTGTGAACCAAAGAGTAGACATGCTGTGTCTTCCTAGAGACCACTTCTGCTTGGACACCATCTCTCAGGGAACATGGTCACAAGTGAGAAACTGCCTTAAATTCTGTTTGAAGGATGCTTCTAGAAGAGGCCTGGCCTGCAAGATGTCTATAAAGTGTGAAATGCTGATATATAAAGTTGAAAACCTCAAGTGGAGAAAAGGTCTTAGACCTTCATGGCTTGACGCTATTATCCATTAACATCTTAGAACAACTTTCCTTGGATCTGAAAGTAGGATTACAATAAGCTTTTAATTTTTCCCTGGCTTCCCAGAGAGGTTATCTTCTAAGGAGAAAATGAATTTACTGGCCACAGAATATGTATTCCACTTGGTGTTTATGTATCTCACTTTTAATGAGTAGATTGGCAGCGCTTTTATGTGACAGTGTTCAAGAGCATTGTGGATGTAAAATTCACACTGCAGTAAGAAGCACAATGATCAGCTGAGGATTGGACATGTTCCTCAGGTGGTAGGCTAGGCCCCCAGACTATAATGGGCTCAGCAATGCCATGCTATCCCATGTAGCTCTCGCTGGGCACCCAACTGGTGCACCCATGCTAGCATCAGATTATTTCTTTACAAGGTAATAATCTCCCATGCATGACCTAGCTCCAAACTTCATAGTTCTCACTTCCCCAAGTGATCTTCAAACCTGATTCCCCTTTCTACACCTTCACTTAGGACCTTCGCCTCAGTCATTTGGCCAGTGCAGCTGTTTCTAAGATGACATCTTTTCTTGGTGTCATTCTTTGCTCCAATGTATTTGTCACACTGCTCCCCAAATTATTTTCTTAAAGCATAAGTCAGATCTAATCACTTATCTGCTATAAAACCTCTAGTGGCTCTTATTGCCTACATTTTTTTCTGTTGTGTTTGACACATCTCTGGAAACCTAGTGTGGTGTTTTAGTACCTGGTAGGGTCCATGCAATACTTGGTGAATTGAACACTGGTCTTTTGAAAGATATTTTGGCTTCCTGTCCATGACACTGAGTTGAATGCTACTATCTCATCAGTGCTAGGCATAGGATCCCATGTTCTAAATGATGATAGCAATCATCATCATCATAGTAATATAGTAAGGGCCAACCTCTTCAACCTCTTGAGGAGTTGCATGTATCATGTACTGTCCTCATCGAGAGTTATGATCTTTTGACATCTGAAGTAAATGTATAAGATAGGCACTATTATGAATTCTGTTTTCTATAAGAGGAAATTGGGCCTTGAAAGATGTGGCAGCTTTCCCCAGATTATACAACAGGGAATGGTGGACTGGGGCATAAAAGTTCTGATTCTAGAATTTGAGTTCTTAGTCACTATATTATACAACTGTGTTTACCACTGAATTCAGCTCTGAAAGGAACAGATTCGAAATGGGGAAATGTGTGTCAAGACACAACTGGTATGTGAATCCCGACTGGAGAATTGTCAACTGATGTGGGCAAATGTGTTTACAGAAACTGACAGCAGTGAGAATAACTGTGAGCCAAACAGAATCAATACTGACATTGAAAGGACTAGCAAAGTTGGTGAGAGAAGAGGAAAACCAGAGCCAGTGCAGGAGGGAGCTTTAGGGAGGGTTTCATTGGCAACGGTTAAAGACTCTCTATTCAGCAAACTAAGGACTACAAGATGCTTGCAGTGGGCATCCTTAGTGGTGTGGATGAGAAACAGGATGTAGAAAGTAGAGACTGAGGCAAGATGGCAGTGGCTAAGAAATGAATGAGAAGAAAGTGTATAGAGACAGCAAGTCTTCAAGGATAAGTGACAAGGCCAGGAAAGAAGTAGAGTTGTATCTATTGAAAAACATCATCAATTTTTTTTTGTCATCATTTCTTCTGGGGACAAAGGGCAAAAGGATTAGTTAATGTCTGTGGGCAAAGGTGCCCAGGGAAAGGTGGGAATGTAAGAAAGAAATGAAGACCTGTGGTTGCACACAATGGGACTAAAATGGGGAAGTTGGCTTTTAAAAGGGACGACACTTGGCCCTCAGGGACTGGTAGGAAGGACATACATGAAGTTATTAGGAGCGGGATTGGAATTTGAGGCAATTATCTTATCTGCTCTTCTCTGAGTTCTTTTTTTTTTTTTTTTTTGGCCAGTCCTGGACCTTGGACTCAGGGCCTGAGCACTGTCCCTGGCCTCTTCTTCCTCAAGGCTAGCACTCTGCCACTTGAGCCACAGCGTCCCCTCTGGCCGTTTTCCATATATGTGGTGCTGGGGAATCGAACGGAGAGCTTCATGCGTAGGAGGCAAGCACTCTTGCCACTAGGCCATACTCCCAGCCCCCATTCTCTGAGTTCTTGATGTAATACGTGATGAGGTTCTGCTGAGAAAGAAGTGTGTGAAATGTGGTAAAGAGTTAGAATCATTATTAGGAAGACAGGAGTCAGGCTAAAGGCAAACAATAGGACTTGGTATGTTAAGAATGTCACTGAGATTGGGAATAGTACACATTTTATCAATATTACCACTATTCTTGAATGGATTTCTTTTTTGCAGCATCAGCTGCCTTAGACTATTTACTCAAATGACTAAGTAAAAGTAATCCAATCATTTATTGATTCAAAAATATTAATGGGGGCTGGGAATATGGCCTAGTGGCAAAAGAGCTTGCCTCGTATACATGAAGCCCCCAGCACCACATATATAGAAAACAGCCAGAAGTGGCGCTGTGGCTCAAGTGGCAGAGTGCTAGCCTTGAGCAAAAAGGAAGCCAGGGACAGTGCTCAGGCCCTGAGTTCAAGGCCCAGGACTGGCAAAAAAGAAAAAAAAGAATTAATTTCAATAAACTTCATTTAAAAAAATATTAATGGAGCCATCCTTGCTAGTCAGGAGGCTGAAATTTGCAGATCAAAGTTGGAAGCCACCTCAAGCAGGGGAATCCATAAGCTTCTTGTCGCCAGTTAACCACCAAAAAGCTGGAAGTAGGTCTGTGGCTCATGTGGCAGAGTGCCAGCTTTGTGCAAAATAAATAAACAACAGCTCCCAGGCCCCAGTACTAGTAGTTTTACACACACACACACACACACACATTGATGGAGCATGGACTTTGTATCTGATACTCTGAAAGGTACCTAGGCTGTGATAGTGAACAAAATGTAGTCTTCGTCTCAAGGGTTTTGTAAGATGTCTTGATGACACACCTTAAGGGGTCCAGAGCCAGGGAGTCAGGGGCACAGCCTCACGATCTGAGGTGTAAGCTCACTTCTGTGACCCTCAGTTTCTTCATTCGTGAAGCAAGGGCGTTGGATTAAGTGTTCCCTTGGTCCACACCCCTCTCCTGTCTTTGATTCGGACAGTGAAGAGTCTGGAACTGCTAGAGCTAGGCAAGAGATGTCCAGTGGCCACCCGAGGTGGGGGCTGGGCTAATTGGCTTACACATGCTTTCTTTGTGTAATCTTTAGTTGGAAACCAGTGTTCGGCCAATGTAAGTAATTTGCTATGGTTGCACAATGGTGGTTGGACTCAAAAGCGCATCTAACTTCAGAGCCTTTTCCACTGCACTGGATTGCAGAAGGAAAAGACAAGGACAGCAGTAGAGACAGAGCAGATCCTGTCATGTCTCTGGACACAGATGCATTCAATGTCACTCCAAAGGGCCAGCAGAGGAGAGTACAAGAAAGGACATTTTGGCTCAATAACAAAAAGACATCCAAAAACTGAAATTGTTCAATTATTATTGGACTATTTGCCCAAGAAAACAGCAATTCTCACTGAGATAGTCAAATCAGGGACTACTGAATGCCTCCTCTGATTGGAAAGTAATTTCTTTCCATTCAAAATTTCAATGATTCTCCTATTTTTTAATGCCATTAATATATTTGCTTCTCTAGCTTCCCTTTGTTTCTTTTCTACCCTCTTTTCTCCACCTCTGTTCTCCTGATCATGTGGATGTAGTTGATTTCCTGCTGCAGCTTCCAATTTTTGGCATTATGAGAAGTCACTTCCTAACTCCTTCCCTACAATCAGTGCCAATTTAGAGCATTACAAAGAGGTCTTCTGTAACTTCTTCCCTTCAATTAGGCAGAGAGGGACTTGTTGGTCAATAAATGAGTTTGAGAGGAAGCTGTCATTAGTCTGAACTCAGAGGCCACCCTGTATTCTGAGATGAAGACTCTTACTCAAAAAAATTAATCATCTCATATTGGCATAATGTAGAGCTATGTTAGAATTTACAGTGGTCAGACCATTTTACCAAAGACCTTGGCAACTTGTTTCAAGCACATCCGTGAGCACTGTCACAGCCATTGATACCTTGGAGAGTGACCTGACTCTCCTTTGCCTTTCTACTGACTGTCTTTATTTCCTGGGAAGTAGTAACTCCAAGATTCTTGCAATATTTCAGTGACTATGTTCAAATATGTCTGGAGTGGTGGTGAGAATGTTCTGGGGATTCTACCAGATAGAGCACATGGCTGGCACGTCCAACCACTATAATTTTCTCAGGAATAACTAGTGTTCCCAGCATATGAGACTTCAGTACTAAGCTAGGAGAATTGTGGGCAGACTAAGATGAGTTGGTCATTCTGCACCTTGCACACAGGTGCACTAGTATCTGCCAATTGCTCTGACATGCTGGCACTGTGTAGGAAATTTGTCAAGGATCCTTTTACAAGAATATATTATTTAACAAAGAAGGGAGAGGATGAACCATTCTGGTCTTCAAAACAAACCTGGCTCCTCCTGGTAGCACTAAGGCAAAGTTATAATATGTAGCATAGATCAAAACAGAGAATTGGCCCTGGTCTGAGACTTGAGAGTCCAATTTTATCAAAGAACATCATCACCCAAGTGGCTAGGAGCAGGGAGAACAGCAAACATGGATTGATTTTACTCATATCCCAGAGACTTGAGAGAAACAAACACATAGCTCTGCTCACCTGATGAATTTGTGAGCCAGCTGTTCCACAAAGTAGTAGATCTCATTCCAGTGGTGCAGCACACTCCCAGACCTGGGAACACAAAAGCAGGTGTTGTTGACTCCAGTGTTCATTTATCTCTACCTTGTAGTATTTATCTTTATATTCTATTAGTTCTATTAACCTAGTAACTGGGCTCATCACCTGAAACTACCATAAGCTTGAGAACTACTTGGCTGTTTTAACTTTCTGTTATGAATTCATTTCAGCCATGGAAAATTCTTTAAAAGTTTTGTTAAGGAACTTTCTCTATTCCAACTTCTCATGCCCCTAACACTACCCCACAATGATACACTGGAATACAAACAAGCAAGAACCTTCAGCCCAAATAGATTCACAAGTTAGTTTTAAGTCTTTAGGAAGCTGTTATTTCTGTGAGGCTTTCATTATTTCCCTAATGTTAAAAGAAAAGCTATTCATTTTAATTTATTATTCCTTTTAAATATATTCTTTTACAGTACTGGGTTTGAGGTCCTTATACTTGCTAGGCAGATGCTCTACAACTTAAGGCAAGTCTCCAGCCCTTTCTTGCTTTAGTTATTTTTCAAATAGGTTCTTGTTTTTTGCCCAGGTTGGCCTAGACTACAGTCCTCCTATTTACACTTCCCATGTACCTGGAATGACAGGCATATGCATGCCACTGTGCTCCACATTTTTTTTTATTGAAATGGGGTCTCATGGATGTTTTGCCTAGGCTGGCTCTGACCCATCATGTCCCCAGCTATACTTCTTTTAAATGAAATTAACACAAACAGAAAAACAAAGACTTATAATACTCCCTTGACAATCCAATTTTATTTATACATATGGATACAAAGTCCTTAAAGAAAATGTCGACAAAGCAAATTCAGTAGAAATCCAAAGTAATTAATCAGTTGGTGATTCCTTTAAAAGAATTTCATTTTAATAATGAACTTTATATATAATTTTTCTTAGCTTGTTTGTTAGTATGACTAATGACATTATACTTCCTTAAATGCTTATCTCTTAGTACTTTCCTGAAATAAAATCAATATAAGAAAAATATACTCAGCTTCTCTAGGAAATCCAGAAATGTAAATTTAAGCATGTAAGAAATATTATGTTATGCCATTGAGATTCAGCAAAAATTAAAATGTCTGACAATGCTAAGTTTCGATGAGAACATGGACAACATAAAAATGTCCATATATTGCTGAGATATGAGAAATGGTGACAATATTTTGGAAAGCAATTTGGCAATGAGATTGAAGCCAACATTGCCTATGACCAGCGATTTTGAGTCTAGATTTATAGTCTTTCATGCAAGGCAGTGTGTATAAGAACCTTGTATAATAAGGGTGGTGACTGACAAGCTGTTGAAAAAAATAACTAATATCATTGGTAGGTAATTGCTGTGAAATGCTTATACACACTACCTATTTCTTTCAAGAAACATTAAAACAAATGTGCAAATATATTAACATTTGCTCATTGGCATTTTTATTTTGTTCTCTGTCCTTTCCTATAGATTACAGGTTGTTTTAGAATTTTACAATGGGCATAAAATTCCATTGTGTAAATGTACCACATTTTCCTGATCCATTCATCTATGGAGGGGCATCTGGGTTGGTTCCAGCTTCTCGCTATGACAAATTGTGCTGCGATGAACATTGTTGTGCTGGTGGCATTACTGTGATTTTGTTTGTGGTTTTTTGGATAGATACCCAACAGTGGGGCTGCTGGGTCATAGGGGAGTTCTATATTGAGCCTTCTGAGGAATCTCCATACTGCTTGCCAGAGTGGCTGAACCAGTTTACATTCCCACCAACAATGAAGTAGGGTTCCCTTTTGGCCACATCCCCTCCAACAATTGTTATTATTAGTTTTCTTGATATATGACATTCTTGCTGGGGTGAGATGGAATCTCAATGTCCATTTGTAAGGAAATGGAAGGACTTGGAAAAAGTTATACTAAGTGAAGTGAGCCAGACCCAAAGAAACATGGACTCTATGACCTCCCTTATTGGGAATAATTAGTACAGGTTTAGGCAAGCCATAGCAGAGCATCACAAGGCCCAACAGCTATACCCTTAGAAACACATAAGATGATGCTAATTGAAATGAACTCCATGTTATGGAAACAAGTGATATATCACAGTTGTAACTACTTTCAACGTCCTATGTGTATGTGTAGTTTCTATTATTGATAATGTTTTGTATCACCTTCCTATGTTTGTACCTACACTATCTCTGTAATCTTATCTGAGTATATTGGAAACCGTGTTTACTGGTATTGGAAGTAAGAAATTCAAAGGGAATACCAAATTCGAGAGACACAGGGTAAAAAAAGAGAAATAACTACAAAAGCAATACTTGCAAAACTGTTTGGTGTAAGTGAACTGAACACCTGGGGGGGGGGAGGGAAAGGGGGGAGGGAGGGGGGCATGAGGGACAAGGCAACAAACAGTACAAGAAATGTATCCAATGCCCAACGTATGATACTGTAACCTCTCTGTACGTCAGTTTGATAATAAAAATTTGAGAAAAAAAAAAAGAATTTTACAATGGGCATGTGCAAAGAGTCAAAGGCAGGTATCCTGTCTTGGCTGCTTCCACATACAGAGAAATTTGTTATGCTTGTAATTTCATGTTCTGAGTTTGAATGCTTTTCTTGCTTTTTTGGGCTAGTATTTGACATAGCTAGCAGCAAGGGAATTATACTATAGGTGTCATATTTCTTATTAAGTTGCAAAAGTATCTTACTTTCTGGCATTGTTCTAGCTGTCTAAGGAACACAGAATAAGAAGTGATATTTCCCCTCCAAGTACACATAGCTGAGCAAGAAACTCAGCATAGTTAAGATGTCAAGTGTAATGATAAGAACTGTAGTTGAGGTTTATTCTTTCAGAACAAAGAAAAGGGATTGTCATGCTCAATCTATGCAGGCTTTGAAGAGGGGATAAGCTTAAGCTTTGATATGGATCCATAAAGCAGAGACTTGAGAGGAAGACAAAGGGACAAAGGCAACTAGGTGAGAAACTCTGAGTCTTATGCGTGGCAAAAAGCAAAGATTTTCATGTGACAGCATCACAGAGCCTACTAGGACAAGGTGAGAAGCTGGGACTATGGGGGAAAGGAGTGAGTCTTTATACATATCCCAGATGTGTGGGACATTCCTTATCTCCACTAGCAAACTCCAACTCATTCTTCAAGACTGTTGTTATGGACTGACATACAGGACTCACTGCCTCTGCCTCCCAAACTCAGGGCATGAGGTTGTCATCATCTTCTGATGCTGGGATGCAGTCATTCTGCTGTCCCCCCCCCCCCCCCAGCCTCCCTTTGTGAGAACCTTAACAAAATTTGATTCCACGCCCCACCCCCCACTCCTTTATTGCTGTTTTTGAATTCTGTACTTTTTTGACTTGTGCTTAAATCCACCTGATTTGGGGAGGTAAAAGGCAGCACAGAAATAATGGTGGGGCGAAAAGTAAACAACTGCAGTAGTGACACTCACTAGACACGCTGTTGGAAATGAACTATATAACTTGTGGGGCAGGGGAATCAGGAGGGAAAAACTGAGAGACAGCAAGGGAAGAGGGGACACTGTTCCAAAACAAAATATACTCATGACTTGGTCCTCTGTAACCCCTCTGTATATCACCTTTACAACAAAAAATAAATAAATTTTTAACAAGGGGGAAAAAGTGTGAAGAAGACATGCCTCTGTTGCTATGGAAGCTTCCTAGTCTTTAGTTGATGAGATATCACCTGTTTCACCTGGCTTGGATAAACATCTGTATTGTCTCCCTTTTCAAAAAAAAAATCAGGATTTATTTTCAACTTCTACAAAAGTATTTCTTTATCTTTCTATTTTGCTTATGCTTGGAGATTTGGTAAGGCAAAATTAATGGAGGGGGAAAAGGTTAATTAGATCAATATTTATTTATTAAATTTGGAAAACTGTCTCTATAAATTCCTGGGATGTTTGTTTTATTTTTGTCTTGGCTTTTATTTGTTTTTATGATTATGTTTAAATAGTTGTACAAAGGAGTTGCCACTTAAGAAAGTTAATGAGGGGCTGGGGATATGGCCTAGTGGCGAGAGAGCTTGCCTCGTATACATGAGGCCCTGGGTTCGATTCCCTAGCACCACATATACAGAAAACGGCCAGAAGTGGTGCTGTGGTTCAAGTGGCAGAGTGCTAGCCTTGAGCCAAAAGGAAGCCAGGGACAGTGCTCAGGCCCTGAGTCCAAGCCCCAGGACTGGCAAAAAAAAAAAAAAAAAAAAGAAAGTTAATGAATACAATATATCTTGATCCACATTTTCATCCATCTCTTGTGACTAATATGAGCCTGAGGAGCCTTCCCATAGGTCCTGAGTGGTTTGGTCCACCAAATCATCAACAACAGATCCACAGCAACCATCAACAATAGATCCACAGCAGTTATCAACAACAGATCCACAGCAACATCATCAACAGATCCACAGCAATCATTAACAACAGATCCACAGCAATCATCAACAACAGATGCACAGCAATCATCAACAATAGATCCACAGCAGTTATCAACAACAGATCCACAGCAATCATCATCAACAGATCCACAGCAATCATTAACAACAGATCCACAGCAAGCATCAACAACAGGTCAAAAGCTGTTGTGAGTCTACCAAGGGCTCATCATCACAGCAGTACAACCTAACTATGGATTCTGGAAGCATTAGAATCATATCATGAAGACCTTAGCTATCCTTTTAAACAGGATTCAGTTGTGTATTTGAAACCTTAAAGGTTGGTCCTGGCTTTTCCACTTCAGCTTTGGGTAGAGACTCTGGTCCTGGGAATCCTGGGAGAGACATTGGCAAGTACAACCCAGTGCTGTCCGGGTGCCTCAAAAGAGGCATCCCATGACTGGTGTTCAGCCTATCCCAAACTCTACTTACTTCTCCACTGGAACTTAGACATTTCCTTGAACACTTACCATCTATAATGTGGTGTTTTGTGTTTTTTTTTGTCTATATAACCAGGACAATCATCCTTTAAAATTTCAGTTGTGGAGAGATACCTAATGGTAAGAGGGAAAGCCTTACACTTTCTCTACTGTGTCCAATTTCCTCATAAACTGAGACGTTCTCCAGTGAGGAAATTATACTTAGAGAAACAACCAAGTGAAACAGGAACTTGATCGGGAGATTACGTTTGACTGCCTGATTGCTCCTTAGCAAGCATTTGAAGTCCTTTTTAGACTAGTTCTTAATTACTAAGAATTCTACTTATTTCTTCATATTTTTTTAAAAATCCTGTTCTGGGGCTCAAATCTAGGGATTTGTACATGTCAAGAAAGAGTTCTCCCACTGAGCTACACCCCAGCAAGTGCAGCATTTCTTGTTTATGTATATATATATATGTATATGTATATGTATACATACATACATGTATGGTGTATGCATGTATGTGCGTGTGTGTTTGTGGGGGTGTTGCTACTCGGGTTTAAACTGATGGCCTCACATTTGCTAGGCAAGCTCTCTACCACTTGAACTTTTTACTCCTACCCTTTTTTGCTTTCAGTTGTTTTTGTAGATAGGTTCTTTCATTTTCATTATTGTTCTATCTGGCTAACATGTATAATTTATATAGTTTTGATATTCACCTGGTTTATTGATGCTAGATGTGGAGGAAGATCCAACACTATATGTCTGAGGAAAGTCTGAGGAAATTCTAGAACCATCAAAACCTTTCTTGCTAATGGGAAACTACCAAATTTTCTGAAGAAGAAAGTGAGGCTTCTTTTTCTGTTTGTTTCTTTTGTTGTTGTCATTTTAGCTTGGACACAGGGCCTTTCTCCATACCCCAGGCTTGCCTTGAACTCGTGATCAACCTATCATAGCCTCCCAAGTGCTAAAATTGTAGGCATTTATCACCATGCCATTCTTCAAAGAAAGAGAGAGAGAGAAAGAGAGAGAAAGAGAGAAAGAGATATATAGAGAGAATCCATTAAGACCAACTGGAGGCAGGGCAGTACTGACAGGCTTCCTTCTCAATCCCAGCTCTGCTGACAGCTGCCTCATCACTGTTGGGATTGTATCATTGTTTCTTATATAGAGATGACAACCCTTTACATAATTGTCTATCTTGAGTTCACAGTGGAGTTATACAAAGCCTGCTTTCCCAAGCTTTGGAGGGAATCATAATTTTCTAAAGTTTTGTGAACAAGGCTAGTTTTGTTGTGTTTTTTTTTTTCTGGGGATTCTGGCATCCTAAGGAGCTAAACTGACTACTGACCACAACCAGGACAATTCAGGCATTGCTTAGGGAAATGGCAGAGAGTGGATTCAATTCCAGCTTCCCTCCATCATACAGTGGATTAAACACCACATTTATCATGGCGATCTGTGTAAGAGCCAATGACTTTAGATGCCATCTAAGGAGTCTTGACTGCATGTTCAGATGGCAAGACTCCCCCAGCCTTAGTGATGCAAAGCTGTAAGGCAGCAACAAGCAATTCCTTTTAGCTGGGAATATGGCCTAGTGGGTAGAGTGCTTGCCTCATATATATGAAGCCCTGTGTTTGATTCCTCAGCATCACGTATGTAGAAAAAGCCAGAAGTGGATCTGTGGCTCAAGTGCTAGCCTTGAGCAAAAAAAGAAGCCAGGGATAGTGCTCAGGCCTTGAGTTTAAGCTCCAGGACTGGCGAAAGAAAGAAAGAAAGAAAGAAAGAAAGAAAGAAAGAAAGAAAGAAAGAAAGAAAGAAAGAAAGAAAGATTCCTTCTAGTCAGTGCAGGTGGCTCAAGCCTGTAATCCTGGCTCCTTAGGAAGCTGAGAATGAGAAGAACATGTTTCAAGGCCAGCCCTGACAGAATTCAGGAATCCATGAGCTCCCCGCCCCACCCCTTCACCTCCATCTCAACCTGTTTGGATTGAGCTGAGCACAGTAGCATGCACTTGTTATCTCAAGCTATGTGGAAGGCTGAGATTGGGAGGATTATGGTTCCAGGCCAGCTTGGGTAGCAAAGTCCACATGACTCCTCCATGGAAGGGAAGCTAGGACACTGTAGAGCAGGCCTCTGACCCCGTGATGATGGGAACCTTCAAAGTAGGTGTGTTGCAGCTCACATGCATCCCTGGGCAGCAAGTGAGACACTATCTTAAAAGTCAAAACAGGGCTGGAGGTGTGGCTCAGTGGTATTACACCAGCCTAGCAAGCATGAAGCTCTGAGTTCAAACCCCAGTACTGCCAAAAAAGATGAATAGGAAGAAAGGAAAGAGGGAGAGAAGGAAGGAAAGAAAGAAGAAAGGAAGGATGGAAGGAAAGAAAGAAAGGAAAGAGTGAGTGAGAGAGAGAGATTTTTTCCAAGCCCAAATATAAACAGTACTGGAAAATATTGCATTGGACTCAGTTGTGGACACTTTTTTCCCCTCAGAATTGTCTTGAGAACTATAGTCACAGACAGTTTTGCATTGTCATGTGCTAGAAACTTTTGCCTGTGTACAATCTCTGATTTTAATTCACTAAAACCCTACCTCAAATGCAGCTCTAGCCTCCGTCAGTTCCGCAGCCAGGCTAGTGCCAGGATAGTGTGGGGCTCCTGGCTCCTTCTTAGGATATTTTGCCTCTGTTCCACAACAATAAATCTAAGCAGTATCTAAAATTTGAGTAGCTTCCCAAGAATTCTGTCTCAAGACAGTTTTATAGAATTCACTTCTAGAAGATTCATTCACTATTCCTGGGTCCATTCAGAGCCAGTCAATCCCCCTTCCCCACCCCCGGTGCTTGAACTCAGAATCTAGACACCTTCCCCAAGCTTCCTTTTATGCTCAAGGCTAGTGTTCTACCTCTTGGGCTACTTCCAGCTTTTTGATAGTTAATTGGAGCTAAGAACCTCACAAACTTTCCTTCCTGGGCTGGCTATGAATGATAATCCTCAGATCTCAGTTTCCTGAGTAGCTAGAAATACAGGTGTGAGGCATCTAGCTTTAAAAAAAAAATTGGGAATTGAACCCAGAACCTTATGCATGCTTGGCAAGCTATGAACCACTGAGCCACACCCCCAGTCCTCATAGTATCTTCTGACCTGGGTTTGCAGGAAGAATCACCACATTACAGGTTGAAAAAGCCTCAGTCCTGACAGCTAATCCTGAGGGCAGCGCCAGAATTTCTTGCTTAGTTTTGCTGTTTCTCCATGCTCTCTCAAGAGTTTGGCATATGGTATAAAGAGTCAGGAAATGTTTGTGACACTGTACTTACTGCCTCTTCCTGGTAAGGCGTTATACACAGAACCTGGCATTTCCCTCAGATCATTGTCCTATTATGTTCAAGATCTAATATGCAAAGGGTAAGAGCAAAATAAGAATCCCAAACCTCCTTCTGATTTGTTTTCTGAACAAAAATGCATTCTTCCATGTTTATAAGTGTTCCCAAATCTCCTGTGGTTAAACGCCTTAGAAAACACAGGCTCTTTCCATTAGCCACACATACAGTATACTAGAATCAGTAGGCCAAACTGGATTTAAATTCCTCCCCTTTTTTTGCATATGGATTAGAATATAATGAAAAGGAAATGAGAAAAAGCTTGTGATTGGAGGCCTTATCCAGGAGTCCTTTAATTCAGAGAGCAGAGTAGCTCTAAAGATGGAAACTATAAACCTGTCAGTCCTTGCTTTTCCTCAGACACCCTGCCCTCCTGTGTCCACTCATGTCTTCAGTGAGTATTCAGGTTCTCATCCAATCTTGGAAGGTTATAGGCAAGGATACAGATACTCTCAGCAGCTTGTGGAGCTACTGGGTGGACCCACCATTAGACCGAGGATCCCACATCCATTTCTCATTGTTCCTCTTCACTCCAGCCTCTTCCTCGCCTTCAGCCCTTCTTCCCATCTCACACTGCACATTAGCTGGCTGGAACTCCAAGTCTAGCCCCAGGCCTTTAGCCTGTGTCCTCCTATTGCTGTCTGGAGTCACAGCCAAACCTCCATCCTACTCACAAAGGCTGACCCTGATTCTTGGGTCTATTCCAACTCCTCCAGATACAGACCAGACACCAAGCAAGTCACTGAGCACTGTATTTGGAGACTGGAGTTTCCCACTCTGTTGCTTCCTGTGTCATGAAGCCTAGGGTGTTCAGCTCTGACTTGTGATGGATTTTCCTTTAGTCAGTCTGAGAGCCTTGAAAGCAGTGATTATTCGCCAGTTCGGAAGTCAGTTTAGTGGTGTGGCCAACATTTTTTTTTCCAAAAAATTAAAACGATTAAAATTTAACTATTAGAATAGATTACTAAAAGTAACAAGAAGCAATGCCACATGCAGCTTTTGGTGAGTTATACATAAATGTCACATACACATACAGCATCAAGGTGTAAAATATATCTTTTCTATATTGTCATGATCACACTATATTTTTATAGCAAAATATTTACTCCTTTTGCCTCCATTCTTTCTTTTCCAACAGATAGTCAGACAGCTAGACAGAAAGACAGACTCTCTCTCTCTCTCATATATAGAGATGAAACATCTACAAACATTTTCTGATATCAACTGCTGGTATTTTTGGTGCAAACTCACCACAAATGTGGTGTTGTCATTAGGAACACAGACAATTGGTTAATAGCCCAGAAAAGTTGTTCCCATAACTGAACAGTACAACTGCGGCTCCATTTCTCACGCTCCCTAGACTCAGAAATTCAGCCACAGAACCACTGCACACCCTCTGAAGGCCAGAATGGGGCAGGCCATCCCCTCCAAGTGGTGATGGAGGCTGTCACTTGGGAGGAAGTGACTCAGAGTAAGGGCTCCACGGGAGATGGCTTGAAAACACTGTATTACCAAAGCAGCATGCTCCTTGTTGGAAATTTGGGGAGGGAAGGCTAAGCGGGGAAGAAAATTAAAGTCACAAGAGGCAGAAAATGAAAATCGCTGATCACACCACATAAGACACAACTACCGCCCACAATGTTGTGACTGTTTTCACACTTTTCTACAAGTATATCTACCTGCTTGGTCCCTGCTCTTTACCTAACATTATGGTTATGGTAATGCCTGTGCTTCATAGGTTATGCTCTTTGTACTTTACCTAACATTATTATGGTTATCAAACATATCTTCATTTCATTAGATAATGCTCCCTCACACTGCTTATAATAACTATATTTTCTTCATATGACAGATACGTTTTTGGTATAATTCCTTTTTGTAGATTGGACTGTTTCCATTTTGTCATTTTTTAACAGCACTATTGTAAAAGCACTATCTTTTCATGCACAATGAAATCCTATTTTGTAATTTTTACTGTTCTTTCCTCACTGGCATTTGCACAGAAAGTGACCTAATCCACCACAGTGAGTTCCAAACAGCCATCCGCCAGGGGCTACAGAGGCAGGGCGGATGCCTTGCCTTTTCAGCCATGATGCGAGCAGGGAAAAACTGATATTTGGGTAGCCACTCCCATCTTCCGGATTCTGCCAGAAGAGAAGCAAAGCAGCCCCCGCCTCTCGGCTCTGCCATGTGTGTAATGGCGGAGACCCCAAGACCCGGTCCTTGGGGGGCTGTGGTCTCTGCCCATAGGGGAAGTTCTGTGACATCACCGTGATGGATAGTCCATTAGCCAATCGTTAATACCCAGTTAGTCTCTCCTCTTCCTGCCTGCCATTACTGTTATATAAACCCCTCCCTTGAATAAAATCCTTTGAAGCTGGCAGTCCATTGGACCAGCTCCCAGAGAAAACAACAACAACAACAACAAAAAACAACTAATATTTGGGAATTTTTTTCCTTTCTTACTTTTTTTTCCTTTTTTTTTCTTATTTATTGTCAAAGTGATGTACAGAGAGGTTACAGTTTCATACGTTAGGCATTGGATACATTTCTTGTACTGTTTGTTACCTTCTCCCTCATTGCCTCCTCCCCCCTCCAATATTTGGGATGTAAAACATCATTTTAGAGGAAGATAAGTGGCTTGGACACAAGACATTGTTGACAGAGAGGTTTTCTCAATTCCCTTAGCAGAGATAGAATCAGACTTGGAGGACTCAGATCATACTGTAGGGAAGATCCAACCCTCTCTTGTGTCATGGGGTGGAGAAATCTGTGCCTTGGGAGAGGCAAGATGGCTGAGGAATAACACTCTTGCAGCTCGCCCCTCTGCTCCCTGAGAATTAACTGTGAAGAGAAAACAGAGAAGAGTGGGGGCAGATGTCAAGAATGGGAGGCTCATCTTTGAATCTCAAGGAGGTAATGCCCTACAGACTGTGCCCACATCATGGTAAATGGGGCGAGGGTGGATGGAGGAAGGATGGAAGAAGTCAGGGTGGATGGAGGAAGGACAAACTGATTTTGTTACAGCTTTTAATTTGGATCCCGTCAGTATAAGTGACAGAATTAAAACAATACATTTATTGTCCTTTTGATTTCCTTTGTATTAGCTAAGATTGGCTAAATAACTTGCTGGGCTAGGTACAAAGTAAAAACACAGGGCCTCTTATGCAAAATGATTAAGGTTTTCAAGATGTTACAGTATGGCCCTGAGCAAGAGCCAGGCTCTTCTAACTTAGGTCCACACCCGTGCAGCTAACTCCAGTATCTGTATTCTTTGCCCAAGTTTCCTTAGTCCAGGAGTTGGTAACTTTTTCTGTAAAAGGCCACACAGTAAATATTTTAGCTTAAGGGGTGGTGTTGGGGTACCTATTGTCTCCACAGCAACTACCATTGACAGCCCAAGAAAAAAAAATGAATCTGGCTGTGCTACAATAAAATTTTACTTGCGACAAGCTGCAGGCCATTGTTTGCCAACCTCCATCTTACATCGTCTCTTCCAGTCTTGTTCTTCTAATTCTTGTATTTACTGTTGTATTTCTCACCACAAGCTGCATACACATGCGCGCACACACATACACACACACACACACACACACACATACACATTTCTGAGAGCAGAAGTTCTGGTTGTACTCTTCTACTTATTTCCTGTTATTTATTGCTATTAATTTTTTATTATCCAATAATTTTTAACAGGATATAAATTGTGGACAGGGAAAAATTGTGCTTTGGGATATACGTGGAGGTATTCTTTCTGACCTAATAAATATTTCATGGGCATTTGAAAGGAAAGCTTATTCTCCGTAGGGTATAGGGTTCAAAAAATATTTGTTAAATTAGCCTCATTAATTATTATTCACATCTTCTGTCCTTGGAATGTGTAAGTATTCAAAACGATGTGTTTCAGATTCTGCTGAGATGCTGATATGGCTGCCATCTTCAGTAGCTGAAATAAATTAGGTTATCTTACTCTTTCTCTAAATACTGAAGTACCCTTGCATTCCTAGGACAAAGTGACTTAGTCTTAGAATATCATTCCTTTACTATTCTGTTAATTTAGCTTTAATGTATTTGCTTAAGGACTATAAGGTGTTTGTTTTTTGTTGTTATTGTTGTTGTTATTGTTGGTCATGGGGCTTAAACTCTGGGCCTGGGTGCTATGCCTGAGCTCTTCAGCTCAAAGCTAGCACTCTACCACTTGAGCCATAGCACTACTTCTGGTTTTCTGGTGGTTAATTGGAGATAAGAGTCTCATGGACCTTCCTGCCTGGGTTGGCTTTGAACTATGATCCTCAGATCTCAGCCTCCTGAGTAGCCATGAGCCATGAGCCACCAGTGCCTGGCAAAGACTGTAAGTTTTCATACAAAAGTTGGTAGAAAATTCTTTTGTATGAACATATTTTGGGGGGTAGACATCGACTTCAGATACGTGCTAGTTTCTTTAATAAACTGAAAAATATTATCTTTTTGTTTTCTATAGGAGTATGATGTCTTGTGTTCTTTGAGGATGTCATCAATTCTCCATGAAGCCAATGGGTCTGAAACCAAAAGCAGCTTCATAAGGATAAACTTGTCTCCCTTACAGAATCCAGATTTTCTTTGTTTACTTCATTTGTTTATTCTGTTTACTTTATACCACATATTTCTGTATTCAGTTTCAAATGTATTTCCTGTTTTAATATCAATATTTTCAAGTAATACTTTTTAGTAAGAGCCTACTGGTTGACTCCTTCAATCTCAGCCTATCCACGTTGTTTCTAGTGTACTTTCTTGCAAATGTGTCACATATCAGTGTTGCCATGCCCTTGTGGTGATGCAGGGTTCCAGTGGAAACTGCCCAACACCCTCTCTGTTGGGAGGATGAGACAAGATGGCTTTAGGTGACAGTGGGAGATGAAGCTGCCCCCACTACTTTTCTATGCTTAGATTTGTTACCTTTCATTCAATACCTCAGGTCTTTTCATTTGAGTGTCTGCACAAAGGAGGGTGTGAAACACTTCCAACACTTTTATTTCTGCTAAAGCACTTTCAGTTTTTAATTTTGCGAGAACTATTTACACTATATCATTCATTGATTTAGTCAGCTGAGTGTGAATGCCCCAGCCAGGTTTTGTTTTTGAATCTACAAGATTAATAATTATACTTCATTTGTATTGAGGAATTATGGAGCAAAGGTACTGTAGTATTTTATATTGCTCACCAATTAGTAATCATAGTTAGCATTCCAATATGGCCAGCTCCATTCTGAGCTCAACCCTATATAATACCTAACTACTATTCCCAGTTTTATAGATATGGAAACTGAGTTTGCAGAGAAGCCAAGTATCTTGTTCGAAGATGCACAGCCATTAAATGATCAAATTGGGATTTGAGCTCTAGAATCCATACTATTGATCCAAACACTATGCTCATCAAGTCTTCCTTCTTTTAGCCAAATGCTTTTATTTTTTGAAAGGTAAACAGAGTAAGTTTATTTGAAAATGTAAGTGAAGCCATGAAAGAAAGTAATGAGATTTTCCAACTGGAGTGGTCCTAAAAGCCTGGGTGGGGCACACCCTCTGCTCTGTGCAACACTGCCTCCCAATGGAGGGGTCGGGAAATGTACAACACAGTTCACTGTGTCAGGTGTGGTAGTAGAGAGGCTTTGCAGAGAATTTTCATGAATTGTTGTAGGAATTTGAGAATGTAGATGCCAAAAAAAGACCTAACATGAGGGGCACTTAAGGGGCATTAGAATAACTGACTTGCTTACTCATCATCATGGAACCAAATGTACAAGGCACTTTGCCTTCCAATCCTCTTTCCTCTTGTTCTGGTGGCATTATCTTTTATGACAACTACTAAATGTCAGGGCAGCCATAGAATTTAAAATAAAAACAGAGCTACTTCAGAGCGTAACAGAGGGCAATACTATACTGTGCCAACAAAACCACAGCAGGACTCTCCTGGGCAGGCCAGGGTATTTGGTTACCCTGTTAACAATGTTCTCTACTATCTCACATTTATTTATTTATACTTAGTCCTATCCACTGACATCCTGTATTTCTTTTTACCTCATATTGTTTATTATTGTGACTACTGTACAGTTACAAGAAGGATTCTTCATATCTATCTTATTTAATATATAATTTCTGTAAACTTGGTACCTGCAATGTAATATTGAGATTGGGCATTGATTTATGCCCATGCTGGCAAGGCCTTCAATACTGCTACTTATACTTCTCTATATCACTGAGATGACAGGCATGTGTTACCAAGCCAAGCCACTGGTTGAGATGAAAGGCTAGAAAACTTTTGTGGGCGTGTGCTTAGGTTGGCCTCAGACTGAGATCCTCTGATCACTACCTCAATATGCCTAGAACTACAGACTCAGCCACTGTACTCAGCTCCTACACTGTTTTTTATGTACAGATGGTAGCAGGATGGTTATGACTCTGTTCATAATACTTTTGCCATCAAGGTGTTGAGAAAGCTCTGTTCCACGAGGCTTCTACAGGCCTTGAGTTTATTCCTCACACCCATCAACCTCCCCCAACTCTGTGAGACTCCATCTCAGTGGAAGAAGCTAGGCATGTACACACCTGTCATCTCAGCTTTGGCAGGAAGTAAAAAATGGAAGGATTTCACTCCAAGCTTACTCCCAGGTAGAAAACAATACACTATGGCAAAATTAACCAGCACAAAATGGGGTGGAGGCATGGCTCAGAGGTATAGTATCTACCCAGCAAGTGTGAGGCCCTGGGGGGAAAACACTGGTAATTTGAAAAAGAGCAGTCAGAGAAGGAAGAGGAGAAAAATGAGAGGAGACAGCGATCAATTTTAAGAATGTTTTAGCAAACCAATGAAGATGTTGGAGACCTGAGGTAATGCAAGAACTAGAGGAAGAATGGAGTAGACCCAAGCTCATATAGGAGTTGCTATTCTCAGATACCATCTGGTACTGCAGTGTGAGAAAAAGAATTATCCCCAGATCTTTAACCTAGGTTTATATTACCACCACTTACTGAGGCTAGAAATTGAAGCAAAGTTAACTTAAGCGGGGGGGCGGGGGGCGACGGGTGACCTAGATGATCATTCTAACATTCTAATCGTTCTATCAACATGCTATCCCCTCTTCCTTCAGTGGTACAAGTCTATACTGGTTTCTCCTTTCTCCTCCAACTGCTATTTACCAGCTCTGTTTAATGGAATTTCTTCTTTTGCCCAGACAATTCTTGTTGACAGTTTTTCTGGTTTGGAACTTGGCAATTTTCCTCTTTAAACTCTACCTCTTCTTGACATTTTGAAATACAATATTATTTGGATATTACATCGATATTATTTACTACCCATACCCACACTTTCAACTACTGCACTTGGGCTAGCAACACTGAAGCATTTATTTTTAGTTCCAATCATCAATCATATCACCTACTCACTGTACTCCACCCAAATCCTCACATGTCCAGACATCACAACTGCAGGGAGCTCCCCTTCCCTTCTGAAACTGGCTCCTCGCTTTTGCAGCTCTTTCTTCCCTGATCTGTTCAATGGCTTTCAACTGCTCAAGTCCAGTTCCTCCTCAACACAGAAGACTTCTCTATTTTATTCCTCCTTTCCTCACATTCCCATGGTAGTCAACATATTTATGCATTTCTAAAACATATATAAGCTTGAACTTTGGCTTCTACAAAACCTTCAATCCTGAAACTTACTACATTTTTTTGTGCTAGTTCTAGGGCTTGAACTCAAAGCCTGGGCTCTCCCCCTGAACTTCTTTGCTCAAGGCTAGTGCTCTACTACTAAGCCACAGCTCCACTTCTGACTTGTTGGTAGTTAATTCTCATGAACTTTCCTGCCCAGACTGGCTTTGAACCATGATTCTCAGATCTCAGCCTCCTGAGTAGCTAGGATTATAGGTGTGAGCCACTGGTGCCAAGTTCTGAAACTTATTGTTGATGGGATAACGTTCAAACTCTTTCTAGAGTCTCCCCATCACATTTGAATAAAAAAGAGCAAAGGTCACTTTGCTTTCTTGTCTGTTGCTCTTTCTATACTTTGCAATCTCACCAAATTTTGTTCATTTTCCAAGATCCTGGTCCATAGATACCTTCTCTATGAAATCTGCTAAGTTTCTCTCATATCAACCGAATCATCCCACAGCTGATTTTCCAGTTCTTTATTTCTTCCACTATACTGTGAGATCTTTGAGAATCATACATGTCACAGGCATCTTATAATTCCAGAAATCTAGCACAGTTTGATAAATGTCTATCTGAGATAATATATTTCTTGCCCTTATCCAGGTAGTCTTGCTTAAAATCTAGGGGGCTATCTTGTTAAAGGACTGTGTTGTTTTTTCTGGGTAATTTAATGACCAATACCATCACCATCACCATCACAACCCTTCCTCCATCATCCCATTGCCATATGGTTACCATTATATTCATCATTATCATCATCATCATTATCATCACTGTTATCATCACCACCGATATGATTAAGATGCTCGATGAAAGGTTGAGCTGGTGATTGAAGCTTGACTTGCTGCAGCATTTCAGAGGTGACACTGTTAACTCCTGTGTGTGAGGCTCAGGTCATCTGTACTAGAGCCCAGTTTTTGCTTGGAGTCATAATGGGCAAGAAGAAAAGATTGTCTAAACTAGCAAGTGGCCTAGCTTTTATGTATACATATATATGATTGGCAACATGGAATGGCAAAGCATGGTCTGCCTGTGTTGTTGGCCTACCTGTGTGACCTTGGCTCCTCTTTCTCCATATCATGTTGGCCTCTCTTTCTACCACTGAACACAAGAACTCTTTTGGGAATGTGGTTGTAAGCTACAGGCTGCCTCCCCTATCTCTTCATTAGAGAGGAAAGAAGCCACTGTTAGGGGTAAGCTTGTCTTGTCTTGCTGGCAGGGTAGAAATCTTCAGGTCTGAGAAATCATTTGGTATATTACTAGACAGACATATGTAATTCTATTCTTAGTTTTTTATATTTAATTCTTTATTTGGGACCAGTACTGGGTTGGAACTCTATGCCTCATCTTCTCTTTAGTTTTTGTGTTTTTCCTCTCAAGTCTGCTGCTCTACCATTGGAGCCACAGCTTTACTTTCGGGTTTGGGTTGGTTAATTAGAGACAAGTGTCTTATGAACCTCATCTGCCTGAGCTGGATTTGAACCACAATCCTCATATCTCAGCTTCTTGAGCAGCTGGGATTATGAGCATGAGTCAGCACATATGCTTCTTGTGTGTTGCATGCCAGCTGCCTATGGCCTGCTGCTTGTAATGATAATTTCGTAGGGCTTACAAATGATATTATAGATAATCAAATGTTCTTTGGCAGAAAGACAATTCCTGTGACTTATTGTGGGAGCCAGGGACTCATATTTTGGAAGCCACAAAACACACATATCTGTCCTGGTCCCCTGAAGTTTGGATCTGACCTTGGGTTGAGAACCACAGTTTAGCATATTTACTTCCAAGATGTACACTTTGTTCTTTTCAACCCTGCAACCTTCCCACTTCTTCCCTTAGTTCCTGCTCAGATATAGCCCTTGGATGTGAAAAAAATCAAATTGCTGACATGCACAGTTCTATTCAGGGGTTTTCATTCAAGATGGCATTGCTCCTAGAAGCAGATACTTAGAAATAAATGTAGAGATATGTAACAATTATGGGTCATCACGATGAACAGGAGGGTTAATTGTACTAGGAAAGCAAGGCTCAAACATCCTAAGCATCCTATAGTTCCCTCAAATTGAAAAATCTGTTTCACCATATTTGCCAGCTGTACTCACACTGAGAAATACGGATCAGAGCCCAGACACCCTCAAACTAGACCCTGAATCAACCTCAACAGTAGATGAACATCTCGCTTAGCTACTATCCTGTCCAGCGGTTGCTCTCTTTGCCCTAGTCTGTCCAACTCTTCCCCTCTAGTCCATCAACTACGGGAAGAGAGATTCTTATCTTACAAATATATTCCTGTGAATTTAGGTGGTGGGGAAATGTATCTCTTTCAACCTTCCATTTACTCCAATTTCTCTGCCCTGAAGATTTCCTCTAGTGTGTTGAAGTTATGAGAAGGAAAGAAAAGAAGACCGATTACTGAGCAAATTTAGTCTCGTTCCATAACATAAGGCCACGTGACTAATTCTGACCAATGGGCTGTGAGTGGAAGGATTATGTGCATTTCACTGCTAGCAAGATCCCCCTAAATATTTTCCTGGAGTACCAAAGCGTGCCCACAAGCCTCATTCCCAGAACAGCCATGAGTACAGCCCAGCTGCACCCATCAAACATGTAACGCATGCAAAGAATAAACCTTTATACCACTGAGATTTTGTGGGTTGTTTGTTACCACAGTGGAACCTAGCCTCCTCTGACTGATTTTATGTTCTTTTGCCTGTTCAGATTCTTTCCATCCTTTTGTGCTGAGCATGAGTCAAAGAGTTGGGTTTGAGGCTTGTTTTCACCACTTAGAGTGACCTTGGCCAGCCTCCTTCACCTTAGTTTTTGACTGTGTGAAATGGTCCTTATGACTGTGCAGACCTCTTGGGGACCACAAAGATCATCCAGGCAGAGCATTTACCACAGAGCAAGGCAGGAAGCCAGGGCTCAGTAACTGTGTGTGTGTGTGTGTGTGTGTGTGTGCACATGCGCGTGTGCAAGTACCAGTCCTGGGGCTTGAACACAGGACCTGGGTGCTGTTGCTGAGTTTTTTCTCAAGTTTTCTCAAGACAGCTAACCTTCCAGCTTTTTAGTGGTTAATTGGAGATAAGAGTCTCATAGACTTTCAGGCTGGCTTCAGAGAGTCTCATAGACTTTCAGGCTGGCTTCAGACCGTGCTACTTAGATCTCAGCCTCCTGAGGAGTTAGAATTACAGGCTACCAGCTCCTGGCTCGTAACTTACTTTTTAACTTCACTGTGTCTGCCCTTGTCCCATATCCTAACTGGAGCCTTTAGCTTTTGTTAAAGTCCTCTTAAAGTCTTTTGCCTACAAAGTCAGCACTCAAGGACTGCTTCTGCATTCTTTGCACCTCCCAGAACAAGATCTGGCTTGCAGTAGGTCTTTGTGTTACACACTTCTTCACTTAGTATACCAAGTAATTCAGCCATTTACAGTCAGTACTGTGAATGTGTTTATGCTGCATGCATGTAAGGAATCATCTGAGTCCATTTTTAGAAATCAAATTACTTCAACACAAAACTGACATGTATGAAAAACATGTCAAGAAATGTCCAAATATTCTCTTTGTCTCATATGAGAGTTATCAGAGGAAGAAGTGAGATCCCGCCTCCTGGTGCCATACCAAAACAGACACAAGTTCTCAATTAGCATAAAGCAAGTCTCATTTGCATTTATACAACAGCCAAGTCTGCCTTAGGCATGCCAGAGTTTGTACCTAGACCACTAGCAGTCCGCTAGCATTTGGAGATAATTACAGGTTATGTTAGGACAGACATCTTCTTCCAACACTCCTGGATTCTATTCTCAGCTCGACACTGACTTTTACCAGGTCTCCACAACTAAAGAAAGTGAGGTAATTACTTGGCTGACCCAGACAGAAAACAAAACAAAACAAAACACTTTCACCTTCTTTATTTTTATTTTTAACCCATACGCCAAGCTTCTTGACTTGTAAGCAGTTTTACCAAGTATTGCCTGGCCAGATAGGGCTGCTCCAAATCTGCTGAATAATTGGTGGGACAAAAACCAGTCACGGAGGCTCATGCCTGTCATCCTAACTATTCAGGAGGCTGAGATCTGAGGACTTAAGTTCAAGACCAGTTTGGGCAGGAAAGGCTGTGACACTGTTATCACCAAAGAAACACCAAAAAGTCTGAAGTAAAACTATGGCTCAAATGGTAGAGTGCTAGCCTAAAAGCTCGGGGACAGTACCCAAACCCTGAGTTCAAGTCCTAGGACTGGCACAAAACACAAAATCGAAAACAAAACTAAGAAAAACAACCACGGAATTTATATAAAAAAGTGGGGGAAAGATCCTATCCCTTCAATTTCTTTTCCTGCTGTCGTGTGTGTGTGTGTGTGTGTGTGTGTGTGTGTGTGTTTGCACAGGTGCATGTGCACATTCATGTGTGCACACTGGGGCTTGGATTTAAAGAGCCTGGGTGCTCTCCTTTAGATTTTTTTTTCTTAAGGCTGGTGCTCTACCAGTTGAACCATTAGCACCACTTCTGGGGGGTTTTGCTGATTAATTGGAGATAAGAGTCTCAAAGACTTTCCTGCCTGACCTGGTTTCAAATCTCAGTCATTAGAAATCAGTTTCCTGTGTAGCTAGGATTACAAGCATGAGCCACGGGCACAGTCCAGATGTTTTTTAAAGTTATTACTGGGAAATATTCAAAGCACTGCCAAATAGACTGTTTCCTTATTCAGAGTAAGGTTTGCATCTTTATTACTCTGAGCCATCTTCCAAAGTATTTCTGAGAATAGGCTCGAATGTGTGTGCGTTTTAACACCTCTACAGACTTAAGTTCCTCCTTTTAATCAGATTCAGACTGATCTTTAAAAGCTGAAGAACCAGATGCCCCAAACACAGACTTGGGATCTGATTCATTGCTCGACTCTAACAATCCCACTGCATCCCAATGGGCCACAAGAACTTGGAGGACCTGAAACTTTCAGCTAATGGATTTAACAGTGAGAGTAGTAGATCCTCAATTAAGCAACCTGGATTCCCTTATGCACATGACTTACCGAAATTTTGATGCAGAGGGGTGTGTGTGTGTGTGTGTGTGTGTGTGGTCTTGGGCTTGAACTCAGGTCCTAGGCATTGTCCCTGAGCATTTTTGCTAAAGGTTAGCTCTGTTTCACTTGAACCACAGCTCCACTTCTGGCTTTTTGGTGCTTAATGGGAGATAAGAGTGTTACAGACATTCCTGTCTGTGCTGGCTTCAAACTTCAATCTTTAGATCTCAGCCTTTTGAATAGCTAGGATTACAGGCCTGAGCCACTGCATCAAGCCAAGATGATGCAGAGATTTTTAATACACCTAGGTTTTCAAGTTGTATTGCCATGGGTTTCTCATTACAGCCCAATTACACAGAAAAATGAACAGAAAGCGCTGGGCTGAGAGCCAGGAGCAGACATAGTCCTGGCTTTGCTGTGCTCTCATCCTAGAACTCTGGCAATTCATGCAGCCCAGTGTGTTGACCAAAGTTTTCCCGTCCATAAGTTCGGAACAATCCTGCCTGCCCTAGCTACCAAACAAGGTTGATTCTGGGACAAAAAGAGTTTGTGAGACTCCAATTAAATTCCTCCTTGCAAAAGATTGCTTTTGCAAGTCAGTTGTTGGGAGACAAGAAGGTATTTTCCCAGAAAAAAATCAATACTTCAGTGGCAATGAGGTACAGTGCTACTAAAGTCTACCTCATGTCTGTGTACCTGGGGTACAAACACTGCACCAGCCCCATCAGGACACTCAATGGTGGGTTCTCCATTTGGAAGCCTGAGTGAGTGAGTGAGTGATAATTGTGGGTGAAAAAATGATGCCAGACAAACAAGGAAGGGAAGCTGGAGGCGTTCATGGGAAGGTGCTCATGGTAAAATGTGGGGAGCCTTTCACGCATGTGAGGATTTATTGGGTGTAGGAAACAAATGACAGGCTTTGGCTCTTGGAAGTCTTCTCAATAAAGCTGTTCAGCAGCTCCTCCCACCCTTCAGCCCATCACCTCCTCCACTTTCCTGTTCTCTTCCCCACATTCTATTTTTGAAATCTTTAGGGCACATATACCATAGTCAGCACTTCCTTGAGGCTCAACATGGAAAATCTACTTGCTCCATTAAGCGCCTAACAGAGACCAATATGGGATGCATAAATGTGTCTTGTAATAATAGAAAGGTCCTGCAAGAGAGGAAAGGTGCTTTCATGCCTATGGGTTGGTCAAATGGATGCACAAATCTTTGAAAACTCCCCAGGAGACTTGAAAAGAGATGAGTTGCTCCTTACGGTTTTTCTCTGGATAGAAGCCGTCCAACTCTGACTTTTTCAGATCCCTGATTGAATTCCCAGCAATCTACTTTTCCTGACTATAACCAGAAAAGCATGTTTAAATGAACATGAAATTCCATCAGTATAAAGCCTTGTGCAGTCCCTTCGCCAAAGCCTTTAATAATGCCTTATTGTGTTTCTGTGGTGTTCTAGGTTATTATTACTGAATCTTTGCTCCGTTGAGAAAACATGACGTTCCACTAAATGTATAATCTGAGTTCCCTGCAGGCCAGCGATGCCTCCTCCTTATAGCTGAAATAATCTGAGATTTAATGCGATGGAAAAGGGAACTAGTCCCAAGAGGAAAGAGTTGTGAGCTAAGGAGAATGGTGGAATTGGTCTTCTCTGACCCTCTGGTTTCAGTCTGTAGACAGTGTCTGCCAGCCAAAGGATCACAGAAGCTTAAGGAAAAGTCAAGTCAGCATTCTTTCCTTCCCATTCTGCTGTGGTTGGGTGCGGGACAGCAAAGTCTAAGGCGGTTCTTTCTAGGACATGATCTTCTACCATGTCTTTAGGTATCTTCATGGAGCCTGCTTTTTATGGCTGCCTACTTGCCCAGATCCCAGTGCTAGATTAAAAAAAAAATCACATCTATTCACTTGGCTGATGTAGTAAGCTGGAAGTATGCATGTGATCATACCAAATTCTACCAAGTTCGTTATTCACCATGAAAATATTCCTATTCTCAGGCAATAGAGCAACCAGAGGAAGTCAAAGACATGGACACATATGCACACATGTGTCTCGTGTGCTTCTGAAGTCTTCCCAACACGTTCCTGATGTGCTTCAAAGGATCCAATAGTACATTTAGAAATTTATTCCAGAGTTAAATAGCAAAGAAGCCACTTCCTTTGTAGTAGAGAGGGGCTGGAAGCTCAGAACAATGATTCTCTAGCCTTGACTCTTTTGTAAAGCTCAAAATAACATATTTTCTTTTGTGCTGATCCTAGGACTTGAACTCAGGGCTTGAGTGCTGTCTCTGAGCTTCTTTGCTCAAGACTAGTGCTCTATCAATTGAGTCACAGCTCCACTTTGAGCTTTTTGCTGGTTAACTGGAGACCAAAGTTTCATGGACTTTCCTGCCCAGGCTAGTTTTGGACCACAATCCTCAGATCTCAGCCTCCTGAGTAGCTAGGATTACAGGCATGAGTCACTGGTGCCTGGCTTCAAAATAACTTTTCAAATATGAAATTGGTATGTGTTTATTATTTGGAAAGTTTGTTTAGTGAAGCATAAAATCATAATTTAAAAATCTCTGTTCATACTTGTAATTAGCTACTCAAGAGGCTGAGACCTTAAGATCAAGGTTTGAAGCCAGCGGAGGCAGGAAAGCCCATGACTCTTATTTCCAATTAACTAGCAATAAGCCAGAAGTGGAGCTGTGGGTCAAAAGTTGGAGTGCTAGACTTGAGCAAAAAAGCTCAGGGAAAGTTCCCAGGCTTGGAGTTCAAGCCCTAGGACTGGCAACAACAACAACAATAACAACAACAACAAAACAACTCCTAGAAATAAGACTGTTACCATATCTGATAATTACAGATTTATACTTATATGTGTTTAATTTTTTTGACAGTATTTCTATGTAGTGCAGGCTGGCTTTGAACTCACAGTCCTCCTTCCTCAACCTTCTGAGGCAGCTTCCTGAACTAGGATAAAACCTGGCTGATTTTTTTTAAAAGAAAGATATTATCATAGTGTATATAATGACAGTTTTGTTTTCACCTAAGAGTATAAGAATTATATGTCTGTTCTAAAGTATCAACATACATAATACTCTGCCTTATCATATCTTTCTTAACCTGTTTCAGGCCAATTAGATAATTTTTACATTTTCTTGTTATAAACACCAGTGTATTGAGGTACTTCTGCATGACTACTTGGGTATTTTTTTTTCCCCTGAGATATAACATTGTTGGATAGAAATGAGACCTCTCACTGTTTAAAAAAAACATATGATACACACTGCTAAATTATATTATCTGCACTATTCATAAAGCAGCCACGTGTGGCTATTTCAACTTTGATTAACTTAGATGAATTGAAAAGTTCACTTCCTCCATAGCTTTTAAACACATTTCAAGCACTCACTAGTCACACTGTGGCTACCATATTGGACAGCATAACAGCATAATTACAAAACATCTTTATCATCCAAGAGACTTCTCTTGTACAGTGCAAGTCCATAAAGACTGTACCAAATTTATATTTTCTCTAGTAAGGAATGACAGTGCTCACCTCCTCCAAGGAGGCCGATCCACAATACTGTGATATCAATTCGATTAGGTTGGATTTTTTTGTTTATTTCTCTGAATGTGTCTGAAATTTAACTTCTTGTTAATTTATTGACTTTCATATACATGTTTCTTTTGTGAATTGTGCGGTAAGGCTATTTTCACTGGTCTGAGTTTTAAAACTACTTCAATCTTTACAGGGTAATTTGTGTTGCCAAACTTTTTGTAACTGATTCTTTATAGCCTTTTTTCACCTATAGATGTGGATCATTTTACCATATTCAAATGCTTTTTTATTCTCTTTTATTGCTTCTTAACTGCTGTCATGCAAGCTCTAAACCTGAGATGACAGAAATTCTCACTAAAATGACTTCCTGGTTCTTTGATTCTTTCATTGAAGATATTTAAAGTCTCAGTTCTTCTGGAATGTATTTTGATATGAGGTATAGAGTATAACAATCTAAAGATTGTGGTTCAAAATCAGGCCAGGTAAAAACATCCATGAGACTCTAAACTCAAATCAACTAGCAAAAAACTGGACGTAGAGATGTGGCTCCAGTAGTAGAGTACCAGCCATGAGCAAAAAAAGCTAAGCAAGAATGAAAGGCCCTGAGTTCAAGTAATAGCACACACACACACTTCCTCCTGATTTGAAATTCCAACAAATGATTACATGAACATATCTAAACTTTCCTTGTCTTTGGATTTTACCATGCAGCTTTTGTTTACAGTAAAAGTATGCTTCATTGTTCTTTTCCAACAATGTTTTCAATCTAACACCAGCCTAGATTCATTCTGCTAATTCTTCCCAGCTCCCCTAAATGTTCTTGCAGAATTTGGGCTACTAAATTTAATTACACTTGGAAATGAATTTGGGGAGAATTAATGGTCTCTACAGTGCAGAGTCTTGTCCCTCGGATAACTGTGGCTGTATGCACTTCTCCAAACTTCCCTGTGTGTGGCTGTGAACTTACTGTTGAAATAACACAGACTGATGAACCTCCATGAGTATTTTCAGAGCCCATCCCGAGTCTGGGAGCTAGTCTTCTTACTCACTAGAAGCAACCAAAGAATTTCCATTTCTTAGCATGGGATTATATTTTCACAATCCACCTTCTCATAAATCTGCAAGAAAGAGATCTTGCGTTCCATCCAAGGAATCTGGAGTCCAAAACAGCCCTTATGGAAAAACCGAACTCCAGGAGCAACTGCAGAGCACATTTGGTGTCTAGTGGCCAGCTTATTTTGCAGGACTCTGTTTTCCAACTCCCAAATACTTTCCAGCCTGTGAACCTCATCTCCCCACCACTGTAAACGGCAAGAGCCTCTCCTCTTTGGCACTGAGGATGCTGGCACAGTTTTAAAAAGCAGGGATCTTCTCTGAGGGAGTTTAAATTTTTTATTCTAAATTTTAAAGAATGTTCTGGCTGATTTTCAGCAGATAACATTGAGCCTCGTGCAGTGGCTGCGTCCTGACAAACCAGCAGGAGTCTGGGAAGTGTTTAATTGGTCCTGAGTTGAGCTCTCTCTTGAGCAAAATCCTCCAGTCTAACTGTGATGGCTTGTAGCAAAGAAACCAGGGCTCCTGCATCTCCTTGGTAGCCTACCAGTAACCAGGCCACGAGCTTGAATTCTCTTACACCTGGGATCGCAAGTGCAGGAAGAGGGAGAATTTTCTCTCTGGGAACATATAGCAAAAATGCCTGGAGACATCTTTGCTTGAGGTGACTGGCACGGAGTCAGTTCAGGCCAGGGATGCTCTGAAACCTCCAGACACAAACTGCCCAGGACAACCCCACACAAGCGACCAAGTTGAAATCTCAATGGTGGGCCAAGGTTGCACTATTTTCACTCTTTAATGCCAGGAGCAGAGGGTGCGTGGGATTATTAAGATCAAAGAGGTTGCCTTCCGGGCTTCAGCCTTTTCCAAAAGACACAGCTGGCTTTGAAATGCCCACTACGCCTCTTACTTTTAGAAGGACAAACGTCTAAGTCAGCAAGCCTTACACACACACACACACACACACACACACACACACACACACACGCAAATGGGGCAAAGGAGGTTAAGCCAACAGCATCCTCTAAGTCTTTGGCAGGCTCCTTGATCACAGACAGTAAGCAAGGCAGAGAAGACTGTGTCCCCCAACACAAACCGTGTCGCCTCCCCTGATGGGAGGAGCGCGCCCCGACAAAGGCGCAGCTCTCCCCGCCGCCGCCGCCGCGGACCCCGTGCGCCCCTCGGGACGCGCGCTGGTCCAGCAGCGACCCCGACCGCCAGTCCTGCCCGGGCGCCGGGGCGGGCGATCGGAGGGGACAGTGGATAGACTCGCAGCACTTACTTGTCCAAAATGAAGTAGAGGTCAAATCCCCCGTAGCAGGCTGGCCCCCCGTCCTCCCTGCGTCCCCCGTGCCCCGCACACAGGAGCACCAGAGCAGCCAGGGACAGGCACTTGAGGCCAGCGCCAAGGGCCTTCCGCTCGTCGGTGGCCATGGCCCGCGGTGCCGCCGCTCGCCGGGTCCGCCGCTGCCCTCGCGCCGCGAGCTCGCCACGACCCTCAGGGACGCGCCATCCGGGGGTCCCCTCCCCGCGGGCCCTCGACTTCCCCCTCTGGCTCCCCGAAACTCCCCGGAAGCGACTGTCTGGAGGAGTTGAAGGGTTTCCTCCTGGTTTCCGCTCCGATGCTGCGTCTTGGGTTTCAGATTTCAAGAAATCCCACCAGTCCAACTCCACTGTCTTTAAAGGGGCTGCTGAGGGCCGGGCCCACCGCCGCCGGTCCCCGGCTGCGCCCCGGCGTTGCCGTAGAAGCAGCTCCGTCGGGACGGTTCTTTGTCCCAGAGTTTAAGTATTATGGGGTGGGTTTTCAACTTGTTCCTCGGTTGGGGCTGTGCTTTGCCTTTTCTCCCTCCCCTCTTCCCTCTTCTTCTTCTTCTTTTTTTTTTTTTAAATTTTATTTTTTTTGGGGACAAGAAAGTCCAAAGAGCGCCACCTCGTGGCCAAAGGTGGCAAAGGCCTGCTTGGGGTCCGTGAGAGCGCGGCTGGATCTGGGGGTGACGAACCGCGCCCCCCCCCCTCCTGCCCCCCTCCCCTTACAAGATGTCAATCGCCTTTTCCTTGTCATTTTCTGGTAAGCCACGCATGCTTTCTGTTTCCTTCCTTTTGGGTCATGCACCTTCCCTTTCTTGTCTTTCCCATGGCCCCCTCTCCACTCTCTCTAGCTTTTCTATACTTCCTTTTCCATTTCTGCCTCTGCGGATATAGACATTGTAAATATTTGATGGAACGCATTTCCTCTAAGCTCAGTGGCTCCGGACTCCAGGCTGGGACCTTTACAAACATAAAGTCATTGTGCAAATTAAGTGGAGAAAAACAAGGCCTTTGTCTTCTGAATCATCCAAGTGACCTTAGGTAGTCTGAAGTGCAGACCACAAAGAGGACTGGGGTTGTTTTCAAAGGAGCACGTGTGGCGCGGCGCCTGTGGTGCTTCTGGGCTGTGTCAGGCCGGGAACAGCTGAGCCCAAGTGATCGGCTCCATCTCTCCACGTTTTAGGGCTTCTGTGACACAATTCTTCCTTTCAGCTCGCGAACTCTGGCATTTATTCTGATCTTTGATGTAAGACAGAAGGAGTAAACAGCTAACAAGAGTGTAAACAGTTCAAGCAGTTTGTGGCTGGCAGGGAAGTGTTGTGTTCGCCTTTCTAAACTGGAAAGCCTTCTTTAGAGTGGCCTCTGAGCTCCCCTTCCAGGTCAGACCCCAGATCTCACTTCCTGTATCTTCTACTCTGGAAGTCCTCAGTACACACTCTTGCCCCAGTTCTCTGGGATTTTTCCTCCTGAACCCCTTGACCCTCCCAGCTTGATGTGCCTATCAGAGGCAGCCTTTCTCCAGTGACAACACTGTGGAATCCTAGTGTGTCTCAATGGTCCATTAAATATTTTACATAAGTGTTTTACATAAGTTCCAGAGTTCCTAATGCATTGCATTAGCTGCCTGGGGGATGATTTCTAGTGTCCTCCTTTTTTGGTTCTCACACCCTTGTCAGGCCTGTAAGTGATCCATGAGGCACTGTGGATCTGATAGTGAATGACAGCAGAGTGTGGGGGGGGCGGTGGTAGGGGGCCACGGAGACACTGTGGTCTCCCCCTTGCTCTTTTGGATCATTTGTTCTGGGGTAGCCCACTGCCTTGTCAGAACACCCAAGCACCTCTATGGGGGAATCTATAAGCAGATCACCTGCTGACAGCCAAGATCAATTGCCAGCCTTGCTTGTGCCTCCTTAGAAGTGGTACTTCCAGCCCTGTCATCAAACCTTTCAGATGACTACAGCAAAGGATCCCAAACCACAACTCGTCAGTTATACCTTTCCTTGATTCCTGACCCACAGATATGATGAAGTAGTGTTTGTTTCAAGGCTCTCATTTTTTGAGAGAAGGGGTAATTTCTTTGGCAATCATAGATAACTAATAAATGCCTTTTATCATATTAAAACCTGGAGAATTTCTGTAGAGGAAAAAGTATTTCATTGCTCCCAGGTTTGCTTGTATCTGAAACTGTCCTTTCCTGTCTAAGATCTCCTTTTCTTCACTTCTATCACCTCAAGAAATGGAAAAACTCAGCCAGGCTCTAGTGTCTCCCACATGTAATCCTAGCTATTCAGGAAGCTGAGATCTGAAGAGTAAGGTTCAAAATCAGCCTAGGCAGATAAATCCAAGAGATTCTTATCTCTAATTAATTAGCACAAAGCTAGAAGTAGAGCTGTGGCTCAAGTGGTAAAGTGCCAGCTTTGAGTGAAAAAACCTAAGCAAGAGTGCGAGACTCTAAGTTCAAGCCCCAGTAATGGCATGAGGGCAAGAGAGTAAGCAGAGAGAGAGAGAGAGAGAGAGAGAGAGAGAGAGAGAGAGAGAGAGAGAGAGAGAGAGAGAGAAGAGAGAAGAGAGAAGAGAGAATGTACTAGGTGCCAGTGGCTCATGTTTGTGACTATAGCTACTGGGAAGGTTGAGATCTAAGGATTGTAGTTTGAAGCCAGCTGGAACAGAAAAAAATCCACGAGACTCTTATGTATAGTTAAACACCATACACACACACACACACACACACACACACACACACACACACACACACACACACACCCCATGCTGGAAATTGAGCTGTGGCTCAAGTGATAGAGCAAAAAAGCTCAGGGCCAGTGCCAGGGCCAGACTTCAAGCCCAAGCATGAGGCAGGGGTGGTGGGCTGGGGTGGGTGTTGGAAAAGGGTGGGGTGGGGAGGGTGGGGCTGGCTTACAACTTACTCTAGTCCATTGCATCTGAATGACTTTAAACAAAGAGAGATACTGAAATTAATTAGATGAATGAAGGCCAGAAAACCAGAGGGAGCTGGTCAAGTAAGAAAAGTAATTTGAGGACAAAGTTGTGGAGAAGTGCTGGTGGGATTGGAAAGGAAAGGGCTCCCACATCCTTGAAGGGAGCAGAGGCTCTGGAGGAATCAGGAAGGTGTGCAGAATGTCTTCTCTTCTCCTCATACCCTCAGGGCCTTGCAGGTTGTTTCAGCATTTAGATGATGGGAATTTTGCAAGAAAAGCAATTTATTATTTTAAAAATAATTTTATCTATTTTTCATGTTTATATGGTACCAAGGAATTGAACCCAGGGCCTCGTACATACTAGGCAAGCACTCTACCACTAAGCCACATTCCTTGCCCAAGTAAAGCAACTTAGAATATTCTCCTGGGATGGAACTAAGAGATGTCTTGATAAGAGCTTCAGAGTTAGAGATGCCATTAGCAAAGACAGGCAAAGCACCGATTCCAGAGAGAAAGAATAGTCCATGTGGAAGGGAGAGGGTACAAGCATCTCTCCTAGAACAAATGTGGTTCCTTAGAGGCCAGGGAGGTATTTGAGGTGATTCAGATATTTAGTGCTCCAGGTGCCTCTGCCCTTTGACCAAGATCCTAGAAGGAAGATTACTGATCCAAGCTGAACACCTCTACATCTTAACATGACTCTAGCCTTTTCTCTCTATACCAGAGGAATCCATCCTGGCTATCTCTTACACTTAGAGGGCTTAATGTAGAGAAATGTGCCCTAAATATTCACACAAAGTGAACTTAATATAGCATTACTGAAATATAGCTGCTCACAGAAAAGAAAAAGTGAAATAAAATTACAGTATCCATAGTCTTTAACAATGGTATATGAGCCTAGACTGGTAGTTCAGTAGGGAGGTAGGGCATTGTTGGGTGTCTTAAATTAGAAACAACTGTTATCTTAGGCTTTGGGGAATGTAGCAGCCTCATAGTACATGTAGGGACATGGGAAGGGTAAGCAGGACTTAAGAAGAGTCTCAAATGGATACCTGCTAGCATTTCCTGGATTTATTTTAGAACTTGGGGGTTTTCAAATATTGTCTTTTTGTCAATATTTTATTATCGCTTGGGGGTGCAATTCTCAGTGCTCTAATCAGGCCAAAAGTGTCCTGCTTCTAGCCCTTTCTAAGGATGCCAATGTGGAAGAGATTGATTAGCCTTCCCAAAATGAAACCCAGCAGAAGGTACTGGAGCCACTGGGAGCCACTGCTGCCTGTTGCTGCCACATCCCCTCCCATCCCATTTGGGTTAAGATCAAGTACGGCCTGACAGTCATCTGGAGCTACCTATAAACTTCTCATCGCTCAAGTAGATTTGGACAGCCAGGGAATGCATGCATCCATTGATAAGCTGAAAGCATGGGATGATATGAGTCATTGTTTTTAACTGGTCCCCTTGGCTGACATTGTTAATAACCTCAATAGCAGTACCTTTGATGTTGGTAATACTTATTTTAATGGTTGGTCCTTGTATTCTTAACAGGCTCACTACATTTGTAAGAGATTGTGTCAGTACGGTACAGCTAATGATGCTCAGGTCTCACTATCAGCTCCTGGACATGGAAGACATAGAAATGTATGATAATGAGGCCATGATTAGCCCACTCAGTAACCAGTAGAAGAGGAGGGAATGTTAGGGCTGACCTGAAAACTGGAGTAACTAAATATAAGTTGTAGTGTTAAAATTATAATAGCTCCTAAACTCTGGTGATGACTCCATGATAGAGGGCTGCATCCCCACCCGTGAGACTAGTTTCTAATAGTTTGACATTTAAAAATGTAGGGAGCACTTGTTCACCTCTATACCTGGGTAACAACCATGGTAACGGACAGTAAAAAATTATCGTAGTCATAGACTATAGAAATAACCATAATAGTAGTAGAAATGTCATGGTAACTGTTGGGTTGGTTTACTTATGATTGAGTACTGGATTGTTTTAGCCCACTCAAGCTTGCTTAGTGGTAATGGGAAAACATGGTCGCAATTGTTAAAATAAAGTTGGTATTAGGTCAGCCTGACCTCAATATTCTGCTTCTGTAAACGGCTTGCTTAACCCATTTGTGACTTTCTCTACCCCCTGCATTAACCCCCTGCATCAGTGCTATGTGACCACCTGTTGTCAATTCCTGATATCGAGGCCAGTTCCCGATATCAAAGCCAAAATAGATAACTGAAAGGGTGGATAGCCAATAGAAATAGGGCAAGACTTGCTTGCTAAATGCCATCCAATTAAGTATCTGCCAAGTTGGAAATACCCTGCCCCTGTTGTAATCACAATAAAAACCCTGCCTATCTGAGGGTCGGGACTCTCAATCCAGATCCGCTGTGATGGTGATGGTTGGGACTCCAGGCTTGAGCTTGTAATAAAGACTCTCCTGTGTTTGCATCGGTATCGGCTCCTTGGTGGTCTTTGGGGACCGGAAATCTAGGCATAACACATGAACTTTGAAAAGAACACTCCTGCCCCTCCAACTTACGACAGTGGCAAACAAGGAACAGTTTAGTAATACCCAGCCTATGGATAGCTATCTCTATGGCTGAAGATGTACAAGAGAGAATTAACCACTCATTTGGCAGCCAAAACAGGTTAAGTTTCTCAGAGAAGTAGTTAAAAAATGCCACAAGTTGTAGAAGTCAGGAAAACAAGCCCTGAGAATTCCCAACCTGAAGCAGTCACCCCAGTGAAGGCATAAATCCCATTCAAAATGGGCTGAAACCCAATTTTGACTAATGTAAAGTCTTGCAAAAATAGTTCATATTATATATGAGTCAATATCGACCCAGAGATCTTGTTGAATTTGATTAACAGCCCAGCTCAACTAAGGCTAAGTCACCCTTAGCCACAGTTCTACCTTCTGAAAAACACATCCTTCGAACGACTTAGTCATGAAAATAATCCATGATTTATAACAGCATGTCTTCAAAGGTCTATCCCAGGGCCTTAAAAGGGCTCAAACTCTTGCTGAACAAACAGTTCATTTCACCCAGAGCAGAGATTAAGCCAACTAAACTCAAAACTCAGATGAAGGCTGAATTGGACCAATATAGTCCAGGGCCCTAAAGAACCCAGAGATTCCAAATGTCCAGTGAACCACTTTATTAAACCGGTGAAAGCCAGCACAAAGCTAAACATAAGAGAAATTCAGCCTGACACTGCCAGTTCTACTCAATGTGAACATGTTACTCAATTGGAGCATATTAAAGACTAGTGTCTTCCTGAGAGACCTCTCCCCTAGAATGAAAATACCAGGGAAAATCTACTCAGACCCATGAGGTTTATGACCTCATCCATTCTTTGCTAATGGTTTCCATGCAAATTGCAAGCCAGAGGGACTAGTGGTCCTGAGAATGTGTAAATGTGTGAGAATGTGTATGTGTGTGTGGTATGGGGGGAGGGGCATGTGCAGTGGTGTACTGTGCAGGTGTGTACAATGATTCTTGTTCACTGTGGAATAACCCAATGGAACTATAAATAACTCCAGAGTACCAGAAATTGATACTGGAGCTTGAGGGACAGGTAGTTAAATACAGTGTTATACTGACCAATTTTGTCTACCTCCTTCTTTTCTATGTTCTTCTTCCCCTATGAGGCATATTGAAATATGTGGAGTAATTCCCACAAACAATTTGGGCACCAAATAGGATGACTTGCTGATAAATAGATTAATCTCCCATCAGGCTATGAGAGACAATGGACAGCTCTGCCAGCACTAACTGGTTGACCATGAAGATTACTTGACTTATCCTTACCACAACTCACCACCAGAAAAATGGAAAAACCCTCCCTGGGTTTTTAGCACTTCAGCTAAAATGTGTCATGTGTCCTCCTGTAGCACACAGTAGATTGATGCTGGCTTTTCTTATTATTTTCTTATTACTGGCAGATTCTTGGAAAATGCATTTGAACTTCTTCTAAAAATGAGACCATATTTAAAACAACCACATGCTGAAACATTTTATTTTCCTACTTCCAGTGAACCAAAGCTGCTTCTTCACTATTGATATTCATATTACCCAAGTCTGAAAACTGCAAAGATGAAGACCACAGCTCTTCTAGGAACTACTGGAAGTTGGTGGTTGCCTAGGACATATGCAGAAAACAAATAAAAAACACACTTTGGTGCTATCAATAATCTACTGGACACAATGTTGTTTCTGCTAGCCAAGAATGCTAAATTGTTAAACCCTAATGAAATGCCTGCAGACATTGAATATCCAGCAATTCTTTCTGTTATTGGTATGTGAGACACAATGGCTCTTAGGAAAGACCCATATTATTCTTCCTCATTAACTTATTAGTTTATTAAAAAGTAGTTTTTGGGAGGCTGAGAATATGGCCTAGTGGTAAAGTGCTCGCCTCATATACATGAAGCCCTGGGTTCGATTCCTCAGCACCACATATATAGAAAAAGCTAGAAGTGGTGCTGTGGCTCAAGTGGTAGAGTGCTAGCCTTGAGCAAAAAAGAAGCCAGGGACAGTGCTCAGGCCCTGAGTTCAAGCCCCAGGACTGGCAAAAAACAAAACAAAACAAAAAGTAGGTTTTGGATACCTACTTTACAGAAGACCATGTAATTTATATTGATAAGCAATGTGTAAACATTGGTACCAAATATGGTGGTTATCCTGTCTGTTAGAGTAAACTCAGAATGTGCCTTTGACAAATTCCAATAGAAGCAGGCCTGATGTAATAGAATGTTTGGTGGGGTGGGGGGAGTGGATGAATTAAGACATGCCAAAAGTCTCTTAGTGAGTGAATGAGGGATACTCTTTGATGAAGAGATCCCAAAAGGATGTTAAAATAGCCTATGGCAATAAGACTAAGATGTAGGGTACTTAAACTGCCTCCAGCTCTTGGGAAAGGGGTCCTCACAATGCTGCCCTGCTCAGAGCATCAGAGTCCAGCAGGGCACAGGAGGTTTGGGAACAGGGGCATAGCTAGTAATCAGATACATTTAGTTGATGAGTTTGCCTTTGTGCACTGAATCCTTTAGGGACTATTTGAGAGCAGTCAGAACTGGGGTAGAGTGAAATAAGTATATGTCCAAGCAAGACGCAAGTCTAAGAAGTATGGTCACCCTGGAATGTGATATGGAAAGCACTTGTTCTTTCTGGGACCAAAGTAACAGTGAACAAACCAAACCCAAATACTATGTCACTCATAAGAGAGTCTCTAAGTCCCCTGATATAAGGATTGGTTCTTGAAGCTAGAGCTGACTCCTTTCAAAATAGATACAGATCTTAAGGTGGGGCTAGTGTTGCAACTCCAGGCTTTGTTCTCTTCTTCTTTGTATTTCTCATCAGGGTTGAAGACTGGTCTACAGTGTATTTTAGTCACATCATGAATTTAGTCACTTAAATTGTGACTTTAATTCAAAGAAAATGTGGAGTAAATAAATAAATGCCTAAAGAAAACCAAGGGCTTCTCTACCATAGTGGAATTATTATCTTAGGTTGAAGTGAAGAAAGCACTCAATGGAATTATTACAAATCTAAGAGCCCAGAAAGAATAAATAAAGACTGATGCTCAGAAAGTGATCTCTAGAAATCAGACCTGCTTAGAGGCAGAAAGAAAGCCTTGGGGTGGTAGATTAAGGAGGTTAATTTGCTGTCTGAACACAAAAATAGAAATACAATAGGAATTCATTACAAACTTAGTATGTAATAGGGTCAGCCTAAAACACAGTTCTCAGTCATGTACTCAATTCAGTAACTGTGGGAAAGAGAAAAACAAGGAAAGAAAATCAGCCAAATCTAACATGCTGCAATAACCCTGTGCATATGCAGTAGACACTTATGGAATGCTTTCCCACATGATAGCAGTCCCCAATTAATCATGTGTTCCTCACATTGAATTATGTCAGAAAATAACCACATTTCTTCATGTTCATTGCTACTAAGGTATACGTACAGATTATAGCACAATTAAGATGATCCAAGACATCTTTTCTCTCTCCCTGAAACCCAGTGTTATCTTTTCTCTGAGAAGAAGCCCTTTCCAAACTCTACTTCCCTCTCTTCTTTTTATCTTGTAGATAGTCTTTTTTGTGTTTATAGTAAAAGATAGTAGGACAAAAAAAATGTCAGCCTCATCCTTTGTGTTCATGTGTGTTTGCAATTCAAGAGATAACATCTAATGTTTAATATCATTTTCAGCTTTCCCTGACCCTGTTTGGTGCACACATCCACACTCCATTCCTTAATAGTCAGGAGAGTGAGTCACCCCGTATTCACATGTCACAGTGGAGGGTGAACAACTCAATCTTCTGCTGAGGTTGACAAAGGATGACTGTCCAGAGGCATTTGGAGATCAAATGTTTTTAAACAGCCTTCAAATCACATTTTCCATATTAGCCCCATTCTTTATCTCTAAATAATGGAGAGGTCCCAGAGCACATTTGAATGGCCCATGCTTTCCCCACTATCACTTAATGTGATCTCCCAGTTCTTACATCTCTCATTCTCCTTTCCTGTTCTTGTGGATTTGTCATTGTTGCTTTTACTTTCCATACTTTGGTTTCAGTATAATTCTGTGTTAGTAAACTTAAGTGCATTCTATCCACTGTCACTTTTCAAAAGGAAAAGAAATATTGGCAGCAGGTGCCAGTGGCTCACACTTGTAATACTAACTACTCAGGAGGCTAACTAAGGATCATGGTTCAAAGACAGCCCAGGCAAGAAAGTCCATGAGATCCTTATCTCCAGTGAACTACCAGAGAAGCCAGAAGTGGAGCTGTGGTCAAGTGGTAGAGCACTAGTCTTGAGTTAAAAAATTCAGGAATAGTGTGCAGGCCTTGGGTCCAAGCCCTAGGACAGGCACACACACACACACACACACACACACACACACACACACACGCACAGACACACACCCTATTGACATATATTAAATTAAGCATAGAGGTTTAGTCATGACATTTTCATACATGCAAGATGCAGATTGAATATACTTCCTGTCCAATGAAGTATTAGTTTTTCTTCCATATCTCCATTAATTTATTTTCATGTAAATCACCAAGGAATTCCTGGTTGTTAAATCTAATGAGCAACTTTCAGTTATTTTCTCTGTTGCCCTCTCCCGGTTGGTACCTATAACTATTCTGTCCTAGAAGTTTCTCATCCTCTCTTTTACTGGGGATTTGTGGGACAAAATTTCACTTCGTAGCCAAGACTGGCTTTGAACTTGAGATCTGTTGTGTCAGCCTTCAGAGGGCTGGGATTACAGGCATATTCCATGCCTAGCTTATTTTCATCTTTGGTTCTTGTGTCACTATCAACCTTTAAAAAATATCAACATCCAGGATTAAATCCTGGAAGTCTCATTTCTTATCACTCTCTTCATTTAGTCCAAAGTGATACTTAAACATAAATAGCTGCAACTCACATACTCATGACTTCCTAGATTATTCCACTCAGTTTTTTGCTTCTGAGTGTAAAATTCATGTAAGTATCTTCTGGGATACAATTTTGTAGCTAAATATGAAGCAATAGTACTCATTAAGAGAGAAGGAAAACATATTGGAAAAAAATTAGAAATACTTAAATGTATCTTAAAGAGGGAAAAGTCTCTCTGATAATCAGGTATTTTTCTTGCTTTTGAGTTACTTTAGATGTTTCTATATTCTTATAGTACACCTTACTTTCTGGCTTAGGCTGCTTTGAGTTCCTTTTGTCCTTGCTGATCTGAAACATCACTTTCACACCAACTGTAGAGCAGCCTTCAGAGCAGCTGGATGCTCTTGGAACCATTTCCAGGCTGCAGTTCGTAGTATCAGGAACATCTGAAGGGCCTCTTTGTAAGAGACAAATCTTGAATATACATTGACAGTTGTACCTAATGTACCCCCACAACTTGCCACCTCTCTATTGAATTTATGACTGTGTGCATTTCAATAGAAAACAGAGGAAGGTTCGTAAAAACAGAATTCAGATCTAAAGAGATTTATTGAATTGTAATGACCAAATATAATTCAAAACAAAAAATTTCAGAATGACTTGTTAAAAATGATTAGAACCCATGTTTTAACACTAAGTGTACTCGGATGACCAATTCCATTGGCTTTAAAATTGTTCCTCTGATGTTCGACAGAAGGACATGTTCAGAATCCAGAGTATATTAGCATCATAGCACTTCTCTGAGTACAAAGGCAGATTTTCTCCTGAGAAAAATGAAAAGATAATTCTATTTCAATGACAATTCAAGAACATTTTTGTGGGGTGGTGGTGGAGTGTTACAAAATTTCCAAATTAGTTATGTACTGGTAGCAAGATGTATATATGTATGTATGCATGTATCCATCTATCTACCTACCTACTTTTCTACATATGAAGATAAAATTATTCACTAAAAAGATCTGGGAAGTCGCTACTGAATGAGGGTACCAGTAAGCTAGATTTACCCTTGAGATGTAGAATCTGAGTGAAATGCTCAGGACTGACCCAGGTAAGGGCTTCATGACCACTTTCTGTACATTTTCCTCATCCATAAAGTAAGACTAACAGTAACACCTGTAATATAACTGTTGTGAAATGCAAATGAGTCAGCACATTGAAAGCACGTGGGACAGTTTCTGGCATAGGATAAATGCTCTAGCAATACTAATTTTGATGACCATCCTCTATGTACAAGCTCAAGAAGGTCTTAAATACCAGTACTACCTTGGAGTGTATGATAGGGAAAGAACCCACCTGGAATCTCTTCAGCCACATATGTTGGAATTCCCTGACACATGCCAGCAATATTGGTTCCAAATTGGCTCAGGTCATCAACTTGGTTAGGGTTGATAGAGAAGGCCATGGTTTTGGGAGGTGGTCCCCCTGGCCCATTACCTTGAAGCTGAGTATGGAGGAATGTGGAAGGGAGAAAGAGAATGAATAAAGGACAAGGTAAATGGTTTGTTGATTGAAGGGTTGAAAGCCAATGTAGTTGGCTTGGCTACAATTTTCTCATAATCAAGATGATAAAGAATGAATTCTAGCCATATCTCAATATTTCTAAGTGTCTCAAGTTTATTAGATGGTATGAAATCTCAGCTTCTCTCATTCAAACAGAAGTCTCAGACTAATTTTACTTTGAAACATACACTCTAGGTTATCTCAGATGCCTTGGTTTGGACCATGTGATGATCAGTTTCTAAGAATGCAGTCTATTTTTCCTACCTTATCAATGAAAGGTCTCCCGTGTATCAGCTCTAGAACTATGAAATCAGAAAAAAACCTACAAAGGAAACCACTATGGATTCCATCTTCTTTTTTATTTCAACTATGATTACTAGATAAAACACTAGACACATTAGTCACATTCAATTATATTTGATTTTTGGATAAATAATAAATTATTTTAAAGAATATTCCAAATATCTCAAAGGAAATACATACACTGATCTGTGGTTTATCTAAAATCCAGCCTTAGCTGGATATTCTCTATTTTTATTTGCTAAATCTGTTGACTCGAAGTAGTTCTGGCAGAAAAATGTGTTTGAAGAATTACTGAGATAACATTGATGTAAATAGAGCGTTGCTCTTCAAACAGTCAAGGTCTGCTGAACCCCTGGAAATAAGTGTGATCCCCAGCAGCTGATATGGTGGATACAGCCTCACTTCAGACAATGATCAACCACTCTGCCCACCATATACCTGACACTACAATATACAGGTAGATAAGACATTCCAAACCAGTTCTTACAGCACCTTTTCACCAAAAAGCAAAAGACTTAGTTACCTTTTTCTCCTTGACCAATGCATCAAGAGTTTCAATGGAGGGCATAACTTCCTTGTTCATTCTGTGCACAATGCATGACTTCTTGGCAAAAAGTCTGGTTGCAGCAAAGCTCTGTTAAAGGAAAGAGGAGACTGGGAAGTCTATGTTCTCCAGCCCAAGTTCTTTCTGATCAGACGTCCTTCCTATCAGTAGAGGGAAATGGAACTCCAGGATCATGAGGAGTGGAACAGGAGCCTTGATCTGATGTTGTTTGGGATCACACATATTATCAACGTGTGTGAGTGTAGGGAAGAGGCTCTCTGAGGGCAGAGATGCATCATTTAACTCATGAATTATCCTTAGTTCTAGAATGATAGACATTGTTTAACACCTGTCTGTTTTATTGATGTAACATTGTCATATTTTATTCTTCTTTGATCTTTACAACATCTGAAGGAGGCAGATAAGATAGGAATAGTTCCCTAATTGACCAGATTAAAAAAAAACTGAAGGGAAAGACTTTGCTTTTAAATGGAAGGATGTCATCTTGTATGTAGTGTCTAGTTGTTTTTTTTTCTTTTTCTTACACCAGTTACTATTGTCATTTCTTTTTCCTTTGATCCTTTTGAGTTGCAGGTGAAATATCAATCTCTGCCTTTTTAGAAGGCTATTTAAGAGAATGAGACAGGCTTTCATGGAAGAGATACTTATGATTAGGAAATTGTGATGATGAATAAATCATTGTTTTTTTTAATGGTATGGCATGCTTTATCAGAGGTGATATTGTAGATGTCTTTCATCATTATTTGGCTTCTCTAGAAAGGCAGAAGCATGTCTTATTTTCTTTTATTTGATTTATATTCTTCCAATTGTTAAGTCCAGTGTCACCTAAATGTTTGTTGGTTTTAATTTTAATTTATTAGGCAATCTGTACTCATAGTAGTTACATCTAGGCAATAAAATTAGGTAAGCAAAGTAGGTTCTTTTACTTATAATGATTATCCTTATGTGGAGTTAGAATTTTAAAGAAATTGGCTATCTGGGACATTATTTTCTTTCTTTGTAACAGACAGCACTATTTTCCATGACTAGCAAGTGCATGCTGGCCACTTACATTTTCGTAATCCCAGATGGCATTCCAGGAGTTCCATCCATTGTTGTTGTCAACGTTGGCCACATTGTGTTCATTGTTGATGCTCACTCTCTGTTGCCCACTTCCAGCCTCATTGCCATTGTCATTGACGTTGATATTCTGAAATTTGTAAGAAATGAAGAATGAGTTATTCCCATGTATCTTTGCAAATGCAGTTCGGAAACAAACATTTAGAAGTGAGACTTACATAACTAGCCAAACCAGGAGCCATGAAGAGTCCAAGAAGTCCAAGGAAGAGCATCTGGAATCACAGATAACATTGTCCTGCTGTTACACCAGCTAGCAGCACCTCTCCTTCCCTCTTCTGTCCAACTGAGGAAAATGTTTGCCCCTCTACCAATGCGTCAGTGATCTATGTTTCTTCTTTGACTTTGTATTTTTAACAGTTTAGAAAGTTTTAAGGCTAATATAGAATTGTTGATTCATTGTAAGTAATTATATTGTGACATACAGATTCAGAAATGTAAACCTATGCAAAATGGATGAAAACAAACATTAAAGTACAGAGATACATAGTGCAAAAACAGCTATAAAATATTTGAAATTTACATCTGAAAACAATGAGTTGCTTTTTCTATTTGATCTTGCGTACTTCCTCCTATAGGAGGTTTAAACTCTGGGCCTGCGTACGTGCCGTCCCTGAGCTCTTTTGTTCAAAGCTAGCGTTCTACTACTTGAACCACAGTACCAGTTCTGGCTTTTTCTGTGATTTAATTGGAGGGAAGAGTCTCACAGATTTTCATGGTTGGGCTGGCTTTGAACCATTATTCTCAGATCTCAGCCTCCTGAGTAGCTAGGATTATAGGCTTGACCTGTAAAAAGTATTTTTATTATTTTCTTTTATTACTTTAAAATTTTTCTATCATCTTTTCTTATTAGTTTAAAAAAGAGTTACAGTTATTCTATGAAATGTCAGAAGTAGAAGCAGGTGTGGAGAACTCTTGGCACATGAGCCTCATATGGATGAGGAAGCAGACGTACAGTGGGCGGTGACTGGGCCAATAGCCTACCTCTTGCTTATGCCGAGAGTTAAGTTGGATTTTTTGTTACGTCTGGAGCCCTTACTGCTTTTATCCCTCACATTTGCTGCTATTAAGAAGACTAATTTCTGCATAGCAATCTTGCACATGCAGCCTGTTATGAAATAAAGGATCTATATACCAATGTGGAAACATGAACTTGTTCATATGATTCAAGCCTCTTTCCTCCTGTTGTAAGGAACTCTGTACTTCCAGCCCCTGACACAATAAAGCAGTGCATCTGGATTCTCTCTGGTTTCTGTGTGACTGTGGGCGAGAGGCCGCACTGGCCTCCTATGTCAGATGCTTTCCCACAGAAAGCAGGGCCAGAGCCCAAGCCAGCCTTTCTTACCTGGATACCCACCGCACAGCAAAGAATGTGATAAGCTTTCTCCCATTTGTTTCATAAGCCTTTTATCTGTCACAAACATGCTCAAGGGTTTGTGTAAAGGGGGAAATAAGAATGAAGGAAGGCCAGGTACTTTCGAATGCTTAGGGACTGCTGCCATGTAGAAAGCTGAAATGGGGTGTGACAAGACATTTTATCAGATAGCTTGGTATAAGAGGCTCAGAGATATCAATTCCCAGGGTCTTCCCTGTCTATAAAGATGTGTGTGTAAAAGATGTGCTATGACTCCATGGAAAAGAAAGTCTGAATGATTTATCAAGGTTTCCTATTATGGTGATATTTTAATGAGAAGCAAACCCCATTAACACAGAAGATGAAATTTTTCCAATGTTATGCTAAAACTTTCAAATGAAAAAAAAAAGGACTTACTGTGACCCTCATGTTTTCAGCAGTGCAGCGGAGCAGTGAAGCAAGTAGGCCTGGACTCTGCCAGGCTGCCCTCTCCTATTTGTACTTGATCGTCTTTACTCAAAATAGGTGTGCTCAGGTGGAGTCAAAACTTATCTCCTCCTCCCCTGTATCTGCACTGCCAGCTCACATACCAGGAAGCCTTTCAAAAGAGCTACCTGGTTAGCAAGGTCCTTTGCCCTGGAGTTGCGCTGACTCATCACCTTTTAAAGCCAAAGATATCACATCAAATTCCACATGATTTGTCCAACTTGCAGCCGTGGGTGTGGGGATTTGTACATTGATACTGCACAAATTCAGGAAAAGAATAATCCCTAAAAACAAATAAGACTAGAGATAAATCTGTGTGCACTCCTGGCTTTCCAGTTATCAGTTTCTTCAGGAATGTGGAGAAAATTTTCTTTCCTTACCTGTCCTGATCCCATGGTAATGCTTTTTCTTGAGATGAACCTGCATCATAAGCTTCTTTTACCAACTCCATCTCGTCTTCTGCACTACTGATATTTCTCAGCAGTGGTACCATATATCAGGTTAGAAGACCTGATGGCTATTGTCAAATTACTTTTCTACAACTATTAGATACTAAACCTTGCACCTCAGAAATGCCTCTCAATTCTAGCCTTAGATTTTCCACTCAGATCAGTTGTCTATTAACCAATCAAGTCAGTACATTTTCTCCATTTTCCCTGGACTGGTTTCCTAAACACACTGGGCAAATACACATTATTCTACCAGGTTTAGAAACTTTCACTGGAAGCCCTCAAGATAAAGTGGAAACTCAGTGGAGCAGAATCTAGGGTAATTTATAGTAAGGCTTTTAGCTTCCCAGATGAATCTGCAATGTGCTGTGTACTCTTTTCCAGCTAGCCAGAGTTCCCACATTTCTACAATATTCAAGATGTTTCGTGTATCGTGTCATTCCACCTGCTGTTTGTTATTTTGGAGCTTTACCCTTTGGTTTTTCTCAGACATTGCTCCCTCTAACACTTCCTCCCTATCTCCCAGTTTGATACTTCCCTTTTTTTCTTGGCGTTTAGACCAACATCTGTGTCCTTTTATCTATCTCTGGGGCATTTATTTTTTCAGACATTATAGTAAAATGATTTTAAGGTATTTATCAGAGAAGGGAGTAGAAACTGCCACCTGTGCAAACAAGTAAATGTGAAAAAGAGTCTTGGAGGTGAATTAAAGTTTAATTTTGTTTCCTGGTCTTTCTATAAATTGAATCTGGTGAAGGGGCTGGGAATATGGCCTAGTGGCAAGAGTGCTTGCCTCATATACATGAAGCCCTGGGTTTGATTCCTCAGCACCACATATACAGAAAACGGCCAGAAGTGGCACTGTGGCTCAAGTGGCAGAGTGCTAGCCTTGAGCAAAAAGAAGTCAGGGACAGTGCGCAGGCCCTGAGTCCAAAGCCCAGAACTGGCCAAAATAAATAAATAAATAATTTTTGAAAAAAAGAAATACTTGAATCTGGTGGATCAGATTTACTCTAGAAGGAAGTTTTATCTCATTAATTTGTCCATTTCCAATTTAGAAACCTTCTGTGCCCACAGTTATCCTCCTGTACCTAGACTGTTACCATAAGAGAAGTGTCATGCTTCAAAAATTGACTCACTATTATGGTCTTAGAAATGGTTAGTAAGCACCTAATAAACCAATTTGGCAAAGTAGCAGGATACAAAATCAACCCACAAAAGTCAGCAGCTTTTCTGTACACCAGCAATAGACAAACAGAAAAGGAAATTATGGAAACAATTCCATTTACAGTAGCCAAAAAAAGAATAAAGTACCTAGGGATCAACTTAACCAAGGACGTGACGGACCTATTCAATGAAAACTACAAAAATCTAATAAGGGAAATCAAAGAAGACACAGGAGATGGAAAGACCTCCCATGCTCATGGGTAGGCAGAATCAATATAGTGAAAATGGCCATATTACCCAAATTGTTATACAAATTCAATGCAATACCTATCAAAATCCCAGCCACATTCTTCACTGAAATAGAGAAACCAATCCATAAATTCATATGGAACAGCAAAAAACCTAGAATAGCCAAAGCAATTCTAGGCAAAAAAAGCAATGCAGGAGGTATCACAATACCTGACTTCAAGATCTACTACAAGGCCATCATAACAAAAACAGCATGGTATTGGTATAAAAACAGATTGGAAGACCAATGGATTAGAACTGAAGACCCAGAAATAAAACCGCACTCTTACAGCCAACTGATATTCGACAAAGGAGCTAAAGATATACAATGGAATAAACATAGCCTCTTCAACTACTGGTGCTGGGAGAACTGGGCAGCCATATGCAGAAAACTCAAAGTAGACCCAAGCCTATCACCATGCACCAAGATCAACTCAAAATGGATCAAGGACCTCAACATCAGACCTGAATCCTTGAAACTACTGAAGGACAGAGTAGGAAAGACACTAGAACTTATAGGCACAGGAAGGAACTTCCTGAATAGAGTCCCAGGGGCACAACAAATAGGAGAAAGACTCGACAAATGGGACTACTACAAATTAAAAAGTTTCTGCACAGCTAAGGACATAGCCACCAAAATAGAAAGACAGCCAACGATATGGGAAAGGATATTTACCAGCACAGCAACAGACAAAGGCCTGATATCGGTCATCTACAGAGAACTCAAAAAACTAAGCCCCTCCAAGCCCAATAAACCTATTAGGAAATGGGCAAAAGAGCTAAAGAGAGACTTCACAAGAGAAGATATAAAAATGGCAAAGAAACATATGAGGAAATGCTCAACATCCCTGCTAGTAAAGGAAATGCAAATAAAAACAACCCTGAGATACCACCTCACCCCAGTTAGAATGGCCTATACTCTGAACTCAGGAAACAACAAATGCTGGAGGGGCTGTGGGGAAAGAGGAACCCTTCTCCATTGTTGGTGGGAGTGCAAATTAGTACAACCACTTTGGAGAACAGTATGGAGGTTTCTCAAAAAGCTCAATATAGACCTACCCTATGACCCAGCCATACCACTCCTAGGCATCTATCCTAAACAGCAAAATCCAAGATATCAAAAAGGCATTTGTACTACCATGTTTATCGCGGCACAATTCACAATAGCTAAAATATGGAAACAACCCAGATGCCCCTCCACAGACGAATGGATCCAAAAAATATGGTACTTATACACAATGGAATACTACATAGCGATTAGGAATGGTGAAATATTGTTATTTGCAGGGAAATGGTCGGAACTCGAACAAATAATGTTGAGTGAGACAAGCCTAGAACACAGAAAACAAAGGGGCATGATCTCCCTGATATATGACTGTTAACAAAGGGAGACGGAGAGACAGTAGAGACCAAGTCTGTGAATACTGTATATGTTCTTGATACATTGTATATTGCATATATGTCAACCTGACCTAGACAAGGGATAGAAAAACAGGTTGTAAGATATCATAAGAAATGTACACACTGCCCTACTATGTAACTGCACCCTCTTTGCACAACACCTTGTAAAAAAATTTATGTCCAATTAATAAAAAAAATAAAAAAAATAAAAAATAAATAAAAAAAAAGAAATGGTTAGTAAGAATGGATAGAACAGCTGTAGTAAAATGTGGTCCTCATCTATTTCAGAAACCATCAGACCACTGTGAGATCAAAGTGTGAAGAACCATGTATACTGTCTTTAGACTCAACCTTGGGCAGTCATCTTGGTTTATGTACCACTCACTGTCCAGACACATTTTCATTCCTTCCTTTTTCAAGGACTCAGGGTTGACATATTCTATAGTGGATCTGTGAAATGTGGGTATGGTGGACATGCTAAGATAGATGGGTAGACGATAGATAGACAAACATATGATAAAATGATGGATGGGTAACGAATACACAGCTATATGATAGATATTTGGTAGATGATGGATAGATAGATGTTGGAAAGATATGTAATAGATTACAGATAGATGGGAAAATAGATATGTACATACATACATAGCTCCTAAATTAGTTTCTCTTCCTCTGTTCTTTGTATGGTATGTGAGTGTGTGACTAGGTATTTGGATGTGTGAGTAGGTGGTATGTGTGTGTGTCTGTGTGAGTACATCTATGAATGTGGGAGATGATGTGTGATGTGTGTATATGTGTGTGAGTAGGTATATGTATGAGAGAGGGATGAAAGAGACAGAGACTGAAAGAGAGATTGAGAGAGAAAGGAGTGAGGAAAGGGGAAAGATCAAGAAAGGGCAAAAGATGAGAGAGAGAGAACCTTCACTTCCATCTGATTCTTATTACAGGTCCAGTGTTCTAAACAAACAAAAGCAGGTCCCTTGCTCCCTCTCATCCCAAGAGCGGTTTCACACATCATGCGTCTTCGCCAGGAAGAACCCAGAACATGTAGATGCTTTTGTCACCTTACAAACTAAAAAGGGCTCATGCTTGATGCTTAGTAGATCTTTCTAAAAAATTTGAAGAACTTGATCACAAAGAAGATGATCAAGCTAGAGGATACAAAGTTCATGATACTGATATATTCTGGTTAAGATGTATGCCGGAGAAGCCTGCCCCCCTCTCCTGTCTGTGGTGACACATTGATGGAGTCCCAGGTAGTAGCATGGTCCCAGTGCTTTGGGATTACTTTGGGCTGTATCAGTCTATGGATAAACATGGTCTACCGTGCCCAGAGGTGAGTGTTGGGCTTTGCCACGCAGAAGCACCTATCATTAGTTTACCTCCAAGTGCACACACACACACACACACCAAGACTTGATTTTACTCCACACCCTGACATGTCAAGCAAAGTGAAAACCGCCTTGGTCTGGAACAAACAGGATGCATTCCCCATGCAACCTGCTCAGCTCAGGGATCCCAAGGGAAATTTCCCACAGAAAGCAGACCATTTACATTCATTGTTTCCCACTGAGTGGAGTGGTTGTTTATGTACTAGACACATTTCCACGTGTGTATTAGTTACATACTCTTCTGCCTTCTGTGTAGGCCACTAAGGGTCTGTCTGGCAGGTATGCTCACCTGTGCCTTAGCAAACTCATCTTCTCTAGAAGGACTGCTCCTTTTTTGTCACTTCGCTTATTATCCCTCATACTGTCATTTGTTTGAGTGGGAAATCCCTTCATGCAGAGACAGTGTCAGCCTCCTTGCTTTTGGTTTCTCTGAGAAACTGGTGCACCTGTGTAATCATTCAAGTCACAGTTCACTAAGAGATCTGAACACATCTCACCTCTGTGCAAACATCTGTTCTCTTGCATCTTGGTTCACTGGACTGTAGCTAAGACTGCAGTGATGGCTTCTGTGACGGGAGCCAAGGTGCTTGGGAGATGGCAGGCTTTCATCAATCCTTCCATGCATACTGGTGGCCAGGAAGAATATATGTAAAAATACCAATAAGAATATAGAAAATAACATTGCAATAATTATTGCTGAGAAAGATTCTAGTTCCAGAAAATCCAAATGCATTATGTAGTTGTTTTTGTATAGAGGAGAAAAATTATTTTCAAATTACAGTAAAGTTGAAGGAGCTCTTTTTTATGGCATCATTGAATTTCTAACTTTGCTGCTTCTTCTGGGACCATTGCCTTCCAAAATACATACAATTCTGCTTTCTGTTGCTGAGTAAGTGACTCAATTGTCTGGCCAAACCTTCTGGATCCCATCAGAGGAAAGCAATGATCTGTGATGCCCAGAAGAGCTATCATCTTGAGTGAGAGTGTAAATTAATTGCTTGTATAAGATATATGAAATTAGAGATAAAGAGAACGATGATCACTAAATTCATTTTTATCATCGTGAAGAATAGCCAGAAGTTCTTTTCTGAAAAAGATTTCTCAAGAATATACCCATTTGAGGACTACATTCAAAGGTAGTAAATGTTATTCCAATGGCTGTTTAAAAATTATTTTAAAATTTAAAGTGGTAGTAAATGTAATTTTAAAAATGCTATTTTAAAATTAAAACCATATTGAAGTAGTTAATGACAATTAAGTAAAAGCACTCATGATTAGATATTGTTCATTCAGTCTTAGCTTTCAGGCCTGGAAAGAACTGAACCATCTAGTGAAAAATGAACATCTGGTATGATTAGAACCAACGTATTAGAGATGGCAGAGACACATCTGGACCAGGAGCCAGGAACTTGTAATGACTCTGTGTCCCTACACCTCCCCAATTTCCATGGTTTCTTTGGGGTAAGAGGCTGAACTAACCCCACTGTACAGTGGTGCACAGTTTGTTTTCTGCAGGGTAAACTGGCTTGCCTTTCCACTTCTGAATAAGATGTACACACACATATGTATCTTTTGACTTTTGGAGGAACACTTATCAGGTGAAGACATTGGATCCTCAGAGATGCTCAGTAGCATTGAGTTCCCACCACTGTGCAGCTGTGTTCTCTTCTCTCCCATGCACCCAGTGTCTAGCTCCTGGAAGAGCTTAGCAAAAACATAGCACTTGGGACATACTCTACAGTCTGCTGTTCCTTCTAGGACCCATAGGGTTTGGATGAAAGCCATTTTCCCTTATCCTGGCCAGAAAAGTTGTTTCCTTTACTGCTCAGCAATGGATCACAGGGCCTGCAACATTATGTCCATTTTCTCATATTAAAATCCAATCCATTAATAGCAATTTATTATACTCCCCATAAAGCAATGCCCCACATAAGAATAAGTGCTATGAAAGATTCACATAAAAGAAACAGGGTTCACTGAAGATTCTGAAATCTCCATGAAAGGAAGAGCTGGCCGTATGGGCTTGTAAGCAGTGGAGTGTGTCAAAGCCCATCTCTAGCACATGAAAGACAAAGACTGGACACTTATACCTCCCATTTTATTAGGGGCAGGCCTTAGATAACGTAGAGGATTTTCCTTTACCTTACAAACTTGTCTATTCCCAAGGGAGTATGATAATAAATAACAAAAACTATCACAGGTTGATAGAAAGCGAGAATCTGAGGATGAAAGGAAGAACTTCCTATTCTTTCAACACAGGGTCCATTTTGTATTGGACCCTACTGGGAGGCCAGATACCATATGATCTGGATACCAAAGTGAGGTAGAAGAAGGTGATATTCTGAGAGGACTTGTAACTCATTCAAGTCATGTGGCAGGTAGGAATGGAACAATGAATGCACATCACCCTGGAGCCTGTATTCATTCCTTTGTGCCTCCTTGCAGTTTCACCATACCCAACAATAGAGATAGGTGTTTGGAGGATGGTGATTGTTTCAAGCTTCCTGTTGCAGATGGGCCTTTGGCTAAGCACTATGGGACAAAATTTGGACATACAGGAGGAAGGGCTGGGCCCTTCCTGCCTGGGGAGCATCAGATCTAGGTGTGGTGCATTTGTGTGTGTGTGTGTGTGTGTGTGTGTGTGTGTGTGTGTGTGTGTGTGTGTGTGTCAGTGTCTGCGAGGAGATCTTATAACATTTGTATCATGGCCAGATTGAACTTTATGATCATCAACTATTTCATTTAATCACAAAGAGATAGAGAAGAATTGAGTCACAATTATCCAGTATATCAAGAACAAATAATTTATTACACACCAAGCTGTAGATATTACAGGGATCTAATCTTTACCAGTAACCACTTGAAACTGTTTTTTCTTCTTTGGTCCAACAGCATGTCTTGAGCTCTGCTTTTCTCTTCCTGTCTCTCTCTCCCCAACCCTTCCCTCCATAGTCCTGAGGCCTGAACACAGGGCTTCATCCAAGTTAGGCAAGTACTCTCCCGCTCTGAGCAACACCCCAGCCCTTTCATGCTTTTATGTATCATAAATTCATGGTCTTTTCTTTTTGCCTGGGCTGGACCTGGGATTGTAGTCATGGTTCCTGCACGAGTGAGATTAAGGTGTGAGCCATTAGGATCAACTTTATTAATGAAGGTGGGAGTCTCTTTGCCTTTTTGCATGGCTGCTCTGCTACTGTGATCCTTACGATCTCTGCCTCCTGAGTCCAGGGATTACAGGGATGAGTCATCACGTCTGACTCCTTTCTGTTTCCCACAACCATATGTTCCCAAACCCTGAATCTCCTCCCAATAAATTAATATTTCACTTAGTGGATATGTGTGTTTGTCTAGGGGAACAATCTCACTTTACTTTTTCATAACTGATTGAGTGTCTTCATAATGTAATATCAGGCACTTAGAAAGTGAGGTATATAAACCCATATATTTTGTAGCAATGTGCAGGCAAAAACAATAAGAACAGAAAAGGAGGATGAGGGAACACCGTCCTTAAGTGTAGGAACTGGGAAACTACATAAACATGGTGGGAAAAGTCCCAGACCAGCCTCATGTGCCTTGGGATCTCTCCATCCTTTTCCTTCCTGTCCCTTCTTTTCCCTTCCCTCTCCTTTCTTCTCCTCCCTTTATCTCCACTCTCTTAAATATATGATCCATGAGCCCTTATCAGAATTGTATATATGCATTCTACTATTTCTCTTTCCTTGAAGAACCCTGACTGATTTACCAATATAAAGACAGGTAACAGAGTCAGGTTTGTAGTCGAAGCCTGTCCCAGAATGATAGCTATACAAGTGGTCTGCAGTGCAGTACATTCACATAGGAAAATTAAGCCTTTTTAAAGGAGGAAAGATGAGGGAATAGCAATCTTAATACTGTTGACATGAAAGAACCTTAGAAGGGCAATGGGTAATGACTAAGATTGATGAGAGATGGAGGGGAGGCTGTTGACAAGTCTGGAAGTGGAAGGGGAGGAGTTGAAGTTTTAAAAGATAATGTGATGATGTTGTTTTTCATTTTGGAAATGTCTCCTGCTACTAGAATTCCAGGGAACTAGATTTTCTGGGTAGGGTTATAGCACTCTGCTTAGCTTTGTCATTTTTCACTCTACTTCCAGGAAGTTGGGTTGTATTGTGAATTTATTATCTATCTAATGTTCTAAATCCCTTAAACAATACTGTAATTGTTGTGTTCCATGAGGGTGAATGATCCTCAAATTCAAACACAGGATTACCACTTCATTTACTACAGCATTGCTTTTACAGGACCAATGTGCCGAGCAAGCAAACATGAATTAATAAGAAATTCACTGCACTTAGTTTCCTACAATGCTGAGTGACTGCTGTAAACACTTCACAAGTTAATATAGATATGGTCTCAGGGGTAGCTGAGCCAGACCCAGATCAACCAGACTTTTCAGCAGTACTCAGGCCTTCTCTCCAGCCACATGTGTCTGTCCATAGGCCTCAGAACAGATAAAGTAGGAGAGGTCCACACAGAATTCTGGGGAAGCAGATTCTCAGATATCTCTTTAATATGGCATCAGGCACATTTAGGGTCAAAAGAAAGGATTACTTTCTAGTTGAAAATTGGAGTCAGTCTGATCTGAATTGTTTAAATCTTCGAGTCCTTTGAGGAAAGTTGGAAAATGTACTTGCATATTGAACTTGAAACTGCTATCACTGCCTTTCAGCCCCTAGAAGAACTTAAACTGGTATGTATCTGCTTTTCACTGAGCTGCTGCCATGTCCATGATGCGTTTCACATCATGGACCCAACTGAAATGAAAGAAAATGGAGAAGAGGTATGCTAATGCCTTTATACTTATGAAAGGGCTTTGACAGTCCTTGAAAGGTAAGGCTGAACCAAATGTGATTCCCTGTCCACGTGGGTCCATGCTTGGCTTCAGTGACACTGGACATGTTAGCATCGGCTAGCTTGTTATCAACTTATGCTATGAAATACATCATTCTCAAATACAATACCAGAAAATAAGTTTATATTATTTCACATGATTCTCTGGGTTGATTTGGGGGTCACCTTTGTGGTTGCAGAAGACAAGAACGAGCTCTCTATAGTCATATTAAAGATCAAATTGGCTGGATGTCTGATGACTGTTGACACCACTGGTCAGCTGTGAGGTCAGCTGTGCTGATACATCTTAACAGGAACAGATGACTTGAGTGTCCTACAATTGGCAACTGTTTCCCTAAAGCAATGGCCCAAGTGTGAGTGTTTCAAGGGACATGGGCAGAGGTTTTAAGACTTCTCTCACCTTGCCCCTGGAGGTGTCAGAATGTCACTTCTGCATCTCTCCATGATCAAAAAAAAGTCGCTTAGGTCAGCTTAGAGTTAAAGGAGAAAATAAGACTACTTGTTGTTTGGAGGAAAAGTATTCCCATATGAAAGTATTCATATAAAGACAAGTATTCCTGTAAGGAAATAATGGAAACCATATTTGATTATCTACAATAGTCTGGATGGACTTTGTTCAGAGCATGACAGTGATGGGTCAGGACTGTACATAAAAGATGAAAATAAGTGGTTATTAAATGCTGACCATGCATCAACACCATTGCATACATTATTACATTTACTTGTTACCATCACCTAAAGTAGGCTGGCAGATTGAATGTTCACCTCCAATTCATCACTGCTCTCTGGATCCATATCTTTGCGGTAGAGTCAGTTTGCTCAGTGCCTCTCACATGAGAGGAGCACAAGAGCACTTCCTCCCTACGGCTTGACTTTAGCTTGACCATTTGACTTAACTGTGGCTAATGAGATAATAGATATGATGCAAGAAGGATTAGAACTGTGCTTATATGGTGGAGTAGGCCTTCTGGAACTTTCATTCTCATCCTCAGACAGGCTTCTCTCTGGGACATGATAGCATACCTCTTTTTCCTGGAGCCCAGATGGAGACTGAAAGCAAAAATGTTAAGCTAAATCCACTCAGTCGGTGACCAGCTTATCCAACCACAACTGAGTCGAAAATGAAAATTATTTTCTTGTGTTTATCTCTCTCTCTCTCTCTCTCTCTCTCTCTCTCTCTCTCTCTCTCTCGATGTAGCATACAAAGGGGTTACAATTTCTTTCATTTTGTCTGTCTGTTTGTAAAGCTGAGGACCGAACTCAGGGCCTTGCACTTGCCAGGCAAGCTCTACCACTGAGCTAAATAACCAACTCCAGGTTATAATTTCTTAAGTCAGGTTATAAGTTAATACTTCTTGGTCAATGCTGCCCTTTCTTTAGTTCTCCCTAGTTTGTGTTTTGAGGTTGGGAAACACTGTAATAACTCAAGCTGGCCTACAACTTACTATGCAGTTGGCATTGAACTCGATCTTCCTGCCCACTTTCCAAGTGCTATATTTCCAAGCATGTACCACTATGTTAAGTGGAAATGACTATACTGAATTTTACTGAGCGTCCATGGTTATTTGTGGTAATTGACTAAGAGAGTAGGTACTATTAGCTCTGCTTCATCTCTTCCCTCCCACCATGAGGCCATGAGTGGTTAATTATTTTAGTCATAGAGCAGTGTTTGAATCCAGCTCTGCTTAACCCCCTATCCCACATCGTATGATTTACTGGTACTATAGCAGATAGTTTAAGACAACATAGCCAAGATCCTACACTGCTCTGCAAGTTTCTCAGCATCTAATTTCTGCATTTCTTCTCAATGAAGTTCTTAGACATTGCAAAGGATTTTGATCTGGGCATGCATGTGGGTTGGAAGGGAGATGGCTATGCTGAGTTTCACTGTTTCTTAAGAAATTTTCACTGAAAAGATGGGTGGGCCTTCCTGCTTTCTGTAAGCATGAAAGACAGCATTGTTGATTTGACTGCCTCATGTTGTTAGCTCAAGAACTCCAAAGGTCCTAGATGGGTGGGTGGGTCTAGTTGAGATTAACTGTGTGTGTGTGTGTGTGTGTGTGTGTGTGTGTGTGTGTGTGTGTGTGTGTGTACTATATGCATGTGGGCCCTAAAACTTTACCCTCTGACATTCTTCATACTGAACACACAGAGAAATGCTAAGCCTTCATCTATGACATACTTTTGATATTGATACAGATGATAGTTTTCTTTCTTCGCCATGATTCATGCTTGCTTTCAAAATGAATATGGGTTGACTAAATGCCAGACAGAAAAACAATGGACTCAGAAAGTCAAAAAATAACCCACAGTCCTGTACTTCAGCATTTTAATTTCTGTGGTTTCGAGTGACTCCTGTACCTTGCTAAACTCAATTTCCACACCAAATCATTGTGGCTAGGAAACTCCCTCCCACCAGGAACAATTAGTGCTCTAGTGGAAAAGTACACCTCTTCATGGAGCATGTGCTGGGAAAGCAAATCCATGTAGTTTTGGGGGTATAAATTGTTTATATGTGTCAACAACCTAGAAAGATAATTTTCTTTTTCCTCTTTTAGGAATACTCTTGTGAAATAAATTAGACACAGTCTTGGCTCTTTTTTCTTATAATACTTAATAGTTTGTATGGTATTAGTAAAACATGTATCTTCAATTGTTACATCTCCCATAAAAATATTGACCTATAACTTTCTTATATGAAGTTTTATAATTTCTGAACCTATTCTTTTACTGATTGTAGTGGAACTGTTCCATTTGTCTAATTATTCTGGACTCGGCTTTACCAAATTACTGTTTTAGAAATTTAGTTTTGACCTAGGTTTTCAAATACATTAAGATTACTGATATGAGCTGCTGCACCTAGCACTTTTTTAAAATTAATTTCTTATAATTTTATTAAAACATGTATATTAATAATGAATGAAACAAGTAATATTAATAAGTAACTTTCATCTTTCTTTGAAGAGACTATTCTTTTAGCTCATTTCTAAAGATGGAGACCTGACTCAATATTCAGCCATTCGTCTTTTACAGAATGGAGCAGCTATGAAATTTTCACTACATAACACACTACATCCTACTTACAGATTTTCTATGCAATGTTTTCAGTATTTCACAGTTCTAATGTGTATTCTATTTTGATCCTGATTTTTTTTTTTTTGCTAGTCCTGGGGCTTGAACTCAGAGTCTGGGCTCCGTCTCTGAGCCTCTCTGTCCTCAAGGCTAGTGCTCTACCACTTGAGCCACAGAACCACTTCCATCTTTTTCTGTTTATGTGGTACTGAGGAATTGAACCCAGGGCTTCATGCATGCTAGGCAAGCACTCTACCACTAAGCCACATTCCCAGCCCGATCCTGATTTTTTTCTTTTTAGTTCTTATGTGAATGTAATTTTCTTTTGAGCTGGTCCTGCGGCTTGAACTCAGGGCCTGGGTGCTGTTCCTGAGCCTTTTTTGCTCAAGGCTAGTACTGTACCACTTGAGCCACTGCTCCACTTATGGCTTTTTGGGGCTTAATTGAGGATAAGATTCTCACAGACTTTTCTGCTTGTGCTGACTTTGAACTGTGACCCTCAGATCTAAGCTTCCTGAGTAGATAGGATTATAGATGTGAGCCACTGGAACCTGGCAGTGAATTTAATTTTTTAATCATTAAATTGTGACTAGATGCTACTACAAATTAGGAGTCACTGTTTCTCAAAAGTCAAGTACAAAGGATTCTACAGTTTAGAAAGCTTTCTTTCTTTTGTGTCCCCATAAGGCAGAGTATGTGACCACTTTCCATGGTTTCAGAACATTTAAAAAATAGTGCTGATTTGGTAATATACTTCATATGAAAACAATGCACCTGAATCAAAATGAAGAAAATTATAATTTTCTCCCACTAATAGTGACCTATATTAGAATATTCCAAGTAATGGAATGTCTGGTTTTTGTTATGAAAGATACTGAAAGACATGGGAGTGGATTGGATAGCATGTTATGGCATGTTGGCTCATGCCTATAATCCTAGTTATTCAGGAAGCTGAGATCTAAGGATCATAGTTCAAAGCCAGCCAGACTGGAAAAGTCCATGAAACTCTTATCTTCAATTAACCACAAAATGCCAGAAGTGGATCTAGCTCAACTGGTAGAACTCTAGCCTTGAGCACATGAGCTCAGGGACAGCACCCATGCCCAGAGTTCAAGTCTCAGAATCCGCACCAAAACCAAAACCAAAAACCAAAAACCATATATAGGAAGAACAATAAACTAGGTTTATATCAGAACCCACAACATTTGGAATCTCTTTTCTCTGAGCACTTTCACCTTCATTGGAGACCCTTGTGCCATAGGTACAAAGACACTTTACTCTCCTGTCCATCAATGAATGGAGATATGGATTCTTGAGCTAAACAAGGTGCCCCTTATAATGCTGGTGGGAAATTAGAATTGGAATTCAACATTAGATATTACCTCTTGGACTGCAAAAATGTAAGCACAATATGGCTGATATTTTGGTTTAGCCATCTCTTGCTATAGGCTCGCAAACAAAATGGAAAGAAGATAGAAATAGAGTTCAGAGTGGGGACTTCTCTTTAGAGATAAAATAACACACAGCTTCAGAGAGAGAAGTGGTCTTGGGTCTTGGTGTCAATAGAGCTCCCAGTCACAGTCTCTGCTTGTCTTGCCTTGAATTATTTCATATATACTTGCAAGTAAACCTCCCTTCCTGGCTTACACTATATTTTTAGCTCACCTTTGTCTTTCCTGACCAAAACTGCTACTCACACACTAACTATAGAGCAGCCTTCATAGCAGTTAGATGCTCTTGGAACCATTCCCAGGCTGCAGTTTGTGGAGTGAGTGCAATGTAAATCAAAATAATACGATGGTCATATAAACAGAATTCAGTGCTAGATCAGTTTATTGAATCTTAAAGAAATAAAACCTAACAGGAAAAGATTTTAAGAGTGACTTGCTAAAATAATTAGAACACATGTTTTAATATATCAAATCCTCCAATGATGAAATTCATAGACGTTTTAAAATTGTTCCTCCGTTGTTCGACAGAAGGAGATGTTCAGAACCCACAGTATATTAGCACTGTAGCACTTTTTAGATTCCAAAGGTGGGATTATTCCTGATAAAAAAAAAAGAAGTCCATACCAATGACAATTTAAGGACAATTTGGAGGAGGGTTAGGGAGTACAATACAATTTCCAAACTATTTGTGTTAATTTAAGATCAATCTATCTGCTACCTATCTATCATCTAGTTCTGGAAAGTTATTATTGGGATTAGAATATCAGTTGAACATTTTCTTAAGTTATTTTTTTTAATGGTGGTTGAAAAGGCTCAGAAATTTAATGGCTTGCTTATTAGCATTCTTTTTTCATTTAGTATCTCATGCATTCCTTTGAATATACCTGGAGTTTTCCCCTACATCTACCCCTGAAAATACTATGAAGGTTAGTGCACAGAATCTGTGACATGTTGCAGTGACTTAAGTGAGTGCCTTGCAACTGCTTCTGTATTTCATCCATAAAGTGAGACTAACTCTTGTGCCTGCAACAGAGATTGTTGTAAAGCTGAGCGCTGGTGGTTCACACCTGTAACCTTACTCAGGAGATTGAGATGTGAGGATTATACTTTGAAGCCAGCCCATTCAGGAAACCATTAGACGCTTCTCTCCAATTTATACCAAAAAGCCAGAAGTATAGCTGTGGCTCAGGTGATAGAGCACTAGCCTTGAGCACAGGGACAGTGCTCAGATCCTGAGTTTAAGCCTCAGAACTGGCACACAAAACAAATACACATTCTAAAGGACTATTGTGAGAAGCAAAGGAGTCAACATAGTGAATGTTCTTGGGATAGTGCCTAGTGCTCTACGTAAGTGCTCTACAAGAGTTAGCCTTGATAACCAACCCCACACGATCAGTGCTCAGGACTATCTAGTAATTCTACCAAGAGTAACATGGAATGTATGGTGGAAAGAAAACCCACCTGGAATCTCCTCAGCAATGTATGTTGGCATTCCTTGGCACATGCCAGCAATGTTTGCTCCAAACTGGCTTAGGTCATCAACTTGGTTAGGGTTGATGGAGAAGGTCATGGTCTTGGGAGGTGGTCCCCCTGGCCCTTTACCTTGAAGCTGAGTATGGAAGAATGTGGAAGTGAAAAAGACAGCAAGTGACAGGGTGAGTGGTTTGTTGATGGATGGATTGAAATAAAAACAGAGTTTGTCTGGCTACAATTTTCTCATAATTAAGATGATGGAGGGCGAACTGTAGCTCTGTGTCATCTTGAAGTGTCTCAAGTTAGTTGGATGTTATGAGCCTCAGCTTCTCATACAAACAGAAGCTAAATTTATTCTGAAGCTTGCATTGTTTTGGTAAACTTAGGTGCCTTGTGATGACCGATGTCTGGGGGTAAAATCTATACAGACTATTAGCATAATCCATTCTCTCGATAAAAGTTATGCATTTATCAGTTATAAACATATGAATTCAGATAAACTGAAATAAATGTAACCACACTGGGTCCCCTCTTCCTATTACTTCAACTATGATTATGAGATAAAACATTGGACACTCAGTTACATCTGATTTTCAGATAATTGACAAATTATTTAAAAGAAAAAATCCCAATATTACAAAGGAAATATCTGAGATTGATCTGAAATTCAGACTTAACTGGATATTCTCAAACTTAACTGAACATTGCTAAATGTATTGACTATAAGTAAATTTGGCAGAAAAAAATGTGCTTGAAGACTTATTGAGATTTCATTGATGTAAACAGAGCTCTGCTCTTCCAACAGTCAAGGTTATCACATGTCTGCTGACCCCCTGGAGATAAATGTGAGCCCAGCAGCTGATACGGTGGATGCATCTTTGCCTCAGAGAATGATCAACCACTCTGCCAACTTTGTGCCTGATATTACAACATATGAGTAGATACAGACATTATAACCCAGCTATGACAGTACCTCCTTTCACCAAAAAGCACACGACTTACAGTTACCTTTTTCTCCTTGACCAGTGCATCAAAGGTTTCAATGGAGGGCATAACTTCCTTGTTCATTCTGTGCACAATGCATGACTTCTTGGCAAAGAGTCTGGTTGCAGCAAAGCTCTGTTAAAGGAAAGAGGAGACTGGGAAGTCTATGTTCTTCAGCCCAAGTTCTTTCTGATCAGACTTCCTTCCTATCAGTAGAGGGAAATGGAACTCCAGGATCATGCGGAAGTGGAACAGGAGCCTTGATATGATGTTGTTTGGAATCACACATATTATCAACGTGTGTGAGTGTAGGGAAGAGGCTATTTGAGGGCAGAGATGCATCATTTAACTCAAGGATTATCCTTAGTTCTAGAATTATAGATATTATTTCACATCTTTCTGTTTTATTGATGTAATGTTATATTTTTCTTTGATCTTTTCAACATCTGAAGGAGGCAGATAAGATAGAATAATTTCCTAATTGATCAGATAATAAAACTGAAAGGAAAGACTGCTTTTTTAATGGCAGAATGTCATCTTTTATGTAGTATCTAGTTTTTTTGTTTTCCTTTTCCTTCTTATACCATTTACTGTTGTCATTTCTTTTTCCTTCAATCCCTTTGAGTTGCAAGTGAAACATCCAGTTCTGTCTTTTCAGAAGGAGTGAGACAGGCTTTAGGGGAAATGATACGTGTAGTATAATTGGAAAGTTGTGATGACATAGAAATCGTTGATTTTTATGATAGGACATGCTTTGTCAGTGGTGATGCTGTAGATGTCTTTCATCATTATTTTGGCTTCTCTAGGCAAGGAAAAAAAACGTGTCTTATTTGTTTTGTATTGTTACAATTGTTAAATCCAGTGCCATGTGAATGTTTGTTGGTTTGAATTTTAACTTTTTAGGTAACCTTTATTCATAGTATTTATATCTAGGGAATAAAATTAGGTGAGCAAAGCAGGTACTTATAAATATTTATAAGCACATATCGAATTTACAAAAAAAAACAACTATGGCTAGCTGGCATATTATTTTCTTTCTTTGTAACAGCACTATTTTCCATAACTAGCAAGTGCATGCTGGCCACTTACATTTTCATAATCCCAGATGGAGTTCCAGGAGTTCCATCCGTTGTTGTTGTCAATGTTGGCCACATTGTGTGCATTGTTGATGCTCACTCTCTGCTGCCCACTTCTAGCCACGTTGTCATCGTCATTGACGTTGATATTCTGAAGTTTATAAGAAATGAAGAGTGACTCAACATCATGCTCGTTTGCATTATGCATTTTAGCAACAAACATTTAGAAGTGAGACTTACATAGCTAGCCAATCCAGGAGCTATGAAGAGTCCAAGGAATCCAAGGAAGATCATCTGGAATCACAGATAACATTGTCCTGCTGTTACACCAGCTAGCAGCACCTCCCTTTCCCTCTTCTGTCCAACTGAGGAAAATCTTTACCCCTTCTACCAATGCGTCAGTGATCTATGTTTCTTCTTTGACTTTGTATTTTTAACAGCTTAGAAAGTATTAAGGCTAATAGAGAATTGTTGATTCATTGTAAGTAATTTTATTAATATGGCATACAGATTCACCAATTTGAATGTAGACATGCATAATGAATAAGGCATAAACATTAAAACGAAGACATACATAGTGTAAACAATTTGGGCTACTCTTCCTATTTGATCTTGAGTAATTTCCTCTTATAGAAGGGATATTTTTCTTCTTATGAGTTTAAGAATTTTCTATTACTGTTTCTTATTAGTTTAAGAAGCAGTTACAATTATTCTACAAAATATCAGAAGTAGAAGCAGGTCTCGGATGTGAGCCTTGTACAACTGGAGATGCTGAGATGCAGACAGGAAATGAGTGGGCCAGTGGCTGCCATCTTGTTTATGGCAGAGCTAGAGGAAAAAGCAAATCTGACATGTGTCCAATGTTGTCACTGCTTTGCCTTCCCCAGCCATGCTGCTACTAAGAAGACATTTCTAGATAATTATTTTAGACTGGCACCCTCCTTATGAAACAGTGTTGTTGTCATATATGACGTTGTGTAATATATTGAAGCAGAAAAATGTTCATCTGATGCTAATCTCTTTACATCCTTTTGTAAGGAACTTATTATCACCAAAACCTTTGATGGAAGTTTAGGGTGGCCCCCCGTTGTTTCTGGGGGAGGAGCTGCACTAACATCAGGGTTTGGAAGCTTTCCTGCAGAAATGCCCAGAAATGATCCACAACAAGACTTCCTCACTTGTAGATTGAGTGTACAACAAAAAATGTGATAAGCTTCTCCCTCACTTCTCTTAATAAGCTTTTAATATGTCATGAACACGATCAAGAGTTAGGTAAAGGAGGAAATGACAATGGGGAAAAGTCAGGGGTATGACAAGCAATTTAACCAAATAACTTGAAATAAGATGCTCAGATATATGTCTACTTGCAGTGTTGTGTTCTTTTGCAGCAGAGATATTTGTGAATGCTATGATTCCAGAGAAAAGGCAAGAGAAGAGTTTTTTCAAGTTTTCCCACGATGAAAATATCACCATTAGAAGCAGACTCGTCTCAGAATATTAATGTTTTCCAATGTTATGTTCAAACCTTCAAAAGAAAAACATGGACTTACTGTGGCCTTCAAGTCTTCAGCAGTGCAGCGGAGCAGGGAAGCAGGCGGGCCTGGACTCAGCCAGGCTGCCCTGTCCTATTTGTACTTGACCGTCTTTACTTAAAATAGGTGTGCTCAGGTGGAGTCAAGACTTATCTCTTCTTTTCCTGTATCTGTACCTCACGTATCAGGAAGCCTGGAAACAGCGACCTGGTTATCAAAGCCTTTGACATGCAGTTGACTTGACTCCTCACCTGTTAAACTCAAACATCACATCCAATTCGACAGGATTTGCTGGTCCAATTGAAAAGTGTGGGTGTGGGGGTTCTATAGATTGATACTACAAAGATTGAGGAAAAGAATAATCCCTAAAATCAAACAAGACAACAGCTAAAGCTTCTAAGTATGCCAGGTTTCCCAGATAGCAGTTTCTATAGGAGCTGTTTCTGATCCTATTGTAATGCTTCTGTTTGGTTAAATATGATTTATTACTTTCTTTCACTAAATACATCCTATTTTCTGGATTTCTGAGATCTCTCAATAATATTACTACTTATCTCATTGGCAAACCTTGGAGTTACTGTTAGCACCACCTCCAACCCCCGTCAATATTCAGTCCTGTCAATACGCATCAGAAATGCCTCTCAGTTCTGGCCTTAGCTAACAGCTCAGGCCAGACTTGATCAGTCAATTCATGGATATTTGATATTTCAGTGCATTCTCTCCTTTTCCCCTAGGTCGGTCTTCCTAAAGCATGTTATATAAATGCACATGGCTGTACTATGCTTTCAACTGTCCACTGGAAACCCTAAAGATAAGGCTGAAACTCACAGGAACAGCACCCAGGGTCCTCTGGAGAGAAGTTCCCAGCTTCCCAGGCGAGTCAGTTCTGTATGCTGTGCATTATACTCCAGCTAATCAATTTCCACATTCCTGCAATATTCAGGAGGCCTTACACTGTTGTGTCATTCCACCTGCTGTTACTTCTGGTTTTGTTGCCTGACCTTTCTATAACTGGAAAATTGCATTTCACTTTTCAAAAGCCTAGCTCAGATACTGCCCTTTCTCTCAGTTTCTCCCCATCTTTTAGTTGGATGCTTCCTTCAATTTCTCTTCTAATTTAAACTGACATACCTGTCTTTTTTATTTGTCTCTTTGGTATCTATTTTTCAAAAATTACATTATATTAAAATGTAAAAACTTTCACCAGAAGAAGGTACATTATCACTAGGCCAGTCTAGCAAGTGCCCAATAATCATTTGGCCAATCAAAGTGCCCTTGGAAGTTGCAGGTTTCTATGACTTGGCACAAAATCAACATCACTTCCAAAACATTGATATAAATAGAGGAGGATGGTTAACACTAAGATATGGATTTAAAGAAAATCCATCTACAAATAAGTTTAGAACTACTCTAGTTGCACAACATGAGTAAGCCTCAGGCATGTGTGAAGAAGTCTTCATCAGCTTTCGGAACCGTCAGAGCACAATGAAGTCAACAGGAAACAGCACAGGCTCTGCCTTTAGGCTCAGCCTTGAGTGGTCATCTTGGTTCACACCACAGGTAATGCCCAGCATACATTCGCAAGGTCTCACAGTTGACATTTTCTATAGTGGATCTGTGCAATGCTTATGGGGTACATGCTCTATCACAGGTAGATAGGTAGGTAGATAAATAGGCAGATCAAATTAATTCAGGATATCTCTCTTGGAGCTGGACAATTCACATTCACATGTCTGGCTGTCTAAGAAATCCACACATGTTGTATAGATTTTCCTCAATTTAAATGAGCACAAAACCTAGTTGTGTTTCTTTACATTACCTGATTTTTTTCTTAGTGGCCTTATTTTTCTTGAGATCTGTTTTTGGGTTTTTTTTTTCTTCCTTTTTTAGGGAACAGTAACCATGGTACCTCCGAGAATGGTCCTTACATTTGAAAATCCCTTTCAGGAGCTGCTGGTTGGATCTAGGATTCCCACAACCCATATTCTGTTCTGCCTTCTTTCACAAAGTCAGTTTTTCCTCCTGGTTTTAAGGTTTCCATAGGTGAAAGATAAGACAATTCTTCTTCATACAATATTGTTATTTCAATAGCTCCATAATGAAATCCTATTCTCTTGTGTTTTGTATGGTATGTGAGTGTCTGTGTAATCAGGTGTGTGACTATGTCTGAGTGGGTAGAGAGTCTCTGCATAGATGTGTGGTATGTGACTAGATGTGTGTGTGTGTGTGTGTGATAAAATGTATGAGTAGATGTGTGAGTATGTGTGCAAGTAGATGTATATGTGTGTGTCTGTGTTGGTGGCTCCTTTCACCTCAATCCTGTCCAATGTCCTGAACAAGCATGAGCAGGTCCCTTGCCCCCTCTCATCCTGAGAGCTGGTTCACACATTGTGTGTCCTCTCCAGGAAGAACCCAGAACACGTAGATGCTTTTGTCATCTTACTTGCAAACTAGAGCACTAGCTGGATGCTTACTAGTTCTTTCTAAAAATTTTGAGAACTAGATCACAAAGAAGATCGAGCTAGAAGTTACAAAGTTCATGATGCTGATATATCTATTCTGGTGTCGATGTGTGCTGGAGAGGCCTGCCCTGCCCTGTCTCTGGTGACACACTGAGAGAGTCCCAGGTAGTAGTAGCATGTGCCCTGGGGTGAGTGTGAGTCAAACCATGGGTATTTTACCCTATTTACCCTGGGTAAATAGGGTCTGCCCTGCCCAAATGTGAGTTCTGAGCCCTGCCATGCAGAAGCCCCTATCAGTAGTTAACCTCCCAGTACACACACACACACACACACACACACACACACACACACACACACACCAAGACTTGATTTTACTCCACATCCTGACATATCGAGCCTTTGTCTGGAATAAACAAGATGCATTCCCCATGCAACCTGCTCAGCTCAGGATCCCAAGGGAGATTTCCCACAGAAATCAGGCTGTTTACATTCATTGTTTCCTTCTGAGTGGAAGGATTGTTTATGTACTGGACACATTTCCATGTGTATATTAGTTATATACTCTTTGGTACTCCTATTCGAGTTTCTGTCTTCTGTGTAGGCCACGGAACTGGCCAGAAGGTATGATCACCTATGCCTTAGCAATCTCATCTTCTCCTTGCTCTGTTTTTGTGGTACTTAGGAATTCCTGTATTTGGTTCATTAGCCCTCATACTGTCATTTGTTTGTGTGGGAAACCTCTTCATGCAGAGATGGTCTCAGCCTCTTTGCTTTTATTGCTTCTCTGAGAACTGGATGTTCTCATTCATAGTGGCCTTGAGTCAGGTGGTTCACTATGAGATGTGATCACACAGTCTGGGAAAACATCTGCTCTCTTGTGTCTTGCAGCTCAGACTGCAGTGATGGCTGCTGAAGTCCTGGTGCCTGGAAGATGGCAGGCTTTCATCAAAGCTTCCATCTGTACTTGTGGCCAGGAATAATAGATGTAAACTCACCACAGCACCATATAAGTGATTTATAAGTGGTAATAATATGAGTGATAATAATTATTGGAAAGCTTCTAAGTCCAAACAATCCTAATTTATGGACCATATAAATATTTTTGTAATAATTATTAGAAAGCTTCTAATTCTAATTATTTTCAAATTACAACAAATTTGAATGAGCTGTTTCATTTCAAAAAATACAATTTTATGGTTATCAAAGTGTAGTACAGAGGAGGTTACTAGTTAATAAGTCAGGTAATGAGTATAAGTCTTTTGGTCCACGTCACCTCTTCCTTTGCTTTACCTCACGTTTCTACCAACAAGGGAGCTGTTTAATTTTTGTCATTTCCTCTGGACCATCAGCTTTCAAATGTACATAGGACTCTGACATTCTGTTGTTGACTGAATAAATTGGTCTGGTTTCATTTGCCAAACCTGGATTTGTTGAGAGGGTAGCAACAGTACACAATACCTGGAATAGTAGTTCCCATGAGTGTTTAAGAATTGTAAATGTGACTTGAGAAATTCACCTCTGTCTTCCATGGCTTCTTTGGGAAAAGAGACCAAAGTAACCCCACTGAGAAGTGAAGAACAATTAGTTTTCTGCACAGTGAACTGGTTTCCTGTTTTCTTCTCACATTGCATATGTATGTTGGGGTCCTTCGCCTCCCAGTGCTCTCCTAGCCAGCGGGAGAGGCGGGCAGCGTACCCCGCAGGACGAGTCAAGATGAGGTAGTCGCAAAACTGCCCACCCCCACCCCCCTTAAGTTTAAGAAGGACACCGAAGACGATTCTGAGGAAATGTCACGCAGTCTTCTGGTTTTAATAAGGAGGAACCACACTTATAAAGGCCGAATGGTGGCAGGAAGAGGAGGGATGTAGCGTACCTAGCTAGGCGTTGTGATTGGCTGCCTGGGCTGTCCATCAAGGGTGGGGCGCCGAGGGACCTCCCCCTAAGGGCGGTGTAAATCTACATACTGGCCCACAGGACCGCCTCTGGGTTCACCACCAGCGGCCATCTTGGCTAACACGCGGTCTGAGGCTGGGAGGCGGGGCTGGTTAGAGCCTCCTTTCCAGACCCAGAAGGCAGGCGGGGCTAACAGCCACGCAGCTCCAGGGGCTGGGAAAGTAGGTGGGCTAGCTAGAACCATCTCTTAAAGCTGCAAGGCATCTGGGATGGGCATGCCCCACATATGTATGTATGTATACATACATACATACATACATACATACATACATACATACATACATACATATGTACATATATATGCATCTTTTGACTTTTGGGAAACACATCCTCAGATGAAGAAATTGGATCCCCACAGCTGCTCAGGAGGGCTGCGCTTCCATGATTATATAGCTATGCCACACACTCATGGAAGTGCTTAGCAAAAACACAGCCCTTGTGACTTACTCAGCAATATTTTCTTCCAAGTTCCATGGGGTTTGAATAGAAACCAACTTCCCTCATCTTATCCAGGCATACTTATTGCTCTGCAGTGAATTATTGGGCCTGCAATCTGCTACCCATTTCCTCATATTGAATCCAATTAAGTAATAGCAATTCATTATACTACAGCTAATGCAATGCTCCACTTAAGAATAAGTGCTATGTATGATTTATAGATGTGAAAGAAGTAATGCTCTCTACAAGATCCTGAAATTTCCATGAAAGGCTGTGCTGGCTATATGGGCGTGGAGTGCTCTAAGGCTCTAGCACAGAAAACATTAAACCTTGACACTTATATTTGCCTGTTAGGTAGGGGCAGGCCCAGATGACCTTTAGGGACATTAAATAACAATATTGTTGTAGGTTGCAGGAAAGTGAGGATCTATGAATTAAGAAAGAACTTTCCTTATTTTTTAACCAGGTGTCTATTTTGCACTGGGACCTATTGGATGGCAAGATACAACATAGTATGAATACCAAAGCAAAGTATGAAAAAGTGAGGTTCTGAAAGGACTTGTAACCCATTCAAGTTATGTGGAAGGCAGAGAGGCATGACGAATTTACTCTGGAGCCTGTGCTTGATCCTTTGCTGGTGCAGACACCATAGAGACACATGTACAGAAAAGGGCAGCCACTTCAAGCTGGAGTGGTTGCAGAGCTTCATGCCACACATAAGCTGAGCATTCTAGGACAGGCTGGCATGGACATCTGGTGGAAGGGCCATGCCCCACCCCCATCCTGGGAGAAGCTGATATAGGTGGTATACATGAGGGGAGGGGTTCAGTGTCTGCGAGGAGATCTTAGAGCATTTGTTCAGATTCACTTTATAATCATTAAATATCTCAGTTAATAACAGATAGAGAACAAGTGAGTCAGATTTATCCAACTTATCAAGAACATTCAATTTGTTACACAACAAGCTGGAGATATAATAGGGATTTAATCTTGACCAATTGCTACTTATAACTGCCCTTTTTCTTTGGTCCAGCAGTACTCTGCATGTTTGGGAGTTCATTTCTCTTTTCTCCACCCATATGTTCCAGTACCCTTGAGCTCCTCCCAGTAAATTAATATTTCAGTTGGTGATCATTGGTGTTTGTCTACAAAAGTAATCTCAATTAGCTTTTCCATAATCGACACACCTTCAAATTTGATATAATTTCTTCCTAAATGAATATCAGGAATGCATTTAAGGAGGTTCATAATTATTAGTATTTTAGAAATGTAATTACCCTCTATTGTGTTCCTAATCACCAGTGAAGCGGAGAATCTTTCAATGTGACTTTTGCCATCGGTGTATCTTTGTTTACAAATCATTTCTCAAGTCTTTTGCTTGTTTAAAAAAATTTTTGTTGGGCTGGGGATATAGCCTAGTGGCAAGAGTGCCTGCCTCGGATACACGAGGCCCTAGGTTCGATTCCCCAGCACCACATATACAGAAAACGGCCAGAAGCGGCGCTGTGGCTCAAGTGGCAGAGTGCTAGCCTTGAGCGGGAAGAAGCCAGGGACAGTGTTCAGGCCCTGAGTCCAAGGCCCAGGACTGGCCAAAAAAAAAAAAAATTTTTTTTTTTTGTTACTGAATTTGAAAATTCTTTACCTATTCTGGTGTAGTAAGTTCTTTATCAAATATATGTTTTGGAAATATTTTCTCTGTGAGACCAATGTATTAGGTTTTGATGAATTTTAAAATATGCATTTTTTTTTGCAGGCTCCTCAAAAGACAACATAGAGCTCTCCTATGACCCAGTAATCCCACTTCTGGGCATTTACCCAAATGACCACAAATGAGGACACACTAAAGCTACCAGTACAACCATGTTCATTGCAGTATTATTCTCAGAGCTAAGACATGGAACTAACCCAGATGCTCCTCAGTGGATGAATTGATCAAGAAAATGTGGTATATACACACAAAGGAATTCTATGCTTCCATCAGAAAGAATAGCATTGCCCCATTCATAAAGAAACAGAAAGACTTGGAAAAAATCATACTAAGTGAAGTGAGCCAGACCCAAAGAAACATAGACTCTATGGTTTCCTTCTTTGGTAATAATTAGTATGTGTATAGGATCATCCTAGCAGAGGATCACAATAGCTCAATAGCTTTGTACATATGATCATGCAAGATGATGCTAAGTAAAATGAGCTCCAAGATATAGAAACAAGAAGTTTTTCTTTATTGCTGTTGCTTTTAATGTACTATGTGAAGTTATTTCTTTAGTTTTTTCCCTATGGTCACTGTATTTGATTTTGGTACCTGGGTATTTTATATACATTTATCTGAATTAGGGAAAGGGAACAACAAACTGGTGAGACAAAGAACAAATGGTGAACCAATGCCACAGCAATGCTGACAAGACAATGTGTTGGAAATTAACTGTACAATTGTGAGGGGGATGAAGGTGGAGGGAAAGTGGGAGAAAAATGAGGGAAGAGGTAACAAGTTTGACAAGAAATGTACTCACTACCTTATGTATGTAACTGTAACCCCTCTGTACATCACCTTGACAATAAAATTAAATTTAAAAAAACCAAGAAAATAAGGATAGCAAGATATTCAAGAGCGATGTGTTGAATCTCAAGAAGTTAGAAAAATAATAGCAATCTAAAGGGACCAGGATATAGTCAATACAAAGGAAAACAATAAGTAATAGGAAAAACTCACAAGAATATTCATGATAATTTTGAAAAACAGTAAGGCTGGGAGGTTGATCTACTGGAGATCAAATTTACTTTTAGGGAGAATGAAATTAAGACATCATTGTAATTTGGATAATTAAATATACCAATGAAATAGACAATAATCAAGCTTCTATTTACAGAGAAACAACGTGATTACAATTAATTATAAGTTCCTGGAAAAAGATAAACTATTCAGTAATAAATGCAGAGACCACTGGATACCTAAATAGAAAAAATATTGGATCGCAACCACATACTGTATCTAATGATAACAGTATGAGAAGAAATACTGCAAGAAAATGTAGGAAAATATATTAAAGACTTTGGAAACATTTCTAACGAAAAACTAAAAACACAAACTATAGAATAATATATTGCTCATTCTGATATTAAGATAAAAAATTTCTAAATAATAAATCACATTGTAAACAAGGTTGCCTGATAAACTATGGAGTAAGAAATTATCTAATTGAGAATTCTTATTCAGAATATGAAGAGAATTCCTACATAACAATTGAAATACCTAAGTATTAGAAAAAATGAGCACAGGCTAGAAATCAGTAAATTACAAAGAAGAATAACTGAAGGGTTTAAATTGCACTCATTAGGTAGGTACAAATTAGCATCTTGATGGATATCACATCATATTCACCAAAATTAAGAAGTCTGAAAATATTACATCCTGGAAAAAAGTCCATGTGTGAACAGGAGTGGGCAGCTTTGAGATGAGTCCTTTATAGAAATGTTTACACAGACAACTTCTCATCTCATTGTGGTAAAGTGTTCACTATTGAGTTGCTGGTAGTTAGGTCTGACAATTTCCTAATTTGTCCTTCAGTCAAGGAACATTCTGGAGACAGAAGCCTCCTGGAAAATGCCTCCATTTTGGCAAGGCAAGAAGTTACAGTTACCCAGCAACTAAACAGAAAAGACATATGAAAGGGTGCACAGTGGAGTCAGATTAGGATCCAATCTCAACTCCTGCCTTCGAAGTTGTGTGACCTTGGCGGGAGGGATTCTTTAACTTCTCTGTAGTTTTGTTTTTCTATCTGTAAAACAGCAGAATAGAAGGTGACCTGAAGGGCTGCGAGGATCAAATAAATCAATATATGCAGTGCTTAGAAAAGGCTGGAACAGATCACATGCTCTATAAAAACTGTTATCGTCGCTAGATCTGTAGACTCAGAACTATTAAGGCAGGAAGGAAATAAGCAGAGAAGAAGGCAGAATACCTCCATTAGCACTCATGCCTAGGACTTGCCAGCCTGCTTTTCTTTCTTACTTTTATTTTTTTAAGTCTCTGGAGTCACATATGGCAGAACAATTGTAGGTGTGCTATAAAACTGAGATACTTTGTGCTACTTTGATCTCAGAAAGGTTTAATAAAGCTGCACCTTTTATATCTACCCCAAGGGAGCACTCAGTGTAGGTGAATTCCAGTGAACTAGATACCCCTCCCTCCACCTCAAGATGTCCATCTCTTAAAATTACTCTTGTATTTCTGAGGGGTAGCAGTGAGGAAGTTATTTCAGTCATTGGGGAACAATATTGTTTGTGCTGTCTCTTCACTCATGCTGGCAATTCTCAATATTTTACAACTTACTGTAGCATTAACATTTTTTCCTTGCCTTTGCATTCTTCATCTCATCTGAATCTTAATTAGATCTTTCTAACTGTAGTGCTAAATAGTTTATATAAAGCAAAGCTTATCTCTCTTCTTTTAAATCTGAGAATTTCTCAAAGTTCCCCCAAGATAACTGGAGATATAAAGCACATGGGTTCCATGGAGTTCTGTTCAAAGCTCAGTGTAAACATTTGGTTAGTCCTGGCAATTCTGAGTCTTGTTCCTTGTAAATCCTTGGAAATTGTCACCAACTCTAAAAGGGAAAAAGAAATTGTCAGAGGCTGTTTTCGAAGCAGAGTTCCCAAACATTGTCCACTTCTGCTCTAACATCTTCTTTTCTTTTTAAATTATTATCTTTAAGTAGTTACACAAAGGAGTTGCTATTTACCAAAGTAGTTTATGAATACACTATATCTTGATCCATGTCATCCCTTTGAGATTGATGAACAAACAGGACAGAGGTGAAAAGATGTGGAGTGGAGGCACAACCCAGGTATTATGAAAGGACTTATATTCTGAAGGAGACTCTAGGAATATGTGCTGACTTGCCTCTGTGTTTAGAATGAGTATCTTGCAATATTTTTAAAGGGTGGAAGTAGGAACCTCACGTATAGAATAGATAAGCAAGGAATATTTGTAGAGTGACCAAGCCGTGAATTTTCATTACTAATGAACTTCATTGATATCAGGTGTGTGGTTGGAGCACAGTTCTGATAACAGAGTTTGCTAGGGTGTGTGTGTGTCATGATCTTTCTGATGTCATCATTTGGAAAAGAAATTTCCATGTCTTAAAAACAATATAAAGGGTAGAAGCCAGTGCGTAGCTTCAGTTGCTCCAGCACCTTCTTCCCTGCAGGCAAAATGAAAATCCTTGTGAGTATTGGTTGTGTTTCTTTTCTTGTGGCGGATGCTTGCAGTGAATGCTCATGTTCAGTATGACATGGAGTTCAGAGGCCTTAGGCAAATGCTGTACATATTTCTAAGCTTTATGTGTTAGGCAGGAATAGAGCTGAAAATTAATTTGGATATTGTGTGCCAGCTATTAGTTTTACTGAGATGCTTACTAAGAGAGTATAAAGAAAACATTTTGGAAATAGAAAAATATTTTTTTTTTTTGTCAGTCCTGGAGCTTGGACTCAGGGCCTGAACACTGTCCCTGGCTTCTTTTTGCTCAAGGCTAGCCTTCTGCCACTTGAGCCACAGCGCCACTTCTGGCCATTTTCTATATATGTAGTGCTGAGGAATCGAACCCAGGGCTTCATGTATGCGACGCAAGCACTCTTGCCACTAGGCCATATTCCCAGCCCAGAAATAGAAAATTTTTATTTGAGGAATAATTTCTCTTAGCTTTGTGAGGAGTGTAGGCACTTTAGAAAAATTGTGTTTATGATCTCCATTTGAATGACAGTATTGAAAGAAACAATGTTAGTAATAGTAATAATAGCAGATATGGTTTCCCAAATACATTTTAAGCCCTAAACTAAGAATTCCACATGGACAGTATGATTTGTTTGTTGCATTCACCTTAAATGCCAAGCAGTATTATCTTCATTTTATGACTGAGTAGACTGAGGCACAGAAGAATGTCATTTTCCCACTGTGGGATTTAGTATGCAATTTATCTATCTTAGGCCCTACTTAATAGGAACATCAAGTAAAATTTAAGCAGGGAGTCATCATAATGTCATTGTGCTAAAATTCCCTGTAAGGCCGCCTTACTCTCTTCCGTGGTTCCATACTAGATTGCCCATGATCTGATCTAGAATGCAATCTCTTCCCCAGTTTCCACCTCTTCATCTGATAAGAGAGAAAGCAAAATCTTAGGGATCTCTTAGTGTTTCAAGAGAAGGCAATCCTAAAGTACAAATTTATAACCACAATGTGTTATAATTCATGGTGTTGTGTGGGATATTTGGGGTAGCAATGCCCTTTCTGGCTGGGAATGTGGCTTAGTGGTAGAGTGCTTGCCTAACATGCATGAAGCCCTGAGTTCAATTCTTCAGCACCACATAAACAGAAAAAGCCGGAAGTGGTGCTGTGGCTCAAGAGGTAGAGTAGTGCTAGCCTTGAGCAAAAAGAAGTCAGGAATAGTGCTCAGGTCCTGAGTCCAAGCCCCAGGACTGACCAAAAAAAAGCCCTTTCTGGTCATCTATGGAAGTGGTTATTCCATAATCCTATTCAAACCCCTATTCCTATTGAGTAAACAAAGAAGAGCATCAGAGGTTCCTAGAGCTGGTGGTGTAGGGTAGAGAAAACATGTTCCTGCATAAGTTATCATGCTGGATAATTGCAAACAGGATTTAATTAGATGTTCCTAACCCCATGCACCAGAAGAGAAACTTTGGGAGAGGAACAGAAAAGAAATTAGAAATATCCCATTGGCAGTTCTTAAAAGTATCAGTCCTCCTCCTTCAGTAGCTAGCAATGAGAGAGCAGTTCAGTACAATATTGGAAAGAGAGAATGCAAAACCAGTGTCACTCTCACAGAAAAATATCCAAAGTACCTGCGCTTCATCTCATAGTCTATTAGCCCAGCTCATCTAGACAGAATTACTCAGTAGTAGGTTGTAGCAGAACATGGAGGATTTCTCTGTCAACCATGCTGCCCAGAATCATACTTTCATAATAGCTCTTAAAAACTCCTTGTGTCTGTATCTCTCACGAGTCTCTTAAATGTTTTACTCTCTGCCTTAAGGAATTAAAACTTTGAATTTCCCAACAGAACACATGACATTCACTGTAATCCAAAGTCACTATGAGTCCCACAAGTATACAATTGTAAAATGAATTCTTCCTCTCTGCTCATCTGTCCCCAAGTTTTTCCTCTTATCTAGATGGAGATGATGTGGAAGAGTTAGGAAATAGTGGCAGAGGGAGCCACAGGTCTGACTGATGGCATGAACTAAAAATTGTCTGTTAAGCGAATGAATGCATATGTTTTCCACGGGATCCTCCACGGCCACTCACAGGCGTCCCTGGGCTTCCAATGTCCCATGCTGTTCCTGCGCTCAGTGACTACCCCATGGGGAATGGAGGTACTTGGTCTGTTTTTCAGGTGGCATTTCTGGTGGTGCTGACCATCTGTGGGCTACAATCTCATGGATATGAGGTGAGCTGGTTCCTTACAGATGTTGGGAGAGATGAAAATAATCTGAAAGGCTACAGAGAGTCCTCAAAACCTTGTAGGGGGTGGAATTCCACGGATCACAAACGATGGAGTTGATGGAGTAGTTATTTCTCTCTCACTGTGACTCCTTCCCATATGGAGCCACGTCTTTACAGGGTGGTGCATCTGATTTCTCTTCTGATGTCTCGCTTCTTCTTAATTTGGCATAATGAACTGGGAGGAAAAGCTTTGAACTCTTGTGGTAGTGTGGGCTTTGGACTGAGATCCCAGTGGAAAAGTGAGCCTTCAGTAGAGTTTATAGCAAATAGAAGGTTTTATTTTGGGGGAAAGGCTGCCTTTCAATGTGTGTAGTTTATGAAAAAGTGGTATCTTTGGTGTCCACTCTAGGTTTATAACATCTTCAGCCCAAGCAACAACGGGGGCAACATTCAAGAGACAGTGACGATTGACAATCAAGAAAACACTGCCACTGTGGACATCCATGCAGGATCCTGCTCTTCTACCACGATTTTTGACTATAAACATGTAAGCAGCTAAGGGATTGTTTTATACTTTTCAAGACAGGTTTACTGAAAAACAGGGACAGTTATTTACCATATATTTAAATTCTAAGATCTTCACCACTAAAAAAATACAACCCACTTTCACACTTCTGCTTTTCCTTCTAAGTAACCAAGCAATTGATTAATGTAGCTATTTCTAAGGGGAAAAAAAGACAAGAAAAATGTTCATTTGCATGCTCTTTTGAGGTAGAAATTGGAAAGGTGATTATGTTGTCTTATTACAGACTCAGAAAGTAAGTAGGAGAATGACCAAAGCAATGACTATCATATAGATTCTGACAAAATTTGTTGACAGAATGAATGAATGAATAAATAAATAAGAGCTTCTAATATGAAATGTTGTGCAGAAAAAGAACAGTCATAAAATAGCAGAAATCCAGAGGAATATACCTATTATCATATATACATATACATTAACTTTGTATATATGACAGTCAATTTTGTACTTCTTTCTAAGAGGAATTTCTAAGATTTAGTTACTAGCATTAACCAAAAGTTTAAGAAACTTGTCTTTCATCCACTTCTAATTTGGGAGAATTTACTCATTTGCCCTGCCAGCACTAACTACTATGGATACTAGTATGTTGTTGCTTATGTCACTCAGTGCTGAAACTTGATTTTCTTGTCCCTTTTTTTTCTAGTAGAGTCTTTAGAGGCTATCTCCCACTAGTGTTAGAAGTTCCCTACACTTTTTTTATTTACTTTTTTTAAGTAAAAATTCAATTTATTTTCATGGAAATTTATTCAGAGTTTAAATTATACTACTTTTAAAAGTATTTTGAAGGAAATAATTTACTCCAAGAAATATTTTCTAATACAAGTATATAAAGTATCCAGGGTACTCAGATGAGATACAGTGATAGCGCAGGGACAATCACAGGAAGGGGATACAAAAGGAACAACCAAAAAAAAAAAAAAAAAAGCTAGGGTTTCACATGGCATGTTGAAAATAATTATAACAGTGATATAACAGGCGTTTCCATAACATGAAGTTCATTTCACTTAGCATCATCTTATGTGTTCATAAAGGCATAGCAATTGGACTCTTGTGATCTTCTGCTGTGACTAGCCTAAACCTGTACAAATTATTCCCTATGAGGAAAACCATAGAGTCAATGTTTCTTTGGGTCTGGCTCACTTCACTTAGTATAATTTTTTGCAAGTCCTTCCATTTCTTTACAAATGGGCCAATGCCATTCTTTCTTTCTTTCTTTTTTGGTTTTATTTTATTTATTTTTTCTTGTCAAACTGGTGTACAGAGAGGTTACAGTTTCATATGCTAGGCATTGGATACATTTCTTCTACTGTTTGTTACCTCCTCCCTAATTCCTCCCTTCCCCCACCCCTTTCCCACTCCCTCCATGAGTTGTTACTACGTGAAGTGAGCCAGACCCAAAGAAACATGGACTCTATGGCCTCCCATAATAATAATTAGCACAGGTTTAGGCTAGTCACAGCAGAGGATCACAAGAGCCCAATAGCTATGCCCTTATGAACACATAAGATGATGCTAAGTGAAATGAACTCCATGTTATGGAAATGAGTGTTATATCACTGTTGTAATTACTTTCAACATCCCATGTGAAACCATAGCTTCTATTGTTGATGATCTTCTTGTATCCTCTTCCTGTGGTTGTACCTACACTATCACTGTATCTTATCTGAGTACATTGGAAACTGTGTATACTGGTATTAGAACTAGGAAAGTGGAAGGGAGTTCCCTACACTTTTTAAGAAGTGAATCTTTGTTTCTTTGGGTCTGGATCACTTCACTTAGTATAATTTTTTCCCAAGTCCTTCCATTTCCTTACGAATGGGGCAATGTCATTCTTTCTGATAGAGGCATAAAATTCCATTGTGTATATGTACCACATTTTCCTGATCCATTTGTCTACTGAGGGGCATCTGGGTTGGTTCCATATTTTAGCTATGACAAATTGTACTGCGATGAACATTGTTGTGCTGGTGGCTTTAGTGTGTTCTTGTTTGTGGTCTTTGGGGTAGATGCCTAAAAGTGGGGCTGCTGGGTCGTAGGGGAGCTCTATGTTTTGCCTTCTGCGGAATCTCCATACCGCTTTCCAGAGTGGCTGAACCAGTTTACATTCCCACCAACAATGAAGTAGGGTTCCCTTTTGGCCACATCCCCTACAACATTTATTATTGTTAGTTTTCTTGATATAGGACATTCTTACTAGGGTGAGGTGGAATCTCAATGTTGTTTTGATTTGCATTTCTTTTATGGCCAGTGAAGTAGAGCACTTTTTCATATGTCTCTTGGCCAATCTCATTTCCTCATCAGAGAAGTCTCTTTTTTAAACTTTAGCCCACTTGTTGAGGGGGCTGTTGGTTCTTTAAAAAAAAATTAAGACAGAAAACCAAGATTTTGTCTGATCTTTCCATTAATTAAAATTTCTGATTATATAGATTTTTTCATATAAAAAAGAACTTCATTGTGCTGTTTTCATATATCCTGTAATGTACTTCAGTCATATGCACCCCCATAGTTCTGTCTTTTCCTATCTCCCTTCCTTCTTTCCTCCTGTAACAGTTCTTTTATATGTGTGCATATGTTTATCTAGATTCCACATATGAAAGAAGACAGGTGACATTTGTCTTTCTTAGCCTGGCTTATTTTACTTAACATGATGACTTCCAGTCCCATTCATATTCCTGCAAACAATGTAATCTCATTCTTCTTTATGGCTGAATAAAACTCAATTGTGGGTATAAAAAAAAAGTGAATCTTTGAAAGACACAGTTTAAAAAGGAAATGGTAGGGCTGGGAATATGGCCTAGTGGCAAGAGTGCTTGCCTCGTATACATGAGGCCCTGGGTTCGATTCCTCAGCACCACATATACAGAAAATGATCAGAAGTGGCGCTGTGGCTCAAGTGGCAGGTGCTAGCCTTGAGCAAAAAAGAAGCCAGGGACAGTGCTCAGGCCCTAAGTTCACGGCCCAGGACTGGCAAAAAAAAAAAAAAAAAAAAAAAAAAAAAAAAAAAACACAGAAATGGTAGTGAAGTTATTTAAAGCAGTTTGCCTAGAAATTCCAAAAGGTGGCATAAAAAATCAAATGGTAAGGATTTGGCTTAAGCCACTTTCAGCCTTCATTTTGGACTACTTCCTTTTTCAGATCTGGAAGCTGTGAGAGTTGAAAATTAGGAGCGAGGAAGGTTTCTGTTAGATACAACAGATGGTGTATAATTATTTGAAACTCTGAAGAGACTACTTTTATTCAAAATGAAACGTTAGTGGACAGAGTTAAACTCTCCCCCTCCCCCCACTCCTCTTCAAATCCCAGCTCCCCTCCAGCTTGTCCCTCTCCAGCCTGCTTGAGTTTGCAGTGGAGAATGGATAGAGCAGAAAGGAGATGGGGAGAAGTGAGTAAAGAAGGGAGAATAGATGAAGCATGCATGTGTGGGGTGAGGGTACAATAGGTATAGAGTTCTAAAGAGTTCTAGAGAGTTCCAGGGTGCAAATGTTCTATATCTGTGCTTTCTAATAAGGGAATGCTGAGCCACTTGTTGTTACTGAGCACTGGGAATGTCTGATGAGATATTCTTGTATTTTTATTTCATTTATATTATATTTTTATGGAATTGAATTGCATTTAAATTTAAATCACTGTACAATGACTACTTTATAGGACATACAGCACAGTTAAAGGTTTCATTTCTCAGAGCTGGCACAGTGGCTCGAGTGGCAGAAGGCCTGCTGATCAAGCATGAGTCCCTGAATTCAAGCTCTAGTACCTTCAAACAAATATTCATGACTTCCAATTTCAGATGAGGCTGAATAAAGTCACTTGAAAGAGACAGTTGCCATGTCTCAGCCTTTCAAATCCTCAACTTCTGATCTTGATCTGTAACATCAAGCATAGGTGTAAACTGACACAATTTCAAAGGAGGTGGAAAGGTCAAGTTAAAAAATTAGAATACTATGTCCAAGAGGAATGGGCAGAGCTGATTGAAGATTGAAAAACAATGACACTCATTTGCTGTGCATGCTCAAGTCTCTCCCCAATGCTCAGCTATCATCACCCTCACTGAGTTCAGAACCCAGGGAACTGTGGAGGGCTAGTAACTGTGCTCTCACTTCCTCAGGGTTACATCGCCTCCAGGGTGCTCTCCCGAAGAGCCTGCTACATTGTAAAGATGGACCATGCAGCCATCCCGGCTCTGGATAAACTCCAACGGTACATCTATGAGAAGCAGGTAATTTGGGGCATCCTTAAAACTTCTCTGTTCTTGAGCCAAGCAATATGGGTGCCTGTGGAGAAATGAAGGAGAGAGAACCTATTATGCTTTGCCATGGATTGGGTACTCACATTAAAGGATCTGTCTGTCTTTCTACCCATCTATCTATGAAAGAGCAGGGCTATATGTCAGCTGGATTTCCATCCTCATAATCTTAACTCCCCAAGCTTTCAATAAAGTCCAGTGTTTGATCTACACTGGAAGATTTGGCAGAAATAGGAGTAAATGTATAATCATAGTCAATGACTCAATGATGAAAAGAGAATTCACACAATTGTGTGAGAATATATGAACACGACATCTGAGGTTTAGCTTCCCTTCCAGATTCTCACCTTTGTCACCTTTTGAGATGGACTTTGGGCTTCATTGCCAATAGCAGTAAAATAACACTGGCACATGGTAAACGTGGTCCACAGAAAAAGGGTGACTTGAGATCTTTGGCTGTCTTCTGTTTAGGGAAAAAACAGAAGGAGGAAAACCTTCATAATTTAATATAAGGTCTGTCAGAGTTACCAACTTTTTTATGCTGTCCTTTGTTATGCTGCTATAGATGATGAAAACCATGACTTCCAGTGAGTATACCTGGGTCAAGTACAACCCACTGAAGTCTCTGTTCACCAAAGTGGACTGGTTCCTGTTTGGGTCGCCCATTGAGCAACTCTGCAAACACATCCCCTTGTATGAGGGGAAAGTGGTTGAAAAATCACGTGAGTACTAATAAATCACTCCTTCCACAGATCTTTTCTGAAAGCTCCTATGTATCTAGCACTCTGCTAGGTACGATGTGAAAACACACAAGAAATTGAAACGTGACTCAAGGTAGTTGACTGGAAGAATAAGTACCTATTTAGAATGGTGCTTGTGCTAATTGTTAGGGATACCAGAATGAGCAAAGGTCTGCCTCCTTGGACCCATAATCTAATGGAAAAGTTGATGGGTCAAAACGAAAGATAAAATAGCAAAACATTCTTGGTATCAAGGAAAATAAAAAAAAATTCCAAGTCTTTAGAACAGCATCTTTTGAAGATGCAATCATTAAGAAAGGCTCTCAGAATCTAGGATTGAATTAATCCAGGCAGGAATAAGCCAAGTGTACTACAAGGGACAAAAAGCCTTGTTTTTTCCAGGTAGCATGGAACACTGGAGTCATTACTGAATTTTACAAAGTCCTTAAATGTAGAAGGGTAGCCAGAGGCAACAGATGAGGAGGACCACAAATGGAACCCTCCAGAATAGTTGAAAGTAGATGAAGAGATAAAAGATTATCACTGTTTTTATTTTTGCTCCCCACTAATTAAGTGTTCATGATCACTTCTAAAGGCACAAAGCTATGCCACCTACACAGAATATCATAGCATTAACCAGCATTTAGCTAGCCAACACTGCCACTCTTCCAGGAACTTGTCAATCTTGGTTAATATGTTATGATTCTGTGTAATGAAAATATAACTAAAATCTTTGGTAGTGTCAATGCATTCACAGAAAGCATTGGCCCATTGCCCCTGGTAAATTTGTAAGCCTTTCACAAAAACCTTTTCTCCTTTCTAGATAAAACTGGTGCCGGAGCTTGTGCAAAGGCTGGGCTGCTGGGCATCTTTGGAATTTCCATCTGTGCAGGCCTTCATGTTTAGGTGATTTTCATCTGGTTTCTACTCAGAGGCCAAATGAAATTTTTTCTCAATATCCCAGCTAATTATGAGACTCAATAATAAAGCATAAAGACTATATTTACAGACACATGAGTATTTTTGTTCTTTTTGTAAGCAACAGAGGGAAGCCAAGCAATCTTTATGTTGATGCATAGAAAACAATCGCCAAATTCCAAATAAGTGTATAATGTCTGTAAATTCTGTCAGTGTAGCTGGGTCACCTGCAGAGGAGCTATCTAGGCATGAGTCTCCATTCCTGTTTGCATTTTCTCACCAAACCTGCTTCCCATCTCTCTGTCTCAATGCCCTGGGCAGCCTGGGTGCTGTAAGGACCACCCCTGGAGGGCTCCATGCAGATGCCCTCCACCTGTTTAAGTCTGCACCCAGTACCTGAGTTACCTAGGTAACTGGTACACCTAGAGGCAGTTACCACCTCCTTCTCTGAGGTCACATCCAATCCACCTGGCCATTTCTCCCACCTTTCCCTATATAATCTGCTCAACACAGTCCCTGCTCTCTTTCCTTTTCTCTCTTTCTCTTGCTCTTGCCTCTCTTTTCCCCTTCTTCCTTCCCCTCTGTCTCCCTACACCTCCATCTTATGTGGGCTGTCAGTTTGCTTTCCCCTCAATAAACTCCTTTCTGCCTGAACCTTGTGGCAGGTTTCATTTCTGGTGAACCTTACAAGTGCAGCAGGGGTTCAGGTGGTAATGACTTTGACTGGCAAGAGGGAAGAAGATTTATGTCCTTAAAGCAAATAACCTGACTGTCCAATGGGAGAGGGGGAGCTGTCTCCTGTAACGAGACACTCAGGCCACTCATAGGCTTTTTTAGGCAAATTTAATTCACCAAAGCAGTAGACTCAACCTAACTAAACACTACTAAGATATATGCTGACCTGGAGCAAGCAGGGAAGGAGGAAGGAACATTTAACATCCAGGAAAGATGCCTTGACTGGAAAGCCTAATAGGAATGACAACCTAACTGAGAAGCTAAGTAAATATACGCAAAAAAGCAACATCCAAGATCTAAAAGAAGTTATACTAGGTGGGAAATTTCCCAGATTAAATCACTGGGTCTCAATGGAGTTTGCCTAACTGCCTTCAAGTTCAGAACAAAGGCACATTTTAACAAGAACTCATGTCTGCCATCAACTACTTTGATTCCAAACACTATTTATCATTTTGTGTGTGTGTGTGTGTGTGTGTGTGCACGCATGTGTGTGTGTGTGTGTGTGTGTGTGTGTGTGTGTGTGTTTGGTTGGTTTAGAAGTCCTGGGATTTAAACTCACGGTTTCATGCTTGCTAGACAGGTGCTGAATCATACCCCCAACCTTTCTGTATTAGCTATTTTTGAAATAGAGTCTCACTTTCTTTCTCAGCTATATAGCTGAAATACATCATCCCTATTTAAGGTTTTCCATGGTAGCTAGGATGACAGCCTCATGCTCCTGTGTCCAATTACTAGCCGAGAAAAGATTTTGCATATATGCCCAGTCTGGCCTGGAACTGTGCTTCTCCCAACATAACAGCTAGTATGATGGTGTAAGCCATCAACAACCAGCTTCTGTTTGTCTACTTCTTGATAGGCATCAGTGAGTACAGTTAAAGTGTGTATTGTGTTCTCAGCACCAGGACAGTTGTGCTGAGGAAAGAAGGCGAAGGCAAAGCTACTACAATCCTAAAAGTTATTTTTAGCTGGGTGTGATGGTGCATACCTTCTAATTCCAGCTACTTGGGATAGGAGGACTGTGATTCTAAACCATTCAGGCCATAAAACTACAGTGATATTATCTAAAAAACAGTGTGCATGGAGGTTCACACCTTTCATATTGGCTACTGGTTTGGGGTGGGAGCGGTTGGAAGATCATGGTCTGAAGTCAGCTTGGGCAAAGACAAAGGAAAAGCAAAAAGCACTGGAGGAATTATTTGAGTGGTAGAATACTTGCCAAGGTAGCTGAGGCCTTCAGTTCCATTCTCTATTTCCTTTCCCCCCAAAGTAGTGGGAAAAATTAGGCATTTATAGAAAAACATTTTATAGCAACCATAAATAATGTATAATTAAGTGACAAGCAAATGATAACATATTGTAACTGGGACCTTGTTGCTTGCAAGTGTTGAAACCCAAATCCAATTTGCTGAGGCAGAGGAGGGTTTACTGCCCCATGTAAGTAGCCACAAATGAAAAGGGATGTTCTGCTTTATGTAGCTGGAACCAGACACTTGATGGTGGCCAGCTCTATTTTCCCTCATCTTAGCTTTCCTGTCTGCCCGTCCGTCTCAGCATCTTACATTGGGTCTTGCCTAAGAGGCAAGTGCCAACCCACCTGTCAATGCCAAGGTGTCCTCCATCTCCCACTTCATCACTAGACGGAAAGGATCTAATTTCAAGTTCAGTTTAACCTAAAATGTCTCTAGGAAAGACCCCATTGTCTCACGTGAGTCACCTTCTGACTATTTTGGTCAGGGTGGTGGAGCTGAGGTGCAGAACAGTAGGGGTGTTAAGACTAGCAACGTCCTTCAACATTTAATGCTTAGAGATGTGTTATCCTTATTGATTTTAATAGTATTTTATAATATTTGTTCCATTTTGGAAACAGAGGTTTGGGCTACCTTTTTTTCCCCTTCTCAATCAGTTAACTCATCCATGCTGCTGTTTAGGTTGAATACTCATAAGAATGTTAAGGAAAATATATCAGACAGGTGCCTAAAAGGACCATGTCCAAATGGGGGCCACAAGAGGCCAGGCCTCCACCTCTCTTGTCATCAGACCTTTCTTAAAGGTTGAGGAAAGTAAGTATCAATTATGTCAGCTCACTGGATGCTCAGGCCTTGCCATGGATTGTCAGCAACCCATCTGAGCTGCTAGAAGAGCTGGTTGTGTTGCTAAGCTGGCTTGAGAGATGAGTTCTGTCAAGGAGGAGTCTGCCAAGGGTGGTTTTGTAGGAATCCGGGTGAGGCTGGTGAACAGGGTTTTTATTTCCTATAAAGCATTTCTTATAGAGCTGTGTCTGTATAAGGCCAGAGCTAACTCAGTGAGCACACATGCCTTAGGACCCACTGTGCATTGGCTACCTCCATTCCTCTCAGTCCTATGGCCTCTGCCAATCCCAGCATCTCCACATTCCTGTCCTTCATTCAGAAATTCATGACTGTGGTCAGTCTTAGAAGGACTGAGTGTTACTTGATGCCTCCTGTCTAGCTCTGGTTGGCATGCTGCTCCTTCTACCAGCTAGACACAAATGTCCAGAGATCTCTCACCTCACAAGAAATACCTGAGGCTTCAGCAATGCTGGCATGAAGGACTCACCACAGAAGCAGAAAAACAGAGTTATTTGGAGTAGTGAGGCCCATCTCCATTCAAGATGGTAAGCCTATTCCTCAGCATGAGTTTAAGTAGTAGGAAAAGAGTCCTTGGGTTCAAAGTGGGTTCTTTCCACTTATTCTGTAGCCCGTATAAGGGAAGGTCCCTTGAGAAGGGACTCAAGAGAATTTACCTGTCACTGCCTTTAATGGTGCAGTCCCCTGTCACACGATGCCTTGCCCCCAGCTAACTACCTTGTCCTTTAAAAAAAATTACCTTTGCTAGCTTCTGTTTTCCTGTTGGTCCAAACTTATCACTACAGTGAAGGAATCTAGTCCCCATCGTCAGAAGGTGATTCCACCTCAAGAATCCTGTGTTTGATCTTTGTGGAGAGAACCTCACATGTTCCGAACTCCTTCCTCCATTCCTTGGAGCTGAGGAGTGTAGCTAGGGTTTTGCCTGCGGGTGGCACCCAGGAACTTTCTCAGCTTATCTTTATCTTCATTTGAGTGATGGCTCCATGGGAATAGATGTTTATATAAAAGTCACAGAGCTGTGTTCTTAACATCTTCATTCTGTGTTATACACCTCAGTAAAAGGACTGATACATTTATAACATTTGAAAGACAATTGAATAGAAAGAAGGTCTGTCCCATCTATAGCAATCCTAAGAAACACAGACACACAACTGGTGATTGTGGTAGCCCATGAAGTCTTGTATCTGGAGCCAGCCTGGAAGACCCTCGTTGTGGATGGCAGAGGGACTGCTTGTGTACCAAGCACTTCCTACACTGACAGAGGACAAAGACAGGCTATCCAAGACTAACCCCTGGGACACAGGCTAATCTGTGGGGGTGGGTGATCTGCATTTCAAGGGTGAGGCAGAACACAAACAAGGAATATGTTCAAAGCAGGTTAAACAGCCTTGCACCTAATACCTTGGAAAAGTAATAAGATGTAGTATGCAGAAAAATAGACACTGGGAAGCCCTATATGGGGCAGATGAGCTAGCTCAGGGCCAGCTACTTCTTCTTTGAGGCTGGTAAGCCGTGGGAGTTTTGAAGAGGTGAGGGGTGACAACAGATTGGATATAAAACATCTCTGACGAGTTCATGCATTGACTACTTGGCCCCCAGCTGGTGACACTGATTTTAGGTGGCTATGAAACTCTAGGAGGTAGTGTCTAGCTGGAGGAACTGGGTCACTGGTATCTTTTCTGGCCCCCGCTTCCTGTCCACCACGAGGTGAGGAACTTTCCACAGCCAGGATGCTCTATTTAGCACATGAAGCCAAGTGACCATAGACTGAACCCTCTGAAACCAGAAGCCAGAATAAACCCTTCCTCTCTTTACATTGTTTTTTCAGGTATTTTGATCACAGAGACACAAAGTAACTACACAGGGTGGAAGAAGTAGGGAAGGGAACCAGACTTTGCCCATAAACGGGAAGGGGAACAGATAAAGAATGAGGACTAAACACGCAGGCCCTTGATTAATTTGCAACAAGGACAATTACTAGGGTATCATCAGTTTTAACTGGCAGGTTTTTGAAACCTTCAAACTGGGTCAACCCAGGGAAAGGACTTCCTGGGAATCTCAGCCTCAGTTCTGGGAAGACGAAGTGGCAGCCTTAGCCTGGACAGTCAAGTCTGTCCTCTGAGTAATGTCTTCAGTGGTTTATCTACTTATTGTCAAAGTTCTCAGGAGATTCCCCAAGGGATGGCCTCAATAAACTCTTAAAAAGGAGACATACTAGGGGAGATATCTTCTCATTTGTGCCATGCTGTGTGTGTGTTGTTTCTGGGGTGCACATGGCTGTCTGTGCTGAGAGAGGACAGGGAGGGCAGGGAGAAACTGTGACACCAATGATGGATGAAGGTTTATTGCTCTCTCTTGGAGGGAGAAAGGCCATCCAGTTTTTCCAGACTACAGAAGCAAGCATTGGGTTGGAAAGGCAGAAGGGAGAGGTCTGAGGTGAGCAGCTTCTCATGGTCAGGAGGCAGGTCAGGTTCCTGGACATCTACTCCAGCTCAGTCAGTAGCCCAGCCAGGCAAGTCTACTCTTCATATGGTTGACTAAGAGGCTCAGAGTCCAGAAATCTCACCACAGATGGATATTCCCATAAAAGACAAAAGCTGGACCTCAAAACAGGAGTTAGGATCCATTGCCAAGGCAGTACCTTTAGGAACAAAGAGAAGCATTTCATAAAAAAACAGTCATTTATAGACCTTGATGGCCTAGGATGCATCTATTATTGCATCACTGGATGTGGTACTCAGGACATCTACTAGCAAGAAACCATGGTCAGAAATGGAAGATCCCCTCCTTCTGACTCCTGTAGTGATGGGTTGATGATGATTGGTTTTCAATTATCTTCCTTTATCCTCTGTCCCTTTTAGTTCTTCCTGATTTTCTCCTTGGCTTTCCTGTTACCAAGAAGCTGAGTTTCTTGGGGTTTGTATGAAGGTTTAAATAAATGATTGGTAACATATGAATAGAGAGATATTACTGACTAGATCAGGACAGTAGACAGATCTTGGCCTAACCTGATAACTTTGTAGGCTAGTCCCTCGTCGCATCCCCAGCACAAGTGCCAGCCAAGATGTTCCTGTCTCATTCCCAGTGTAGTACACAACTACAGGGTCCCATCTTCCAAGTTCAAAATAATTGAGAAAGAGGAAGACTGAGGACCCATGTCCCCAGCCCAGTCTGAGGAATGATGGGGTGCTGGGCACCGGGATGCTCAGGCAGGGACTATCCACACACTGTCCAGTCCTTCAGATGAGATGACTGACCTCGACCAGAATGAGATAAGCTCATTCTGCCCTCAAGGAGCCCCCATGTCAAAAAGTCACCTCTGTCAGTCAGGAGAATACAACCCAAGGTACCTTATTTGTATGCCACTAAGCATGAATAAGACTAGAGCCTCATTGCAACTTGCCAATGACCTAAAAATCACACCTCATGTTTTGACTTGCCTGTGGACTTAGGTTTCTAGTTAAGTTGTTAGCAAACCTTCTTTTTGCGGCTGAACAAAGTAGGCAGGGACTGCTCTGCACAAATCCTTGATAGGCGTTCCATACTGGGCTAAATTCTTCACTCTGTTGGGTAGAACAGTGTAGGCCAGGCCATGGGTGGCTGGGTAATGACTGGAAGCCTGGAACAGATCCATAACAAACACTGAGACAGCTCGGAGAGATGTTTGGAGAGGAGGAAGAAATGGATTGCTGGGGCTGGCTCAGCAGTAAATGGTGACAATGTCCTGTCTCTAAACACAATATCCTATCTCACCACCAGAGGGAGATATTACTCTAGAAAAATCTGTGGGCTTGTGTGTTCACAGGACGTTTCTTACCTTCTTTACGCCTTTTTTTTTTTTTTTTTTGGCCAGTCCTGGGCCTTGAACTCAGGGCCTGAGCACTGTCCCTGGCTTCTTCCCGCTCAAGGCTAGCACTCCGCCACTTGAGCCACAGCGCCGCTTCTGGCCGTTTTCTGTATATGTGGTGCTGGGGAATCAAACCTAGGGCCTCGTGTATCCGAGGCAGGCACTCTTGCCACTAGGCTATATCCCCAGCCCCTTCTTTTCGCCTTTTAATGCTGCCACATTGCTGATGATTGTATAAAACAGTTTCAAATTATTTGGTAAATTTATGCTATTTTTGTTAAGTGAGATGAATGGAACACTCTTGACGGCTCTCTTAAAATTATTTGACAAGTGCTGGAGCCAGTAGCTCCCTCCTAGAATTCTAGCTACTCAGGAGGTTGAGATCTGAGGATCCTGATTCAAAGCCACCAAGTCCATGGGACTTTTACCTCCAGTGAACCACCAAAAAATCAAAGTAGAGCTGTGGCTTAAGTGGTAGAGTGTTAGCCTTGAGTGAAAAGGCTAAGGGACAGTGCCCAGACTTTGAGTTCAAGTCCTAGTACTGGCACAACGACATATGTTGATAAGCTACTTTATTTTTAGGTGACTTGAATTGTATTTTTAATATTTTTGAGTCCTTTTTATTTCATGGGTATTAAGAATAAGCATTATTCTGGTACCCGTGGCTACTACCTATAATCCTAGCTACTTAGGAGCCTGAGATTTGAAGATTGAAGTTCAAAGCCCGTTCAAAGACAAATCTGGGAGATTTATTTCCAAATAACCAGCAAAAAGCTAAAGTTGGAGGCCTGAGTCAAGTGATAAAACATGAGCCATAAGTGAGAAAGCCAAGGAATGCCCCAAGTTCAAGCCCCACTATCAGCACACACACACACACACACACACACACACACACACACACACACAGAGTTCCCCCTCCCACTATGTTATAGGAAGTTGACTGAGTTGGGAAACCCCAGAGAAGGAAGGGACCACAGCAGGAGGGGGCAGAGTGAGCTGACATCACTTTACCTTCTTGCCCAGGGCCTTGATGATGTGGTTCAAACTTGGGAAGAAGGCTTGGTCCATCTTTGCCAGCACACAGGCCATCTTGCTAAACAGCTTAGCGGCCAAGAGATTCTTAAAGCAACACAGCAGAAACATGTGGTGTATGCAGTCACCCCTGTCCGCATGTGATATCGCACTGCTCTTCTGACTGTAATGCAGAGCGCCATGGCTCTGTGCTGCCCTGGACTCCAGAGCCAAGGTCAGCGTATGGACTGGCAGGGCATACTGTGTCCTGCTGCTTCCTGGGCCCTTGTGGCACAATCTCCTGCTACTCTTTCTGGAGAGGGTTCACTCCTCCTAGTCCCCCTTCCCCAGCCCAGCGTTGTCCTGAGGAGAGAGTGAGATGAAATGCTATCTGCTTGGGAATGCACTAAGTTACAGAGGTCTGTAAAGATCCCTAGGTCAGGCTGGCTGGACTTAGATTCTAGCACAGATCCTGAACAAGCCCCTGCCTGCAGGGAAGCCTCTCCAGCACGTTCTGCCTTCTGCCACCTTGTGGCCCACTGTGGAGTGTTTTGTTGGCTTAATAACAGACTTGGAAATCTCTTGGAGCATTCTGGGGACATTTTATTGAGGAATCCTGAGTAGGCTAGTGAAGAGGAAGGGAGGTGATTAAGGAAAAGAACAAGACAGGAAGAGGCAGGAGTGGAAAAGATGACTGTGTATGAGGTGTCTGTTCCTCTGTGGACTAAAAAGAATGGGCTAGTGTGGTGGGGGGAGCTGTATAGCCCGGGACACCTGGAGTAGAGAGAGGGTGTGGGCTTTTATTTAATTTCATCCTTCAGAGTCCTGTTGGGCAGGGAAGGTAGGTATTGGTGCTGTTTCTCAGATTGGCAAGTGAAGAACCAAAGGCATGATATCTTTATGATTATGGCACATTTCTATCAGCGAGCTAGCCTGAGGCACAGGTATTCTCTTCCTGATCCTGCATCTATCAGCTATGTCTTACTACTTAAGCAGGGGGACAAGTTCTAGATAGATTTGTTAAGATTAAAAAAGACTTCTTTTAAAAGAAACAAACATTAAAATCTCAACCCAAAACAACTTCTATGCTACCTCCCAGTGGTAGGAAATAGGGTTCTCTGAAGGCCTTCTTAGTGCCAAGGCCTTTGGTGGTTATGGGAAGTCAACACCTCACAAGAAGTACAGGGTCTGGTTCAAAAGGAAGTTACTACAGTTGTAGAAAAGCTGGTCCCTTACCAGCATTGCTATCAAGTACCTACGCTTACTAAAGGCGAATGCAGACAATCTCCACTTCTCTCTGGAGAAGGAGTAAGCCATGTTTTGGACCAGAAAAGGCTTTCTTTGGAAGTGTTACCAATATGTTGCACATCTTACATTCTTGTAGTCCAAGATTCCATCCCATTCACTAAGTGCATTGTTGTCTCGGATGTTGACTATACCTCTGGAAGTGTCAACATGGATGATTTGAGTCCCATCAGACCCATCCAGAGGATGACTGTCATTGGTGTTCTGGAGAATCAAGCAACAGTGAAAAAGTTGACAGTCCAGCCCTCTACTTTGTCCATTCATTGCAGGTATAAGCAGTAGTCATAAAAATGTACAGGGAGGGCTGGGGATATAGCCTAGTGGCAAGAGTGCCTGCCTCGGATACACGAGGCCCTAGGTTCGATTCCCCAGCACCACATATACAGAAAACGGCCAGAAGCGGCGCTGTGGCTCAAGTGGCAGAGTGCTAGCCTTGAGCGGGAAGAAGCCAGGGACAGTGCTCAGGCCCTGAGTCCAAGGCCCAGGACTGGCCAAAAAAAAAAAAAATGTACAGGGATGTCACCCTTGATCATCACTACTGAAATACTTCTATTTAAAGAGGACCAGACAGATTGGGCTCTTCCCACCTTACTCACCATCAGGGCCAGAGACAGAGTTAGGAAGATCACAAGGATGGAAGTTACCATCTGAAAGAGGAGCAAATGTCAATGCACTTTTTTCTTAGCCTCAAATGAACCCAGCGTCCAGAGCCTAAAGCTCTAGGGACATCATGGCCATCTTCAGGTTATCTATAAGTTTTTAAGTTTCTCTCATGCCCACAAGGTACAAGTGGGGCATGTATTTTGGGAGATGAAGGCTCGGTGTAGTTGACTGGAACATGCTAGCTATTCGGAAGGATAAGCATTATGGTTCATTCAAGGATATTTCTTATGTGGCTTCAACTTTCAATCACTGGGCTAAATATTAGGAAACCCAACTGTGTACTTAATCTGCACACACTGCAGGGCCATTCTGGGTCAAAATGCAAAGGCGGACATAATTCAGGTCCTTAGTCTTCTTTTCTGAATCTTCCTCTTTACTTCTAACTACTGGACAGGCCTGGGAATATGGCCTGGTGGCAAAGTGCTTGCCTCGTATACATGAAGCCCTGGGTTCGATTCCTCAGCACCACATATATTGAAAAGGCCAGAAGTGGCGCTGTGGCTCAAGTGGTAGAGTACTAGCCTTGAGCAAAAAGAAGCCAGGGACAGTGCTCAGGCCCTGAGTCCAAGGCCCAGGACTGGCAAAAAAACAAAACAAACAAACAATAACTACTGGGCATTCTTTCTATTACAACTCTTTCTCCAAACCCCAATCACATGGTTGACCTGATGCTAACCACTGCTCATCTACCACCCCTCTAGAAACTAACATCTTCTTTATTTCATTTCCTTCAGATTCTTTTGCTGTGCCTGAGAATAAAAGATAATGTGTCAATTACTTATAATTTATTTTGAAATAGAACAAGTATGAATGTAATTATTTCTAGTTCATCCTTTCCTCTCTGTGTGGCCTGCCTTTTCTACTGAAGGAATTTCAGGCACTAGAGAATAAATAAGAGAATTGGAGATGGGAGCAAGCAAGCTAGGGGAGAAAAGTGCAGCAACCTACCCTTTCCCACATCCCATGGTTTACTCTGTGGTGTATTTAAGGCTTACCAGGTGCAAGTGCACTGGCCAGGTCAGTGAGAATTAACAGGAACTGTCCATCTCCCTGAACCTCACAGCATCTCATGCAATACCCCCCATGCAATTGCAACAATAAGAGATGAGACACATCCTCCAAGCCAAAGGAAATAGCAACTGTCCTAACATAACATGGTGAAGTCAGCCCAGGAGATAGTTGACATGCAGAAGGCAAGACCAGATAACTTACAATTAATTTAGGCTAACATATTTTATTAAATATTTTATTGTTATAAAGGTACAGAGGGGTTACCATTTTACTAACACATTTTTTTTTGCCAGTCCTTGGGCTTGAACTCAGGGCCTGAGCACTGTTCCTGGCTTCTTTTTGCTCAAGGCTAGCACTCTACCACTTGAGCCACAGCTCCACTTCCGGCCTTTTCTGTTTATGTGGTGCTGAGGAATCAAACCCAGGGCCTCATGCATGCAAGGTGAGCACTCTACCGCTAAGCCATATTCCCAGCCCTACTAACACATTTTTAAAAAGACTATTTTGCTAGTATATTCAAGTTGATACCATGTACAAAGTATATCTGAAATTTGCCTTTACTGGTAATTTGCAGATCAACTTTGCAAGATGTGACATTGAAATATCAGTATCTATGTAATCTCCAAATCTCTTGACCTTTAAGAAATTAGTTATTAGTTTCTGTGGCTAAGACTTTTCATTCAGATGTTCTAACGTACAGAGAATTACCAATAAAATTGCTTTTGTGTTTCCTTCAAAGAGATCAAGAAGAGGTGAGTTTTTCTTTGCAATGTTGACTGTAAGAATATAATCACTCATGCTGGAAATTAGAAAATGTACTTACAAGGCATTTCATGTTGTTGCTCTCTAGGGCCTTATGCAACTGCATGCATGGTAGAATTTTCTCTGTTGCATTGGTTCTCAGCTATTTATATAGTTCTTTCAGCTATTTCAATGATAAAGGACTCTGGGAATAGTTAACCATGATCCAAATACCTTTTAGCTGGGGGCTGGGGGTTCAGGGGGAGAGCAAGTTTATGTAATTACTCTTATCACATTTTTTTCCTCTATGAGTATTTTCCTTTTCTTCCAGTATCTCCATGGTTCCAAGACAAACATGAGCTATGAACAAGTCTTTGTGGGTTGGCATGCCCAGGACCTTAGCCACTAAGGTAAAGATTTCAAACAGTAGATCTCACAGAATGGTCAGATACACAATCAATGAGTTCACTGTTTCAACCTCTTCATTTCTGATTTTTTAACTAGTGAAGGTAGTTAGAACAAACACATAAAGCTTAAGGACATAGACTAAACTGTATAATTAGACTGACTGACAAGTATTCTTCTCCAGCTTTTCATCCAGATCCCAACCACATGGTTGTCTTTGTATCGCCGTCTGGCCAGCCACCAAGCCAACTCAGCTTCTCAAACATCTGCCTCTACTTGACCTTCAGATTTGTCCCCACTGTGTGGCTTGTCTCTCCTGCCACCTTTCATTTCAGGGTGCTTTTCTTCATAAATGACCCTTTGACAACCTTGGAATCCCTGAGACACAAGGGAACAGATTCAGCCCTTTTCCTGTACTATCTTAATTTTCTTCTGAAAAGTGGACTGGCAGTGGATGGGCCAAATGCCGCAGGGCAAGGCTAAGCAGGCATTTCTTCTGAGAGAGAGGGGTTGTAAAGGTAATTCTGGGCACTAGAGTGATCTGTAGCAGGAAGTTGTCTATCTTTCCAGTGCAGTCCTGACAGGGCGTAAGGAAATGAGCCATGAAGACACCAAATAGTTGGACTTTAAAGACCATTGAGGCACTGAGGGCCTGGAGAAAGTCAAAGTCATCTGCATTGTTCTCAGTACTTCAAAACCACTAAGAACAGACTCAGTCGTCATTGACTGAAGATGAAAAATAGGAAGAGTGACTTTCAAATAATAACAAAAATGACAGGCATTGTCTTTCAATAGGTAGTGGCAATGGGGAAGAAATCAATGCTAAGCCCTTAATGTTCAAGCTCAGAGAGTTTGAGAAGCAATTTGAACACCAGAAGGGATCTTTAAATGTGATGTGGCTCCTCTAATGGAAATGTTGCAGAAACAAAACCAGGAGGGATTATATCTTACAAAAATTTAAATCACCTTTATAGTAACAATAAAATGCATGAAAATGAAATAAAAAATACGAACACATTTCCATTCACTTTTTTTTTGGCCAGTCCTGGGCCTTGGACTCAGGGCCTGAGCACTGTCCCTGGCTTCTTCCCGCTCAAGGCTAGCACTCTGCCACTTGAGCCACAGCGCCGCTTCTGGCCGTTTTCTGTATATGTGGTGCTGGGGAATCGAACCTAGGGCCTCGTGTATCCGAGGCAGGCACTCTTGCCACTAGGCTATATCCCCAGCCCTCCATTCACTTTTTATAGTAAAGGTGATATACAGAGGATTTATAGTTACATAAATAAGGTAAATGAATGCATTTCTTTTCAAACAGTGATAACCCTCCCTCATTTTCTCCCACTTTCCTTTCCCCTGGCTCCCCTCCCCGCAAAACTTGTAAAGTTCGTTTCCAACACAGTGTCTTGTGAGTATCACTGTTGCATTGGTTCACACTTTGTCCTTTGTATCACCATTTCTGTGATTATTCTTCCCATCTCCAAGTCTGATAAACATATATAGAGGACACGGGGTATCAAAATCAAAAGTGGTGACAACAGAGGATAAGCCAAAGTGGGAAAATGAAAAACAAAACAAAACAATAACAAAGCAACTCTATACAGTACACTAGAAAAAAATTGGAAAAAAAACCCTCTTGTTTCCATATCTATAGTTCATTTTGATTAGCATCATTTTCTAAGGTCATATGTACATAGCTTTTGAGTTATTGTGATCCTCTGCTAGAACTTTCATTCATTTTTAGAACTTACAAATCACTTTCATTCATTTTTAGAACTTACAAATCACTTCATGGTCAGGAATTCATTTGCTTCTTCATGCCAACAGTACCAATCATGTTCATCTTTTAAATCTGTAGTAAAATCCTTTCAGAGACAAAGTCTAACTATTTGATATTTCATGGCCCATTTTCAGAAAGCCCTGTCAGGACTGAGCTGCCTATTTTCCCTCCATGGATCTCTCTCTTAGATTTACTGAAACTTAAGTCTATGGGCTCCAAAGGCTCCCACTGCATGCATCTTTTCCATAAATGCGCTGCCCTTCAGGGGTCAGTGACTTCATGCTGTTAGGTTAAAAGTGCAAGAGTTGAGTGGAACAAATGTTCTGCTTTTTTTGTCTGCACTTACAGTTTTCTGGTTCTCAGATAACTGTGCTGAATAACTAATTTTGTTGGAGTTTCTCTCGATGCAAATATAGATTGGTGGTCACTTAAGCCCCAGCCAACCCCCACTCCCTTTTTCCTAAGTTCACCTGCAAGGCACCTGTGTCATAGGATGGGAGGCCCAGCTGATTCAAAATTAGTTGTTTAGTTTCCTTTTTTGTGGTATTGATGCACCTAGAATTTGCTAGGCAGTGCTCTACTAAAGCTATGCCCAGCACTTTTTGCTTTTAGATTTTTTTTCAGACAGAGGCTCTTGCACCATGATTCTTCCATCTCAGCCTCCTAAGGAGCTGAAATGACAAGGCACAGGCCACTGGCTCCAAATGACCTTCTAATCATGGACAGATCTGTAAAAGCGGGGCATCTAGATAGGACTGCAAATAAATGAGACAGGCTAAAAAGTGAAATGAAGGCAGTCTCAAGGGATTAGAAAGCCATGAAGATCCAGTTGACCTCTGTCATCTTTAAGGTCTTCTTTTACCTATCATGTATAGAAAGTTCAGATAACACTGATATTTTGCCCTACACACTCTTCTGGTTTATTTATTTATTTATTTATTTATTTATATCTATTTCACAAACTCTTCCATTGCTACCAGTTCCATTAGCTAGTCACAGCATAGGATCACAAGAGCCTAATAGCTATTCCCCATGAATGCATAAGATAATGCTAAGTGAAATTAACTCCATGTTATGGAAACGAGTGTTATATCACTGTTGTAATTACTTTCAACATCCCATGTGAAACGTAGCTTCTATTGTTGATGATCCTCTTGTATCCCCTTCCTGTGGTTGTACCTGCACTATCACTGTATCTTATCTGAGTACATTGGAAACTGTGTATACTGGTATTAGAACTAGGAAAGTGAAAGGGAACACCAAAATCGAGACACACAGGGTAAAACGACAAATGACTACAAAAGCAATACTTGCAAAACTGCTTGGTGTAAACCAACTGAACAACTCATGGGGGGAGAGGGAAAGAGGGAGGGAGAGGGGAATGAGGGAGGAGGTAACAAACAGTACAAGAAATGTATCCAATGCCTAACGTATGAAACTGTAACCTCTCTGTACATCACTTTGACAATAAAAAAGAAAAAAATGAGAAAAACCCTAATTTCTTTTAAGTGTGTGTGTGTGTGTGTGTGTGTGTGTGTGTGTGTGTGTGTGTGTGTGTGTGTATCTGTTGTGGGGCTTGAACTCTGGGCCTAGGTGCTGTCCCCCAGCAATTTTGCTCAAGGCTGCCACTCTACCACTTTGAGCGACGGCTCCACTTCCAGTTTCTGGTGGTTAATTGTAGATTATGAGTCTTACTATGTTGGAACTGAACTTTACAACTTGAGGGATGAGGGGAGTGGGGAGAAGAAATGGGTGAAAATGAGGGAGGGGATAACACTGTTCAAAAAGAAATGTACTCATGACCTTACTCATGTAATGGTAACTCCTCTGTATATCACCTTTACAATACAAATTTTAAAAAATAAAAAAAAAAGTTATCCCAAGCCTTCCATAATGTGACTGCCAATTAATTAACTTTGCCTCCCAATCTTCCACATCTTTCCAAACTATCCCAGGATGCTAACCAAATCTGCATCTGCCTCTCCATGCTTCCCCATATATGACCCAGGCTTTGCTAACCCCATGCTTGGTTCAAGCCAGGAGACTCCCTACCCTACTTCCTTCTGTGCCTTCTTAAAGCCAAATTTGACTGGTATCTGCCCTTCCACATCCTTCATTCCTAATCACTGTGTTGTTTATTTGGAAACATCACAGTTCTCTTCTTATACTTTACTATGTCTTTGTGAGTGACTGTGTGTACAAATATATATCTTTATATCATTGTGTGATCATGCCAATATACTGTAAATATATGTCATTTAACTGTACATTCCATAAAGTCAAAGACTGTTTTGTTGTCTGCTACATCTCTAATATAAAATACATAGAAGAGTACCAAACACAGAGAATGCACTATGCATTTTAACATATATATCAAGCAAATTATGTGAGTTTATATAACATAAATATGTCATGTGAATGAATGAATATATTTCACTGATGACTTGTTCATGTCTGTATCTCATGGAATACTTCGTAGAGCAGTCTGGTAAATAGTCAGAATATAGTAAACATTTGAAAAACATAGTGGCAAAAAATTATCAAGTGTTCAATGGCAATATGAATGAGGAAGACAAAATCTGAACAGGATAGTATGTTAAACAATGAAAAATACCCTTCTTTATAAACCCCACTGATATTTATTTAAGGTTCACAGAGGTATCACTAGTGTTTTTGTCTCCAGAATTGAGGGTAGGAAATGAATAATAGGAAAATAAGAGCCTGACATCTGAACAGCTGTTTGCCCTTTATCTTGCATCCTGGAGCCTTTGGCCCGAGCAAGACTCCTTGACCAGGATCCCTTGTCCTGCTTGGTGTTTGTTAAACATGCTTTCATTTTCTCCTTAACATATTCGTTTTGTTATAAACCAGAAATTTCTATATTCTCATTTCATACATTCTAGCTTCATTTTGAAATGCGGACTTCTGCATTCATACTTACAATGGCACCAGTACTTAATTTCCTTTAACTTTTGCAGAAATCAATGGGCATCACATTGAGGATTTAAAAACAACAACTCAGCTTTGCCCATGTTCTACTTGGACTGCTTCTCTCATTCCCAAGCAAAGATAAAACCTAAGTCAACAACTCAATTTTTTAATGGCTGTGAACACTCTCTTTTTGTCATTTTATTTTAAATTAATGCTTTCCACAGAGAGTGACACAAAGTGTGTCAGCCATAATTTGTTTTCTATGACTGCTTCTACCCTTCTGATTTTCTCCTCTTAACCCCCTTACACCCTTCATTTGGACATGTGTTCAGGAACCCAGGATCTCACCTCCTAGGCCATCAATGGATCTCACCCTACTGTACTCCTCTTAGCCCTTCTATTTCAAGCTTACTTTCCTTGTCTGTTCCTCCTGTCCGTTACCTCATACTCTAATACTTATCCAGTCTCGTTCAGGCACCTCTGAGGAGATGCAGTCTTCTAGCTCCTCCTCACATTTCGAGGAGCATCTCTAAGTCCATTTCAGGTAAGTAAACTGCGAGCATCCCCAGAAGCCCCCATGTTGCTAGGTCTCCAATCTTACATTTTACACAGCTTTATCATCTTATTATCATACTTATTATATGACTAGAAATTCAAATAATCTGATTTTTTTCGTCTCCATTAATGCATCCAAGTGGTGTGACATCTAAGTCAATATTTGGGTAAAGTTTTAATGATGTACCAAACAGAAATCTTATTTTTGTAGGCTCTTGGGAGATCTGACTCACGAGATGACACAAAGTTCCCTGTAGTTTTATTGGAGTACATTTGACCTCTTTGCAAAGCTATGTGATGACTTACAAAAGGGAATCGGGAGACAGAAGAGGACTAATGCTCTTCCTATTTCCTTTACAACATCCCCATTGTGCCATAATGACTTAAGTGTCTCATGATCAGGGATCCATATTCCTGTTACTCCTACCGCCATGTCTACTCACTACTAGGCTCTGTGAGTGGAATTCCAACTTCTCTCCCCTTGCTAAAGACCAGCTCTCTATGCTCCTAGTTTATGGTGACCCTGCTTTGATTCTACGTCTTGTTTCTTCTCTCCCTCACACACACTCGTCTCCATTGCTTTGGTCTAATTTCACTTCTCTACTAGATTATTTCTGTGCTGTTACACCTTCCACATTCCGACAAAAGAAAAAGACAACAGTGACACAAATACCCCAAAGCAAACTTCTGTCTAGACAATGCTTTCCACCCTCAGTGCTATTCCATTCTTTCCTTCTGTCTGCACTGAAGTCTCTGGGAATTCCGCCTGATCTGTACTGACTGTTCCTTGGACCCACCCATCAGACTTAGCCCAAACTCTCCATTGGAACTCTCTTCTATGGATTCCACAAATCTAATAACCTCCTCAACAGTAACTACAACGGTCTGTTCTCAGCCTGCTTCTTGCTGAACAACCAGCAACCAGTTGAGCCTTTCCATATCTCTAGGATATATATTCCACAAAGATAGGGGTCTGGTCTACGTTGCTTCTTCCTTCCTTCCCAGCTCAATAAATGCATAGTAACTGGAAGATAATAAATGGTTGTGGATGATAGAACACATAAATAAAGCCCTGAAGAAAAGAAACAAGTATCTTCAGAGAGAATAGCAATCAGAACCCAGTTTGGGATGAGGGAAAGTAAAGAGGGCAGAGGAGCTGGGCCTCCCGGAGAGGTGCTTAGGCTAATAACGTCCAGATTCTTGGCATGGCATCGTCAGTCAGGGTGGAAGTGGGGTGGAGAAATACCTGGAAAGATACCTGGATTTGCCCAGTGCTGATGGGTCTCCCAGGCATATGACATCCAATGATAGAAGGAAGTGGCAGGTGATGCAAGATGGTTGCTCTGGGGAAAGGGAAAGGAGGAAAGGAAAGGAAAAAGAAGGGTAGGGGAAGGGAGTATCTTTCCGAGGCTGGGAGAAGGGCAGGTGTTCTGCTGAACAGGCAGCAAGATAAGCTGGCCAGAATCTTGCAGGCTGAGGCAGCAAAGGTCTTCCATTATCTTTTCAGTGAAAAGCTACCTGAGAGTCTTTGCAGAATCATTTCTTGCTCTTGTGTGGGAAATAGGTGGGTTGGAGTTGGGGAGTGTAAAGGAAGAGAAGCTATTGTTTCCAGGAGATGAGGGATACAATGGGGTCTGGGTTCCACCAGTGTTCAGATCCATGCCAGAACTTGGGCATGCAGGTAGGCCTGGGGGTTGTTATTGCTGCTTTAGTCTCTTGAAGCCAGGTAGAAGAATAGGCTCTGGGTCTATCTGGTTTAAATTAACATAGACACTTCTATGAATTGCTAAGTGTGTGAGATCCTAGTGGCTTCTTGATAAATCAAGAGCTCGTCAAGGGGGATTTTCTTCATCAAATCATTAGAAGTGTTAATCCTCAATCTAGATAACAGAATAACCCAATTACACAGTCGAATGCTAAGCTCTGCTGCCGATTAACCAACTGTCAAGGGTGTCAGCTGCCAGCTGACCCATCTGGCTGATGAGAACTGACATATGCTCATGACCAGGAAGTGGAGATTGCAGGCCTGGCTCTCCCTGCAGTGAGAACAGGAGCAGGGACACAAGTTTCTGTTAGCCCTGCATGTTTTACTCCCTGCTACAATCAGATTCTAAGAGAATAGGAAGAAACCAGATTATAGGGCAAGATTTTCCAGCTTTGACTCTTTAAGGCAAAAACTGTGGCCTAAGAATAGACAGCGACAGGCAAATACACATCATGCAAATAACTTGCCTTTTATTTTTAAAAATTGCTTTATGACTAGAGATGTAGCTCAGTGACAAAGCATGGGTTCTATCCCTAGCACTGGGGAAAAAAACAAGCACTTTGGTGGTATAGGGTTTCAACTTTGGGCCTTAAACTTGCTAATGTTTTTGCTCAGTATTGGCCTCAGGCCATGACCCTCCTATTTACATCTTCCCACATAGCTGGATTTATAAATATGGACCTTTTGCCTAGCTTGTTTGTTGAGATAGGGCCTCCCTATCTCAAGGCCTAGAACTAACCAGGCAAGTCTTGGACCTCATGTTCCTGATCTCTGCCACCTGTGTAGCTGAGATTATTTGTATACATATCATGCTTTAATAGTTTTCAATTATTCTATTTGAAATCACTCAACTTAATGGATTTCATTATTTAATTTTTCTTCATGCATTCAATGTACTTTGATCCTATTTTTATTACCTTTAAGTAGTTGTCCACAGGAGTTGCCACTGAACAAAGTGGTTTAGGAATATAGAGCCTCTTGACCAATGTCATCCCTTTTGATATTCTCACTCACCCTTCCCAACCCAACCCTCCCCTCACTGTTCTTAATTTTTAGGTGATGTATTTACTATTTTCCATTGAACAAAGCAGTTTATGCATACAATGCATCTTGATCTGTGTATGTGTCTTCAGTTCAACATCTTCCCTCACTCCCCTTTGACCCATTCCTTCCCTTATTTTTATCAATTCTGTGGCATATACCCCTCAGTGGATGAATGCATCAAGAAAATATGGTATATATACACGATGGAATTCTATGCTTCCATCAGAAAAAATGACATTGCCCCATTCACAAGGAAATGGAAAGACCTGGAAAAAATTAGATTAAGTGAAGTAAGCCAGATCCAAAGCAACATAGGCAACATGACCTGATGGAACCCCAGCATAAGACACATTACTGGGAAGTCTCTAATGCTACTGTTTTAGGGAGGAGAAACTTCCCTACCACTCTGTTTGAGATTGTCCCAGGCCAAGAGGTGCCCTTCTGATCAGCTACTGCTTTTCATGCATATGCATGTGTCGCTCTCTGCCTTAGCTGAATTTCTCTTCTGCTTGCACTCACTCAGACTCACTGGGTCAGTGTGGGCCAACCTCCCAGTGTTGAGGTGGATTATGGAAATGATTGGCAGGCTTTTGCTTGCTTCAGTAGGAACATGGGGAATTACTGCTGTGCCTTACTCTGTTACCCATCAGGGAGTTCAGCCCAGCTACTTAGCTATTATTTTCATGGAGCTACTGCATTACTGTGGAGCTAGAGTGATCTCCTCCAGTGATCACTTCCGGATGTTGTTTTGCATTGGGCACAGCTCCATTGCTTGTGTTTTCATGATGGCAGACTTGCAGTTTTCTGTCAATGTGTCTGTTGTGTGAGTTATGCCAGGGGATAAAAAAAACTCTTAAATGGAAAAAGAAAATAGAAAACACAGAAGACTCAGGACTTTCATCTCATTCTCGAGGCTGTATCTGTGCCTGTAGAGGTGCCTCCATGCTGGGTTCAGTTTGAGATTTCTCTGTATTTTTAACCCGCTTTTGGAAATTTAATAATCAACGATTTTGATTTCTAGTAGTTTCTGTCTGCCAATATTTTTCCTGATGTCCTAACCGAAGCTGTGCGTTTCCTTCTTGACACCTGATTGGAGATACTGAAAGTAGATTATCAGTCACCTGCCATCTTTCTATAATAATAGTTGCTATCCTGTTTTACTTCTTCTCTTTCTTAATTTTCCAAATTTGATTGTCTCTTTTTGTTCCTTCATTTTTCTATATTTTTTATTTAATGTTTTCTTGATCAAAACCATCTTACTGAGAGCTTTTGACTAGCAATGCAATGTATTTAGGAACAAAGGTGGTGGAAATTAACCAATCATTTTCTTGTAAATTTTCCAAGTAAGTTTTTCAGAATTCCTTTCTGTCTGCCACCCTTTAAGTGTAGTATGCCATTCACAAAGTGGCCACCAGGTGGTGTAGGAGCAAAGAAGGTGAGACTCAAGCCCCATAATGTGCTTTTCTGTGAAACTAGTAAGAGATACAAAAGGAAATGAAAGATGAGTTTGCTGGACATAATGAGATTATAAATTTTTGTGTTCTTAATAGCATAATCTCACTGTGCATAAATTAAAACCATTTCATTCATATGATTTCCCAAAATGGCTGAAGCGGTCATTGTTCCACATTTATAGGTGACAAGGGAAGCCCAGACAGACAGTGCTATTTCTTTAGCCCTATGGAGAACATACAGATTCTATGCCATCTCTTACAAACATTTACCTACTCTCTATTATCAGAAAGGAACAATAACAACAAAAATACATGGGAAATATGTTTAAAGCACCACTAAGAAAATGTGTGCAGCACCTTTGTCCAAGATTCAAAATCTTTCCATGCCCTTTGATGCATTTCCCATCTCCATTTGATATTAAATTTGTCAGAAAGCCCATGCATATTCCCTTTGGGCACATCTTATTTCTCAACACCATCTCACTTCCTGATGGTACCCAAGACCCCCAGATCCCTATCCAATTCACTGCCCTCACCAGGGAAAACATTTCATTAGTCAAAGAATGGAAAATGGGAATGGACAAAGTTATTGTTTAAGAATAGGGTAAGGGCATTGGTGGTATAGTGGTGGGCATAGCTGCCTTCCAAGAGTAGGGCAACTTGGCTTGAGTGAGAAACTTTTAGGACATCAAAAGCTGGCTAGAATCTCCTGAGAAGCATTTTGGGTGGGTTGATGGACAGGACAGCAAGGTTATGTTCACAACAGCTCTCTTGATTCTTTCTGAGCCACACAGAAGGAACATCTGAAGAGCCTCTAAGGACAAGTGTGTTATTGAAATAGCTGAAGACAAGCAGAGTAGGCAAGTGTATTGGGGCAAGCACCAGGCAGCACCTGGCAGCTTCTGAGCATCAGAGTGCCCCTTGGGAGCAGTGGGTAGCCCTTCCTCCATCATCTCATGATAAGGCTTGTAGAAGAATGAACATCCTTCTGGAGCCTGCTTTCAAGAATGACTGTAGCTGAGTCACTGTGGAACTCTAACCATGGGCTATACCTCTTGGCACCTACTGTTTCAACTTCCTGTAGCCTTAAGAAGAAGAAAGGATCCTCAGTACTACCTTATAGGCCAAGTGAGACAATTCTGTGGGAAGGAAGAACTATGACTCAAGGAGGCCTGTGGGGGACAAGGGGAGGAGGAATGATACATAGATCACATGTTCCTTATTTGTGCACTTGCACGCACGCATACAAGTGCACATACTATATGCACTCCAGCAGGGGACATTATATATGTGTGTGTGTATATATATATATATATAAAATCTCATAAATACATACATACCTCAAATCATCCTTTGTCTTTTGTAAATTCTTTTCTCTCTTAACTCTCAAAATCTGGATCCATTCACCTGCACTAGTAAGCTGGTGATAGGGAGCTGGGGACACCTTCCAGAAAGCAGCTCTATATCTGAGCTATCATCTAAAGAGAATATACCATATCTAAGGCTACTGAGCTGCTGCTGCTGCATAACAGGTCAGAGGGCTTCCTTTACCGCATTCTCCATGCATTCCAGTGCAAACTGCCCCACTGATTCTAGACAGAAACTCCAACATGCACCCGAACAGATCTTGCGCCTCTGGAGATCCAAACCCAGCACCCCAGGGATTGGTTTGGTTAGGGACAATATATGCTTCCCTTCCATATCTGAGCAGTCATTCTATCTGCAATCAACCCCCCACTGCCACTGCATCCCTTGCCCTCTGGGGAAACCTTCCTTAGGACACTGAGGCTCTGATTGCCACCTTGACCATTGTCTTCTCCTGACATATGACCCACTCATCATCTGCTCACCACACTGCTGTAATGGTCTCTATCTTCTTGGTACAGGCACATATGTAGTAGATGTGTCTCCCTCAGTGGGTTTAAGGACACTGTCATCAAATTGTCCAGGAAGGGATGGAAAAAGACTAATGAAAATATATCTGTTTTTTGCAAGATAAAGAGAAGAGCAATTCCACCATAGTGGTATCCTACTTGCATTTCTTAATTATGACTATTTCCACTGGCTTGGAGTTGAAAGGACTAAGTCTAAGAGCAGTATCCTGAAAGATTTGTATTAAACAATGTTTCCAAGTAGATATTACCAAACTGCATTGACCTGACTCACAAAGAACAGAAGTAACTTGTCAATAAGGACTCTTTAGGAAATCTCTTTGTGGTTTGTCTTTCATCCTTAAAGGCACAGGGGAGACACTGAGGAACAGCTCTGAGGTCTAACCTTGGCTGCACAACCCATACATGGAGAGGTGTGAGATGAATTCTAAACCCAATGAGTGTGACAAGATAATCCCTGGTATTTGTACAACCAGATAGCTCAGGATCCTCACAGCACTCTGCACATTTGCACATTGTCTACCCATGACAGCCTTGCTCATCATCTCCACTGTGCCAGTTTGGGTCTGACCAATGCAGGCCGCCGGTGGGCCTTTGAGAGTGATTGAATGCTTCACTGAATGGCTCTAGGCTTGTCAGATCGTCCTCTTTAGAAGAACTCTCTGTTAGCACAGATGAGAGCTGGCTCCCAGATTGGATTGCCAGGAAGTCATACTTATTAGGATAGCCAGAGCATTGGAAAGGCTTACATCTACCCAGCCCTCATAAAAATCCCCAATTCCCTGATAAGGAGAGGAAGTGACTGCCTCAGGAATTTGGTCTGCGATAACCCCCTCCACCACTTTGGGTGGACTGTGGTGTGCATTTGCAATGTGCAGCCACTTGTTGTAGCAAGCAGTGGCTGCTGCAGGCTCTAAAGGAATGCGTGCCTCCAATATTTGGTGCTGAAAGGCTGGAAAGAGAAGCAGAGCCCAGGACGCGTCAGGGAAACTGATTCACTGTGATAGAAAGGGTGTGAACCTCCTGTGGGCAAGAAGTGGGGGATAGGGTCACAGGGAAGAATGTGGAGAGGATTAGACTTTGCTTCACTGGGTATCACTCCTTCCTTCCTTCCTTTCTTCCTTCCTTCCTTCCTTCCTTCTTTCCTTCCTTCTTTCCTTCCTCCCTCCTTCCCTCCCTCCCTTCCTTTCTTCCTTCTACCTTTTTTTTTTTACTGGATATGACTTCTTAAAAGAAATATAGAATCTATTTTTCTTTTATAACTTTTCCTATTTGTTTCCCTTTAATTATTTTTAACCTGAGTTTCCCTAAACCCGAGTGTTAAATAAGCGAACAGTACAGTGTGTCTTGTGTTCAGGAGTGAACTTTGCACAGAGTATCCTCCCTTTGGAGCTAAGGGAACAGACTGTCCTCTTGTGGCTGTCAGACACAAGCAAAGGAATCTAAATTCTCACAGCAGCATTGGTGTGCTAATAACTTGTCAAGTCACATGCTTGACTCTTGTTCTTGGAAAAGGAAGGGAAAGCTTATGATGATCCATTTATCAGTGGAAAGAGCCCAAGATTTAGACTCAGCTGAAGATCTGGAGGTTTGCCTCTACTTTGCCACTTGCTGAGTCTGTCCAGGGAAACAAAGTCTCACCCTTGAGTCTTAGCTTCTCTGTCTGAACAGAAAATATTCTCCCGTAGTGAAGCAGGGGCTTTGGGAAAGACAAAGGTTACCATAAAGCAGAGAATTATATATTATACACAGTATATTATATAATTATTTAGCCCCTTCTCATTCACTCCTTTGCACTAATTACATAAGGAAATAACTTTATCTAAATTGACAGCTGTAATTAATAGTGAGGAAAGGGAGAATTGTGTTTCAGCCCAAGCCTCCATCAACCCAGAGTTGATAGACAAGTTTTAGCGTTCAGCTATTATGAGGAAGACAGTCTAGTGAGAATAGAGTTATGGGATGCCAATATGGCATACAGAAATGCACTTGGGATCTGAGAAAGTTGGGTTCAAATTTTAGAGCAGTTAGCTATTGCATCCTCAATAAAAAAACATTTTTATAGTTCATATGTTCATTTAAGGTAAAGTCAATTCTTCCACTTGTATCATTGAAAATGTTTTGTGTTCACTCACTCTTTCATAAATTCTCCCTGCTAATACCTTCCTTCCTTCCTTCCTTCCTTCCTTCCTTCCTTCCTTCCTTCCTTCCTTCCTTCCTTCCTTCCTTCCTTCTTTTCTTTCTTTTTTGCCAGTCCGGGGCTTGACCTCAGGGCCTGAGCACTGTCCCTGGCTTCTTTTTGCTCAAGGCTAGCACTCTACTCTTGAGCCACAGTGCCACTTCCAGCCTTTTCTGTTTATGTGGTGCTGAGGAATCCAACCCAGGGCTTTGTGTATGCTAGGCAAGCACTCTACCATTAAGCCATGTTCCCAGGCCCCTCCCTGCTAATTTTTATTCTTTAAAAAATATTTTTGGCCTTAATGATGTGTTTTTTGTTTTTATTTATTTATTTTATTGTAAAGGCGATGTACTGATGATGTCAACTGATTTGAGAACTTTTAACAGTGTTTCACATTCATTCTTTCAAAAGTTTATATACATTTAATATCTAATATATAATCTCCATTTTCTACTGTTCTCAGTTCTACACTTTGTGACTCTGTTTAGACATTGTTTTACAGGATTTTTGGTTTTATAGAAGTTCCATTATGCATTTCCTGAAGCTGTAAAATCAGTTATAATTTGAAAATAATAATGTTTTATTTCTTCTTCCATAATGGTTTTGAAGTGATATTCTTAATAGTAATTTGGTATACAAAATTCTCAGCTTTCTATATGCATTATGTATTTTAAAGATGAAATAATTCTGTACTATCAACTGAATTTTTAGTTGTATATTACGAATTATTTCTAAAATATTTAAATATACTATAGGAGCCTAATTGTAAATAGGAATATAAAATAATTTATTTTTGTGGAAAACTTTGGCTTTTCTTTCCTTTTCTGATTATTTTTTCCAGTATAGATAAGAAGAATTTTAAAATGATTCTTTGTGTGGATAAGTGCCAGAAAATAGAATTTGGGGATTTTTAAAATTTTAATTCTATGTACAGAGGGGTTACAGTAACATATGTAAGGTAGTGAGTACATTTCTTGCCATACAATGTTCAATAGTAAAACTTAGGAAACAATTTAAATATTTTATTACAAACTGGATGAACAATGCTAGATTGATGCAAATAAGTATGGCATTAAGCAGCCTTTTAGATGAAAATCATACAAATGCACATTGACAAAAGGTATATTCGGGTTATATGATTCAGCTTAAACATGACCCAATAAACAGAGTCCATGGGTTTCTTGTTTTTACTGGTCTTCGAGTTTGAACTCAGGGCTCTGTCCTGACCCTCCCTGTGCTCAAGGTTAGTGCTCTACCACTTGAGCCACAGCTCCACATCTGGCTTTTTCTAAGTAGTTTATTGGAGATAAAAGTCTCATAGACTTTCTTGCCTGGGTTGGGTTCAAAATGTGATCCTTAGATCTCAGCTTCCCGAGGAGCTAGGATTACAAGCATGAGTCACCAATGCCCAGATGTTCTTCTTAAAAGCGGAATTGTGACTTATATCTTGCCATTTCATTTAAATTGTACAATTTTTTAAAAAATCACGACTAAAAGAACTCTCACATCATTTTAGCCATCACCCCCTGTACCCAGCTTCTCCCACCCACCTCCTGGCAACCAGTAGTCTGTTTTTGTCCATAGAGATCTCTAAACATCCTCCTAATCTGTTTTAAATTCACATTTACATTGATCCACGTTTATTTTTCAGTGAGACTTCACACAGTGATCATGAAAACAATTATCTCTTATCGTTTCCTCTGTTCCATGTTAGGTACCAATCTTACAGCTATGATTGTGGTGGTTTTAGACCTAGGGGCCGGTGGTGGATTACAGCTGCCTTCAACCTTTTATGTTGTGCCCATGCTCAACTGGAGAGTTTTGCAACTTCTCTTCATGTTATTTCTGATTTGGGATTCTCTCTGTCTGACTGTCTGTCTCTATCTCTCTTTTTCTCTCTAGTATAAATGAAATAAGCCTTCACATCAATGTTAGGTATTGTACAACCTTATTTTCTATTCTGAATCACTAATGTGAAGTAAAACATTTTATAGATAATAAATCTAGTTGCCATCCAAGTCCTCTTAGGCCATAGTTATTTTCTAGGTGTTATTCTCTGGAATAATTATAGTAGCTTGATCTTAGGTATCAGAAGTGGAATTCTAAAACTAAGGGAAATGGAGTAGTTAAATTCTTATTTCTTATATTTCAAATATGCTATACAGATAATTAACTTCATTATGCTATCATTTGTTTACCATCCCCTGTAATAGAGAGTTCTTAGTTAATTTCCCAAGCAGACAATAAAGGAAAATCTTGGCTTAAATACACTTAAAACTTGTAAGCCATATTGCTCTCTTTATCTTTCTTTATTTACACTACTAAAGAGATCAGTCTTCTTAACTTATGGTAACCAACATAAATCCATTGAGAGCAAAGCATAGATCAAGTAGATTCACATGAAGTAACTAATATAAAGTGATTTCATGTATTAATAAAGGAAAAACATCTTGTACTAAATAATGATGGAACATGCATACCATTACTAGAATTGGGCTTAACATATTTTATAGGTATTATCTGATGTATTCTCACCCTATAAGGTATATAGTTCAGTCCTATAAGGTATGATGTTCACTTTTAAAGTTAAGAAAAAGTTTCAGAATCACAAATTCAGTACCTATCAATTCAAGTACATATGGAAAATAAGTGGCCTTATTGTGACAAAAATCAGTATGTTCTTAAATATTGTATTATATAAAACCCAAAATGTATCTGGAGAGAAAACAATAGCTACGGAGAATTTCTTATCCAAGTATCTAAAAAACAGTATAATGTGCTTAATAAACATTAGAGAAATATGTGGGCAGAAAAGGAGAAGGTGAAGACTAATAAAATAGCTAGATTATTAAATCCTTCCCATATCTTCTACTTTTGTTCCCAAGGATACGGAACAATCACCCTATGCTATAACATTTCCCATTGGTTGGTCCCCTATCTTCACCTCTGTGTTTCCAACAGTTCTGGAAAGATGTAGGCTACACTTCTTCTCTCTTCATTAGTCATCTCTGACCCAGATTAATAATCTTCAACCTACTGGATCAAGAATCTCAATTCTTGAGCTCTAACAGTCTTATCTCCAACTATCAGTTAGTAGAGAGCTAATATATAAACTCTTAAAAACTGAATAGTAATAAGAAATATCAGTAGAGAAGACATATGAAATATATGCTAGTTCTTCTCTGACTAATATAGTTCAGTGTCAATGACTCAGGTCATCTTGATATGGAGAGATCTGTCTTACAGGATACCTCTTGGTAAACCACCAACAATCACCAGCTTATAAAATGCCAACATGTGAACCACTTGATGCCCATCTGGTGATAACTACCCTTTCCCAAAGTTCTGTCATTACAATCCATCATTCCATAAGCTTTGCTTGCAAGATATGTGCTGGCAACTCCTTTTGAAGCTACCTCAAAATTCTGACATCTATCACTGTTCTTTGGGCAATGGAATGATACAGTGCGTACTCCAAAGTCATAGGTACCTAAGGACACTGCTAAGTCATTCCAAAGTACTCTGGAAGAGCATTATGGAGATGCCCATAAGTGCTGTCAGCCGCTGCCTGCCACATGAGTGAACAATTCTGTGAGAGGAGAGATACAGCCAATGTGACGGGGGATGAGCATGTGCATGATGACTAAATTTAGTTTCCAATCTGACATCCTCATTTCTGCCTTTTCTGGAATCAGCTACTGTTTCCCCCATACATGGTCCAATTCTGAAACGATCCCCATTCAGAGGTCTAAATGTCAACTGCTCTGAAATTCTGATGGCGAATGAATGTCTAACTTTCCAAACAGATACTCTGTGGAATCTTATCACCTCTCCCAGAAAGCAGCCAGGAGAGAACCATGGCCATATACTGAAGCAAGGCCTGGCTTCTGGCCTTGTAAAGCCATGTCTCAAATGCAGACGTATTTTCAGACTGTTTTGTCACCCCACAGATGGATTCCCATCATGACCTGGAGTCCTTCAGCCTTCCCAGAGTTTCATGGGAGCCGTCTCATTTCCTGGCGAGGCCAGAGGTTGGAGTATTCAATGCAAATGGAAGAAACAGGCTCTTCCAAGTCATGGAGGGCTGAGCACTTCAGGGACCAGATATTAACAACACAGTCTCAAATGAAAGGCAAGGAGGGCTCCCAAAGTCCTCCCACAGGAACCTTATTCCTAAGGCTTTACAAACTATAATTTCTTACTCCTGTCTTAAGTATGCTTTTTTGACCAGTCAAGGAGAGATTTCAAACTCAGCAACCTCAGGTGAATATTCAGGCCCATTTGTTTTTCTGACAAAGTCAAAACCAAAGGAGGGGGAAAGTTTAGATCATATACTCTCAGTAATAGTTGTAAAATGTGATCTAAACTTTGCCCCCCAGTATCTTCCTCTCCTTTCAAGGCTTGCTCACTAGGAGACCTCATCATGCTATCATAAGACTGCAACCTATTCTATTCCTCCATCTTGACCAGTACACTCAGCTTTCTGTATGGAGCAGCTCAAAGTATTCACCATCTTTGCCGTGGTTCTGTACGTCCAGACCACTGACATATGGAATAGCACTTGAATATTGCTGAAATTCAAAGCACAGTTGACTCTCACAACTGTAGAAATGGGTTCAGTTCTACTTTGTCTGGTGAAGATTCCATCAGGATTGCTTCCATTGTTGTGGTTATTCTGAATTTCACAGGGGAAGTTATGTTCTAGCCATACTTATAGATGTTTTGTATCTCTTGAATCATATAACTCACACGCTTATTGTAAGTCACTATTGTTGCTACTGAACCTGTCCCCCAGATTTCTCTCTTGGATTTCAGTTTCAGCAGGTCATCATCATTATCACCATCAGTAGCAGCAGCACAGCTTCCATCCCCATCTTTGCACTTACTTTTATCATACATTGTTTACACCCTACTATTGAGAGGAAACTGAGGATATTAATTGTAAAGATTCTTCTCTTCCTTACCTACTCTTGAAAATCTGACTGTATCCCCTTCGTCTCCCCCACCTCAAAACAGACATACCTATCTTTCCCTGTGCCCTCTCCTCCTCCAATCTGTGTCTTTCTGCCATGTTCCCCTCCACCGAATCAGCTCTCTTAGGTATGAAGCAGTTTAACTGAACAACTGGGCTTTGTGGTTGAATAGGGATGGTGTCACACTTAGATCTTCCTCTTCTTGGAATTTCATTTCTTCTGGTCTTGGGGCTTAAACTCTGGACCTGGGCACTGTCCCTGAGCTCCTTTTGACTCAAGGCTGTACCACTTGAGCCACAGCATTACTTCCAGAGTTTTCTGTGATTAATTGGAGATACCAGAATCACAGACTTTCCTGCTCAGGCTGACTTTGAACTCTTATCCTCAGATCGCAGCTTCCTGAGTAGGTAGGATTACAGGTGTGAGCCATCAGTGCCTGGCTCTTCCTGGATTTTTAACCAGAACCCTCATCTCTACAATGGAGATGATAGCAACAAGGTCACAGGGTTTGGAAAAAAATTGGATAAAACAATGACCACAAAGCATAAACTCAAAGGCCAGACACAAAGCAAAACCTGAATAAGCAGTAGCTTTTAATTATGGTTCTTATGTTGGTGGTGAAAGTAGTATGTGCCTTTTGTGCCAGCCTAATGCCACTGTACATTACATAGTGCAGGTACTTAACAAGTGTCTGTTTGAGTGGTGGTGGTGAATGGTGAATTATTTGCCACGATAAGTTTTTTTTCTGGCTGGGGCTCAAGATTTCTGACTCCTCTCAGAGCTGCTTGGCATTGCCACAAGTTCTAAAGAGCACCATTTATGTAGAGCAGTGTGCTGCTGCCAAAATCACTTTATTTCTACTGGAAAATAAAATGCTGCCAACCTAATGCAATCTCCCAAGGACACAGACTAGATCGGGCAGAGGAATGTATGCTCTGGATAGAAGCATCTTCGAGGATAAGAACCTAAGGTTAGCAGCTCTCTCAATGTCTGGTCTCTCTAGGATCAAAATTCAGTCTGTTAAGGAAGAAAGAGAATGCTAAGCAGTAAGAAAACTGGGCAGCCTCAGACATCCTTCTCAAAGGCCTTGAGTCTGAGAGAAGTCATCCTTCTAACTCGAGGACACTTGCTCCCCGCCTGTTGCTCATCAGCAACATAGATAATCCCACAAATTAATTCCTTGTCAGTATTCTCAAAATACTGCCCAAAAGGAAATATAGACAGCAGGGAAAAATTCCTAATCCTTGGAAAATGACATCAATGAAGGAAAACTGGGGGATGTGGAATGGGACAATAGACTGATAGCAAGAAATAATTGAAATAATTGATGCAAGTACCTTTAGGGTTAGTATGTACACACAGCTTAGAAGAAGATTGTGATGTTTTAAGAATGTCAATCTTGGGCTGGGGATATAGCCTAGTGGCAAGAGTGCCTGCCTCGGATACACGAGGCCCTAGGTTCGATTCCCCAGCACCACATATACAGAAAAAACGGCCAGAAGCGGCGCTGTGGCTCAAGAGGCAGAGTGCTAGCCTTGAGCGGGAAGAAGCCAGGGACAGTGCTCGGGCCCTGAGTCCAAGGCCCAGGACTGGCAAAAAAAAAAAAAAAAAAAAAAGAATGTCAATCTTCTTAACTTAAATATAAATCAATTTGGTCATATTTTAAGTTAATTCACAGTAACTTATGGAACCTAAAGCAAATGAATAGATGATACACAGCTGTCTTTATTGATTGATGGAGCCTATGTTTTATTCCAAGCTTCTTACAGGGTTGTAGGAATGTGTGAATGGAATACACCTCTGCCCTCAAGTTGTCTGTGTTATTGAGAAGACACACATTCTACCCTTATCTTGGGGAAGCTGATACAACTCAGAACTATGCCAACCACGCAACAGAGAACAACTATTCTTGTGCCTGTAATAAACAGCTTTGAGGATGCAGATTTTTACATTCTTTTTATCACAAATTTGGCTATTTATCTGTATTATTACACTTACTTGGACATTTCATCTTATCAAAGCCTATGCTTGCTGCATAAAAGGACAGTAGAGTCAAGGAGACTGCAGACATTTAAGGGGAAAAAAACCCAGTCCTCTAGTTTTCCTACAAGTCAGCTATCCAGGCTCCAGTTAGCTGGTGAGGGATTCTCAACACATTTTTTTAAAATAGAGAATCCACTTTAGGTGCTGGTATCAATACTGATTACACAAAACTTTCAGGGATAATTATCTATGCCACTGTGGTAGAACACTTATTAATAATTTGGGAGGCCATGTGAAAAACCAGATACATGACTCCGGTCTCCCGGACATGTACACAATGTAATTTGTTCCACAACAAGCTTAATTGAAGACATTTAACTTCAACTTATTTTGTCATTTTCTTTCTCCTTTTTGTTAGTGTCATGATGATGCACAGAGGGGTTACAGTAATAAGGTAATAAGTACATTTCTTTTTGAGCAATACCACCTCTTCCCACATTTTCTCCCATTTTTTTTCCTTCCTGACCCCCTCCCACACAATTTGTATAGTTCATTTCCAACATAGTGTCTAGTGAGTATCATTGCTGAATTAGTTCACCTTTGTCCAAACATTTCTTTGCTCCCCCTTGCCCTCCCCAAACAGATAAACTTACAAACAAGACACAAAGTACAGAAGTCAAAAACAGCAACAAAGTGAATCCAGTCACATATTTCTATTGCTCAAGGATTGCTTAAGCAGAATTACTGTCTTATGACATCACACAATTACAATGGAATTTGACTCTTGTGTCTCGACCTTTTTCCATTGAAGGAAAAAAAGAAAAAAAAATGTCCTTGACAGTTCATTAAGTATTTAAAGGCCATGGCACCAATTCACTTCTGCTTAGGAATCAGAAGGCTGTTTCTGTGAATAGACTTGCTACTTCAATGTTACTTAAGTGATGATTATCCAAGGCTTTAAGTTTGTTTGTTTGTTTGTTTTTGTTCTATGGACATGTTCTATGGATCATGAAGATGGGCAAGCCATGGTGAGCTCTGGTTTCACAATGATCACTGCATGATAGTTCTGTCTCAACAGACTGTGGCTCTGATACAAATGATCTCCAAGAAGCTCTTCTGGCATGCAACTTTCTGAACTTGTTAAGTGAAAGCAGTCAGAAACGTGGCTGCTGCTTGATAAGGAAGGTCCCATTTATTTCTGTCTCCTTTCTTCTCTCTTCCTGCTGTGTCATTGGCCAGCCAGGCTGACATCTGTTAGTCCTTTTGGCTTTAAAAGTCATTGATGATTCTGAGTTACAAGGTTACCCTCATGGGTAGTCAACTGGGAAGCAAGGTTCATTTGCAACATTCTTTATGGTGATACACCCTTAGACTGTGGCCCCAGAGTTCACAGAATCGTTTAGCTGAGCTAAATCTTAAAACCACATTTCTTTTTCTGTCTATTATTTTTTAATGATCACTTTTCCAACTTCATTACCATGAGTGTAGTTTCCCTTGGTATTGTAGCCCTTCAGACAAGGTTGTATTAATGATTGCGCAAAGAAAGAATGTACGTAATGTGTGTTGTTCTTTCAAAATGTATGTGTACTGAATTCTGAAAAAGAGGGACCATTTTTTCTTACCAAAACAAAAGAAGGAGGAGGAAGAAGAGGAGGGGAGGAGGAGGAGGAGGAGGAAAGGGGGAACTTGTGCTCTTTATTCTGACTTAGAAAATCTAAAACACTAGAGACTTCATTCGGCCTTCAGGAAAACTGGCAGCAATAGCTCTTGTGAAGAAGCCCTGTTTGCCCAATCCATGGGTATAACCACAATATAGGCACAGGTTTATAACATATCCTGTCTATTTTTTCCAAGTATAGCTTGATAGACTAAGCTTAGCACAAATTATTTTGAAAATTAAGAGTGAGAGGTGGCAAAAGTGTCACTCCAAGTTTCCTCAAGCATGTGCTTGGGACAACTCATGCAACCCTTTGCATTTCAGATACGTCTGGAAAATGAAGAAATAAATGCTCATGTATGCAACGAGGTACTCAGGTAGTGAGTACAAAGGGATTGGTAATAATAGGAATGAACATAGGGCTTTGGGTAGGCATGCTTGGAAAACTCAGCATTCTGGGAGTATGCTGATCGTGGAAATGAAGTCAAAACAACTCGAGATCTGCACATTTTCCCCAGCAAAATAACTGCATTTGTTCACGTCTCTTAGTTGTTCCTCTGGGCTGCTTTCTAGATGAGTGTGTTGTGAGGCGTGGATGGCAGCTTATCTGGCTGAGAGTGAGGAATAAACCCTTAGCAGCCTCTGGTGTTAAAGGGCTTGACTTATCTCCCTGTGGTGGCACGATGCCCTGGCTGGACTTACGTCTTTGTCTTTTGCACTCTGTGTCATTGCTTAGCACAGCTGTCAAACACCTCTGGTGACTCTGAGAGCATGTTGATGGACAGTCTATTCCACTCCCAGGATATCCTAGGTCAGTGGGCATTCTCATTTTTAGCATGTCTGACTTCAGAAGCACATTCAAAGGAGAGTCTCTTAGTTTTGGGAACAAAAAGTATGCTTCTTAAAGTGCATAGAATATAATCTTCTGTAACATTTAAAACTTGCCCCATGCCAGGTGATGTGTGTTTCTGGCAGGAGAGGGAGTATCACAAACTTTATTTAAAAGGAAACAGAGAATTCACTATTCCAAAGGATTTTCTTTGTGGATTTGAATACAGGGCCTCTCTCTTGCTAAGGTAGGTGACCATTACATTCCTCCACTTGAGTCACACCTCCAGCCCTTTTTCCTTTAGTTATTTTTCAGATAGGGTCTTATGCCTGGGTCCAACTTTGGACAATAATCCTCCTAGCTATACTTCCAAAGTGGTTGGAGATACAGGAATGAGCCATTGTGCCCTATTAGATATACCCTATCTAATTTTTTCATCTTTTGCCCTTACATATTCGAATTCTTCTGAAAGTTTTGTTTAGGATTATAATGAAGTTTTGTTGAATTTCTGCATGAACGTGGACATTATTGACACCTTTATGATACTGATGTCTTCCTATTTATGAACTTAGGTAGGTCTGCTTTACTATCCTTCAAAATCTCTCTCTCTCTCTCTCTCTGTCTCTCCTTTTTTTCTCCTGAGTACTGGATTTACTGGAGTCCAATAACTTCATACAGTGTGTGGAAGCCAATCCAAACCATCTCTTTGCCCAGAGACTGCATATACTGTTGCAAATCACAGGAATAAATGTGGGAGTGAAACAAAAGAGAGAATCTCTCAGGTCAACCACAGTTCCCAAAGCCAACCAGCAGAAGTACTGACAATGATGTACAATAACAAATATCCTTACTAGAAATAACAGAATCAGGAAATCCATTAGGAAAACACTGTTGCTAGTCTCTTTGACTAGTAACAACAATTCTATTCCTATATTTATTCTTATTAAATATAATCCTTACTTGCACTGTCTCATATCGTAGTTATAGTTACTTGAAGATATAAGTTAAAATGAATTAAACTGATTTAGTTCTTTAATGAACTCAATCATACTCAGTTATATTCTGCACTGAGAATTGGTCTCTTAGAAGTAGAAGGAAAGTTTGAAACCATTGTTCAATCCATTTAAGAAGTCTTTTTCACCCATCTAACAGTGGCTTTCTAGCTTAAACACTTAGTAACTGAGCTTATGACAGTATGAAGTAATTTCTTTTCCTTTTGGAGAGAACTGATGGTTTTCAAAGCTGCTCTTCATCCTGAACTAAGGTAGACATCATCAGTCATTCTATTCAGTGGTAATAGTTACGCTGTCTTGGACTACACAAATCATGCCCCACTTTTCATGATATATACCTAGTGTTCACATGTGAAAATACCCATAATGTCTTTCCAAATGTCTTTCTATCCACTACCTACACAAAAGCAGCTTTTTAGAACTATTATTGAAATTTGTAGGACTACTTGCTAAAATGTATTACACTGTATCTGCAATAATAATCTAAAATTAAAATTATTAAAATACTTTTGCTGGGAATATGGCCTAGTGGCAAGAGCACTTGCCTCGTATACATGAAGCCTTGGGTTCAATTCTCCAGCATCACATATATAAAAAACGGCCAGAAGTGGTGCTGTGGCTCAAGTGGCAGAGTGCTAGCCTTGAGTAAAAAGAAGCCAGGGACAGTACTCAGGCCCTGAGTTCAAGACCCAGGACTGGCAAAAAAAAAAATAGTTCTTGAATTGTACCTTTCATTTGGAAGGTGTTCGTATGCAGCTCCTATGACTTCTGTATTAGCATTCCCATCACAATAGGAGCTTCTACTTGGCTGCACTTCATAGAGAATATCTTTATGGAATTTGAACCCAAGGTGCTGTCTCTGAGCTTTTTTGCTCAAGGCTAGTGCCCTACCACTTTGAGCCACAGCACCATTTCCAGCTTTCTGGTGGTAAATTGGAGATAAGAGTCTCACTTTTCTGCCTGTCCTGGCTTTGAACCATGATCCTCACATTTCAGCCTCATAAGTACCTCGGATTACAGGCATGTGCCACCAGCACCTGGCCAGAAAATGTTTTTATTATCACAGGTGCTTTGGGCTATACCCCCAAAGTCTTGAAAATTTCTAAGTAAGTAGTAAGAATAATGTAATGTCCTGAAGTGAGATGCAAAATGGAAACAGTTTCAAGAACCTAGAGTTATGTTCCGTGGCTTTGTAATGTCACTGGCCTCTTGTCAATCAAGGAAATGTACAGATCACATTAGTTTGTGGTCTGACCATGTTCTATAGAAAATAGCAGAGCTCCAAAAGATGTTGCCCAACATTTTCAACCTTGTCTAAGGAAGATCAATGTTAAATCCTTCACTTAGGAAACTCATTTTTGAAAACTGGCTCTAAACTTTATGAAACAAAAGCTCAAGAGCATTTTGCAGTAGGACTGAAAAGCAATGATCTAATTGGTGTTTTGTCCTCACCTGTGTGCATTTCCTTAAGATGCTTTCACCTGCCTTTAGCATACTTGGTTCAGTAACACAGTTATCTTCATTTCAGTTATTTTGAATATGTAGGGACATCTTTCAAATGGGTGAAATCCAAAATAATGAGCTCAGCAGCAAATAGTAAGATAGATTGTATACAGAAAAAAAAATCAAGATAAGGAAAAGAATGACGAGATACTTGGACATTTTAGTGTCACATGGGAGTATTTAGGAAAAACTTTCTAGAGAAAAGCATGGGAAAAAGAGAATCTCCTGCAAAACTGTGTGGTACCCCAGGCCCAGAAGTGGAAGGCTGCTTATGGCTCCTTCCTGCAGACACAAAGCTCAGCTTCCTGCTTCCTCCAACCCAGCACACGTGTGGAGTTAAAAACCTTGACCAAAACTTCAAGACATTTTAGGTAAAAAGATGTCATTATAATCACTTTTCCATTCTTCTTTTTTTTTTTTTTTTTTTTTTTTTTTTGCTAATCCTAGGGCTTGGACTCAGGACCTGAGCACTGTCCCTGGCTTCTTTTTTGTTCAAGGCTAGCACTCTACCATTTGAGCCACAGCATCCATTTCCAGCTTTTTCTGTGTATGTGGTGCTGAGGAATTGAACCCAGGGCTTTGTGCATGCTACCATTAAGCCACATTCCCAGCCCTCTCATTGTATCTTCTACTCAGCTAAAAAAAAATTAAACATTTTGATGAAGTGACACAACCATTTGTCTGTAGTTTCTCTGACAAGTACAGGGATGTCAGGGACATTGCCGTTACATTTTTCATTCCGCTCAAGAATGTGAAGAACTAGAACTCTGCAACACAAGATGCACGCCTCTTCCTGACCTTCGAAACTGGTGCCCTGGGGGGCCATAAGTACCAGCACTTGCTCTCTTGTCCCATGGCAGCTCAGGCACATGCCTGCCATTCAGAGTTTGGGAGTGTGCGTTGACATCTCTGCATATGAAGATAAACGGGCGCTTGTTCTGATCAGGACCTGATACAGGGGCCTTGCTGGCAAGCTGTCAGAAATCTCAAGTTAAAATGTCCCTCTGGTAAATCACGTTTTGGCCTATCTACTCACAGATGGGCCTGTTCAGGGTATCATCTATTTCTGGTCTACCATTGTCTTTTTATAATAGAACTAAAAGTTTTCATCAGAATAGGACATTGAACACGGCCAGTTACTTCAATCAAATGCACAAGGAACAAGTGGTTAAATGAAATCTATTTCTGTGGCAACTGAAAGAATTGCTGTAAAATTTTACATAATAGGAAAAAGAAACAGAAGGTGACTAAAAACCTTGGGAAACCTGGTGAAAATTGGAGGTACTATAACTGTTTAGTGTAACTGTAAGAAAATTTCCCTTTGAAATCAGACACTATTCCAGCATACCAAATATTCAGATGTAGTCCTGAAGACACAATGTCAAGCTGCCTGGGTGATGAACACGCAGTGGACCAATCAAGAAGAGGCGTCAGTGTCACTGTTCCAGCAGCAAAGTCATCCTACACACTTGGCCTCAGGTCCCCATAATGGCACTAGAGTTGTTACTGCCACCAACTAGGGTAGACAATGTGATGAGCCTACCTTGTCTTCCTTAAAGTAGACAACCAGTTATAGCAGATTTTTTTCCCCAGGCTAAGGTATTTGGCCTTTCTCGCAAGCCTAGTAACACGGTTGATAGAGTCTTTCGATGAGCAATCTGATTTAGTTGTGAAGATGAATTTGACAGAGATTTGGGTCCTAGAAATGAGTGCACAGGCAAAGCAGAAGTTCACAGCCAGCTGCAAAGTTCTACCTGCTTCCTTTCTGTGCCTTCACAGGGCTGCTGTGGGATACACTAGCCTTTTGACACTATTACCTGTGCACTTGTGCAAGGAATAATGGTTTAAAAGCAGGATCACACTATTTTCTTAAGAGTCAGTTCACCTAGGTTCAACCTGTTGCTGTATCACTTGCAAGAAACCTCATGGTCTAAGTATCTGATGGGAATAATAATAGAGTTATTAGAAGGACATTAGATTACATATGTCAAATACTCAACATAATAAATGTTTGTAGAAAGCATCTAATAAACTTGAGTAGCCATTATAATTAAGCACCTATTTTATTTTCGAAATGCCATGTTAGCCTGACAAAATATGGAGGACAGAGGTTATTGGCCATGAATCTTATACTTTTTTGGTTCTAAAAGCATGTGCATCAAAAATTTTGTATAAATTCAATTGTATCTATTTACCTGAACAATATTGGCTATTCAGGAGTGTTTTTTTGAGGATGTAAGTCCATGACTTGAATTGACATATATCACCACTAATGCATGTTATATTGATTTCTGTATATCTACTGTGTCCATGTGTGACACTGAACCCCATAAAAGCAGAATTTTGGCATTTCTGCCAAAAGGAAATTAATTGTAAGGAAGAGTAGCAGAGGCTTCACAAGGAGAAAATTGCCCTATCTCTCAACCAGTGTCAGAATGTGGAAATGTTTACAAAATGCTCATTAAGAGAAAAAGGGATTGTGAGATAAAAACAAAATCTGGTGAACAAGTTTATACTAGGGAGATAAGAAAGGCTAGGCCCCTATAAGGGATTTTTGTTATCCAATTACTGCAACCTGCCTTGGGGGGAGGGGGCGGAGAAGAAGATGGCGGGGGGGAGGGAAAAAGAGAGGAAGAGTTTCCAAACTTGTCTCCAGTGACACGAGACATTTACGCCCTGCAAGATAAAACTGCCACTTAGAGGCCAGGAGAGCTAAACCTTCCTGGGTTGGCCTGGAGGCTTGAGCAGAGCCATGGGTTCTCTAGTCCTTCAGCTGAGCGCTGTCTTATGCCTGGTGACTCACTCCGTTTCTGGTAGTCCCATTATGGGCCTTGAGCAGTCACCCCTAGAAGAAGATATGCCCCTCTTTGAAGATGTCTTCTCAGAGCAAGATGGTGTTGACTTTAACACACTTCTTCAGAGCATGAAGGATGAGTTTCTCAAGACATTGAACCTGTCTGACATTCCCATGCAAGATTCAGCCAAGGTTGATCCACCAGAATACATGTTGGAACTCTACAACAAATTCGCCACCGACAGGAGCTCCATTCCCTCTGCCAATATTATCAGAAGCTTCAAGAATGAAGGTAAGCTTGCATTTTCTCTGATAGCCTCTGGCTTGGAATTTTCTCATGAAACAATAAGCAAATTTACACCTGAAGACCCATATGATGAATACATCCCCATGAGGGTGTGTGGACACAGACACAGAAACAATGAACATCTTGTTCTAAAATGATTTGTATGGATGCTTCAAAATCTCCAAAAGTGCCTAAGAACATTTCATAATACAACATCATTAATTGAGTCTTTACTAAGTGTTTAATCTGGAAATAAAAGAAAAATATTGGTCTGCTGTGATAGGTTTGCCATTTTCCAGTTAGGCCTTGGTTTCCATTTGGGATTTTTAATTGCCTGCAAAATCCACCAGCTTCTACTTAGAATGAAAATGGCAAATACAATTTAAAAGAGAGAGAGAAATTAGAGATCTGTGTTTTTGGTGAGACACTGAGTTTCCAATTTGTGACTTTGTTTAAGAAATGTTCAGATAGAATGGAAACTTACATTTTAGAAATTCCTCCAAAGGTTGTCTTATCTTTGATACATCAGGCAGTCAGAATATTGTGTGTAGTTTTCAGGAAGCATATACAACACAATCAATGACCCAGATGATTATTTCTATGTGGTTATGAATAGCATTGCATTAGCTTTCCATTCAGTTACTAGGCCTAGCAAGCTAGCAAGTTAATATTTTGTTTAATGTGGAAGTAGGAAATTTTTTTCTAGTATCTATGGTAGAAGGTATGGGTTCAAATAAACTATTTATCTACCATTTATGCCTTAAGCAGATAGGAAAAAGGTTTGGACCAATATTGGCCAGCTCTCTTTGAAAGCAGAAGGCCATTTGGTGAAGAAATAAGTCAGGACTGGAGATTCTGAGAACTTGTTGATTTGGGAAATTTGTATAGTTAAAATAAATTATTTGAGCTTCCATTTCCCCACCTGTAACATGGGAGCAACAATATCTACATAACACATGGAATGAATCCTAAGAGGATATGGGTAAGAAGGAATTTCACTAGGAAGTACTAAAGAAACTTTAATGATTACTATGTTGCTTAATATTCTAGGCAGGAGATATTTTCAAAGCCTCAAGACATTATTTTCTTTCAAATTTAATAAATGTCTCACCCCAAATTTTCCATTTAGTAGTTCATTTCTAATGGAAAAGGCAAGCTGAGATTACAGATTTCTTTTGGAGTTAAGACTGAGTTGAAAATAACCTCCAACTGAGGGAAGCCTCCCTCATGCTGCTGAACCTTCCACGCTTAGCTCAGGTTTGACCTATTCATTCTCTTTTCTCCTATGAAGGTCAGGGTGTTAAACTGACCAAGCTTGCTATGATTGGAGATCAATGGGTCAGGATCAGGGAGCACTCAGTCCTTGCACCTCTCCAAGTTGGTGGGAGGAAACGCACAGCTCAAGGACATGTGTCCCCTCACCAGGCTCCCCCTGGCAGCTGCTGTTATCTTTCTTCTGACACTTTGAGTCTGCTCAGTGCAGCTCCCCTGGGAGATAAAGACCAAAAAGACTTCAAACTTTTTACTCTATCTGAGGAAACAAGTGCCACATTCAAAGTGGGAAAAGCAGGCCTTTGATTCTTAGTTCCCCTTCACCCTTGCATTATCATCTGGGAAGTCAGTTGTTGGTTTATTATTATTATTTTGCATTGAGGATTTCTTCTGATGCAAAATGAACAGAGTATCAATACATGCAATATGAGGGAGGTCATTGTAAGAACCACAACCTAATGTGTGGAATTTGTATAGACTGCATGTTGTCTGCCTTTGCAGAGACTTTTGCAGTGAGCTCATTTGTTTGTATGTTTTGTGGATGGGATCTGGATATGTAGCCCAGAGTGTCCTGGAACTTATTATGCAACCTGGAATGTCCTTGAACAGTTTATTTTAACAGCCTTATTGGGGTCTAATTGATACAGAGAAGTCAGTATGTATTGAGAGTATATGATTTGATAAATTTTAACATATATAAGCATTTACTGAAACCACCATCAGGCTCAAAATAGGGGATGCATTCATTTCTACCAAATATTTCCTTGTCTTTGTAATCTTTCTCCCACTGCAGTGAGTACTTTACTCCTGGGGGGAGCACTCAGCCTATTCTCCTTTATGTGTGTGGATGGTGGTGGGTGGGAGGGTCTTGGGGCTTGAACTCAGGACCTGGGCACCATTCCTGAGCTGTTTTGCTCAAGGATAGTGTTCTATCACTTGAGCCACAACTCCATTTCTGGCTTTCTGGTGGTTAATGGGAGATTGGAGTGTCATGGCTTTCCCTGCATGAACTGACTGAATTTCAATCCTTGGATCTCAGGCTCCTGAATAGCTAGACTTAACAGGCATGGGCCACTAGCACCCAGCTACTCTCCCAGTTTGGGTCTTCTCCTGTTCCTTATCCAAAGGAAGTTGTGTCCTCTATTCTTATAGTGGGTGGACAATTCCCAAACTACTTCTGTATTTTTCTTTTAACCTGAAATGCTAGTGATGTTTCAAGGACATACATGACCTAGAAATCAACTGACCTGGAAGGCAGAAGTGCCAACTAGTGAGTAGTTTTGAAGTCCTGTCTCTGTTGAAGGCTTCAGGGTAGGATTCAGACACAGCAGGTAGTCTGAGTCATGTTTTTGCAAAAGATGAAGATATGAATCATCAAAGGCGGGTTTACAAATTCATTCTGCTGGTCAACAAGCACTAACTGAGGGATTGGAATGTTCTCTGCATTGTGAAGTCTAAATGGGAGCCGTGGCTGCATCAAGAGTTTAAATTAGATCTGATTGTAGTTGAACCTGAGAACCAGGCTGACAAATTTAAATTTAGTCCATAGTAAAGATTTCTTATTACAAGTGTGCGAGATGATTTTAGGTGGTACTTGGAAGTATCTGTGAAACATGCAAAATCATTAATTTCCACATAACTGTTACCTCAAGGATAAGCCTTTAGCTATTTTAAGAAATAGTAAGTTTAAAATAACCAGGATACCCAATGCTGGGTTTCTCCTCTTTTTAGAGAGACCATTTTGATACTTATCTTTTACTTTTGAACTTACTGTGTTCAGTTAAAGGAAAAACACTAATAGAATACAGGCTGGGACACATTACAAGTCTGATTTTTTTTGTACATCTTTCTTTTATTTCAGATCTGTTTTCTCAACCAGTCAGTATTAATGGGCTCCGAAAATACCCTCTCCTCTTCAATGTGTCAATCCCTCACCATGAAGAGGTCATCATGGCGGAACTCAGGTTGTACACACTGGTACAGAGAGATCGCCTGATGTATGTTGGAGTGGAACGAAAAATTACAATTTTTGAAGTGTTACAGAGTGAAGGGGACAACACAGAAGAAAGAAGCATGCTGGTCTTAGTGTCGGGCGAGGTCTATGAGCTCAACAGTGAGTGGGAGACATTTGACATCACCGATGCTGTCAGACACTGGCAAAAGTCGGGCTCTTCCACTCATCAGCTGGAGGTCCACATTGAGAGCACTCCCGAGCAACTGGAAGATGCTGGAAGGGGACAGCTAGAAATAGACACCAGTGCTCAGAATAAGCATGACCCTTTACTTGTTGTGTTTTCTGATGACCAGAGTAGTGATAAGGAGAGAAAGGAAGAAATGAATGAAATGATCACCCATGAGCAACTGCTGGAGATGAACAACTTGGATATGGATGGCTTTTCCAGAGAACCAGGGGAAGAAGCTTTGCTGCAGACGAGGTCAAACATCATCTATGACTCCACTGCCCGAATCCGAAGGAATGCCAAAGGAAACTACTGCAAGAAGACCCCACTCTACATCGACTTCAAGGAGATTGGCTGGGACTCCTGGATCATTGCTCCTCCTGGATATGAAGCCTACGAATGCCGTGGTGTTTGCAATTATCCTCTAGCAGAGCATCTCACACCCACAAAGCATGCGATTATCCAGGCCTTAGTTCACCTCAAGAATTCCCAGAAAGCTTCCAAAGCTTGCTGTGTGCCCACAAAGCTCGAGCCCATCTCCATCCTCTATTTAGACAAAGGCGTTGTCACCTACAAGTTCAAATACGAAGGCATGGCTGTCTCTGAATGTGGCTGTAGATAGAAGAGGAATCCTATGACTTATTTAATAACTGTAAATGTGTATATTTTGTGTTTATTTAATATGACTATTTAATGAGGGTGTACAGACAATAGAGGCTTGTTGCTTTTGGGAAATGGACAGGTGAGTTTGCTGTAGTAAGAACGTATTTAGCTATCCAATCTGTTTTGGCTGGGGCTTACGTTTTTTGATAATGCTACATTTAACAGGAAATGGTAGGCCCACACTACTTCTCTTCTGAGACAATTTGGAAACAGAAACCCCTAAGCAAAAATATGCTAACACACACACATTTGCTTATGTCTATATGTATATATATGAGCTGATGAGCATCTTTTAGTTCAACAGGCAGATTCTACTCAAGCACATGCATGACTCACTGAAATGTGAATATAAAGAGCAAATGGCATGTGTTCAGTCACCTCTTCTCCCAATTGGATTTAAGTCAAGAAAATTTGCATTAGGAATTTAAGAGTTCTTAATATTACCTTTCCCCAATTCTCTAGACATTTAAGTGTCGTTTTTGTTATTTGTTTCTGCTATGATTTAGAGCAGCAAGCCTGGTAAAGGAGGATGCATGCAGGGGAGGGGTTGTCATAGAAACCAGTTTTGAAAAGGAATGGTCCTAGAGGGCCAATGGCAATGAGCTCATGAGGACTATGTATTGTGGAAGGCAGGGGATGATGAGGAAAAGAAGCCAAAAGGGATCTCAGGATGAGCTCTGCCCCTCAGATGATAGAAATCAAGGTCATATGTGTTGGCCTTTCTGCTGCAGAGGATAGAAGAAGTGAAGAGGGAGAAAGGAGGAAGGATACAGATGCTATCATCAGGTGTACTTGTGAAATCATAAGCCATTCTAATGAAATAATTCAATCTTTTGGAAAAACAAATAATCGACTTAGAGGAGGAAAATCAGAAGAGATCTGTTTGTTGAACTCATTATTCCTTAACCTATTTTTCTTCACTTCATAATATTTCTCCCTTGCTTCTTACTTTTGGTTTCACTCTTTTCCATCATTTTCCTTCCTTCTTTACTCTCATGTTTCACATAGTTCTCCACTTTCCTGGGACCCCTGCCCCCAAGCTGTGGGCTAGAAGGAGGATCCATAAAAGCATTTCCATTCAGAATAAAGAGTTACTAATCTGATTTTATTTTTACTTTCCCCAGTGTTTAATTTGATTTTTTTTTTACTAAGATCCATTATGACAGGGATTTCTCATGAGGAATACTTAAGTATAAGGAAAGGAAGATCAGCGTCTAAGTACATGTCAATGCATGAATTAATGGAAAATTTGCCCACAAATGATTTGAAGGCTAAGTTTGAATTTTGAAATTGAATTTGTTTCATGGTGAAAACACTACAGCAATTCCAATTTTCCCATTCTGTAATTTTTTGTTTGGAATCCACCAAGGCTGAGGGTCTAGGAAGTGTCCCTTACAGGAGTAGTCTATCTGGACACTGAAGGTTAGATGGACATTGGGCATGGCTGCAGTTTTGGTGACCCCACTGGGGATCATGGGTTCTGCAGGAGGAACCAGAACAGAGCAGGTCTCAATCCATTTGGGAATCTCCAGCTAGGCAATAGGGACAATTCACACTAGAATCAGGAATGTGGTTTCTAGTACATTGCCCCTCACTCCTGACTCCTGCTGCATGTTTTCTTATAAAGTCTTGTACTCCTCCCATAAAAATAAACCCTCCCAGCTTATTTCATGAATCATAGGGTTATAAGCTTATGCTGCTCTAGAAAATAGAGACAAGGAAAACCGTTGTGAACTGAATTTGAGCCTCAGCTCTACACATACACTGGTACCCATAAGGCAAGTCTTGGGGAATTCATTACCCTGGAAGAATGATAGCTTAACTCTCAGTGGGAACACACTGAGTGACAATTGGAGATGGCCATGCAAAACTCCAAATCCTTTATTTCTAGGCTTTATATTCTATGATGTGGATGAGTATACACAAACACTTGTGTTTGTATAGCTAGCTACACTGGGAGCCCTCAGTGGAAGATGGTATATCCTTTATACTTCATGGTACACCCTGTATATTCATAGACTCCACGGTACTTATCCTTTCCAAAGGACACTGCAATAGTCATACAGTAAAAATCTCAGCTAAACAGAATCATTTTTGGTAACTCTTATTTATTTTATGTCAGATATATTTATAAGATAATGGTGTGCTGATAAATGCTTTATAAGCTTCAATCCAGTGTGGGAAAAAGCCCTGCTTTCTACATTTGTACATGGTCCTACCATGGTCCACTTCAAGGTACTAATGTGATGCAAATTTGGTTTGCAAACTTCCTGAAAAACCTAACAGTGCTTTTGACATAAATGCTGATGCTAGAGGTGCCAGCCCTAGTACCTCACTGTAACTCACCTGGTTCTACCAGGCTGCTGAAGAAACCTTGTCCTGAATATCTGTAACCACTCTGCTATAGAACAGAGGTGGCCATCCTGACTGCCTGAAATTAGGTAGTACATATCTCAGATGTTTTTCTGTTTACCCTACTCCAGATAGCAACCTGCATTTATTTTTTAGAAATGGGTACAGAAAAATTACAAGTTTGTTACTGAAGTATTGCTAGCTGAAATATTATTTTGTTCTCTCTTCTTATCACAAAGCAAATGATACAAACCATAAACAGAAGCACTGTTCCAATAGCACACATGCAAACCCTTCTATGTCTCTGCCGCAATGGGAAGCTAGTGAAGGGTTGGATCCTTAGGAAAGGAGAACTTCCTCATTATTTTTTTTGGTCAACGAGCTTTCACTCTGCCCCATGCTAGTCTTTTCTTTATTTATCATTTTATTGCTGAATTATCATCACTGAAGTTGCTAAAACTAATGACTCCTGAGGACAATTGTAGCAGAGGCAGCCCACAAGCAAAACCATCATGTAAAAGTTTCTAGGCCTCCTACTATTTATTGACTGATATATTTATTTTTGTAATATAGTGTAGAATATGAAATATTTTATTTTTATGCTTGTGAGTCACTCTTGGATAGAACAGTCTTCTGTGCATTTCAACCAGTACCCTTCCCCCAGAGGATGACTCACTTAGAGTATTATGTGGCCTGCATTTTCATTTCCTCCTTTTTTTTTTGCATCAAATTATGTTATTTTAAAGAGTTTTGCCATAACATTATGTATTTGTGTCATATAAGCAGGCTGTGAGCCCTTCTGGTAAATACTACAGCTTTCACTGAAGTATAAATGTTCCATAAAACATTTTATGAGTAAGTATCCTGTCATTCCACAAGTTGGTACTGTCATTTTATCAGTGAACCGAAATTACATTTAGTTAGGTATATCAAAGAAGGTTTCTCTTCTCTTGATATTCCCATTGTCTTTATTGATCCATCAATTCAAAGACATATACATGTCAAAATATTAATTTATTGATTTATCAAAGGGTCAACTTCAAAGGCCAAATTCTTTTGCAGTATATAATATTTGGTCTGGACATTAATGATAAAAAAAGATTTTCAAAAATGTTAATGCTTTAATATTCTTTCTAATGTATATTCTTTGAGTAAAAGATATGTTTGTGAAAAATATATGTTCACATGAAAGGTATGTTTTGATAAAATGATTTGTCATTTATACAGCACAAAAGGGACATTACCCTTTTTAAAGGCTATAGTTCTTGCTCAGAGACATTGTGGATTATACTTTGCGGTTCTGTGAGCTAATGTGTATGGATGCATTTCCTTTTCCTGAAAAAGAGACACACAAGTCCACACATTACATGGAAGGAAAGTAGATGATACCATTCATAGTGGCAAAAAGGATATTTTTGCAAGTGGAAGTGTATTCATAAGTTAATAACTCCATGAAGAAATACTGTTTGTTGTGGCCTGCATGTTTCTATCACACACGTAAGCACTGTTGTTTGTCGTTGTTTTCGTGAGAGCCTGGCCTGGTTGTAGTGGAGACAGATGCCCGGGTCCCACAGAGGAGGCTTCTATGCATGTGGAGTATCAGGAAGTGTTCAGACACGCCAAATCTGCTGAAGCAAATCACATTCTTGCATAAAATGAGAGAATTAGTCATGTCCAAATTTATTTAGTAATTAGACTTAAAATGGAGATGGGAATAAATATTTTGCACTGTGTTCATAAACAAAAGGTATACATTCAGAGTCATCTTGTTAAATAAAATGGAAAAATTATTTTGGCAAGAATTATTGGAAGTTTATTGTTTCTTCAAAGCAAAGTCTCAAACTCGACACTCGACTCCGCTCTTTGACACTTCCATTTCATAGCTTATCCAACGAAACTTGGTGCAGCAATCATAGAGAATGGCCTCATGAAATGCTAAGTTCTCTTGAGCTTCTAAGTGCTCAGAGTAGAGAATGGAATTCAGCTTTTAAAATTTTTTTTGGATACTGAATAACTATTTCAAATGCCATGTACATGATTTTCATGATCTTTCTATACAGCTTCAACAGAATTTTTAATTAATTATTTTATTGTCATACTAATATACAGAGGGGCTACATTTTCATATGTAAGGCAGTGAGTGCATTTCTTATCAAACTTGTTACCTCCTCCCTCATTTTCTCCCAACCTTCCTTTCTTCCTAACACCCCCCTGCCGAGTTGTACAGTTGATTTACAGCATATTGTCTTCTAGGTATTGCTGTTGCATTGGTTCACCTTTTACCCTTTGTCTTTCCATTTTGAAGTTTCCCTTCCCTTCCCAAGTTCCGATAAACATATACAATACCCACGGTACCAAAGTCAGTTACAGTGACATCAGGGGTAAAATCATGGGGAAGAAAGACAAAAGAAAAAGGGATAATTTGAAGTCACGTTTTGTTCTTTGCTAGAGGATTGTCCCTAACAGATTAAAGGTAAGATAAAAATAGCCTGAACAATAACTAAAGGAGTTCATTTATTTGTTCTCATCCTGATACTCCAAGAGCACTGTGTCATTTGCTATTAAATGGAGAGGATAGTTCCTAAGGATTCCCTCTTGGCCAAAAAAATATAAGACATCTGTTGAAGTCATGAGTGATTTTTCAGCAAGTTCAGCAGCAGTAAAGCCTCCTAAAAACAGATCTTTCTCACCAGTAGGTATTTAAATAATTACAGTCAATTACAATTTAGAATTTCTAAATTACAGTGACTTTTAAGGACTCTGCTGAATTTTCTCATTTGCCTTGAAAATTTCTGGAGTTACTACATAATTAAGTAATTTTCTTCATTTCATTTTTCATTCTAATTTTCTTCTTCAGGCTTGGCAATTACCCAGCACTCCAGGGTACATTCATTTAGAGTAGGGAAATAAAGACCACACAATTTTCAAGAGAGGCTGAGGATAGATTTACAGTTTGCTGAGTGATGAACTTGGATGTGTATAGCAACTTCCAAGTAAGTTGCCTCAATCAGCTTCTGTAGTCCTTAAACCCAGAGCCTTCCAGGAAATTGTCAAATTCTCCGAGTGATCAAAACCAAAAGAGTGAGCATTCAGACTCAACATTCTTTAAAAAAAAAAAAGAAAAGAAAAGAAAAAGGCATAATTTCACATGGTACATTGAAAAGAACAATAATGATAAACCACTTATTTCCATAACTTGTAGTTCATTTCACTTAGCATCATTTTATGTGTTCATATGGACTAGCTATTGAGCTATTGTGATCTTCTGCTAGGACTATCTTAGACATGTACTAATTATTGCCAATGAGGGAAACCATAGAGTCTATGTTTCTTTGGGTCTAGATCACTTCACTTAGTATCATTTGTTTTCAAGTCTTTCCATTTCCTTACGAATGGGGCAATGTCGTTCTTTCTGACAGAAGCATAGAATTCCATTGTGTATATGTACCACCTTTTCTTGATCCACTCGTCTACTGAGAGGCATCTGGGTTGGTTCCATATTTTAGCAATGGTAAGTTGTGCTGCGATGAACACAGTTGTGCTGGTAGCTTTACTTTGGTCTTGCTTATAATCCTTTGAGTAAATGCTTAAAAGTGGAGTTGCTGGGTCATAAGGGAGCCTTTTGAGGAACCTCCACACTAATTTCCAGAGGGGTTAAACAAGTTTACACTCCCACCAACAGTGTAGTAGGGTTCCCTTTTGGCCACATCCCTGCCAGCATCTACTGTTATTAGTTTTCTTGATAATGGCTATGCTTACTGGAGTGAAGTGGAATCTCAATGTTGGGATTCTGTAATTTTTTTTGCCAGTCCTGGGGCTTGAACTCAGGGCCTGAGCACTGTCCCTGGATTCTTTTTGCTCAAGGCTAGCACTCTACCACTTGAGCCACAACACCACTTCTGGCTTTTTCTGTTTATGTGCTGAGGAATCGAACCCAGGGCTTCATGCATGCTAGGCAAGCACTCTACCACTAAGCCACATTCTCAGCTCTCAATGTTGGGATTCTGTTTTTGCATTGCTCTCTCATTTCATATGACTTTGTATAAATCTCATGAATGCCAGAGAAATACATAGAAAATAAAACTGGCTCCTCATTGTCAATAACTGGGAAATACCTCTTCTTTGAATTTTGAATGAAGCATATGGAAGAGCAATTTGTGTTGGGAAATAGGCTAAATTTTTCTGGTCATTAATTATTGGGCCTCATAGAATTTAAGCTTAAGAAGGGATCTTTAAAAGCTAGTCAATGTGGTCTACTTCTGAGAGATATAAACATACCCATGTAATTTTTCACTTCTCTGCAAATATTAGTTATGAGAAAGGGACTCACTTAGGAGTACCTGTTCCATTCTTAGAGGGACTCAATCTGAACTACACTCTGTTTAACAAATCATTTGGGTCCTATGTGTGCACATCACTGGGGAAGCACAATGGACAGCAGAATGTTGTTTGTGGCTCTTCCTTATATGGAACTGAAGTTTGCCAGGTGTCTCATACTTTCCCAAACCATACCACTGGCAGCTTCACCATGCAAGTTGAACTCCCCATCTTCACAATAGCACTTCTAAAGGCTTATGGCAGCCCTCCTGGCATTCTGAGCCTACTGTTCCTCGTTCCCTGTAATGGTGTATGCTATGATTTGAATACTTCTCTCAATGTCAGGGTGAGAAATGGTAGAATGTAGCCCATTCATAGAGATCTAAATGTTTTCATTGTAAAAGTGATCTGTCTCTGACAGCTTACTCTGTCTCATCATGTGATGACCTCTGCCACATGATGCTGCTGCAAGAAGTATCAAAGATGCTGACCAGAGGTCAGTTCCATGTCCTCTGACTTCCTGGCCACCTGGTTTATGAGGTAAATGAGCTTTTATGTTATATACATTACTGGTCCTCGGTATTTTGTTATAGCAGTGGGGAATGGGTAGTATAAACCTGGGCAGGTGCTTAGACACAGTAGACTCTCAAAGGTGGGTGGGTATAATGAACTCCACATCGGCAGGAGCTTCCCCCTTATGAGCAAAAGTCCTGGGAGACAGACACACCCTAATGCCTATTCTAGAAGGAAATTCATTCTTATTATACAATGTGGGACTTGAAGGGCATAAAGTCAGCTCACTGTAGAATATAATTCCTTTATTCCTGCATCTCTTTTGAGAGGATTTTTCCAGTATCCTGGATGGAAAACATATCTGGCAGGCAGGTATCAGGGAACATAGCTCTTGCTCTTGGATGAGCACTGACAAGGTGAGGCAGACAAGGTGAGAGGTGAGAAGAGGGAGCTGAGCACCCATCGTGAACCTGGTCCAAAGAGGTCTGAGAAACCACTCTTAAGATTCAATTATGAGTTCATTAGCAACCTGTTTATTCTTATATAAATAATTTCACCTGGGGTTGTCTCTCACAGTGGGAAGCCTGGATAGGTTCTGCACAGGTGATCTGACCTGAGGTCACTTTGGATCAGTGGCCTGTTCTGAGGTTTATTTTCCACGGAAGTAGCTTGGAATTGCTTGATGGAAGGTAGGTTTTCACAAAGCATGCAGAAAATTATGCTCAAAGCAATGGATTCCAAATTATATGAGGGTGCTAAATAGGAACTGATCTTTGCGGTGCTGTGTGAAAATAATGCCAGAGGAAAGTCACTGCATGAGACACAAGGATGAGAGCTCACTTTTGCACGGAAGTGACTGGTTGTAAATAAGGGGCCTGTATGAAGTAGGTGAGAGCTGGGTAACTTGGGTGCTTATAAAGGGATTATGTGATGAGCTTGGACTCACTCTCCAGTACTGTCAGCTTGAACAGAGATTGTTCTTACCCCTCTCTCCCCGTCCTCAGACCACTCTTTTTTTTTTTTTTTTTTTTTTTTTGGCCAGTCCTGGGCCTTGAACTCAGGCCTAAGCACTGTCCCTGGCTTCTTTTTGCTCAAGGCTAGCACTCTGCCACTTGAACCACAGCGCCACTTCTGGCCATTTTCTGTATATGTGGTGCTGGGGAATCGAACCCAGGGCCTCATGTATAAAAGGCAAGCACTCTTGCCACTAGGCCATATCCCCAGCCCTGCTCAGGGCACTCTTGCAGACCTAAAGTAACTCTTCCTATCCCAAGAGAACAAGCCCCCGCCCCTACAAATTCATGGACACCTCAATCTGCCTTTACGTTATAACATAATTTTGAGAATAGTATAAGAAATGTAGGCTATTCTGTTCACATATAGATTCTTTGATGAAAAGAAGTAAAAATGAATAGGAGGTAAAAACTGGAAGTGAGAGAAGGGGTGACATTGTCCAAAAGGAAATGCATTCTTTACTTATGAAACTGTAACCCCTCTGTACATCACCTTTCTAAGAACAATAAAATTTTAAAAAGAAAGAAGTGAAAATGACCAATAAGCACATGGAAAAATGTTCAATAACTTTAACTGTCAGGGAAAATGTTCAATAATTTTAGCTCTCAGGGAAATGCAAATTAAAATTACATTGAGATTCTCTTATCCAGTCAGAGTATATCTCCTCAAGGAAACACAAAAACAAACAAATATTGATGAGGTACCCTTAATACTTGTGGGGATGGTACTCTAAATAAAAAGCCAAGCCCTAGTTGCTCATTTCTTGTAATCCTAGCTACTTAGGAGGCTGAAATCTGGAACTTCAGTTCAAAGCCAACCTGTGCAGGGAAGTCGGTGAGATTCTTATCTTCCAATTACCCACTGAAAAGCTCAAAATGGAGCCGTGGCTTAAGTGGTAGACCACTAGTCCTTAGCAAAAAAGCTAAAGTATTACTCTCAGGACCCAAGTTTAAGCCGCAATACTGGTACCCACATTTTTAAAAAGCTAATGAAAAGGCTATTATAAATTAACAAAGACTAAAGACATGACAGCTAGGTATTGACATAATGATGCTGTAGTGAATTCTAGACACCCCCCAAATTGCCAAAAAACAAAGATATTATCTTTTTGTTCTACTCACTAATGCTTCAATGGTAGTAGATACAACTTTATCAATTGTACCCTCTCAAGTTACATTCATTTTTAAAAATCATCTGCATGGCTATGGCACCTTTTCTGCAGTAGTAAGAATTTGTAGAGGAAGAATCTCTATGCTTTTGTTTAATGAAGTCTCTATGAAGCAAGCAGACAGCATTGCAAATGGAGCCTTGGGAAGTGGTCAAACTCCATAGATGCTACAGAGCCTAGGGCAATGTGTTAAGCCTAAGTTCAATAAAGGAACTATGACACAAGTTTCACCTGAAATAACCAAATTCAACACTCTGTTCCCTGAAAGAAGACATGCTTTTCAGGCAATAAACCATCTGTTCAAGTGTTTAGAAAACAATCTCCAATCGCTGGTAATTTAAACTTCCTTATGCCCCAGTTCAATGTTTGATAAGGAATGAGTGCTAACAGGATGGGAACTGAGTTACTATATTAAGAAACTCAGCCAGAACAGAAACCAGCCTCCTGCAGTTACTTTGTTTATGCTCCAGACCAATCTATTTTAATTAGCATAATATTTATAGGAGTCCAGCTCCCATTACGCCTTTTGCTGTGCCTGTCACATGTTTTATTCTTTCTTTTTCTTCCAATTCTTACAAAAAAAATGCAATTGCTAAGGAAGCCTGAACAAGTCGTATACAGTGGAATCAAGTCTTAGTATTCTGCTCCTAAGGGCCAAGCCCAATTTCTTGGTATGTTTTTAGCTCAGGCATCAGGTTACTAGATAGGGTATAGAATTTTAATCTAAGAAAAGTTAAATTTTTTTTTTTTTTTGGCCAGTCCTGGGCCTTGGACTCAGGGCCTAAGCACTGTCCCTGGCTTCTTCCCGCTCAAGGCTAGCACTCTGCCACTTGAGCCACAGCGCCGCTTCTGGCCATTTTCTGTATATGTGGTGCTGGGGAATCGAACCTAGGGCCTCAGGTATACCGAGGCAGGCACTCTTGCCACTAGGCTATATCCCCAGCCCCGTTAAATTTTAATCTAAGAAAAAAGAATTAAAAAATTAAAAGTGAACAATTTGTTCAGTATATTTCAAAATTACACAGGGCATATTTGTATTAAAAATTCTTCACTGTCTGAAATTCAGATTTCACTTGAAATTTGGGAGCTTATGCAGGTTACAAGATGGCAAAAGCTACAGGTAGTTCAAGTTGTTTGCCCTTCTAAACGAATGTTCAGACAATCTTAATCAAGCCCAGTAGGGCTCATTGTTAAAGAATAGCTTTGAGATGTGACACTGGACTCTGCCTGACCATGAAACTGGCTAATGCTAACAGGAAGTAGTAATTTCTAACATACCCTCCTCCCCATTTTATATGTGCAAAATTGAGTCACAGTGGCTGTGGGCACACTTCATCAGATAGACAGGAGCCAAGCTGGAACTTGGATTCTAAGTCATTCTGCTTTCTTCTTAAAATACTCATTTGGCATCTGTGGCTCATACTTATAATCCTAGATATTCATAAGGCAGAGATTAGGAGGATTATAGCTCAATCCATCCTGAGCAGAAGTCTTTGAGATTCCATCTACAAAAACGCAGGCTGGAAGAATGACTTAGGTAGTAGAGTGACAATTAAGCAAGGAAACTGAGCAAGTGCAGGGGCTCAGTACCATAAACACACACACACACACACACACACACAATTTTTCTGAGTTCTTTTTTAATAATTATTTATTTATTGTCAATTTCCAGTGATCCCAGGGCTAATTACTGACCTCTGCAATGTTCAGGAAACCCAGAGTGCGGCCTAGTTGCTTATGTGATCATGTCTCATCAATCATCAGATTGCTCTAGCAAATTGACTGAATGACATCTTCTTATATTTATTTTTCATTGTATAACGACCCACATCCCAACAGTGCTTGGAACAATTTGAAAAAAAAAACATAAATTGAGAGTGGTACAGAACAGGGAGAGGCTTCTTCTCTGAGCTGTCCTATGGCAAGATGATAACCAAAGTTTTATCATGTGATGGACCTGGGATGGGGCTCCTCAATCTGCTCTTACCATACTCTCTCCACATGGCTAGAGATCACACTGCTTCTATGGCAGCAGAAGCCTCCCAGAATGTGTATTTTGAGAAAAAGAGAGGCAGAAACACTCATTATCTAGCCTCAAAAGCCTTGCACCATCCCTTCCTCCACACCCTATAGGGCAGGAGTGTCAGTCAGTCACCAAGGCCAATTCAACACCAAGGAGAGGGGAATGAGACTCTATCTCCTGATGACAGGGATGTTGATGAATTGTTGACATGTTTAAAAATCTTCCACCATTAGAATTTAAGGACCATCTAAGCAAATTCTTCCTCTCTGTACACTGTCTCTCTGGGGCTCAAGGGAATCCTGTATGGGTTCTTTGCCCTGACTGATTTGAAAGGAGCAAGTCAGTCCCTGCTCAAGCATATTGTCTCCTGCTCGCCTCACCAATACACCAGGTTACTTACCTCTCAGAATTACTGAGTGGGGCTTGAAGTTCAAGTCCTTCATATGCTTCCTATTCCCCAACATCAGGAACATATTAGGTCCTTTGATTTAAAGCAACTCTTAGTACATTGGAAATGAAGTACAGTATGTTCTCTCCCCCAATTCCAACAATCAAAGTTTAACTAGTAAATTAGGATACAGTGAACTAAGTCACTAAAATCATGTTTTGTGTAATACTCATAGGTATGCATTGTAAATATTTCCTGACATAATATTTTTTCTTGAGTCAAATATAATGTTTAAAAAAATTAGTATCCCAAGATTGCTAAGAAACATACTGAATCTATAGCCATAGACAACTGTCATTCCTTTTCACTGGATGCCACAGTTGTATTTTATATTCTTGTGCTTTGGGAAAAGGCAACCATAAAACAACTAACTTAAGTCACCTTATCAATCAAAAGAAGGATCTGAATTTAGTAAAGACCTGGACTTCTCAGCTTCTCAGGACTCAACCTCATGCATCCAAGATCTTGCTAGTGAAGCTTTGTCCTAGGATTTGTCTCAAAACATTTTTTAAATAATGTACAGAGAAAGCAAGCAACCAGACACTCAAGACCCTGCAGGTCCTATAATCTTTGTTTTCTAAACTTTCTTTAGTGTACTTGAATAAAATTCAGACTTTTAATAACTCAATGCTGCCAAGCAAAATTATTTAATAGTAGGTATCCACATGATGTGGATGGGTGCCATCTGCTCGAGGAGTTGCAAAGTGAGAAGCAAAGTGCCTTTGAGACAGCCCAGGACCTGGTGTTGAAAAGCTACGTGTGGAGTAGGCAGAGGCCGAAGGCAGTGTGGATTCACACAGCAAGTACAATAACCAAGTCCCATGATCTATCACCTTAGGTTTGTTGTGCTTTGCTATGACAACTGCTTATCTTTGCGAGATGTTTTTAGATCCACAGTTGACACTGGAGGAAGTGGCTTTCCTTAACTGGTTTGACAGACAAAGACCAAATATGAAAACTCAGCAACAGAGCAGGAGATTTCCATAGAAGACCCTATGGAATGTATTTAACTGTTATTTTCATGTTTTCAAAGTATACCATATAAAAAAGACTGAATTGGAAATACTGATTACGCCAAACCCCAGATCACCACTAAGATGCAGTCCATCAGTCACTTATAACTAATTTAAACAGTTTAAAGCTATCAGTAGTGCTATTGTTCACAAAATAACTTAAAAATCAGTGATTGGAACATAGAACTATTCCTCTGATTCTTGTATACCAGGTGAATTAGTCTAACCCCAAATCCTAACGCCATGTTATAGATTCATGTATGCCTCACTGGGACTGTGTGGCACATTTAAAAAAGTAATTGTTTAATTTATTATGTCCAAGTGTAATGTTTTTCTTTTACCACCCCTTGTGTTTATTCATAGATTTATAGGTACATTCTAATTACTACAAATCAGGGAAACTATGCAACCTATGTTACTTTACGTCTGATTTGCTTTGCTTAATCCAATTTTTTTTCCAAATTAGAAAAACATTCACTCAGTAAGACCAAAGGAGGTTATTCTTAGGAGAGGATCACAAAGGCTCCATAGTTATGTGCATATGATCGTATAAAATGTTTATTGACATGAACTCCAAGAAATGGAAACAAGAGGTTTTTTAATTTTACTTTTTGTGTTTTATTTCTTTTGTTTTTCTACTTTTGTTGCTGTTTTTGATTTCTGTACTTTTTGTCTTGTATGCAAGTTTATCTGTTTGGGGAAGGGGAAGGGGAAGTACAGAAATGGCGGGACAAAGGATGAACTAATATAGCAGTGATACTCACTAGGTGCTATGTTGGAAATGAACTATACAACTTGAAGAGAAGGGGTTCAAGAGGGAAACAAATGAGAAAATGAGGGAAGATGTGACACTGCTAAAAAAAGAAATGTACTCATTATCTGACCTATGTAACTGTGACCCCTCTGTACATGACCTTTACAATAAAAATTTAAAAATAAATCAATAAAAGTCATTGCCTACATTACTTATACAAGGAGGGAGATATTTCATTGTTACATTTCTTCATGTGTTTACATTGTCTTCTAATCAATCTTATCCCCTCTCTCACACTTTCTAAGACCCTTTCTTCCTTCCCCAAACAATTTCAACAAATCTCATTGCTCCATGTTCGTAATTGTAAGTGCTCTCTTTGGACAGTATTCAACCTCCTTCAGCTTCTTTGTTAACCCAACTCCCTCCCACCAGCACTCATACACTGACAGTCTATTTCTCTTTTCCAGCCCTATGCCCTTAGTTACTAACAGCTCTTACCAAGTTTCTTTATGCTCTTTTCATATATACTTGCAATGTAATACAAAGTTATTCATCCTCTTTCTTTCCCTCATTCCCTTTCTCCTTCTTAAGTAGTAGTCCCTTTGTTAAATGGATATTCTATACTTATACATATATGTATTTAATGTTTATAGATAGATACATATTTATAGTTTATGTATGTGTATATCTTTCAGGTCTACTTTCACGTATGAGTATAAAAATGCAGTATTTTGTTTTTTGAACTTATCTGTCTTGCTAAGCATGATGTCCTCTAATTGCATCCATTTTTCTGTAAAAGACATGATTCATTTTTCTTTATGGCTGTGTATTACTCCATAATATATACATATGTATACATACATATAGATATACCTATATATGTACATATACATATGTGCTCTGGTAGTTAGTATAGTCAAATGCATAAAGGCAGAAAGTATATGTTATTGCCTGCAGGGAGGGGAGAGAATGGGAAGTAAAAATTTAGTGGTCTGTATTTTTGCTACATGTAAACAGAGTTTATGTTTTGTGGGATGAAATGATACATACATATATGTGTGTATATGTTTTAGTGCCAATATTGTGCTGTTTTGTTACATGTACATACATGCATATATACATATATGCATGTATGTACATATCATGTCTTTCTCATCTGTTCATTTGTTGTTAGGCACATCAGTTTATTCCATTTTTTTGGCTATTGTGAAAAGTGCTGTGAGGAATATGGATATGCAAGTGTCTTTCTGGTATATTGACTTACTCTCCTTCACACATATGCTCAATAGTAGTATAATAGGGTCATACAGAAGATCTAATTTTAGTCTTTTGAGGAACTTCCAGATTAATTTTCATAATTGTTGCACTTCACATTTCCATCAAAAGAGCATGAGGGTTCCATTTTCCCTGCATGAGTGCTTGCATTTATTTTTGCCACTCTGATGGGAGTGAAATGGAATCACAGTATTTTACATTTTCTTCATGGCTAAAGAGGCGGAACACTTATTTATGTATCTATCAGTCATTTGCATTTCTTTTTGTAAGCACTGTCTATGCAGTTCACTTACCTGTATATTGATCAGATTACTTGTTCGTTTGCTGCTTAATTTTTAAGCTGTTGAATGGTTAGTGGGGATTTCATTCTATTTTGTAAGTTTTCTCCCAATTATTTGTTGTTGTTGTATAGAAACTCTTTGAAACTCTTTAATTTGATATAGTTCCATTTGTCAATTCTTGCTCCCATCCTCTGGGCATGTGGAGTCATTCAGTAAAACTCTACCAGTGTCTATAAGTTCCAGGGTTTTCCCTACATCTTCCTGTAGTAGATTTAAAGTTTCAGATTTTGAACTCTTTGAAGTAGGGATGATTTTTCTTTTTGGTATGGGGTGAGAGCTAGAAGTATAGTTTCAGTCTCCTGAATGTTGATAAGCATTTGCCCCAGCACTATTTGTTGAAAAGACTGCCTTTAACTATGTTGCTTTACTTCTGTCTTCTATGCTGTTATGTTGGTCTTCAGGTCTGTTTTTGTGCCATTACCATGCTGTTTCTGTTACTATGGCTCTGTATATGATTTTAAGTCTGGTAATGTGATACCTCCAGCTGTGCTCCTTTTCCTTAGAACTGGTTTTGGTATTTGTAGGTATTTTCTTTTTTTTTTTTTGGCCAGTCCTGGGCCTTGGACTCAGGGCCTGAGCACTGTCCCTGGCTTCTTCCCGCTCAAGGCTAGCACTCTGCCACTTGAGCCACAGCGCCACTTCTGGCCGTTTTCTGCATATGTGGTGCTGGGGAATCGAACCTAGGGCCTCGTGTATCCGAGGCAGGCACTCTTGCCACTAGGCTATATCCCCAGCCCTGTAGGTATTTTCTTTTGTGCCACCATATGAACTTTTGGAATTATTTCTCTAATTCTACTATGAATGATACTAAGATTTTGATGAGTATTGCATTGAATTTGTATATTCCTTTTGGCAGTAAGGCCATTTAAAAAAAATCACATTGATTCTTCTTGAATGACATTGCCCCGTTCATAAGGAAATGGAAGAAATTGGAAAAAATTATACTAAGTGAAGTGAGCCAGACCCAAAGAAACATGGACTCTATGGCTTCCCTCATAGGGAATAATTAGGCTAGTCACAGCAGAGGATCACAAGAGCCTAATAGCTATGCCCTTATGAACACATAAGATGACGCTAAGTGAAATGAACTCCATGTTATGGAAACGAGTGATATATCACTGTTGTAATTACTATCAATAAGCCATGTGAAACTGTAGCTTCTTTTGTTGATGATCCTCTTGTATCCCCTTCCTGTGGTTGTACCATGTTATCACTGTATCTCATCTGAGTACCCTGGTTACTGTATATACTGGTATTAAAACTAGGGAAGTGAAAGGGAATATCAACATTGAGAGACACAGGATAAAAAGACAAATGACTCCAAAAGCAATACTTGCAAAACGATTTGGTGTAAACCAAGTAAACAACTCATGGGGGCAGAGGGAATGGGGGAGGGGAGAGGGGGGAATGAGGGTAGAGGTAACAAACAGTACAAGAAATGTACCCATGGCCTAACGTATGTAACTGTAACCCCTCTGTACATCACTTTGACAATTAATAAGTGATTATTTAAAAAATAAAAATCATATTGATTCTTCTAATCCAAGAGCATGGGAAATCTTCTATATTTTGAAATCTTTCTCATAGTATTTAATGTAGAAATCTTTAACATCCTTGGATATGTTACGTCCTAGGTATATCTTTCTTTTTCATAGTTTTAATGTAGAAGTCTTTGACACCTTGGATATGCTAAGCCCTAGGTATATCTTGGTATTTTATTGTTTTTGAGGCTATAGTGAGTGGAATTGTTTACCTGATTCTTTTCTAGGCTGTTCACTATTGGTATACAGAAAGGCTATTCATTTTTGAGGACTGATTTTGCATTCTGTTACATTTCCAATGGCAATCAGTTCTAGAAGGTTTGGTGGAGGCTGTAGGCTCTGTTAAGTATAGGATCATATCATCAGAGAATAGGGATAACTATTTCTTCTTTCAATACTGCTTGGTCCATCACTCAGGCCACTTGGTTAGTAGACAACTCTTCTGACTCTTTCTCTCTTTCTCACCTGTGGTATCAGTCCAAGGAGTCCCTTGACTCCTTTCTTCACTTTATCCTAATTTATCAGCCTTGGTTCTGTTCTTCACAGATCCACCATCCATCAGCTTATGTTCTTTGACTTTCTGTGTACCACTTTCATCTTATCCACAAAGCAAAGCTCCAAGACTAGAATTATTCTTCCTTCCTCATGTTGTCCTTGGACCTGGTGAATGGACGCAGGCACTCTGAGGTCTCCTAATCTGTAGACCATGAGACTTTCCAGCAATCCTTCCAATGTTCACCAGCATTTCTGTGCTCCATTGGTTAAGTATACACAAAAAAGGTATTCTAAATGCCTGGCTCTTTTTTCATGTCCTAGAACCTGTGTTCTTCCTGTGGATCTCATCAACTGCTGTAGCTTCACCCCCTCACAAATGAATTTTCTTTGTCTGTGCTGTACAGAGTACAGGTATGCATGCCTAAGAATGAACAGGAAATGGTGGCCCATAAGACTCCAGGATACTACAGCCAAGAGTGATGAGACAGAATCAAAATTAATTAAGATAAAAAACAGTAGCTAACACTAAGCTCTTAGTAAGTGCCAGGCAGCATTCCAAAGGTGGCACCTCCTCTAATCCTCATGACAACATCATGAAGTGGGTAAAAACAGATTCCTTGTTTACTCATGCTGCTTTGCTAACAGAAACCCAATATAGCTCATCCCTCTGACAAAGTAAGGGAGCTAGGATTAAACACACCAGCAAACATAAAATTGGGAGTAAGGATAGAGAATGCAATTCCAATGAAGGTGGAATGCCAAAGATTGGGATAAAGAAGATATTCCTGGAAATGTTTTCAAAGACAAAAGTAGGATACAGGAATTTCTCTCTTATGGGAAAAGAGTTCAGATCCCTCCATATTATCTTTGATACCATATGGAGACCAGAGAAGCTAAACAGAGAGTAGCCCACAAGAGTTCAGAGCCTTAGTTTATTATGTAATAATAACAAATCCAGAGCTTCTATTCATCAGATGAACCTTTTTGAAGGAATGTTATGTTCTTCAGAATTCCAAGTCAGACTCTCCAACTCCTCCAATTGCCACATTGTGGAGTAAGCTGAAAAGGGACTGAAGGGAAAGGAATGGATAAGGATGAGCATCATCCAACACTAGTTGAATCTGCAGCATAATTATTAGAAGAAATTTCAAAGCCATATGCAAGTAGCTCATTCCTGTATCATAGCTACTCAGGAGTACAAGATCTAAGGATTCCTGTTTCAAGTCAGTTTGGGCAGAAAATCTAAGAGACTCTTATTTTATTGTAAAGGTGATGTACAAAGGGGTTACAGTTACACAAGTAAGGTAATGAGTACATTTCTTTTGTGAATCCCTCATTTTCCCCCATTACCCTCCCCCTCATGACTCTCATCTCCAATTTCTTAGCAAAACTCAGGTGGTGGAACACCAGCCTTGAGTGAAAATCCTAAGCAAGAGTATGAAGCCTTGAGTTCAAATCCCAGTACTGACAGAGAAAGAGAGAGGGAAAAGAGTGAGTGGAGGAGGAGGAGGAGGAGGAGGAGGAGGAGGAGGAGGAGGAGGAGAGGAGCTTGGAGCCTATAAAATGTCACCATCTTGATTTCAATCCAATCTTTTCTAGCCATATCTGGGACCTGGTTCCAAGTAGCTAGATTGTCTGTATGTTCCAGATTGTAGGTAGCCTATCTCCTCTCTTCTGAATCCTTTCCCTTCATCTTCTAAGATATTATATTGTCATTTCCTTCTCATTGTAGTATTATTCCAGCAGATCTTCTCCACATACATCTTCCATATTGGCAATGCTCCATTTATGCCTGTCCCAACAGCAATCCTGTGCAGCCCTTTATTGCTGCCCTGCTCCCATCCATCCGGAAATCCATATGTAGTGGAGTCAGATGCAGTGGTGCACAATTCAATCCCAGCACTTAGGAGGGAGGCGGAGGCAGGAGCACTGTCATATTTCAGATCAACCTGGGTCTCAAGAAACAATCACACAAAATCTATGTGCTGGGATTGTGTTTCTAATAATTTAATTTCCATGCCTACTTAAACATTGCCTCTGATAGTCCTTCTGGTAAGTTCCTGCAATTCTCATTTTCAAATTGTTTTTTGTTTTCTTCCAGAACATTTTCTTTATTTCTTTAATAGTATCAACCATTATCTTCAGATTTTTATTTACTTGCATTCTTATCACTGCTTCTCCTCTTCTAGAAGAATCAAACTTTCCTTTCTTATCTTTCCCATAGAGTCTGGAATTTTTTAGGTTCTCTAAACTAGGAACAAATTATTATATACCTGGCACATAATAATAAAAGCTAGTACTTGTAAGCTAATCTGGAGCCTCTTTGCTGAATATATTTCCTCAAACGAATTATCTATATTGTTGCTAATAATGTATTTCACTTTAAATCTGATACACACAAAGTTGTGTAGAAACCAGGTGGGATTTTCATTGAAGCAATGTCTCCTAGTAATGACTGCATACTCTCTGGATGGTTCTCCCTCTTCATGAGCTCTGAGCCACAGGAAATTCTTTTAGAACTCTTCCAAATAGTTTCAAAGGAAACTGTTGGAAAAACCCCTCGGTTTTTCCTCTTGTGGCTATAAAATGCCTGCCCTATGTCAGTTCAGGGATATTTGCAATGCCATCTCCAAGCCAGCACTCTGGTATTTCTCAAATTGTGTTCCGAACTCAACATACCCATCAGGGAAATAATGCATTCAGAAAATACTGTGTCCTCAATAAATTTGTTATTAGTAAGCCAGTAACATGCTGTTATACCAGCTACTTCAAAGTCATAGAGGACCTCAGTCAAAGGCTAGCTCCAGCTCAGAAGTAATACCATACCTGAAAAATAACTGAATGGAAAAGGGGCTAAGGGTGTAGTTTGAGAGGTGCGATGTCTGCTTACTGACCTAGAGGCCCTGAGTTCAAACCCCAGTGCAAAAACAAAACAAAAACAAAAATCACTCTGTTATTTGTTACGATGGACTAAATATAATCTCCTTTTCATTGGCCTTCAGCACACAGAAATATGAACAATAATCATGAAACATTGTTGGGAATGTTGAGGTCATATTAAAAATAAGTAAACAAAATCTGGGTAATAGTACTACTTCACTAAATAGTATGTGTTCAAAAAGTGAGCTTACTAGCAGAGGTCCTTATAAGGAAAGAAGAAAACTAGGTCTTTTTACCTCAAAAGTACTTTTCTGTTCTTTTGAATTGCTTTGCGAGTAAAAACCATTTATACATAACTAAAGGCATACAATCCCAAGCCTAACAGTCAACCCGCAAATAATAAGCCAGAGGTTTCTCAAGTGTTTCACTTCACAGTTTCCTTAAAAAGCATTTCATGGTATTCTTGGCTTAAAAGAAACATGTAGTTCCTCCATGTATTAATTGAAGTCAAAGCAATTTAAGAAACACTTCATTTATGTTTGAATTTAGTAGCTAGCTGCTTGAAAAAGCAAATGTACATTGAAGGAAAATAGCAAGATTTCATTTGCAAATAACCACAACTACTAGCAGAAAACTCCTGTTGACTGTTATATAATTTCTCCAACCTGGAAGCACATTGGACATTTCCACCTCCGATTTTCCTTCCATGACAGTTTGCACATGGCACTTCTCTTTTATCATATCATACCTATATCCTCAGTTCTGGAGGATTTGGTATGAGTGAAGGGATGTGGACAATCTACTGGAGACATTGAAAACTACTTCAGGCTGGTCAGCTTTTCTGAGATCCCACAGATAGAAAGTACCACTCTCTTTCCCTCAAAAAATGTAAAATAGCACCATGTCCTTGTGTGTTTGCCATGGCTGCTGTGGTGGGCAAAGGCACACCTGTTGGGAACCATCAGAAATGTTATTTTGGGGTAACAAGAACTATGTTAAGACTTGGGTCTAATCAATGACATGGACATATCCAGTCTGTGCGCCATGAATCTTACAGATGAGTATGTGAGTCCAACATTAATAAATTATCAATAGCAATGTCTATGTTAATGCAATGTTTCTGCGTGGGGTGGAGGATGTCTATGTCATTTATGAAGCCCTGCTCTGAAAACTTAAAAAAAATGATTAGGGCCAAAAGGGCAAAGATCTCAGGCCTCTAGTGTCAAATTAGCCCTAGGAAGTCAAGGGACTTCCAAAAGACTACACTGTAGAGGAGTTTCCACTATAGCCTCATAGTCTAGTTCAGAGCCTCACCGAAGTACGGTAGGCCTATATAGGTTAGTTAACCAGTGGGTGGATGGAAAGCTATGAGTCTAGAGCTCCCACTAGTGGCAGGAGTAGACCACCACCATAACTGGATTTTGCACTGGCTTCCCTCATTCATGTTGAGCTTAATAGCCAGGCCTACAGTACCCCAGAGGCTCCAAAACATGCCATCTTTGTCTTCATGAGGACATTTCTCTACACACTGGCAGCATTCTGTGGACTCTCATGGAACAATTGTTATCTATATTTCTTCATGAAAATATCTTCACTGTCAATCCCCAAAGCCTCAGCAAAGAGGAGGGAGTTTGAAGTCAACTTTTGTTTTTGTGCCAGTACTGGGGCCTGAGTGCAGGGCCTGGGTACACTTGATCCACACCTCCATGTCTGGCTCTTTTGTGACTATTTGGAGAAGCCTACTAATTTGAAGCCTACCCAGTCTGGCTTCAAACTGAGATTCTCAGACCTCAGCTGCTGCTTCTTGTAGTGGTAGTAGTAGTAGTAGTAGTAGTAGTAGTAGTAGTAGTAGTAGTTCTCCTCTTCCCCCTCCTCTCCCTCTTCCTCCGCCTCCTCTTCCTCCTTCTCCTTCTCCTCTATCTCCTTCTCCTCCATTTCCTTCTCCTTCTCCTCTTCAAATTTATTTATCTTTATTGTAAAGGTGATGTATAGTGGGGTTACAGTTATTTAAGTCAGGTAATGAGTACATTTCTTTTTGAACAATGTCACCTCTTCCCTAGTTTTCTCTGTTCACTCCCAACTCCCCTTCCTCACAAGTTGTATAGTTCGCTTTTTATCATAGTGTCCAGTGAGCATCACTACTGCATTTGTTCACGCTTTGTCTCACCTTTCCTTCTTTTTTTCTTGATTTTTGTTATCTTTAAGTAGTCGTACAAAAGAGTTGCCATTCAACAAGCAGTTTATGAATACAGAGCATCTTGATCAATGTCACCCCTTTAAAGATCCCCACCCATCCCTCCCTACCCACCCCTTCCCTCACTTTGCTTAATTTTGTAGCATATACATTGGATTCATGGCTGCCTTCTCCCTCTCTTCTCTTCATTCCACCTCACCTTTTTCAAGTGCCTGTTTCCTGGTGGGATTTTGTTGTTGTTGAACTGTGATTTTGCCTTTCTAAGGAATTATACTGTTTAAGTTCTCCACTAAATCTACCTTATTTCAAGTAATACATTTATACATATTTGATTATCACACACCAATGCCCATTTCCCTTTCTTCCATAGGAAGTTTTCCCCCCTCTTTCCTTAGATGATGTTTTTGCTTACTCTGCCTTCCTCAGCATCAGGATGCTGTGATGGAGAAGCCCAGCAGGAAGAACTCAAGATGCCCTGTGGCTTCCTGGGGAATAGGCTGCAGATCCACTTCATATCTAAGCTCAGCAGGCCCCTGTGCTGCTTCCAGGTCCAGCACAGATCTCTAGAGGATCAAAGCAGTTTGAGGAAAAAGAGCTGGTGCAAATTATTTACCTTCTCTAAACCTGTTTTCTCATCTGTAAGAGGGGAATGATGCTGTCAATTGTCTAATAGCTTTATATGAGAATTAATTAAGATATGACAGGTAAAGCAGACAATTCCATACTTAGGGGATATGACATACTCAACAATAGTGTTTCTTTTGGTGGCACAAGAGAACTGAGAGCCCTGTGCTTACTAAGCAGGCACTCTCCTGCTGAGCCATATCTCTTGCCCTTTATGTGATGGTTATTTTTGAGACAGGATCTCCTTTCCTGTCCAGATGCACACTGGCCTGCAATCCACCTGTTTTAGGCTTTCCACCATCCCTGGGATTAGAGGTACATAACAACATGCCCAGTTTCACTCTGTGGAGACTTTTTCCTCTACAGACCTTTTCTACCCCAGCTGGCTGGGCCCCATGATCCACCCAATAGGAGCTTCCCACATACATTGGGATGACAACATCTGCTCTGCTGTTCCCAGCAGACAGAAGAAGAACAATTCCTATAACATTGTGTTCTATCTTGGGTTCAGTTTTCTTATATCCGTGCAAAGATGGCATTGGCCTCCCTACCCAGATTACCTTTCATGGAGGTCAACTATCTTAAGATTGGCATAGCAGTTATTGAATGCCATGTGCTTTTTGTGTATTTCATTTCTCCAATAACTCTCAAATTCTTTGGGAAGTGAATTAATACTTTCAGAAGAGCCATTGAAATACACAAGAATCACTGCCAATGAGTAAAAAACAAATATGTATACCAAGTGAAATCTGTGATGTTCACATAATAATATGAAATCCATTATGAAAACATAAAAGCAGTAGCCTAAAGCTGAAAGTATTAATTTTGCTTAGTACTCAGCTCTTCCATGGGTAAGCAATCTCAGAGTGACACATAACAAGACTTTCCTTGGAGCTGGGAATGTGGCTTAGTAATAGAGTGCTTGTCTAGCATGCATGAAGCCCTGGGTTCAATTCCTTAGCACCACATAAAGCAGAAAAACAAAAACAAAAGAAGCCAGAGATAGTAATCAGGCCCAGAGTTCAAGCCCTAGGACTGGCAAAAAATGACTATACTAAATGGGGCCTTCTTTTCTCATTTTTTTCATAATAAAGTTGTTCCCCCATATTCATAGGCTCAAGATCTTGCAATTCAACCCATTACAAACAGAATCTATATGCCCCCTACACCTGCACTGAGCATGCACATTTATTTTTCTTTTTATATTCCAAAACAATACAGTGTAACAACAACATCCATACTGGATTGGATATTATTAGTATAGGGATTAATTAAACTATACTAGGAGATATTAGTAGGATATATACACAGAGGCCATTGTAGCTAAGAGACTTGAATATGTATGGATTTTGGAATCTACAGGGAGCCTTGAGACCAACCAATCTCAGGAAGATACAAAGGGTAATGGTATCCAGCCCTAAAATACACACAGTACCTAACCCAGGCCACTTGCTTCTGAGTCACTAAGTTCAAGTTCCCACAGAACGCATCTGTTGTACAGCTCCATCACCACTGAGCTGGGCCATGTGCTCACCCAGCTTTTCCCTTGAAAGGGACCAGCAGGAAAACCACTGCCCTCTTTCACAGCTTGGGAAGGAGCAACTTCTAAGAAAAACAAGGGTTTTGTATTTTTGCCAGAGGCAATGATTAAACTCTAGGAGCAGAGGGCAAGTTTATGTCAATGCATGGTTAGATGGGCCTTGTTCAAAGTGGTCACATGGCAATGCTTCCTCTGCTCACTGACCCACAACAGTGTTTTGAAAACAGCCAGACCACGTGAAACAGAGCTGAAGATACTCCATCAGGAAGCTGCAAACCCCAAGTCAGGACAGAGCTTATATTTAACTCACAACACAGCTCCCATGAAGAAGAGATGGAGAACGTATTTTCTATTCCTTTTTTCTTTCCCAATACCACATTATTCCCATGAGTTTTTCATGTGAAATTGGCACATTTTTCTCTCTCTGAAGCACATCCTTTAGGCTTTATCCAATGTGCCCCACTTGGGCACATTGGATAGAGACAGAAGGTTTCTCTGAGTGGAAAGAAAGGTTAAGAATAAGTGAGGAAGTTCAGCATGGATGACTAAAAAACAAGCCTCGGGCTGGGAATATGGCCTAGTGGCAAGAGTGCTTGCCTCCTACACATGAAGCTCTCAGTTTGACTCCCCAGCACCACATATATGGAAAATGGCCAGAAGGGGCACTGTGGCTCAGGTGACAGAGTACTAGCCTTGAGCGGGAAGAAGCCAGGGATGGTGCTCAGGCCCTGAGTCCAAGGCCCAGGACTGGCCAAAAAAACAAACAACCAAAAAAAAAAAAAAAAAAAAAAACAAGCCTCAACCTTGCTTTGCTACAAAGAATCAGAAACACCATGGATATCCTAGTAATACAGTTGTTTTCAAGAGATCTTTTGAGAGTAGAGTTGATTCACCAGACTCTATACAAGGACCTGGTAACACGCGGCATTGCAGCCCTCTCAGGTAAGCAGATAGTCAGGACTTTGGGCCATGGAGAAGTCTTTACCTGCAGATGGCTCTACTTTACTGCCAAGTAACACAAAAGGCATGCTTGGGGATTCTTTCCTCAACACCTTCCAGGGCTCTTTTAGCCAAGCCCCCAAGTGCCTACCTTCTTCCTCTATGTATCTACTCAACCTTCAAAGCAAAGACGTCTCAAAATTCTTGGATGATTTGTTTATGACTAAGTTACATTCCTCTTCTAAATGAATGAGCACATGATAAGCTAGTGGAGATTCAGAGAATGGAGTTGCAGATGGGAGAGAGGAGCATATGGATTCAACCTTATCATTAGCAAGGTTTGAACCAAACCCCTCAGTTTCAGAACCAAGTAAATTTTTAGGACCCCCTCCTCTCAGCTTCCTGCTGGGATGTTAGCATCCGAATTTCTATTTTAAAGCTCCTGAGGTGATTCTACTGTGTAACTAAGACTGAGAGCTGCTGTCTTAAAACATCTATTGATAACACAAGCAGATGAAAAATCTCAAATAAGGTGTGTAGTTATACCCAGGAGCTGTGGCCTGCTTTATATTCTGGAAGCCCTGAGCAACTGATGTTTGAGAAAGAAATCATGAAAAGAAACAGTATATGAGCTGTGGGTCAGGAGACTCATCCCTTAACACTTCCATTAGGTTCCCTCCTTGATGTTGGGGGAACACTGGACAGTCCATTGTCTCAGCCACACATTCCCTGTCCATGTAAGGAGCCATTTGGATTAAATACACAACAGAGCATCTTCCAATGTTGTTATTCTGTGGCTCTAAGACAGTTTTCCAGTATCAGAGGAAATGAGAATTACAACTACATATCCTTGCTGAAATTCCTTGCCCACTCCTCATAAGAAATTGCCCTGGGAAATCTGAGCCACAAGCCCTCCAACTCTGATTGCTAGCCTGGGTTGGGGACAGCCACAGCTCTACCCTGTGGGTGTCTCTCCTCTTCTCTGCCAAGACGAAGGACTTCATGTGATTCTTGTACAGGGCATCCATTTTAACTATAGGATCAGTCTGTAAGTGTTTGCCCTGCTCCTCTGGAAGCACGTGGGATGCTCATTGCTGGTATCTGCACAGGAAGTGGTGGAATGAGGAAGTTTACCAGATGTTAGTGTACACATGTCTTCCTGTTCCTAGCCAGTGGAGTCCAACCAGCTGTTGCCGTGGCACTGTGCTCCTTGCCCTGCCCCCTCTCAGCAGCCTGAGGCTGCCCTGGAATCTCCCGCTTCTTGCTTTTTTGAGCAGATCTTAGGGAAGTTGGTAAAAAACAAGAACAAGTGTTTATTTCTTACATCCTTTGCAGCAGGCTCTGCACCAAAGAATTCTGCATTGGTCTCTTCATGCTTTAGACATTGAACAAAATCTATTGGGAGGAGATTATTTCAGATAGTGCCCTAGTACAAACTGTCCCTCTAGTGTGTAAACGCAGTGGGAAACCCATATATCTGCCTTGAACTTAAAAGAAATATTTCATTGTGTGTGTCTGTGTGTATGTGTGTGTGCCCATGCACACATGCTTATGTCTGGGAGTTTAAAAAAAAAAGAATGCTGGCAGGGAAGAGGTTTTAAGGTGCCTATTGTAGAACTTTCCAGGCATGTGAGTAGAGGTGGGTAAGGAGGTGAGGGAGACTTGGTATAGTCCTGTATTGTCATAGGAAACTCCTGGGCCCAACAGCTGGCAGAGGTCATTCTCCAGGACTGCCTTTCTTTCTTTCTTTCTTTTTTTTTTTTTTGCAAAACACCAAATCTATATTTACATCCACATAACATAACTTTAAGCTGAAATATAAATAAAACAAGTAATGTCTACTGTTTGACGACTTAAGTATCAACAATTAAAATAAATCAAACTGGGATGAAATAAATAAACAAAAATCCAACGAATTGTACCTCTACATATGTATTGTTGTCCCAAAGGAAAAATAAAAACATACAAAACCAGTAGTATCCCAACAGTTAATACTGATGGACCAAAAAAATAAGATTTTGAAGTACAAAGGGCTGTCAAAAACCGCTGGTTTTCTGCACTCCGAAATGTAGTTGAAAAGGAGATCTGAAAGCCCTCTGATTTCAGCAGAACACATACTGACTTGTTTTCAAATAGATTTGGTGATTTTTTTTTTAAATACAAGTTGAATTTCAGCCCGCTATCATCCCCCCAGGACTGCCTTTCTGAAACTGGCCCCTTGGTCCCAGAAGGAGCTACCCTGTCATGTATGTTATGTTTAGCTTTATGAGGCATTAGGGGCAATGATATCACATCCCAGATCTTCTTTTCTGACCCTTCCTTGGGACTCATGAGGAACTAGAACTCTGGAACATGGAGTAAAGTGTCAACATTCTCATTTACCCAGGCTTCTGAAGATCCAATGACTGCTATCTCAGAATATGGGTGGAGGGAATGGGATCAGAGGTATCCCCAGACCAGGAGGGGAATGGGATTCCAATATGGCATTACTACTCTTTGCTCTTAGACCTACCATAGACATGGTATATAGCCCCAAAACGGACGTCAGGGCCTTCTTGTACTTTCAGGCAATTGTCTCCTACGGAATTGTGGTGCTGGCCACTTCCACAGTCCACTCTGCTTAGCACCTAAAGAGTCAATGTGAGGCATCTGTAGGGAATGCATGTACACGTGCTAAGAGAACTGCGGGCACTCATCAGACCAAATCAGGAGTCCAAGAAATGAAGATATGCTTGCAACTGTAATTTTTTTTTTTTTGCCAGTCCTGGGCCTTGGACTCAGGGCCTGAGCACTGTCCCTGGCTTCTTCCTGCTCAAGGCTAGCACTCTGCCACTTGAGCCACAGCGCCCCTTCTGGCCGTTTTCTGTATATGTGGTGCTGGGGAATCGAACCTAGGGCCTCGTGTATCCGAGGCAGGCACTCTTGCCACTAGGCTATATCCCCAGCCCCTGCAACTGTAATTTTTTAAAAAAGTAGAACCTAGGAAATCAAATATTTTATTGTATTTCTTAACAATATCCCAAATTACCATTTTTTAATCTTCCACAACAAGACTCTAGGATAGAGCTCTCTATTGCCCTCCACCCCATCAGTGTGGTCTTTAGGGGGTTACAGGTGGTGGTGCGGAGTCTGAATAACAACTAGAAGCCAGGCACCAGTGGCTCATGCACATAATGCTAGCTACTTAGGAGACCGAGATCTGGAAAATCAGTTCTAACTCTGATACCAGCAAGTCCAAGGACTTCTTTATTAACAGCTCATTAACAGAAAACATAAAAGCCTCAACCAACCTATCTAGGGTTAAGGGACCTGAACAGGAGCCTCTGATGAAAGATAATGGCCATCCACTGGGAAAGTCTTTCTACTAGGTGTTGTCTAGTGCCTAGTGATCTTTGCAGGAAAGGAAACTCTTTTTCTGCCAAGGGCCATTTGGATATTTAAACATCATTCTTGGTTCAAACCAAATTATAAGTACAGGCCACAGACCGCTGACAAGAGCCAATGAGAAGCATACATGTCAGTCCTGTTATATGTCAAGTCATTTTGAAGGCCATATTCTACCTGAAGTCTGAATGTTCATCACCCTTGAGAGAGTAAAATCATACACATTTTAGTAAAACAAAAGGATAACTTACTTTCAATGAAAACACACAGTGAGTCTGTGAGGACATCACAGCACAGTTGGGAGATTTTTGTCCCAGGCCCTACATACATAACGGGGGGGAGGGTCGGAGTAGGATTGAAAGGAAAGTGGGGACTGGAATGCACTACCCTCCCCTGGCCCCCCGTTCATCAAGCATACACCCTGATAGCAATGCATCTGCTTCAAGGGCAGGGTATAATCTTTTACTAATTCTTGTGAAGGTTTTTGCAAGGATTACAAATAGGCTTCCTCCTCCTCCTCCTCCTCCTCCTCCTCCTCCTCCTCCTCCTCCTCCTCCTCCTTTTTATTTAATACAATTATCCATTTATAAATAAAGTTCATGGTTTATTTTAAGTCTGATAAGTTTGGGAATGCTTGGATCATGGGCATCAGGGAAGGGATGTCAACATGGGACTCCAGCAGATTCAGCTTCTCAAACATTACTCTCCATAAGTGAGCACTTGAGAGCTGAGTACCTGTCCCCAGGTCTCCAAGCAAGCTGCAGAGCATCTAACCAGGCAAGTGATTACACACAAAGAAATAAAGAAGTAATGTATCAGCCTAGCTCTGCACGAGGCCCAGACTTCTGCATGAATCCTCAGATGTCCTGCCCCAAGGGTCTCCATTGGACTGTAGTCAATCTACCTGGAAAGTTCCATTTCACTCTGCCTGAGGCTACGGAGGAATAACACAATTGCCTCACGCACAAAAGACTCAAGTGCCACGTGTCCATATGAGTCTCCGCTGACCCTTAGCTTCCTGAAAACTCTGCCAATTTATTTACTAGGAAGCGTGTTTCTCCTCACAATTGTCCCTTTTAGGACTCTCAGAGTGTACTTTGGTTTCCCTATCATCAGGTAGCAGATGAGAAGCAGCAGAGCTGGGCCCTTCTCAACAGGTTATCCTAGCAGTACTCCTGGAACCCTCAAGCATCTGTCTTGGTCTTAGGCTCCTTCATTGATTTTACAAATTCCTTGACTTCTTCTTCCAGGACCTTGTTCCTCCTCTCCACATCCTCCCGGGAGCGCTCCATGTTGCGCAGGCTGATTTCTAATGCAGCAAATTTCTTCTTTTCACTCTCCAGCTCTTCATTGAGTCTTACTACCTTAGCCCAGACATCGTAATTTTCCTTCTCAAGGCTACAAAGAAGGGAAGAAAAGTTGTATTCATAACTATTTTGTTAAATGGCAACTCCTTTGTACAGCTACTTAAAGATAATAAAAAATAAAAAGAATAAAGAAGGAAGTAGGATTTAAGAAGAAAGAAAGAACAGGGTGTTAATTGTAGGTTTTTCCTTTACGATTCTACCTTCTTGTTTACAACCTCTTGTTCATTTTCCTTTCTAAAACACAAGGCCCAAGTCCAACTAGCCTTTTTCTCTCTCCCATATGAAGACTTTCCAGCCAATCTGGATTCTCAGAGCAGGACTAGTCCTTTGTCATTTTACACCCTCTTGTGACACATCTTAAGTTACTATTTTGCATGTCATTTCATATTTTCTATCCTCAGTCAGATAATAACATCGTTGAAAGAAGAGATTACCACTAACAGATGTGTATGTCTACCCCTATAGCAACTTACAACTGCCCTGTTCAATAGAATCTGTGGAAGTCACATTTACACTCCAGATTCCCAACATTTCTATGGATTCAGATGGTATGTATGGACACTTGCTTCAGAATTTCATTCTGTGGGTCACAGCCTCCCTACTCCCCAAACAACTTGCCTATGTTCTTCAGACTTGTGCTCCCATTTCAGCCCTTGTCTCAGGTGTTATCTTCAAAGACCATGACATATTCTGCATGTAACAGCCTCTCCTCAGAGCCTTGTCTGTCCCTCTGTATCTCTTCTTAGAGTAAAACTAATTCCATTCCTTTTGATCTTTTCATCACAAACTAGTTGTCTTCTCCAAGTTCTCCAACCCTTCTGGCTAGAATAAAATCCTAGGTGAGACAATGTGCTAAATCCTGAGCACTGCTTCCAGGGAACAGGCAGAGTTTGTGTGGGTTCTGGAGTCTGGCTGACCTACATTAAAATTCCAACTTCATCCATATTGGGTCACAGGACCTTCAGGAATGGTTTTATACTTCCTGCATCCCATTTCTCCTGGGAAATGCGGCTGCTACCTATTCTGCAGAATTGTTGCGGGTATTCAAGATGTCTCGGAAGCACAAAGCTGTTTTGATAAACAGCAGCCACCTCAAGGGAAGCTGGTTCTTTTCCTACTCTTATTAATGGTACTCCTCTGTTTGAAAGAAATGGGAGCCTTCTCTGCAGTGGCTTTGATCACAGCCAAAATTTCACAGAATTCTTATAATTCCACAAATGATTGATTTCAGGGTCTCAGACAATCCAGCTACATTTTGCTTATAGGTTGACAAAGCTCTGTATGAATAATGAATACAGGCTCATAATAATCTTTCTTTTAGATACCTAACTCTTAATGGGTGAAGACTTCTACAATCTCTTATGTAATCTCTTTTATAGATATGGAACTCCTCCAAGTTGTATTTCATGGCCTTATAACTAGTGTGAATATGGGCAAAACTGGTTGAGGTTATCTCTCATGATAAAGAAGTTGCAGAGAAATCTGGAGTGTCATAAAAGATCCTAACACTACCTACTCCACACAGCAGGCTGTAAGTAAGCGTCTTAGGAAATTTATGAGAGTAGGGCACTATCTGCGTAAGGGCCCCACTTCTGATTACCCCTGTAGCCTATGTTCAATGGGAAGCTGGTAAATAACGAAACACAAGTCAGATGGATGGAAATGATCCAGACACTTCCATTTTAGACAAGCTTTCTGATGGTTAAGACAACCCCATTGGGTCCTGGTCTGCTATACTTTTCTACCTTGTCTCCTCCTGCTCCAGATATTTCCACTCATCCTGTGCATGAACATACCAGACCTGCTTCCTTCTTGTGACCTCTGCACCTTGGCTCCTCTTGGCTGTGTGTCCTTCCCCAATCTGTGCCTGACATTCCCTCACCTTCTTTAGCCTTTTACTTAATCACCACTGTCTCCCTATTTAACCTTATAACTTCCAATAGATTTCTTGAATTCTTTAACCTCCTGACTTAATTTTTTTCCATCTGACTTAACATGTTGTGTTACATGTATTTTAGCACTGTCCACACTCATTAGAAGAGAGTTTTCTATAAACACAGAGACTTTTCTCTGCCTTGTTTACTGCTGTTCCCAAGGCCTAGATTATTGCTGGCCCACTGGAGATGCTTAAAAAGTATTTGTAGAATCAATTAAAGACATTGATATGAAACACTGTACAAGTTTTTCTCATTTCATTAAAATATACTGATTCTTAAAGGAACCACTATTTGGAAATTGTTTTTTTTTTTTTTGTTTTTTGTTTTTTGGCCAGTCCTGGGCCTTGGACTCAGGGCCTGAGCACTGTCCCTGGCTTCCTTTTGCTCAAGGCTAGCACTCTGCCACTTGAGCCACAGCGCCACTTCTGGCCGTTTTCTGTATATGTGGTGCTGGGGAATCGAACCCAGGGCCTCATGTATATGAGGCAAGCTCTCTTGCCACTAGGCCATATCCCCAGCCCTGGAAATTGTTTTTTAAGCTCCTTAGGCAACATAATTAAATTCTCATAAATCTAATAATGTTGGGATTTTTACTCAAGTAGTCATCTAAGCACTCCTTTTCCATCTTCCTTATTACACTCAAGTGCTATGGACTAATGTATCTGCTAAATAGTTCATAATGACTTCTCTGGAAGATGAGAACAATTGCTTCCAAAGATGGAAGCCAAGTGTTTCCTAGTGCTCCACTGAATGGAACTTACTTTTTTATCTGCTCCTCATATGTTTGCTTCTGTATTTCTATTTCCTTCCTTAGGTCCTGGACCAGCCTCTGCAGATAATCCAGTTCTTCTTCTCCGGAGTTCTTCCTTCCAGGCCCAGTTTCAGAGTTTGTGCCAGAATCACAAGCAGAGGAAGACAGCACAGGTTCTGTGTTCCCAGAACCCTCTGGTAGGACAGGGACATTATCATAGGTAGAAGTCCTCTGGGAGTCAGAAAGATGGCGCAAGTCCTGAGACATGGTTCTCCTGTGCCCTTCCCCTGCCTTGGCCCCTGAAGACCAAAATTCATTTTTAAAGACCTCTGCTTTGCTGCTATTGGCACTTTGAAAAGCTGACGTTAAGAAACATTTCCTGTTAGGGAGTGTTTGAGTCCTTTTTCGAGATTGTATCTTCCAATCTCCTGACTTTTCCCTGGGAATCTTGCTGCTGTCTTCTTGCTGCTGGTCACTTGGCTGTAGTCTAGTGGGACTACTAGCATCTGAATCACTTGTCTAGAAAAAATATTCAAAGATGTTACAAAGGGTTTTCCCACTCATGTATCATGTCTCTAAGATTAAGAATTAGAGAACTGCAAGAAAACTGGTTTTATAGTTGCAACTCTCAGAAAACCATTTAATTTATTACCTCATTTTATTATCTGTTTGGAAACTCTTCATAAGGATATTGCCCGTAGAAAAATTGTTCATTCTCTAGAGATGAAATGCTGACTAAAATAATTTTTTTTTGCTTATGGTGAAAGAATATACTAGGGATGTCTTTGTAACTATGGTATACAGTCCAGGAGTTATACAGAAAAGTTCAATAAATTTAACTGATATTGATCTGATTTCCCTGACCTCAAAAATAAAAAAAAAATAGTAAAAGAAGCAAATCAATCACCCCCTGCTAAACCAGTAAAATGAAAATGATCCCAAAGTCAAATGACAGACTGACAAAAATATCTACAATGTCTATCACTCTCCCTAATATATAAAGGGGATACTCTTATTAGCTATTCCCCATATTATATAAAGTTAATAAAAGTTGTAAAGAGAAAGACTAAATATGAGCAAAGGACAAGATTAGATAGTTCATCAAAGAAAAAATGGAACTGGCTCTTACATTTGAACAAAGCTCTTTATAACTGTGGAAACTCAGTTACTAAAACCATCCTCACCTATCAGACTGGTAAAACTCTCAAACTCAACAGCACACCCTGTTGTGATACTGCAGGAAAATGTATTATTTCACATACTACTTGCTTTGTGGAAGTAACACAAACTTTAAATATAATTAAAATTACACATTCAAGTCTACTTATTTGACACAACAATCTCATTTCTGGGAACTTATCCCAGATATATATTTACTTGCATACAAAAGGAGGTAAAGTCAAGATTGTTTGTTGCAGCCTTGTTAGTAGGGCTGAAAATAATAACTATAGTACAGGAAAAGAATGGAACACTATGTACATATGAGTCAAAAATAAAACTACATACATAGCGATTCATGCATCGATATGGAAAAACACTGCAGGATATACTGCTAAGTTTTAAAAATGCAAAATTGAAGGGCTAAAGGGGGTAACAGATCAAGTGGTAGAATACCTAAATACCAAGCACAAGATTCTGAGTTTATATGTCAGTATTTCCATCTCCCTGTAACAAGATTCAGAGAAGGAAAGAGTATGAGAAAGAGGACACTACACAGAAAGAGAAAGAAAATACTATATTTGTGTAAACATAGAAGGGAACAATTATATTTGCATAAAGAAACACTGGAAGGATAAGAAACTTCTAAAGGCAGCCAACAAGGAAGGATATTGTGTGTGAGAATATGAGAACAGAATTCAGTATGAGTTTTTTCTATCTTTTAAACCATGTGAATATATTACTTTAAAGAATAAAAGTAAAGGTAAAAGAAAAGCAAAGACAATAAAAATGAACATAAACATCAAATGGGGAAACAGGAGGCCTAAGCTCTCTTTCTGCCTTCCAATTCATTACCTGCTTCAGCAATAACATTCTACCTCCTCCTGTAAATTAGAAGCACCTGGATCCTAAAATGGATACTAGACTTGAGTATGATCTGAAGCATAGTAGTATTGTTAATTTGGGACAACTGGTCAACCTCCTTGTTTCAGCTTCTCAAAGAATGCAAATAAACATATAGCCTATGGAGAAGATTCCAGAGGTAATATATTTAAGTTGCCCAGCACAATGTGTGCCCATAAAAACAATGAATAGCACACATCTATTAAATGAGCATACTAAGGACTTCACATGTTTGTATGAATGTGTGTGTGTGATTGTATTATATAAAGTAAAGGCTTTTCAAAATTGCAGTTTAGTTTTGAAACAGTAAAATGTACCTAGATAAACATCAATTAACAAAAAGCACTATTTCTAAAACTACTACCTTTTACTCACAACTTCAGGATCACTGTAGGTAACTTATCTAGTTGAACAGCAATGTTGAATACATTTCTTGGCCACACATGATGAATTAAGCTTCTATACAAAGTTTACATTCTTTTCTTTCAAAAAAATTATTCCTATAAATACATATAACTATTTGACCTTTGTAAATTACTGCACCCAAATTGTCTACATTTTGGAGTCTGCAGAGTTTGGGGACATTGGGAACGTGAGCTCCAGCCTTTCTGTACAAATGAGGGGGCTGACACTGCCGAGAAAGCTTATCAGGGAATGAGAAATACTACACGAACACATCACGTAACTCTGAGAAAGAAATCACGTTTCATGGTTTCAGCAGGAAACCAGTTCTCTCTGGACTTTCACACAGAATTTTCAACAATTCTCACCAAAACATCTGCAATGCTTTATCTATTTCTTTCCATTAAACTTCCTTAGACTATGCCTGAAAGGTCTCTCTACAGGTTTCAGAGAGAACTCCATTACTCAGCCTTTGAACAACTGCCATGCCACTAATCCTACCTCCAGATAACTTGCAACAGAGACTAAATTTTGAAAGGTCATGCCACTAATCCCACCTCCAGATAACTTGCAACAGAGACTAAATTTTGAAAGGGGCCAGGCTTTCAAGATATGTTCAAATGGCTCTGTACCAGCCATGCCCACTGCCATAGTAGCACCTGTAACTTACCATGTTGCCAACCCAGAGTAGCCTTATATGAATTGACCCAGATTAAGGGGCAGGAGAGGTCTGTGAGTCTTACCCTGTTACTAGTACTTCCTGTCCTGAAAACTGGAGTGTCTTCAGTAGCATCCCAACCTACAGAACTTCGAGGCACTGGTGGTTTCTTAGGGTCATTTTTCTGGACAGGGGGTGACAGTGGTGCATCCTTGGACTTGGGAAAGAGGACTTCATGGTCTCTTATCATCATCGTCATGACTCTTTGGATCTGTGGAGTTCCTGAAGGAAAGAAGCAAAAGATGCATCATGCTAAGTCAGAGATGGGAGGCAGATTGCTCTCCAGGGTTGAAATAATGAGATGGCTCCAGACTTGGCCCTAGAATTACAGAGCCCCAAAAGATTTCATTTTATCCCTTCATAGGACCTTTCCTAATTATTCAGTAGATTTGATGAGAAGGCTACAGAAGTGATGATAATGAAAAAGTTAAGATTATTTTCAGTCTATATTGTACTGTATAAGCCCTTGATCAGATAAGTAGGCTATTTAACAGGGGAGAAAATAGAAACATTTTTCTCTTTGGCTGAGGACCTCAATATGGCATCTGTTTTCTTATTGAACACACAGCAAACATGTGCCCAGAATACAGTCTACCTACATCCATGGTTAGGTATCAGCACTCTATGCTAGGTTTTTTGCTAATTGACCCAAGATACCACCTCAGAAACTTTCTCATCCTAGCTTTACGGCAGCCTTTACATGAGCTGAGGTTTTGTGGGCTCTGTCTCATTAAGGATATCTGAAAAAAATAATAAAAGAGTAGGAAGCCCTTGCTAACCATTTTAATGTAAAACTACTGTGTTCTGTGACCACTAGACAAATCCTTGCCCCATAATTTTTATCTCATTTGACTAGTGATTCACAGGTAGTAATCAACTGAAATTCAATAGACTGAAAAATGCAGAGTAGTGCACAAACACTAGGGGCAGTGTTGTCGCTATTACCCTCTATCCTTTATCCTGAACCTGCCTATTTACCTCTCATAATCACAGCAGGGTCTTCAATCTTCGACCTGATGAGGTTCACACCAATCACAGTAGCCAGGTTTTCCACACTCATCTTGTTAACAGCACAGTTCAGCTGGATTTCATGTAGAAACCTGTGGTTAGCCAAGAAATCCCTTATAGAAAACAGGAAGTTGCCACAAGAAAGTACTTCCAGGTATAAATGGTGTATTTATTGGATTCCAGTTTATTTTCTGTCCTGCTTGAATAGTGGAACTAGATTGCTCTGTCCACAGGAGTTTAGATTTGATTTGCAAAAATCCAAGACCAAGGAGGGAAGAGAAACCATAAAGGTTTTCAAGCTGCTGGGGGCATGACAGTGACTGAATTTAGAGAATCAGAAGAGCAAGTGTCTAGATCCAGTTCAGGGAACTAAGAGGTGACTAGAAGAACTAAAATGTATTTGACTGCCACTGGGTCCTGACTTTGTAAGACTTTAGAGACATACTGCCTCTATATATAGGCATATTTTTTATATAGGACTTTATAGGCATCCTGTATCCAGAGAGGAAAAATTTGTCAGTAAGAAAGTCTTCTCTTTTTTTTTTTTTTTCCACCAGTCCTGGGCCTTAGACTCAGGGCCTAAGCACTGTCCCTGGCTTCTTTTTGCTCAAGGCTAGCACTCTGCCACTTGAGCCACAGCGCCACTTCTGGCCATTTTCTATATATGTGGTGCTGAGGAATCGAACCCAGGGCTTCATGTATACGAGGCAAGCACTCTTGCCACTAGGCCATATTCCCAGCCCAGTAAGAAAGTCTTAAAGATAAGTCCTCTGCTCTCACACTTCAGTTAGAGCACCAAGCATCTCTAACTCTCAGCAGGCGCTCAGTAACTAACAATGAATTTTGACTATATTTCTACTCATTGGAGACATGAAACTCTCAAATTCACTGTTGAAGAAGCTGAAAAGACTGATAAGAGAATTTCTAGATGTTTTCCAAAAAATGTAAACAAAATAGATTGAAACAACTGAAACTCCAAATACGGTGAAATTATTAGTTAAACAAATTATCACATGTCAAAATAACAAAAAATTATGAAATATCATCAAGCCACATATAATCTTATTGTATGACACAGGGAAATGCTCACAATATAACAGAAGCCAAAAAAGATATGTGATTATGTATATATATACACACACACACAAATATATACACTTGTATACATATACAGACACTTGTGCTTATATAAGGTTGATCTTGCTTTTATTCCAATTCAGCAAAGATGTTCTACTATATTCATATTTATGTTTGAAAAATATCTAGAAGGACATATGTCAAGGATTCAGAGATCATTGCTGGACCAGGGGTTGCAGTTTATGTTGGTTTCTTATATATGATTTTCTGTAGTTTCCTAGTTTTCAAATAGAGCAAGAACTATTTTTCTAATTTGGCAACTACAACTCACTATTCTTTTGAAAAAAGGAAAGACAAAATTCAAGAGTTTGAGAGGAAGACCCCAGTTCCCAGTCTAGCAGACCTAGGTCAATCCATCTTCCAGGTGTTTCTTCAGGAATGGCAAATGGATGGTCTCAGAAAGGGTGGCTCAGAATAACTGTGTTCAAAGCAGTAGGTTGGTCTCCAGTGAAAAAGACCAGAAATACTAGGAATATGGGGTATCTTGCATATTCCAAGATTCTGGGCAGCACTGAGGCAGGACAGAAGGAGAGGATGGGTTCATTCTGTGTGTCAGCTGGGCTATAAGTGATTATTGAAATTATCTTGCAGAAACAGAAAGTTCTCTCAATACTATGTGAATAGAGATGAACTTTCAAAGTCCTAGACCCAAATCTGTTATCTCAGAGAGAATCTTTCTTTCTTCTTCTACCTAGTGAATGTTTTCTGATGTGGCTCAAATGATAAGAGTTGGCATCTCACCTGCAGATATAGCTCAGGAGACTATAGTTGTCACGAGGAAGGTTGGAGAGCTGCTTTATCAACTCTTGCTGAGCCTGGGAAGAGATTTTTGATAATATTAAGAATGCTTGTGGGGCTGGGATTATGGCCTAGTAGCAAGAGTGCCTGCCTCGAATACATGAAACCCTGGGTTCGATTCCTCAGCAACACATATATAGAAAACGGCCAGAAGTGGCACTGTGGCTCAAGTGGCAGAGTGCTAGCCTTGAGCAAAAAGAAACCAGGGACCGTGCTCAGGCCCTGAGTTCAAGGCCCAGGTCCGGCAAAAAAAAAAAAAAAGAATGCTTGTTATTCACCAGCAAGGCTAATTGGGAATACAATTGGTGAATCTATATGGACACAGTACACTGGCAGTCACCCTGTTCCCACATTTGTGACATTACCAGGGCCCCTTCCCCCCAAAAAATCCTCACCATTTTAGCAAAATGGCACAAATATATTCATGGACCTTGGGTTTTAAAAATCTCAGTTAAAAGCTGGGCGCCAGTGGCTCATGCCTATATTCCTAGCTACTCAGGAGTCTGAGATCTGAGGATTGTAGTTCAAAGCCAACATGGGCAGAAAAGTTTGTGAGACTCTTACCTTTAATTGATCACCACAAAGCCAAAAGTAGACATGTGGCTCAAGTGGTAGAGTGCCAGCCTTGAGTGAAAAATCCAAGGGATAATTACCAGGCCCTGAGTTCAAGCTCCAGTACTTGTGAATTTGCTCTCTCTCTCCCCCTCTTTTCCTCCCTCTCCCCCACCTCTGTCTTGGTCTCATCAAGGTCAAAGTGCCTTTTCCATTATTTTATTTTATTTTTTTGTGGCTCTGACACTTGAGCCACAGCTCCACTCCCTGATTTTTGTGGTAAACTGAAGATAAGAGCTTCATGGACTTTCTTGCCTGGGCTTGCTTCAAACCATGATCCTCAGATCTCAGCCTCCTGAGTAGCCAGGATTATAAGCGTGAATCATAAGCACCTGGCCCCAGCTCTATTTCAAAAGTGAGTCAGCTATAGGTGATTAGGATCCATTCCATTCCTTTCCTTTTGTCTTTTGTTAAAATTATTTTTAGGGCTGGGGATATAGCCTAGTGGCAAGAGTGCCTGCCTCGGATACACGAGGCCCTAGGTTCGATTCCCCAGCACCACATATACAGAAAACGGCCAGAAGCGGCGCTGTGGCTCAAGTGGCAGAGTGCTAGCCTTGAGCAAAAAGAAGCCAGGGACAGTGCTCAGGCCCTGAGTCCAAGGCCCACGACTGGCCAAAAAAAAAAAAAAATTATTTTTAAATCATCTTTAAATAGTTATACATAGGAGTTTCACTTCAACATGTCCATCTATGAATACAATGCATCTTGCTCAGTGTCACCTTCCCCCAATCTCTGCACTATCTGTCCTAACCCCACCAATCCCTTCAAGGGTACATTTCTTTGCTGGATTATGACATGCCATGTAGGCAGTGTTTTGGCTGGTCACCATCAGCACCACCTACCATCTTTTGCTGATGCCTAAGTCCCAAATGGATAAAACATCTCACCAAAGGGCATAGGGTTCCCAGACCCACTGTTACCTTCCACAATAGCATTCTGAAACCAGCTGCTTTCTTCTAAAGCAGAATAAGTAAGTAAGCAGACACAAACCTTTGCCTCATCTGCATTCATGAGCTGCCCACAGAGCAGGAATCCCTCATACTGGCTCCAAGGAACCACTGGCTCTGGGAGGTCTCGGAGGTAGAGCTTGAATAGAGAGGCCACGGTGTGCACATCTGTGTCTCTGGAAGGAAACAAGCAACAGATTTTGAAAGGGAAATTCCAGAACTATCTTCCCTTCTACCTCATACCCAGTCCACTCAGTAGAACCATAGGTTCCAGAGGAGAGTTTTGGTTAAGTGCCATCAGAGCCAACCATTCTTGCTAATTTGTACTTTGAGTGCAACAACCCTGAACACTTCTTTCTCTGCATCTTCAAAGGCACATTCAAGGCCCACTTTTCCCATGAAACCTCCTTTGACTACTTCATTGCTTTCTACTTTCTTTAAGTCACTCAGTTCCTTACAGCACTGTCTAATTAGTCTCTAACATTTTTGTGTTAATTTCTTTATATCTTTAAACCATCTGTATCTTTAATCTCCCATCGTGCTTCTAAGGAATGAGATCCATTTATGTATTTTCTCCATAATTTATTCAATCAGTATGCAGTGTAGTTTACATTGCTACATTTTGTGGTACCATTGTTTTGCTTTTGGACAGCACTGGGATTTCAATAGTAAACCCCAAGGGATACAGAGGACCTTTGGCCTCATCAGGCCACAGAGGGGACACAAGTGTTATCAGATCCTTAAAAAAATTGTGTGGTTGGTGCTATGGTATGAGACTCAGGTAGCATAGGGAGTCTGTAAATGCATTGGATAGGCATGCAGAAAAGGATTCCCAAACCAGAATTGGGGAGCCATAGTGACCACTCAGATAAAGTAACACCTTGGGTGAGATCTGAAAAGTGGTGAATTACAGCATAATGCATGTGTGTTTGTCCAGAGAGGCGGAAAGGAGGCCCGGTGACTCATTACAAGACTGAGACAACATTCAGGTGAGTGTCTGGTTGATGGAAAGAGGCAAGGCTTTGTGTTTCAGCTTCTCCAACTTATAGCCAGGTCTGAAAAGCCACAGCTAAGAGGTAGAGTTGGACCAGCACCTATATTTATGTAGCCTTCAAGCTGAAAATGATTCTTGCATTTTTAAATGGTTGAGGAGAACATACCAAAAAGATTATCTCATAACATGTGTAAGTTCTATGAAATTCAATGCAGTGACGTTTTAGACCCCCACAGTCGCTCGTTGATCTATGCACTTCTCTTTGCTTTCTAACTATAAGAGCACACTGCTCATAGCTGTGGCAAAAGATGTCTAGCCTGAAAAGTCTAAATATTTAATATGTGGCCCATTATCAAAAGTTTGCTGACCTCTGGCTTAGAGGGCTACTCCATTTATTTTGCAGCATTATAAGAGAATAAATCTGAATCTGCCGCATATATTCACATACTACTTAACAAGGAGAATGTGTTCTGAGAAGTGCATTAGGTAATTGAGTCACTATGTGAACTCAGAGTGCTTATATAGATCTAGATGGCATGGCTTATTGTGCTCCTAAGCGCTATGATCCATACTGTTGTATATTTGTCTGTCACGGACCATTCAGCAAAGGAGAATGAGAGTGGACTAGAACAATATTCTTCTTGGAGGAGTGGCAGGAGGTAGGTTTGGACAGCAGAAGGAAAAGACAGATATTTGGGGCAAGAGAAAGAGGAGTATCAGAACTTGTCTATAAAGCTCTGTATTGAGCTTTGTGTACAATATTTTGTTTTTATTCTTGGTAGCCAGTTGTTGTTCTACAGTTCTCTCCATCCTCTGCCCCTCCCTCGCAGCCTATGAACTTTCCACCTCTAGAGGAAAACACAGAGCTGGCACAGAGCCCTGCCTACACTCCATGGTTGCCCTCAGGAAATCTGGGGCGGAACTGTTCCCTTAAAATGGAGATTCTGAAAAGTCCTACCCTGTTGAATTGGTGGCTAAAAATATCTCTAAACAGAACTAGCTGGGAAAAGTATTGTCGTCAAAACATGATGAGAAGTTCCCAAGGAACAGACAGAAAGGCAATCCGCTGACAGTCTGCAGGAGTGGCATACACCTAATGTCCCCAATGTTGCAGACCAGTCTTGGGATTCTAACACACATCCAATGAGTCTCTCAAATCTCAATACATGACCCCCAAAGTCATGCAAATCCCTTGAAGCCCCTCTTATCCTTTCACTGCCTTATTCGGAAGGTCATTTGCTTTTTCCCAGGATCCTGCCCCAGCCTCTCTTGGGTATGCCTGCCTCCAGCTTCCTGTTCACTGACATGTTGCCTAGCCCAGCCCCCAACACACAGAAAACATCCACAGCATGAACAGAGGAAACAAAGAATTGAGATGAAGAAAAGAACTTAAATGACAAGTCAAAAATAGGATTCTTTGTAGAAAAATAACAGCAATTTTTTAAAAAGTTTGGTCAGAAGAAACTAATGACAATAAAAAGCTCAATACTGGAAAGACAAAGTGATTATAGCCATAGATAAAGATATAGTATGAATATATGGGCAGATCAAAGTAATGAAAGGACACAAACACACACACATGCCACTCCCCCCTACACACACTTAGGACTTTAAAAATCTCGAGAACCCAATCCATATTATTGTCCACTGACAACCTAGCTAACTTCTTATTCTTATTATTGGGTCTCTGTATAAATGTCATTTCTTTTGGTGGAAGCAGCCTCTCTAAGCATCATACCATGTCAAAAGTTCCTTGTTCGAAGCTTTCATAGTTCTCTTAACACAAGAATCACAATTGTTTCCAAAATTTTTTATGTGGTATCTGTGCCCCATCAAATTAGGGCTGATTCAGATGTCATTCTTATAGTCTTGTCTATGCTTCCAGCATCGTTTTTCCTTAATTGGCTATCCTACAGCTTAACAATTTTCATATAATCAAGTACTAGGAACCACGTGGCTTCAGAATTCAATAACGCATTCACCAGAGATTACCCTAGGCTCTTCAGATGGCTCTGATAGTCCTTGCCTTGGAGTGGATAATGTCGAATATCTCCTTATGGAGATGATAGTGTAGAATATACATCTACCTGTTTCTCACAGAAGTATAAGTATGGGGAATGCATCAGCATCAGTTTTTACTGGGCTAAGCAGTATCCATCCCAACAGAGAACTGATGAGGAAGATGCTAACTTTACATTTCTATGTCTAATAAGAACATTCCACACCTGTGCTAGAATGTCCAAAACAAGAGTCCCCATATTTCTTCAATGCTAGTGAGGCAATGGGGGAGTCCTCTGGTGGAACCCAGCATTTGGGCAATGTAGACTATCTCAACTGCTATTGGGGACACCAGGAAGGGGCTCTGTCCTCCCATTTCCCTTCTGCCACTCAGTGATTTCTAAAATATATTTTTTCAATAGGCTAAAAAAATCGATGAAAAAAAATGGATGGGGCTGGGAATGTGGCTTAGAGATAGAGCACTTGCTTAGCAGGCATGAAGCCCTGGGTTCGATTCTGCAGTACCACATAAATGGAAAAAGCCAGAAGTGGCATTGTGACTCAAGTGGTAGAGTGCTAGCCTTGAGTGAAAGAAGCTCAGGGACAGTGCCCAGGCTCTGAGTTCAAGCCCCAGGACTGGCAAAAAAATATATTTATAATTGTATTAAATGTTTCCAAAACCTACATCCTAACAAGAAGTCAATGAAATTGGTAAATTAACTTTGAAGGGAAAGTGACCAGTGTTAGATGGCTTTCTGAGAGTCAGTCTACCTTGGGGGTAGCAGAGAGGGAAGCCAATCTTGGGGTCATGCTCATCTGAGTGATGTGTGATGTGTAGGGAGATGGTGAGGAGCAGGTCAGAAGAAAAGGGAAATGGAAGGAGGCTTGGGGTAAAAGATGATATCTAGCCGAGAGCCAGTGGCACATGCCCATAATCCTAGCTACTTGGGAGACTTAGATCTGAGGATCATAGTTCAAAGCCAGCCCAGGCAGGAAAGCTGATGAGACTCTTTTCTCCAATTAACCACTGGAAAACTGGAGGTGGTGCTGTGGCTCAAAGTGGTAGAGCACTAGACTTGAGCTGAAAAGCTCAGTCTATCTATGCCCAGACCCAGAGTTCAAGCCCTATAACAAAAAAAAAAAAAGATATGAGACCTACTCTTTATTTAGGGCCCAGGAACAGGTTCCAAGCTGAGACTACAGCTTTGTGCACAAAGACAGATAGACCCCAGAAAAGTTACAGAAGAAAGGTGGGCCATGCTGGTGATTGGGGTGGAAATACGGTGGTGGGGAAGAGAAACACCGAGAACGTCCACACAAGCCCAATACTCAGGTCTCTACAGCTTTCCCTTCTGTCCTAAATAAGCTGTAGGGGATTTCAGTGTTTAGAAAAAATGGAATTTAGACTTATCATATTAAATCTTGCCTTGTGGGCTGGTAATTTGGAAACAACAATGGATCTGATGCCAGTAGGACAAGTGTCTACAGGCAACCCCAGGATGGCCATTGCATAACAGGCACAGGGGTGGAAGATATAGCAGCTTAAAACCCTGCCAAGAGGCAGGAAGAGGAGGGAGGAGAACAGTTGCAAAGAAAAGTCATTACATCTGACATGTCCAGAAGAGGTGGGCAGCTCCCACAGAAAAGACTTAGGAGAACCAAGGCTGCCACAATAGTATGTTTCCCACAAAAAGTGCAGAACTGAGGTGAGGAAGTGCTACAGTATAGGAGACTAATTCAAAATGTTAATTCTAGAACGCTATGAAAGAGCATAAGAGCCATATATTTAGTACATTCTCAACCACATCATCTGTATAGGCTTCTCTTCTAGACTTTTCCCAAAAGGTGGGTCTCAGATTATGTTATCCCCTACCCTGTCATCCCCTTCCCTAATTGTTGAAGCACCACTTGAAGCTGTTCAGATCATTGTCTCTTACCTAAGCTCTCCAAACTGTGGTCCAGGTCCCAAATTCAGCACTGTGAGAACAAAAGACTATTTTTGTTGTAAGCCAGAACTCTTGGAAGTGTCTGTGTGTATCAGTAGCTCAGCTAGCGTGGAGAGGTAGAAGAGACAGCACACACCTCACACCATAGGCAAGGATGACATACCTGTCAAAGGAGGGCCTCTCCCCAGCATCAAAAGCATCCCTCAGCTGCTTCACCAGGTTGTCCTGCCCAGGCAGACGGAAGATGCCCTCTTCATTCACACCGTGTTCCAGAATGAACTCTGCACACTTCTCTACCAGGATGGGCACGAGGTGGGGGCCAAACTTCTGTTCATAGGCCACAGTTTCATCCAAGCGCTGACCAAACACCGCTAGGAAGAAAAACAAAGTGGGTCCTGTCCATCATTTTGACTTTCCTCAGATGATCTGATAAGTCAAAGTGCTTGGCTCGTTTCTAATACTGTTTTCTATGTCGCTTGAAAAGCCAAACAAAATAAGTACCAGAAAAATGGATACTTGCAAGAGAGGGTGTAGAACTAAGGGGAGAAGGGTACAAAAATAAAGGGGAAAAGGGAGGGAGAAGGCAGTCAAGAATTCACTGTATATACCATCGAGTTGAGAAAAATAAGGGAAGGGGTACGTCAAAGGGTAGTGAAAATGCTGGAGGGATGTCAGAGTGCAAGATGCATGTGCATATATATATACACACATATATATATGCATATATATATATAGCTTTGTTAAATAACAAAACAAATTTTAATACATATCCTAAAAATTAAGAAAAGTGAGGGAAGGGGTGGGTTGGAAGGTGTGGTTGAGAATGTTGAAAGAGGTGATCTGTGGAATGGCAACTCCTCCGCACAACTACTTAAAGATAATAAAATATTCATAAAAGAAGATTTGACTGCAAGGATACCACACACAACTTGGGACACAAATTACTCATAATATTTCCTGTGGTAAAAATTTGGGTTAGCCTCTGTCAGTCTCTTTCAATTGACCCACATTTTTCCATATTTGAAACAACAGATTTTGCAATGCTGGTGGATCACACTTCATAATCTAGCTTCTCAGGAGGCTGAGATCTGAGGATCATGGTTCAAAGCCAGCTCAAGCAGGGAAGTCCATGAGACTCTTACCTCCAATGGACCACTAAAAAGCCAGAAGTGGAGTTATGGCTCAAGTGGTAGAGTGCTAGCCATGAACACAAAAACTCAAGGACAGTACCCAGGCCCTGAGTTAAAGCCCTGGACTAAAAAACAAAACAAAACAAAACAAAAAGCCATAAAGCAAACAAACAACAAAAAAACAGCTGTCTTTTACTGAGTACTTGTGTGCTAGAAAGTGTGCCAAGTGCTTTGCACATCTTTTCTTCATTTAGTCTCAACAGGAGCCCCATGAGGTGGCAGCACTGTCATTGACTCTGAGCCTTAGGGACTCTGAACTTGCCAGGTCAGATAACACAGGGCACAATCCAAAATCAAGTTCAGGCAGCACCGTCCTGAGAATGCAGCCTAAGCCACAGCAGCAAGCAGCCCATCCTGACTTCTGCTGACATCCCAGAGTATTGAAGCCTAACAGCCTCGTGCATGATTGTCGCTTGCTCTATTAGACCCCTGTGGCATTTCAAATACTTTAGGTTATTCACTATTTTCATAAACAACTTCACAGTAAACATGTTCATTTGCCGAGCAGAGATCCTGGAACGTGTGCAGTACAAATACATAATGTCTAATTAATGGCTTAATTTATTGTTAATGTTTGGATGAAGGAACATAGACATTTCATTCTTTTGAACTATTTCCTTAAGGCAACTTCCCACATGTAAAATTACAGAGTAAAATGGGTTGAACATTTTTATAAACCAGTGGTATGCAAATTGCTTTGCAAAAATATTTCTTTTCCTAATTGTGCAGCCTCCAGCAAAGCAAGTATGGACTAGCAGCACCCGCAGCCCAGTCATCACTTGGCTCTGTAATCTCCCTACCTCTACATGTAATGAGATTAGTTTCTAAATGAGAGCTATAGCCTACCTATTATCTCATCGGACCCCAAGGCTTTCTGTGTCCTTAGGTTTGTAAGACTGTCCATAGTTTCAGTTTTGTCCTATCTGATCTTCCCTCTGTCATCACTGGGGCTCCGCCCTACCCAGCAGAATCCTAGGATACTGATTTGCAAAGTCCTTTGGTTCTCCCCACGACTCTTCTTCCTCCCTCTTGCCCTTCTCCCTTCTCTCTGGCTGTCTACCTCTATTGAGAACCCTCCTAATATAGATCCTACCTGAAAATTGCTGTCCCAGATTCTTTGTTTTCTTTATTATCAAAGTGAAGTACAGAGGGGCTCCAGTTTCATATGTAAGGCAAAAATAGTGAGGACATGGATAACCACACAGAATTAAGTTCCTGTCCATCTGTGAAAGAAGCTTTCCATCCAAGCAGTGCATCACAATCGAAATGACCTGACTTAAAACCTAGACCATGAGGCATTTGTGAAATTCTTTTGAGGTGCACCTCAAAGAAATAGGTAGATGTATTTTGGAGCAGCTGAAGCTTGGATTCAGCTCCAGGGCTCCAAATGAAGACAGGTAGATGTTAAAACTTGGGCTCAGAATTCACTGGGTTCCAATGAAAGCCAATAGCCCCAAATCAACATATATAGAACAGAGATGTCAGAGGTTTCTCCCCAACCATGTCACATGCAGTAGTGCCTATGTCTCACCAATACATTCATTTCCCAACAGGACTTTTCCCTCCACCTTAACAGTTCCTACTAATAAAGTGTTCACATCTGAGAGCACTGAGAGCTAGGCATCTCCATACCATGGAAATTTCTAATTGCAATCTTTGTAACTCAGATCTTCATCACTCCCCCTGAGCTCATCATCTTTTTTTCCTCTCTCCATCTTAGCAGGTAACCAGGTAGAGATGAACAAACTCCCTCCCCAACAATCTCTGTCCCTCTCCCCCTTCCTCCTCCTCTGCTTCTGTCCCTGACCTGTCTCAGGAGAAGAAAGAACCCTGCCTTTCCTTTAGGTGATGCTTTCCAGAACAATCAGCTCTACCCTTACTATCTCTTTTACCATTTACTCCCTGTGCTGTATGTTTTTCTCTTTTGATATAAATAGTCCAGGTGAGTGTAGGTCTTTATCAATTTAGGAAAGAATGATCCTTTGCGCCAGCCCTCATGCAGATGATCAATGCTTGTTTCTCTTTATCAATGACCTCATAGAAAAATATGTCTAGCTCAGAAGGTGGTCCTCCTCACAGACCACTCTCTGTTGACCATTCACTTGTGAGCGTCTCAGCCCCCTGCAGTCTAGTTCCGTCAGCCTGTATCTTCCCATCTCATGTTCTTGCTAAGATTTCTGCTGAAATCCCCTGAATGAGTCCAGTTTCTGATAATTCAACATATTACTGGTCTTATCAGAAGACTGATAGTATTGATTCCTTTGCTTTTAAGACCTTCTTCCTACAAGGCTATAAAACCATCTGAACCACCCATCGTCATTCTGTTCCCATCTCTCTGATGACTTATTTCAATCCCCTTTCCTGTGTCTCCTATACCTACTCCTTTAGTACGCTGGTGTGTCATTGCCTTGGATTCTAACTCAAAGGTCTCTTCTTCCCTTCTAGGTGCTCTCTTTGTGAAAGTTCATGGGAATTTACACAGTCATATATAAATGGATCACTTATACAACTGTCAATCTGGTTCTGGCGCTCCCTCCCTCCCTCCCTCCTTCCCTTCCTCCCTCCCTCCCTGCCTCTCTCTCTCTCTCTCTCTCTCTCTCTCTCTCTGGCTCTCTCTCTCACTCACTCTTTTTCTCTTTCCCTCTCTTATTCCAAGCATCTCTGCAGTGTCACCATTTCTCAGTACCTTCTCCAATTTCACCCATCCTACCTCCAGCTCACTATTTCTCCTCTAATTTCCTCACAGGAAAGAGTATTCAATTTTCATAGCACCACATACTTCTTCTCCTAGGCATTGAGAATACCAAGACACTAATACAAGGTACTTGCACTCAACTAACTCAATTAGCAAATTTCATGAACATTAGAGCTACCTGTAAGCTTCTTTCTCCCTCCAAATATATAGGCTATACATATATATATATATATATATATATATATATATATTAGGCTATACAGCCTAAGTACATGAGATTTGACACTCTAGTCTCACTCCTGCTGCCTTAAGTCATTGCACTGTCTTGTTGTTTTATTTCTGGCCTTTTTGCAACTGAGTTCCTTCCACCAAAATTAAACAAATCCGCTGTGGGTTAGGCTCCTTGGTAGCTGGAGATTATGATGGGAATAATTTTTAAAAAGTGGTCTTTGCCCTTATAACCTTTCCAGTTGATGTCCACTTCCTACTTTTGACCCGGGAACCCAAACTATCTGAGTGTAGATGCCTTCTCAGGAGGTATGGTCCCTCCCTGCTCTGTACTCATCGAGCTCCTGGTGCACACCTCTACTTTATCACCTGTCATTCTGTTTTATAATTATTTATTCAGACATCTCTCTCTCTCTTCCACTGGACTGTGGGCTCCTCAGAGGCAGACAGGATGTCTGGCTCACCTCCTATTTTTATCTCCTGGCACAGAGATTGGCACATGATGGACCAGCCCTCAAAGAGCTATGACTACCTGCCATCTCCCATTCTTCCCATACCCCATTCCTTCTCTCTGCTCAGCATTTCTCCAAGCCTGCTCCTGTCAAGGAGGTCAACGGTCTTTGTATTTTTAAACCCAGAGTTAAATCTTCAGTCTTCATCTCAGCTGCTCAATCAGCAACCTGCAATACAGCAAGTCACTCCCCTTCAGTCACTTGTCATGTGATTCTGGGTACTCCACTCTCTCAGTTCCTCATTGATCTCATTGGTTGCTCCCACTCACCCTCCTCAGATGACTCTTTCTTCTCCCCCTGCCCTCTAATGTTCGACTGTCCCTCCCCCATCTAATGTTAGACAGTACCATGGCCTCCCTCCTCCATCAGCATGTACTTTCTCTTAATTTCAAAGCTTTAAGCATCACTCAAACTTTACATGTCCAGTGTAGAAATCAGCCAAAGCTATTCTCTCTGACAAGAGTACACCACTGTGTATTCTGGACACATGAGGAACAACAGTGTCTCCTCCTACATGACAGAAAAAGCATCATTATGTTTTTGTTTGCTTAGTTCAGGGTTTTGTCACTATTTGTTTCTGATCACAAATGAGGAATTTAGAATCCCAAACATCCCAGAAACTTCAAAGTTGTAATCTTGAATTGAACTGATCTCAGACCTCGGGATTCTTATCTCCAGCCTTTGCTTCTGAACAGACTTGCAAGAGGCTTGATATGGGGAAGTGAAGAACAGAGGAAGCCCAAGGAAACATAATAGAAGCCAGCAAAGGAACGCCACAGGGCAGCTGTTTCTCAAAGATCATTCTCTGCCCCAAAGGCAAGGCTCCTAGTTCTGTGTCTTGTGCTCTTAACCTTCCCCCCCTCTTTGAAGGACCGTTTGCTCCACAGCTTTTCCTACCCTCTTGCAGTGGGGTCATTTCTAATTGACTCCTTGATGACAAATCAATAATTATGCAGGGTGCCAATGACTCATGTCTGTAAATCCTATCTATTCATGAAGCTGAGATCTGAGGAACATAGTTTGAAACCAACCCATGCCCCCCAAAAAATGTTTGTAATACTATCTCCAACTAACCAATAAATAAAAGACTAGAAGTTGAGGTATGGTAAAAGTGGTAGAGCAAAAAGGCAAGTGAGAGTAAGAGACACTGAGTTCAGCCCTACTATCAACACACACACACACACACACACACACACATGCACACACACCCAAGCACACATAAAATGCAACAACAAAAACAAACAAGCATGACTTAGATCTAGTCCCTATTAGCAGAGGCATTTCCACTCTAACAGTTATGAAATCAATCAATTCATTATAACTATATGTCTATAGTTATTATAATTGTTAAATGTAATGTGATAATTATAATGATTAGCCAATTTAATTAAGTTAATTTTATGCTGGTATCTGCCTTAGATGCTTTCACGTGTGACATCCCAGTCATTATGAAAGCCCTACCAAGCAGATACTGTTCCATTTTACAGATAATAAAGCCAAGGCTCAGATTAGGAATTTGTCCTAAGGTCTTATTTACCTCTAGAACTTATGTTAGGTCAACTATTTCTGTTTAAAGATTTCAGGTATCACCTATCTCATTGGGAGGGACAGATCCTTGGGTTTCTATAGCCCTTCCACGCCACACATGCCATCCCCACCTCCTCTGGTAGCACACTCTTCATGCTCTTCTCCAGTTCCCAGACTTAAAGCTTTGGACTGATTGCACCTCATCCTGAGCAACCACTTAATGATGACATGTCATTACCATGGATAGAACTGCCCAGACTGTCCTCTGCCTTTACCCTTGAAGGTTCCTCTTGAGAGTCTAGAAATCCTAGGGCACTGAGCTGGGGTGGGGAAGTGAAAATACACAGATCTGTTGTGACTTCCTTCCAGTCTTGTTCCTCTTTAGCATCTCTCAAATTCTGCATCCAGACCAAGTGCCCCCTCCCCACCCACCTGCCACCCATCCAGACCTGCAGAGACCCCTTGCCCAACCCCTTCCTGCCAGCCCAACACTGGTCCCTATTCTGCAAAGGCTCCCTTCCAGGCTTGTTCCCCATTTCTGAGAGGAGAGTGACAAGCAGCTTAGGTACAGTGTCTGAAAGTATTAGAACTGAATTACAAAATAGAAAAGAAATACCTTTCTTTCGGAGCCTGGGGCTTTTCTTCCTGTAATCCCAACAAAAGAGCAGCACCAGGGTAGGAAAGCCACAGCCCAGTTCCCAGCGCGGCATCCTGGGAATACGAGGCATGGTAGCAGCCAGGACTTTCAGCGTGAGAGCCAGCCTGGAGCCTCTCCTCCCTGAACTGGAGCCCCGTCCTCTCTGGCTTCCAGATCAGCACATGCTTGCAAATACTGTTCAGTCTGATTCCCTGGCAGGAAACATGGGATCTGCCGGCACCTGCCCAGCCCTCCTGGCTTCTTCCTTTCCACCCCCCTTTTTCCTCCCTACTCACCTTTATACACATGACTCTTGGCTTTAAAAGAGTGAACATAAAGCTGTCAGGGCCTCAATAAAAATAAGTGCCTCCTTTTACTTAGTCGCTAATTGTCAACTGCCATTCAAGAGATATCTCAGAGGTGGGTTTTAAAAAAAAAACAACAAAAAAACTCTCCTACACAAGCCCTTCCCAGCATTGCTTCATATATCAGTGTCTGGCAGGAACACAGAAGTTCACTTAGCGTTTATGAAGCCAGCCTACCATTCCCTGGAAATGCTTTCAGAGTTGCACGTGGCTCAGCATCAGCCCTGCCTGCAGAGAGAATGATCGTGGAGGTGGGCTGTTGACTAAACTGAGACGCTTCCCTTCCTGTTGAAAAGACTGAGCCAACAGTGCTAAGGCCTAAACAGACACAGCCCAGAGACCTGGAATGGCCTTCCAGCATCACAGACAGACAGGAGGAGTAAGATTGTAGAGAGAGAGCTGAGGCAGTCCCACCCTGCCAGCCGGGATTCATCCCTCTGTCATCCCCAGGCCAGGAATCCAGGAGTCATCTCTGAAACTACTTTCTCTCTCCATGCTCTTTCCCACATCCTGGCAATGTTACCTCTGGAGTGCTGAGCAAACCAATCCACTTTCAACCTGCTCGTCCAAACTACCATCTGTCCTCTTGTCTAGTTTTATTGCTAGTCTCCTGTTTTTACTCTGATCTACTACTTCTAGTCCAAGCCATTCTCCATACAATAAGAACGATCTTCTCAAGATTAACCCAATTTATTGCCTTCTTGATTGCAAATACCCACCTGCTAGGATGAAACCCATATCTTGACAAATCCATCTCTACTGTCACCAGCTTCCCCACCCTGCAGTTTGTTGTCTTCCTATCACAGGACCCACTTTCTCGCTGTTCCCTTTCATTGAAACTCCATTCCTTCCCCTTTCTCTAAAGGTTCACTTCTGCTGGCCCTTCAGAGTTCAATGAATCATTCATTCAAGAAAATCTCCCTCACCTTTCTTGACAAAGATTTCTTTTTTTTTCCCACATGGCATGTGTTTTCTTGCATGGCACTTGTCTCAAAGCTGTAATTTTATGTTTTTCCTTGGCTTTAGGAGGTTAACTTCTACGTCTGCTAGTAGACAATAAGTGCCCTGAATGGGGGATTTTTTTTTCTTTTATCCCTCTTCTTACTGCTTCTGGTTTGCCTCCCAGGCTGGGTATAGAGTTTGGCAAGTAACATACATTCAAGAAATAGTTGTTGGGGCTGGGAATATGACCTAGTGGTAGGAGTGCTTGCCTCGTATACGTAAAGCCCTGGGTTCGAGTGCCCAGCACCACATATATAGAAAACAGCCAGAAGTGGCACTGTGGCTCAAGTGGCAGAGTGCTAGCCTTGAGCAAAAAGAAGCCAGGGACAGTGCTCAGGCCCTGAGTTCAAGGCCCAGGACTGCCAAAAAAAAAGAAAGAAAAGAAATAGTTGTTGACTAAATGAATAAATATCTGCCTTGTGTTATTAGCTGAAGGGAATTGGAAACAGGAGAGAAATAGAGGAAATAAGTAATAATAAAGAAAAACTATCATTGCTGTTAAGATACAATTGGATAATAGAATAGTAATGGCTTTCAGACAGAACAACTAACAGGATAAATTCATGGCAGCTTCTGAAATCACACACACAAAGGTACAAACAGTTTCCAAGAATTAGGGGGAGAGGAGGCACTCCAGTTACAGAATAACTCAATACTTATGTGCTCTCGATTTTTACTTTGAGTGAAAAAAATGAAACTATTGGGAAGTGGAAAGAGTTGAGCAGTGAAGGGTTTAACAAGCTCACCCTGGCTGAGTGAACCGAGTGTAAGAAACAGGTGAAAGCCTGGAGGTGTGTGCATGTAATTCTGGAATTTGAACAAGAAAAAATTTTGTCTGAAAGTCTGTGAGAAGCGGGCAGCTTCTGGGTGGAAAACACTTCCCAAAGTGGCAAAAAATTCTGGAAGTAGGCTGCAACACCGTGTTAACAGTGACTTTACAATATTTAGGGAGCATGTTCTGCTGATCTAGGGGTGCTTTAAGGAGCCTCACCCTGAATTCTACCAGCCAGCCTCCTTAAACAAGCCATCCACTATTCCCTCAGAACTAGAGTTCCCTGACTTACAAACAGGCAGGGCAAATATCTGATTAGATGGGGCTATACTGTTTCAAAACATCACGTTTTCCTGAATCCATGGTTTTGTTTCAATGAGTAACTTTTAAAACACCCAAGATGTGACATGAGAGCCAACACTGCACTTTGAATGAATAAGTGGTGTGTGCTCTGACTTCCCTTCCCTGAACTTTCTACCACCTATGGTACTTATGCTTAATCTGTTTCTCAGGGCAGTGGCCTTGAGATGGGGTGAAGGACACATCCCTCATGTACCAGGACAGAATGCAACTCACCATGGCAAGGCCCAGCCAGGCACTGCAGAAGGCTCAAGTCCTGATAAAAGTACAGAGCCAATAGTTGGACTGTGAGCAGTGCATAAGGAGGCCCAGTCTCCTACTCTCAGATGCAGACAGCTTAGCGCTAGGGAAAGCAGGAAACATCAACAGGCCTCACAGGCTCTAAATCCAGGTCAATAGGGAAGGTCACAGATAAGATTATCCAGGCTTAAAAGAGTATAGTACTAGGCCTTAACAGATTAAAAATAGAACTTCATGTGGCCCAGGAAGCATAGTAAAATGTACTTTTAGAACTTGTGAGATGGTTGATACAACTATGTAACTCTTTGTGGAATAGAGTACAGATGTCATAGAGGGCTGTAGCTGGTGTGCTGGAGTCTAGTTGTCCCATTCAGGTCACTTCAGAAGTCCTCATGGATGGTTCCCAGGCTATAACTGCCTGGCCCCTGGGCTCACATACCCCGAGTGTCCAGAGGGGCCGACCTCAGCTGAGCCAGGAAGTTTCTTTCCCAGGGGTTTGGAATGAGGCTGCCAATATGTAGCTGGTGCCTGTGGCAGATGTTGAGGTTGGCACAGCAATGTAAGGAAAGAGTGTGGGCACGATGGGGGCCGATGACAAGGTGAAAACAGGCAGGTATGCAGAGAAACACAGAATGAGAAATTGTGGCCCCACAGAAACCAACAAGAAGAGCTCCAGAAGCTAAAGACATACAATGGAAAAAACATAGCCTCTTCAACTACTAGTACTGGGAAAACTGGGCAGCCATATGTAGAAAACCCAAAGTAGACCCTAGCCTATCACCATGCACCAAGATCAACTCAAAATGGATTAAGAACCTCAACATCAGACCTGAGTCTTTGAAACTACTGAAGGACAGAGTAGGAAAGACGCTAGAACTTATAGGCACAGGAAGGAACTTCCTGAATCCCAGGGGCACAACAGATAGGAAAGAGACTTGACAAATGGGACTATACTACAAAATATAAAGTTTCTGCACAGCTAAAGACATAGCCACCAAACTAGAATGACAGCCAACCATATAGGAAAGGATCTTTACCAGCACAGCAACAGACAAAGGCCTAATATCTGTCATCTACAGAGAACTCAAAAAACTAACCCCCTCCAAACCCAGTAAACCAATTATTAAATGGGCAAAGGAGCTAAAGAGAGACTTCACAGGAGAAGAGATAAAAACGGCAAAGAAACATATGAGGAAATGCTCAACATCCCTGGCAGTAAAGGAAATGCAAATAAAAACAACCCTGAGATACCACCTCACTCCAGTTAGAATGGCCTATGCTCTGAACTCAGGCAAAAACAAATGCTGGAGGGGATGCAGGGAAAGAGGAACCCTTCTCCACTGTTGGTGGGAGTGCAAATTAGAACAACCACTTTGGAGAACAGTATGGAGGTTCCTCAAAAATCTCAGCATAGACCTACCCTATGACCCAGCCATACCACTCCTAGGCATCTATCCTGAACAACAGGTCTCAGGATATCAAAAAGACATCTGCACATCCATGTTTATCGCTGCACAATTCACAATAGCCAAAATATGGAAACAACCCAGATGCCCCTCTACAGATGAATGGATCCAAAAAATGTGGTACCTATACACAATGGAATACTACATAGCGATTAGGAATGGTGAAATATTGTTATTCGCAGAGAAATGGTCAGAACTTGAACAAATAATGTTGAGCCAGACAAGCCTAGAACACAGAGAACAAAGGGGCATGGTCTCCTTGATATATGACTGTTGGGGGGGGGGCGGGCAGTAGAGACCAGGTCTGCCAAAGGAAAAACTTCTTGTCAAATGGTATTTCCACAGGTTTGGGTCAGCGACCTTACATTATATATCTAAAACCAAACAACTACTAAACATAAAAAGGTCTAAAATAGACCTCTCAGTGGATCACAATAGCTCAACAGCTGTGTATATATGATCATATAAGACAAGGATAAGCAAACTCTATTGTTGACATTATATTTAAAGTTCTAGGTGAATTTCCTTTGGCATATGCCACGTGGCTACTGCATATGATTTTGGTATACTGGGTATTGTATATATATGCCTACCTGATCTAGGGAAGGGAAAGAAAAACGAAGGTGTAAGATATCACAAGAAATGTACTCACTGCCCTATTATGTAACTGTACCCCTTTTACATAACACCTTGTCAACAAAATTTAATTAATAAAAAAAAAGAAAAAAGAAGAGCTCCAGAGCTCAGCTCCTGTCCCTTGTGAGGTCCCTGGCAGTTCTTGACTTCTTTTCTCTCTTCTCTTTTCTTTTTCTTTTTTTCCTTTTATTGTAAGTACTGAGATTTGAACTCAGAGCCTCAAATTTGTGAGGCAAGAATTCTGCCACTGGAGCAACAGCCATTATGCTTCTACTTTGTGTCCCAAATAGTCTTGTGCTTTTGTCCTGATTGACCTTGGACTGTAATTCTCCTTCCTGTGTCAACTGGGTTGCTGGAATTACAAGTGCCCCACCACACCTGGCCTCATTAGCACCATATCTATCTAGTAAATCCCTTCCTGTTGCTTAAGTCCTTCAGATATTACTCCTAACCTTTATAATTAAAGAATCCCTGGAATTTATCAGTCAAAATTCTGTAGCAATATGGAGAAATTCTTAGTTATAAATTCTTAAAAGTTATAAAATATAAATTATGTACATTCTGTTCATTATTCTGGAAAATATATCTATATATGAACCCTGGTTAGAATCAAACACTATAAAATAGCTCTAATGGCTTAAGGAATATTTGTCAAATTTCCATAAAATTATTGTGGTATTTGTATAATTTTGGAAAGAAATTGTTAGGAGATCAAATCAATATTTAATATTTAAACCATGAAAGCTTCCATAAACAACTTCTAAAATAAGAGACCACAAAGTCAATAAATAGTTATATAGTTATCCTGGAGTGGATACATAGCAGAGTGTTCCTAAAAAGATAGAAGATGGTGTCTTCTTGGCTCACACATGTCACTTCTTTCATATGTGTATGACAAGAAAACATATTAGATTCATAATTGTGTTGATTTCAGAGATTTTTTGTTTATTTTATTTATTTATTTATTTATTTATTTATTTATTTATTGCCAGTCCTGGGCCTTGGACTCAGGGTCTGAGCACTGTCCCTGGCTTCCTTTTGCTCAAGGCTAGCACTCTTCCACTTGAGCCACAGCACCACTTCTGGCCGTTTTCTGTATATGTGGTGCTGGGGAATCGAACCCAGGGCCTCATGTATACGAGGCAAGCTCTCTTGCCACTAGGCCCCAGCCCCTATCCCCCAGCCCCTATTTGTTTTGTTGTTGTTGCCAGTCCTGGGGCGTGGACTCAGGGCCAGAGCACTGTCCCTGGCTTCTTTTTGCTCAAGGCTAACACTCTACCACTTGAGCTACAGCACCACTTCCAGCTTTTCTCTATATATGTGGTGCTGAGGAATCGAACCCAGGGCTTCATGTATAGGAAGCGAACACTTTACCACTAGGCCATATTCCCAGCCCCCAGAGATTCTTTTTTTTTACACCGGGTTTTGTTGTTGTCTTTGTTGTTGCTTAGGTTTTTGGTGTTTTTTTTTTCTTCAACCAGATCTTGTGTGGAAATACTGAAAATTCCCCCCAAGAGTTCAAATATTTAAGGCACTTAGCCTAGACAAGTGTTCAATACACAATTCACTGCTCTCTTGCAAGGCATCTCTAATCCCACCCCCTCCTCCAGAGAGTGTATTTATTTTGCCTGAGCTGAATAGCCTAAGTTACAGCTTTGTTTTTCACCTTCTCAGACCCCCAAAGTCCCATGATAGGGCTGACCCACAGTGCTGTGTAACATACCACTGCCAGGAAACCAAGGGTCAGCCTTGGCTGAAACCTTCGCTAAGGAGTGCAAAGACTTGCCATCTCTCCATTAGCTTTGGAATTGGCTAGATACTCTGAACCCTCCATAGTCAGCAGAGGACTTGGTCATGACTGTTGTCTCAGAGTCACTATGTGATTTGTCCCTTAAGCACTGTTCAAGGAAAGATCAGGTCCAGAACTACTGCCTCCTCTTCTCCAGGTGTTGCAACCTGCCCAGAAAGGCGGAGAAGGGTCCTTACCTCCAGAAGGTGTACCAGCAACTCTCCTGAGGAATTTAACCCACTCCTCCATCTCTGCCTGGGAACTGGCCATGAGAACATAAGAGTCCTGTCCCAAGCGATTCTGGTCACATGAGGCTGCAAGAAAGAGTAGCAAATATGAAGGTCTTAAAATGGCAGGAGGCCCAGGCAAGGGGAAATGAAGAGAGGCAGAACCCAATTAGTGCCTTGGATCAATGAAGCACTGCCAGTCAATAGTATAGTCATTAGATAACTGTCCTCAGTGGATCCGAATCTCCATTGCACTTATGGTTTTTATCAAAGCTCTCATTCTGCACATCAGTCACAGTGGTTTGCAATTGAGATGGTTTTGACTACAAGCTACATCCACGCAGGACAGAAGCCATTTCTTACCCAAAGGAAGAAAAATTACACAGGGTCATGTTCAGCATTAGCTGCGGTGGGATCAGCCTTGCACATGTGCAAGTGTGAAGACCTCCGGTCATCATGACAACCATGAACATTTTCATTTTTGTTGTTTTGTTTATTACTGGGGTTTGAATTCAGAGCCTTATACTTTTGCTTGACTTGATTTTTACTCGTCTATTGCTGTAGTACTTGAACTACCCCTTACTTCCAGCTTTTTGCTGGTTAATTAGTGGTAAGAGACTCTGGGGGCAGGACACTGGTGGCTCGTGTCTATAATCCTAGCTATTCAGGAGGCTGAGATCTAAGGCTCATGGTTCGAAGCCAACCTGGGTAGGAAAGTCTGTGAGACTCTTTTTTTTTTTTTTGCCAGTCCTGGGGCTTGGACTCAGGGCCTGAGCACTGTCCCTGGCTTCTTTTTGCTCAAGGCTAGCACTCTGCCACTTGAGCCACAGAGCCACTTCTGGCCATTTTCTGTATATGTGGTGCTGGGGAATCGAACCCAGGGCCTCATGTATATGAGGCAGGCACTCTTGCCACTAGGCCATATCCCCAGCCCCGGTGTGAGACTCTTATCTCCAACTAACCACCAGAAAAGTAGAAGTGGCACTGTGGCTCAAAGTGGTACAGCACTAGCCTTGAACGAAAAAGCTCAGGGACAGCACTCAGGCCCTGAGTTCAAGCCCCATGACTGACCAAAAAGAAAAAAAAAAGAGGGAGAGAGACTCAGATTTGTCTGCCAGGGCTGGTTTTGAGCTGCGATCCTCAGGTCTTAGCCTCCTCAGTAGCTAAGATTATAGGCATGAACCACTACCATCCAGACAAGAACACACTTTCTAATGTTAGTCCAAACTCAACAGTAAGGAATTGGAGAGAGCAAGCAGCCTCAGGTGGAAGGGACAATGAGACAGGTATGCTTTTCCCACAAAACCATTACTTCTTGTGCAAATCACCATTCTCTGGATAATATAAAACCTAGAAAATGGTAGGTATCAGTACCTAGTTAATGGACACATGAAGCTCATTAGGACTTTTTTTTAGCATCTTCTTTTTAAAACTCTTAAGTTTTATTCTCTGGGTATCCGTTTTCTCAAATGGACAAAAGGATGAAGAAATAACAAAGCAGCAGAGAGGGAACAGAAGGAGATCAAAAGAATGAAGAAAGATGACCAAAATGGAAACCTGGGAAAGGAAGGTAAAAGAGGGACAGGGAGAATGTCAAATATAGACCATGTAGTAACAGTTCTGTGACTAGAACTTTTAAGTCTTTCATAGGCCTCCTTTTCAGTGGAAACCTATAAAGTTGAAATGGTTTGGGGTTGGTAAAACACAAGAAGGCTTTAGGAGGGTCAGGAAAACAATTTCTTTTAATGGTAAGAGGGCACTGCACTACAAAATGCCTTTCAAGCTATTCGTCCCACAAGCTCACGAAGAAGCCCATTTGAGCTGCCATGTTGGGCCAACATGGGGTTTAGGGGAGTAAAGACTGTCTGGTTCCTTTCGGTTCCAGGCTGTGGACTGAGATTTAATGTGACTGAACCTCATCTTCTTTGAGAAAATCTGAGTCTAAATTCATCTTGTCATTGGATCCTCAGATCTTCAGATCACAGGGGTCAAGCCATGGGAGGGCTGTCCATTCAGGAAAATATGAGAACTGAGTGCTTCTGAAAGTAAAATGGGAATCCAGGATGTGCTTAGGGAAGAACTAAAAAAAATGCTGCAGGAACCATAAGATCTCTTGGAGAGAACAGAGACTTATAATATTTCCATCTTCCAGATCATAAAACTGAAGCCCAGACATGCAAGCCCACCTGCCCATTGATACCCAGAAAGTTATTATAGGTTCAAAGCAAGGTTCCATTCCTCCCAGTAGAGATTACTGTAGCCCATATTGCTTCAAAATTTGACCTTGGATATAATTTATATGTTATTCCTCCCTACTGCAGGTGCACTCCAGTCTACTACTTTGTCAAAACATTGCCTTTTCAGTTTGTACTTCCTAGGACATCCTTTGGTTCTGTCATTAACAACCCTATTGAAAATCACTTCCTCCAGCTGGGAATATGGTCTAGTGGTAAGAGTGCTTGCCTCATATACATGAAGCCCTGGGTTCAATACCTCAGCACCACATATATAGAAAAAGGCCAGAAGTGGCACTGTGGCTCAAGTTGGCAGAGTGCTAGCCTTGAGCAAAAAGAAGCCAGGGACAGTGCTCAGGCCCTGAGTTCAAGCCCCAGGATTGGCAAAAAAAAAAACAAAACACTTCCTCTACTGGCACTGGCTTCAACTTGAATTTTTGCAAGTCTCCTCATTGCACTCCTTCCTGCACTCTCGGTGCGCCCATGCCAATTCAAAATAATTGTATGACTTCAGTCCTATCATGCTCAGAGCCCCCCAATGGCTTTCTATTCTCCTAACACAGAAGCCAAACACATTGTCATTGTATGTGTCCACTCCTTAGTGAAATCCCCACTCTCAAGCACCAGTCCAGTCTAACCACCCTGGCCTCCATAACATTCCTTGAACATGCAAACCAGGCTCAGGGACTCAGCCCTGTCTCCTCTTCCTCCCTGGAATGCTCTTCCTTCTCATGTGAATTTGGTTCATTTCTTCAGGACTTTCAGGCATTTGCTCAGATGCTACTTTCTCAAGGTAGCATGTTCTTCCAGCTTGTTTTTAAATGACAAGCAAATGCCACCATCCCCATCTCAGCCAGAATATTCTCTTCAATGTAATTCTTTCCCATAGTACTTATCTCATCAGAAAGCCACACAATTTATTCCTGTGCTTGCTTTGTTGCTAGTTTCCACTAGATTGCTGTTATGTGAAAAGGCTAAAGGGAAAAGGCATCAAGGAAACTTGTGACCTTCCCTGTTGTAACACAAGATATAGCTTTAAGACAACACAGCCAAATCAACTGTCTGGCAGTTTCTGGAGGAGCTAAGGCTTGTGTCTGAGCAAGAGACAGAGATCCAGAGAAAAGTAGCCCCAGTATGGCAGATCCAGGACCACAGCCAACTCTCCTTGGAAGACGGTAACCCATGCAGGTCATGTGTTCAATAGGTGACATACATACCTGGCATGCATAAATGTGCAGCACCTCAAACTGTCCTTTCTCATCAAGTCCTGTTGAACCCTGTATGAGATTTCTGACTTCCCACCACCCTCAACAAACTCAAAGCAAAATCCCACTGTACAATTTATATCCTGTGATTAGTCTCCTCAGTTCTAGACTGAGCTCGTCCATGTAAGCAGGGATGATGTCTTTTCATTTCAGTGGTCTTGTAGTACCTGGCTCCAAGCATGTCATTATGGAATGCTCAATAGAATTGAATGAATGAGCACTCATTTTGTTTATGCATTTTATGCCAGCCCTAGATACTAGCTCATCAACTAGCTTAGGCTTGTGAGTTCTCTGCTGAACCATTCTTAACAGATTGGTTGATTTGTTGGTTAGAAGGACTCACTGAATCAAACAGAGCAGTGTAGTACACCTTTGCCTCATTTTTTGGCTCTTACCTGGAATAACTTCAAAGACAAACTTCCCAGCTTCCTCTGGGTTTGTAGCAATCTCTTTGATCGTACTTCCTGGTAGATACATGCAGCCCTGAAAGATCAAAAGTCAGGCTTTTCAGACAAGTAACAACTCTGTCACCTGGGAACCAAAATTACCCTAGAGACTAGATAGGACTCACAATTGATTCAAACTACCAAAATGATATCACTGAACTTACAGTTGTGTAAACAGCACAGCATCATATAGAATTCTTACCTCAAGGATAAAAGAAAGTTCAAGAGCAGAAATAATAGTAAAATATACTAAGTAGTAAAGAAGTGATGCACTGTCTTTGGGGGAGGAATGGTGTTGGGATGGTGTTGCTGCTGTGCTACTTTGGATGAGTTATGATACCAGAGGCCCTGTTACTTTTGGAAGAAAAAAAAGAGAACACTCCTAGGAAGAGAAGGAAAGTCAAATTTGAGGTACCTGCTTCTTTTCAGTTCCTCTTTAAACTGTCATTTGATCACCGAAGTCATTTCCTCAGAAAATAATAAAAAACAAAACACTAAATATATAATTTCTAAGTATTGAGCAGTTACTAAGTTTCAGATTCTTTGCTGATTGCCCTGAATATTGTAGCATATCTCCATCTTCTTAAGAAATCTGTAAGAATTAGTATTTTCCATACTAGAGAGATGAGGAAATAACGCTTAGAGAGGTCTGTCAGCTGACCCAAGATCACAAGTTAGTTCATAGGAAAGCTATGATTCAAATTGTGGTCAATGTGATTCCAAATTTACACCCAAGTCCCACTTGCTGAAAGAAGTAGCAACTGTAATGCAACTCATTCACGCAGGCATAAATTACTAATTTGAGGCTCTTTCCTCACACTAAGCACGAGACCCTTGGAGGTCATAAACGGATAGAGGAAGGTAAGCTACAGGAAGGGACACCAGTCAGGCTGAGGGTGAGAATACTGATGAGGAAGGAACTCTCTCAGAAAGGGAAGGGCTCACATTGTCCATAATTACTTTCACTTATTAGGCAAGTTGAATGGGGCAAGACTGGACCTCAAAAATAACCAGTGCTGGAGGTGTGCCTCAAGTGGTAGAGTACCTGCCTAGCAAATGCAACTTAGTTTAATCCCAAGTAACACAATCATAATAATAGTAATAATAACCATAAATCACTTCCTTATTATTTACTATTATTTCTGCTATTGTATTTACTTTTGTTTTATCCATGTGGCAGAAATTCTATATAGTGTTGTGCTGCTTCATATCTTGAGTTCAGTATTATTACTTTAGTAGTTTGAATCAATCATGATGGGAATATTTTACATCACGGAAATTGACAAATACTGCACACAAATCACAACTCATCTACCACAGAAGTCTGTCAGAAGTTGTAAAACATTTATCAGCACACCACTGACAGAAAAATATTTATGAGATTAAATTCTTGCAATTAGACATGGGAGGCAAAGGGTTTGTTATGTTTAGAGGATATAATATTCACCAGAAAAGTTGTATTTTTATTTCCAAAAATTGTGCATTGGAATTCCTGTTCCTGGCCCCCATTCACAAAAATTTCTAAGAGAACTATCTAAATTTGATAAGAGACACTGGTATCTCATTAGCTTATACTGGATGTCCTTAATTATTAATGAAACTGAATACATATAATTTTCTACTCATATCATTTCCTATTTTTCTGCTGACCTGTTTGGATTTTCTTATGGATTTGAAGCACTTTAAATATTTTATGAGTATTTGTTTACCATACGTGAAGTATATACTTTTGCTGTCATTAGTTGAAATTTCATTTTGCTTTGTCAGTGTTTAAAGTTATATTTATGAAACTGTCTTTCTCTTGTGCTGTCTTTTCTGTTGTGCTTTAAAAATAACAGCTTCCTAAAGATTATGCAGATATCTACATTTTCTTCTGGCATTTTGAACTTTTTTTACATTGCAGTCATGAATCTACCAGAATCACAAATGGTAGGAAAATAACATGGGAATGTATTATTACTTTTGCTCCAAAACTTTAGCTCATGCCTGTAACTTTCTCTCCATTCCTAGACATTGTATTTAGGAATTCTCAAAAATGTGTTACATGATTTTATGATTAACATAGATCATGTTATCTTAATAAAGAAACCATGACTGCATGAAATCGATTAGGACAGGTACTTAATTTCTGTTTGTGATAATAGATCAATACCAGCTCAAATTCCCAAAAGCAAGTAATTAATTAAATTACAGAGATCCATACAATATATTATTTTGTCACTTTTATTAACTTCATTGTAGAATAATGTTCAACACTAAGGAGTACAATTCATGGTATTTTAAATAAGTGATATTATACTAATTTTACACTTATAATAGATGATTTTCTAGATGTCTATGGGTAGATTTAGGTGGCTATTTCTTGTTGATGGGACCCAATAATTTTTATTTTTTTTTGTGCCATTCTGCATTTTCTAAATTTCCTACAGTGTACCCGAATGGCTTTTGTAGTCAAAATATAGGTATCAACATACAGCAGAATATACTTATTTTTCCTAGGGATTATCATTTTATTCCTAAATGTTTCTTTTTTCATTTGTTTTTGTCTGAAATGAATGTCAAGATTTTATCAAATGTTTTTTGTTCAGCCACTCATTGAGGGGTCTGTGGTTTTTCTCACTTGACCTATTGATCTAATGTGTTACATTAATAGATTTGCTAAGAATAAATCATTCTTATCTTCCTAGGCAAAGCTTTACCTAATTACTCCGGGCTAATTTAATCATAAGAAGGCCTTGATTTTTTTCTCCTCCTACACTGGGAAGAAGTAAGAACCTTCAAAAGATTATTTGAGCCTTTATGATTAGTTTGTTTTTCTTATCATGGTGGAGGAGGGGTATTTCTATGTTTTCTTTGTTCTTAGTAGGTTTGGTATCCTTTTAGAAGGACACAACACAAAAAAACTACTTTAATCAGTAAATGTAAAACAGTGGCTCCTTTCAAAAAGTCTCAGAGCCAATGTTTAGCTTGAAGAAAACACTTAATACAATGATTTCCAGTAGTCTGAACAATCTTGTTTTCCTAGCATAAAATTTGAGACACATACTTAGAGTTGATTTACTTAACTAAAGAAAGCTGTAGTAGGCCTATAATAATCAGTATATAAATTCATAGTTTACCTTAACAACATGAAAGTGCTGAGTACATTTTTTTAAAAATCTTTCTTATTTGGGTTTTTGAGACAGGGTCTTCCTGTGCAGCTCAGGTTGGCCTTGAACTCATTCTCCCGCCTCCAGGGTGCTAGGATCACAAGGGTTTACCACCCCTTTCCATTGATGACTGATGGTCAACCTCAAAAGTGTTATTGCCCTTCCTCTGCAGGTGAGAAGACCTTCCGCACTGTCCTAACACAACCAGCCACAATCTCAGCCTGAACTCACTCCTCTCTGATAAAGTCTGGGTCATTCAGAGAGGACAGGAAGTCTGGTTACCACACACAGTACATCATGAAGAACACCGGTTATGTGTGGTGGAGTCTCTGAGGCCCTTCCAGGTCTCTACAGTGCCAGATGTGCAATATACTCTCAAGCGAAGGGTGTGGTTCCCCAAGTCCTGATTCATTACAGATCCTCAGGTCTCCCTTTTAAAAATGACGTTTTCTTCCATAGTGTTTTATGCTGGCTCCACTCTCATCTTCATTCACCCCCAGTATCCACACTTCTTATCCTCACCCTGTTCTGGCTCCAGAAGGTTCTAGAGCTTATCTTCCCTGTAAATACCACTGGTCAAACCCACCCTCCTATCTGAATAGACAAAAGCTCCAGGTAAGTATATGCAGTTGTCATGGCTGCCTATAGACATCCAGCTTACACCTGGGATCTTAGGGTCATTTTTAACAGTGCCTCCCCTCGTCTCATACACATCAGTGATCACGAAGGATTCATGAAATGAGGAGGACACCCGTGATCAAAGCCTATTCTCCCAGCCTCATCCACTCCATCAGGAAACCTGGCTCATTACCTTCAAAGACATTCCCAGTCTGACCATTTGCCTTGAGGCCATAGTTTTCATTGTGACTCTTGACATCATAACCACTTAGCTCAATGGTCTCAAGGCTCCTGATTCAGGCTTCTACTTATTTTAGAATACAGCAAGGAGAATCATCTTTTTTCAACATTAGCTTTTTAAAAAAATGACCTCTCTACTCCATCCATCCTTCCTGTGGCACTATCTAGTCAAGAACTTCTCAGAGTCTACAGCAATCTTGACTATCTGCAACCCTACCTGGGCCCCTACCCTCATTCTCTGACCTCATTCCCTCTGGTTCTCATTTCTTAGCTCTGTTTTCACCATGCTGACCTAAGGCTATTTGTCACATGGTCCAACATGTTCCCCTTGGCCTTTGGGTGGATAGTCTCTAGGCCTGGAATGTCCTTGCCCCAGAAATCCACCTGGCTAAACTCCCTTTCCTCATCATTCTTGGCTCAAATGTCACCCTCTTCAAGTGGATACTCGGACCACTTCACTAAAAATCATAAAACCTCACCAGACACTGGTGATTCAAACCTGTAATCCTAGCTACTTAGGAGGCTGTGATCTGTGGATTGTGGTACAAAGCCAGCCAAGGCAGAATAGTCCATGAGATTCTTATCTCCAATTAACTAACCTGAAGCCAGAAGTAGAGATGAGGATCAAGAGGTAGGACACCACTTGATAGAGCACAACAAGAAGAGCTTGAGACCCTGAGTTCAAGCCACAGTACTGATATTAATTGATTAGTAATTAATTAATTGAAAACCGAGAAACCTCTCTTTTCCCTTGCCATTTTATTTTTACTTCATAGAACTAATCTTTTCCTAACAAACCACATACTTTCCTTATGGTATGCTTATTTTCTTTCTCCTCATATTCTAAATTCCTAGCACAGGAATTTTTTTTCTTTGCCTATTTTACTCACTGATTTATTTCAAATTCCTACAGCAGTGTCTAGTGTGAACATTTATGCATGAATACATTAAGAAAAATCACATACACACACACACACACACACACACACACACACACTGAATAAAGTTTCCTGAGCCCAAACACTCAATACACTTCTCTTCTTAATGACGCTACTACATTATAAGCCTTGACTTAGTGATGCTTTTTACGAATTTCTACTGTCCTAGTATGACATCTATGTCATCTTTGCACTTCAGGAGTAGAAAAAATAATGAAAAACAAAAGCAACCTCCCCAGAAATAGATGTACATAATTCTACAGAGAAGGCTTGTATGAGTTTAAGTATGGCCTAAGTGGGACCAGGCTCTAGCCAAGCCTAGCGACAGAGTGGCTATTAATAAAGACAAATACCCAGCAGGTACCTGTGGCTTCATGTCCTCTTCATCTTTGTAGTAGTAGAGTTGCTGGGCCCTGAGCACAAAGTACCTGTGCTGCCAGTTTTTCACGATGGATCTCTGCTTCTTCAGCCAGCCCATCTTGATGGGCCTCTCGAGCGGGTTGGGGGTGGATAACGGATGAAAGGCAGCCATATGTTCACCGGTCATCACGCTTCTTGATCGAGCTACAGAGACAGACAGATAGGCAGACAGATTGAAGGACATGAAGCAGTAAGCAAAGAGTGAGTGGGGAGGTGAAAGAGGAAGCCGGGTAGGGCCATAGCCAGGTCTAGTTTAAGAGACCAGTTCTGAATCAAGGACAGTCACCCCCACCCTCAGCACACAGAGGCCCTGGAAGGGAGCCAGCCTGGGGTCCAGCTCCTGATCAGGGCTGTACCCAGACCCACGCACTTGTAGTCCAGCTTCAGCTGCTGCTGCCGGCCCTCGCATTCTGCAAAGACAAAGATTGGCTGGAGCCTGCTGAAGAGGAAGTGGCCGCAGCATCTGACAAAAGATGCTTCCTTTTCCTGCGTGGGAGTTTGTATCTGACAAGAGAGAGAAGAAAATAATGGCCTCGCTCTGTGGGTTCAGGGTGAGTCCCACGCAGCTGCAGAGGCCGCTGGAAGCTGCCTGGGCATTCTTCCTAAGCAGGAGTCAGCTTTGGGCCCTCGCTGTCAGCCGGCCCCATGAAACTCCCCAGCTTCTGTTCCACTGGCCCGTTGGCAGGGAGTTTGCACTTCTTGAATTTTCTTGCTATGGATCATTGAGTGCCCTCCTGTCCCCTGCCCACTGAGAACTTCATGCTGGACCAAGTTCCTGGGCGGGTGCCCTCCTATGACCTTTCCCCTCAGATTGTCACTACCAACAGAACTCAAAAGCAGAACTCAAAGCCAGGGCCCCTCCCTCCACTACATGGTAAAAACCAACTCTTGTCCTCCAACAGGAGCTCTGCATGTCATCCAGTTGGGTCCCAACGTGTGCAGCCATGTCTTGTCTCGGTGGTGGCTCACACTCAGAACAAGGCTTTCATTCCCCATCTTCCACAGCTACCGTTCACCACTCTGGATCTCATTCCCTGCTTCCCTGACTTCTTTTCCAGCCAGCTGAACATTGATCCTAAACTCACTCAGGAGTCCCTAGGTTCCTTGATCTTGTGCTGTTGCTCCCCACTTGTAATACCCAAGTTCAGCATTCTTCTCCTTCTTCTGAAAGGAGATGAAGTCCCCCTTTTATAACCCCTCTACCCAGCCTCTGTAAGTCCTGGAGACCTTCATGACATAGATGAACTAAGCTATCAATTGCCCCAGTTCATTTCACCCAGTTAGAGACTAGTTCTTCCTTTCTTGGTTTTTGACCTTGGGCAAATTATGCAATTTCTCCTAACCTCAGTTTCTCCACTTTTTATACTAGCATATAATAATAATTTATTATTATATCGACGTTGTTGAGGAGATCAAACTAAGTTCACAAAGCACTCAGAAGTTTGTATCTTACTCTTGTGTGCAGGTGATTTCATTTCTTACTATTAAGATGAAGATGGTCTTTGAAAGTTTCCTCACTTTCTCTCTTACTTCGAAATGTCACTCCATCAGCAAACTTGCTTTCTTCCCTCATTCCTATCTTTTTTATTAGTTTAAATTTTATTGTAAAGGTGATTTACAAAGGGGTTACAGTTACACAAGTCAGGTAATGAGTACATTTCTTTTTGAACAGTGTCACCTTGTCCCTCATTTTCTCCTAGGTTGTCCCATCCTGAAACCCCCTCACTCCCAAGTTTACAGTTCATTTCCAATATAGTGTCTAATGAGTATCACTGCTGAATTGGTTCACTCTTTGTCCCACCATTTCTGTGCTTCCCCTCCCCCTCCTCAAATCAGATAAACTTACATGCATGACAAAGGGTACAGAAATAAAAAAACAGTGGCAAAAGGGAATAAACTGAAGGGGATGGGGGATAACTGCAAACAGTACAATGTACTTAATTACCCATTTCTCCCCATTAGATTCCTGTCTTTTCATCTCCTTCCAGGCCTGTTTTCTTACCTTTATTCATGTTCATGTCTCACTTTTAAATGTAACTTTTTTTTAAATAATTTTTTTGCCAGTCCTGGCTTGGACTCAGGGTACAAGCACTGTCCGTGGCTTCTTGTTGTTGTTTTTTGTTTTGTTTTGTTCTGTTTTTGCTCATGGCTGGCACTGTACCTTTTGAGCCACAGCACCACTTCTGGCTTTTTCTACTTATGTAGTGCTGAGGAGTCCAACCCAAGGCTTTGTTCATGCTAGGCAAGCTTAGCGCCACATCCCCAGCCCCCGCCCGCGTGTCTCACTTTTAAATGTTAGATATGTGTATGGAATGATAATATTTCTTCCTCTGATTCCAATTGGATCTAGGGTTTTCATATTAGGTAACAGAACTCCCTTCAATACACAATGCTGTCTGTGAAGAATCCGGTAATTTCTCTTTATGGGGCTCCTTTGAACCTCACAAGAGAGCTGTGTTCCTACCTCATACTCTTATTCCTGGCTTCCAGCTTGCAGCCTTTAATTCCCATCAGGGAACTGGACAGGATGCCACATATCTTTCATTCAGCCTCTCATTGGATGGATATCATCACAAGAGTGCATTTATTTGATTATAGCAAAAATAGATGTATATTTTGAAGACAACTTCACAACATGCTAATGGGAATGGTTCACTTTCTTCTATCCGTGTGTCCTGGAGCCTCAATAAGAGTTTTATTTTAGATCTTGCTGCGGGGCTGTCAGCTGTTTTCAAGGATGCTCAGTGGAGTTGCTTCCTTACTCAAAGGCTGTGCAAGTGACCCAAAGGAACCACAGGAGGGTTCTGTCAGGAGCAGTGGAGGTAGAAGGAAATTTGAAGGAGAGGATGCAGCTCTGGATCACTCCAGGTCAGAAAAATATCTTGCAAAGACTCTATCCATACTAGAAAGAGGTTAGATATAGTTCAAAAAGAAATGTACTCATTACCTGACCCATGTAACTGTAACCCCTCTGTACATCACTTTTACAATAAAAATAAATGTTAAAAAAGAAAAAGAAAAGGGTGCTTCAGCCATGAGACTATTGGAGAAGATGGAAGACAGAAGCAGTCATCATTTCACTCTACCTTAATTGTCTCTGTGTAGTCTCTCCCAGTGTGAGGCAACATCAGACATAGTGGGGAAGGCCCCCTTCTTACAACAATGTAACGTAATGTATGACTTCTGGGATGAGAGTACTAAACGGAGTCAATGGATGTGGAAATCAAGCAGGTACCCGTGGGAGCTATGAAGAGTAGGGCTTCTCCAGCCACTGCAGAACTTCACAGACTTTCTTAGGACCACTATGGGAAACAGGAGAGGTAGAAGGTAACCCTCAGCATGGAAGAAGCAGGGCAGTGGTTATCAGGTAACAATAAGAGACCCTGCAGATTGGAGCACAGAACTCAGTTGTGTGTGTGTGTGTGTGTGTGTGTGTGTGTGTGTGTGTGCGTGTGTGTTGATCTGGTACACTTTTCATCCCTTCCCATGGCAAAAAACAAAAAAACAAAATGTAAAAAAAAGCAAGTGTAAAGCATCCTCTTAGAAATACCTGTGCCTTGCAGATGGTCAGACAAAGGCAGGTGTATATGTGAGAACCTGGTATTTTCAGACCTGGCCAAGAGGGAGCCTGACATCTTGGGGACGAGAGGGCAAACACCTCCCTGTGTGCATTTGATCAAGGTCTTGAGTAGCCTTGTTTTATATTCCAAAGTGACCCCTTCAGTGAATACCCAGTAGTGTTGCCTGAGTGTGTTACCATCACACCACTGTTAGGATGAGTGGGGGCCCAACCCACTTGTTCCACTAAGTTATAGTATGTGTGTGGACTAGTACAAACCTCCACACTGCTGGAATTAGAACCAAACACCGGGGAGGAGGGAGGTGAGGTGGGGACTGTGTGAACCAGTAACCAACCAGAGGAGATTTCTCTTCCACGTACAGTCTTCTCCCTTCTTGACCCTCAGCATTGCTCACCTGCCAGACCTACCGTGGAATGAGCCAACTAAGGGAGAAGAAAGGCGATGGGCCTTGAGTTTTACTTTCCTCTCTCAGTCTCTTTGTTCTGAGCACCCTATCCTGTCTGTGGGTGTTCCTTATTCCCAGATGAACTAAATGAAAAGATATGTTACTGTTAATGGAAATGGCTCTCATGATGAAATATTAAGCTGAGCTTTGCTTGTGAGCCAGTGGTTGACTGTATAGTGCATGCTCTTTGCCCTTTTGGAAGTTCTAAACCAGGCTTGGGCTGCGGAAAAAGCTGTAGGCAAGCCAGCAGGGCAAAGTGAGAATACAATTGCTTAACATTTGCAGAACATTTCTGGAACCAGTGAGAAATGTGGAGCTCAATGGGACTAGCAACCTAGCCAAAAGGTAGGGTAGAGAAAGAAAGAATGGGGCTAGAAATATGGCCTAGTGGTAAGAGTGCTTGCTTCATATACATGAAATCCTGGGTTTGATGCCTCAGCACCACATATATAGTAAAAGGCCAGAAGTGGTGCTGTGGCTCAAGTGGCAGAGTGCTAGCCTTGAGCAAAAAGAAGCCAGGGACAGTGCTCAGGCCCTGAGTTCAAGCCCCAGGACTGGAAAAAAAAAAAAAAAAAACAGAAAGAAAGAAAGAATGAATTAGTCCCAAGCCAGCTATACCATGCACTAGGCACCTTGAAAGACTGTGTAAAGTCAAAGGGATTAAAATAAACTAAGTTAAAACTAATTTCCTAAGTCACCAGTCACATTGCAAGTGCTTGGGAACCCTGTGGAAAGCACCATGGCAGTATCAGACATCACACAGAGAGAACACTTTTCCATCATCACAGGTTTTGTTGCTCAGGTTAGCCCTTCCTGGAATGTGAGTGCTATTGTTACCAAACATGGGTTGAAATGAGCCATAAAGGACAATAAGCAATTCACCAAATAGGGAAGTCAGGGCTCAGATTTTGGTGGGAGATGGAGATTTCAGCCTTGATCTGAGAGGTAATACAGAGCCGTTTCAGTTGCAGACATGAAAACACAGACAAATTACTCAATTGGACTGTGAATATTGCTAATTTTAGACTACAGATGAGGGAATGAACCAGACGGGAAAGAAGAAGATTGAAGAATTGCTACCATGTTAACAAGGATGTGGTTTCTGCTGTAGAAGTTAGTTGCTTTTTTTTCTCCACAGAACTAGAGACCATTAAAGAAGGAAGTGTGAACAGAGAAATTGGCTAAGAAACACGATCACTTCCTTTCTTTGTCTTCCTGTCTTCTGATGACCCCTAACACACACACACACACACAATCTGAAAATAGCTAATCATGACATCTCCAGGGTTCTTTCTCCTTGGGAGTTTTGCTCCCATGGGAGTCTCAACTCTGTCTCCTCTAGGTTGTTTTTCGTGGCTATGAATATGTGAGAGAGGTGTCAGGAGCATTTGCAGATGGAGGGGAATCTGTTCCAGGTGTTTTCTAAATGCCCCCTGTGAAGTAGTCTGGGAACCACATTTCAGTGAATATGCAAAGGGGGAAGAGTTTATGGGCTTCACTTCAGACCTGTTTCCTGAGCTTCAGACCCATCTATCCAGTTGTTCACAGTGAGATTCTCGAGCTGACCAGCTAGCCAGCCAAGCTGACTGATGTCCATTCTCTCATCTACTACTCCCTTATGTGACATCAACAACTGTGCTCCCAGAGACATGCTGTGAGTGACATCCTGTCAGTCAGCCAGCCAAACCAGAAAGCTGCCCAGATGACATTGTTTAGTGAGGTGCTGCTAATGCACAAGCTCTTGCTGTTCTCCTGCCTAAAAGCCTCTCGTGACCACCAACACCTCCCTCCTTTAAGATGAAAGGCAGAGTCCCTACCATGGAGTCTACAGTCCTTGTACCAATTGTGTGCCCTTCCTCCACACCCATCCTGCACTTGACTGCTGGTACCATGCTTTTGCTAGAATGTCCTACATGAGTGTATCTCTTTCCCTGGTCTATTCTTTGAGATGAATTCCAGCCACATCTCTGAAAAGCCTCCACAGAAAAGCAAGACTTGATTGCCCTCTGGTTCTATCCTCTGCTCAGTGGATATCCGTGAATCACTACATGACTCACCACATGGGTACTCTTTTCTTCCCCTGTCTTCCTTTTCCACTTGCAGGCTCCATAAACAAGCACGATGCCTTCCTGTTTGTACTTCACTCGTCCTTTTGTCCTGGCACCTCAAATAGCACTCAGTGAGGAGGAGACAGGAGAAGTCATGGAACTGCACGAGATTCCATATGCTGGGATGGCAGGATGAATCATCCCTCAAGATTATAGGTTATTCCATAAAACTTAGTCTATATTACCTAGCCAGCAAGTGGATAGGTTCCAGTGAGTGCCTGCCTCTTAAAGCATAAACATTAAATAGAAGCAATTATTATTAATATTATCATAGTATGAAGTAGCTGTGATATTAAATGAGAAGAAGGAAGGAAAGGATTCAAAGATGAAAGGAAAGAGAAAGATGAAAAAGAGTTGATAATGAACCATTTGTCAGGTCCAAATCAAACAGGCTGAATGAGGTAGGTGCTTATGGAAAAGGAAAGATCATGAGATCATGTGGATTATGGACAGGCCTTGGACACTGGCTGGACTAGGAGGAGAAAGAAGCCAAGACATCTGGGAGGTAGTTAGGTTTGCATGGCTTGGGTAAGCGAGCCATCCTATCATGCATTCAACCCGCATTGCCTGAACCCTTGGCAGGAATACAGTCAAGTTCTGGGGATGTGAGATCAGCCAGATCCAGCCCTGTGCCCAAGAGCTCACAGACCTGAAGACAATTTTGACAAAATTAACAGATTTTCCTGTTTGTAGGACTATGTGTAGATATGTTCTAATTCAAATGGAGTGGCCAGTACAAGATAGAATCTTAACCTCATACAAACATAATATTAACTTACTGTAGCAGTCATGTTATAAGTATCTCATATATCTAGTCTTGTTTAATGTTCACACATACTCTTTATGGAAATAATTTTAAATATTATCATCTCTTTTTTAAAAGCAAGGAACTAAAAGCTCAGAGAGGCGAAATGGTTTGCTCTAGCTATGTGGCTAGAAATGGGCTGATTTCACAGCCCAATATCCGTACTTAGGCTACACAGCTCAACTATTCTGGTATTCTAGCATGGGTTCTAGTGGTGTCCACACTGTGAATCAGCATGGTGAGAAAATAAGTAGAGTGGACAGAGATGGCACTGCTCTTTTTCTAAGCAAGGAACACACCCACAATCCCCAAACTACTTCATCTGTTTTCCCCTCTTATAGCAGAGTGCTTGAGGCTGAGCAGTTTATACAGAACAGAGATTCACTGGGCTCGAAGTTCTAAAGGTAGGAAAGTTCAGGAACACAAGGAACTTTGTGTTGCTTCATACCAAGGTGAGAAGGCACGAGAGGCCCAAAGAGAGGAGCAGTAGAGCAAGAGGGAGCATAACGCGATTTTATCATAGCCCACTGTCATACAAACTAACCCGCTTCCTAGATAAGGGAGTTATTCTATTCGCATGGAGGCCCCATTTGACCTATTCATTTTTATTAGGCCCCATTTCCCCTCCCCCCCCCACCACACACACACTGTTGCACTAGAAATTTAATGTCCAACATGTCAGCTGTGGGGCACATTCAGACCATCGGACACTTACCTCATCCCCACCCACTGGGCCTCAGTATTGTGCATAAACAACTCCTGCTTCTATTTCCGCCCAACGTATTCTCTGCAAGGCTTGGCAGGCCTTGAAAAGCCAGTGACTGAGAAATGGTTCTGAAACCTCAAGCCCCCACCAAGGCTGTGCTGACACCAACAGGAAAAGTGACACATTAGGTAATCCTGCCACTTCTTACCAGCTCTCTGCCCAAGCTCATGGGAAGAAACATAAAGATGCTGATGCAACTGAGTATGGCCAAGGTGTGAGCAGTGAATGGAGGACTGTGCTAACTCAGCGCAGGCCTGGTGCTCAGGCCCATGCAGCAGCCCCTGGGGCAGAGAAGGAAGCCATTTGCACAGCAGAGCTGACACTACTGCCAGAAATGTATGACAAATTTATGTGCACCATCCATTTCCCCACTTTGTCTCCACACTCCCTACTGCACACATGCATTTGTGTCCCAACACATCCCTACATCCATGCAGACCCTCTTGTGGTCAGACAGGAAGGGTTTCCATTTCAGCCAAGAAAAAAATTAGAGCTGTTGATTTCAGAACCTCCAGGATTCTTTCTTTAATACCTTGTATCACTCTAAAGCAAATTTCCTTTCATTTAAAAACACTCACCAGACCCAAAGAAACATGGACTCTATGGTCTCCCTTATAGGGAATAATTAGCACAGGTTTAGGCAAGTCACAGCAGAGGATCACAAGAGCCCAATAGCTATGCCCTTATGAACACATAAGATGATGTTAAGTGAGATGAACTCCATGTTATGGAAACGATTGTTATATCACTGTTGTAACTACTTTCAACGTGCTATGTGTAACTGTAGCTTCTATTATTGATGATCTTCTTGTATCCCCTTCCTGTGGTTGTACCTACACTATCTCTGTATATTATCTGAGTATATTGGAAACCGTGTATACTGGTATTAGAACTAGGAAATTGAAAGGGAATACCAAAATCGAGAGACACGGGGTTAAAAAAAGACAAACAACTACAAAAGCAATACTTGCAAAATTGTTTGGTGTAAATGAACTGAACAACTCATGGGGGGAAAGAGAAAGGGGGAGGGGGTAGGGGGGAATGAGGGACGAGGTAAGAAACAGTACAAGAAATGTATCCAATGCCTAATGTATGAAACTGTAACCTCTCTGTACATCAGTTTGATAATAAAAATTAAAACACTCACCACTGGGAGGTAGACAGTTGAGGGACTTTGAAAGTCTTCTTAATTTATAACCTGTCATTTGGGCTTCAGAATAAATGTGTGCAATTACTTTCCTGGATTATTTTCTGCATCTCTACATCACCTCTTAGAGAAGGAAGCAAGCTGGGACCCTCCATGTGCTCTGCAATGAAACTGTGTACACCTTCCCTGAACATCCATCCTTGAAACAAATCTATGTAACTTAACTCACAGATAGCTCTCCAAGTGGTCCCTAGAATGCCTACCATGGCACCCAGAAACGATGCAGGCTTATTTTTCCCATGTTCTATAGCTTTAAGAAATGTCCTTGGGCTGGGAATATGGCCTAGTGGCAAGAGTACATGAAGCCCTGGGTTCCTCAGCACCACATATATAGAAAAGGCCAGAAGTGGCGCTGTGGCTCAAGAGACAGAGTGCTAGCCTTGAGCAAAACGAAGCCAGGGACAGTGCTCAGGCCCTAAGTTCAAGCACCGGGACTGGCAAATAAATGAATAACTAAAATTATTTTTTTTAAAGAAATGTCCTTTCAGGAAAAGGAGTGGGGGAGAAGGAAAGTGGGAGAAAAATGAGGGAAGGGGTTACAAGTTCGACAAGAAATGTACTTACTACCTTACAAATGTAACTGTAATCCCTTTGTCCATCACCTGGATGGTTAAATTAAATTTAAAAGAAAAGGAACACCCTTCAGTGTTTGCAAAGCTAAGAAAGCAAAGTCTACTTTTCAAGGAACGTAGTATGGATGGCAATGTCTAGATTAAGTAAGTGTGCTATCTTGGTATGAAGGGTGGTCATGCAGATGGATAGGAAGAGAAAGGAGAGAAAGGAGAGGTGGAAGAGAGAGGGGATCCTCCTCTGTTGTTAGTGTTTCTTAGGAATGCAGAGGACAGTTACTTCTGGGTCTCCCTGGGTCTCCATCAGTTACAACACCTCCCCCAGCTCTCTCTGCCTATCTCTGCATAACAGGAAGCCAAGTGTAATAACAAGAAGCTTGCAGAATTGTGTGTGTTTCCTACTGAACACTGCCTCTTCCTTAGCACAAAGCCAAGTGGAGATTTGGCAATCGAGTGGTAAATTCAGCCTGCAGTGACAGTGTGACTAGATTACGGCCTATGTGGGAATGAACCGCTTCCCTGGGCATGAATGGAAGAAAGTAGAACTGTGGCATAGTCAGTGCCATCACTGATTGTGTGTTGAATAAGTAGTGTGTTAAATGAAGAGCATTAATAGAAGTTCTGGCCCCTCCATTGTCAAAGCTACTCACGTACTGTAGGTAAGCAGGGGGTGGGAGGTTTACTTTATTAGCCATTAACATTCATAAACAAGTGGTAGATTGAGGTATTCATAATATTTGTTTTTTGTCAGTTGTCATGGGGCCTGGGCACTGTCCCTGTGCTCTTTTGCTCCAAAGCTAGGACTCCACCACTTTGAGCCACAGTACCACTTCCAGTTTTCTAGTTGTTAATTGGAGACAAGAATCTCACAGATTTTTCTGTCTGGGGTGGCTTTAACCACGATCCTCAGTTCTCAGCCTCCTGAGTAGCTAAACTTACAGTCGTGAGCCACCAGTGCCTGGCATATTTGTATTTTATAAGCATGAATGAGGGCCCTGCATTTCATGGTAAGAATCCTGCCTGGGCAACAATGCCCCAGAACTAACGACTATAATCAATGTCCAGTCTAAGGTGAGTCTCTCAATCAATTCTGGGGCATTTTCTGGTCTTTGGAAATGATGATTTTAACTTGAATTCACTCAAAATTATGAAACAATGAACAGAGATTAAAATGAAATGGATCTCTGATACAAGTTACTGAAAAGATCCCATTAAAAATTGAGATTATTTTCTGGATGCCAGTGGCTCAGGTCTGTAATCCTAACTACTCAGGAGTTTGAGATCTGAGGATCAAATTTTGAAGCCTACCTGAGAAGACAAATGCAAGGAACTCTTTTATTTAATTAACCAGCAAAAAGCCAGAAGTAGAAGTTTGGCTCAAGGAAAGCTCCTGGAGTGAAAAATAACTGAGGGTAGAGCTTCAAGTTTCTGGATAGAAGCAAGATGATACAAAAAATATTTGTTACACATTAGTTTTGTTAAGCATATTCATGGTAATGTGGTTAAAATGATATATACATATTCTTAAAGGTGCATATTTAGAAATAAGGGAAATTACAAGGTAGCTTACATTTCATTTAAAATATTTCAGGAAAAGAAAGAAAAGAAAAAGAAAGTGATCAATGCAAATGGGACAAAATCCTAACAAACTGTTCAATTTCCATAATGGTTGTACACGGTCATTTGTTATACTCAGTTTCTTTGGTGGTGTTTGAAATATCTACATAATAAAAGTTCCACCCACCTCCTCCAATTCTCTTAGCCTTTCTTTCCCCCAAACAGTCATCTCTTGCCCTGAACCTCAACTTGCCCATTTTCTCATGCTGTACTTTCAGACCTGCTAGTGGCTCCTCTGGCCAGTAGCAAATGATACTACCCAGATGTCACACCACTAATCCCTTCCCCCAGAGGAGCCCTGACTCCCTGCACTGTCATTTTATCAGTAATGAATGGGAATCATGAGGTTTCTTGGTGCTTCCAGTGTGGAGAGCATTCCTGTGATATCAAACGTCATTCACACACAGAAACAGAGAGAGAGGGCAGCAGAGGCCTGTGGGAGCACCAGGGGGCTTTTCCCAGGAAGTCCAGGAACAAAGGGCACCTGGAATTCGGTAGCGGGGGTGGGGGGGGGGGAAGGTAAGGAAGGTCAGGGTGGAAGGTTGCCTCCTGGTAACACAGCTTTGTTTCTAGTAATAATTACTGGACACTGCTCATTATTTCCATCCGATCAGTAATTATAAGGGGAATCTGAAACTGATAAAATGAAATCTGAAGTGATAGTATATGTGTGTGTATGAAAGAGAATACACAGTTAACCGTTCACACAGAACACTCACAGTGCACATTTTCTATACAAAACTGTCTCTGAATAGAAAAAAAGCAATTCTGAGCACATTGTATCAAGTAAATTGACCACAAACCCTATCATGTCAGAGATTTTTTTCTGTCTATTTTGTCCATTCCTCTTCCAGGAATGCAAGGATAAGTACAGAGAACACTAATAAGTTATTCTCCAGGTAACAGTTAAGAGAATTTTTAATAAGCCAAAGGTTCTTAGAAGATTATGGATTTATATTTGACACATTCAACATTAGGACCTACTAAAAGTTACAATGATCCAGAAGACTGTATTTTATGTGCTAATATATATATAACATATATACATTTATAACACATATATGCTTATATATAACACATACACATGTATGTGATATCACACACACACATATATATGTGTGTGTGTGCAAGTGTGATAGTACATGCCTGTAATCCCAGCATTTAGAAGACAGAAGCATTGGGCTACATTGAGATACTTTATTTAAAAAAAAAAAGAAAAAATAATAAAGCCAATAATAATATAACTGAATGAACAATGGAAGGTAATTGCAAGAATGCCCCCTGTTGTTAAATTTTCAAGTAGTAAACGTTGGAAGAGATACAAATCTTTATGAACCAGTGTAAGTATTGAGGTATTTCTTGGGGTATTTTGGTATAAGGAAAAATCATAACGTATACAGATGACACTTCCAAGATGAAGAAAATGACACAGAAAAAAAAAATTTCTGGTGTGCCCACTATGCCATATTATGGAGAGCTATGGAGTTTGTGAAATTTTCCGTCTCTGGGAATTTCATCATTCTGTTTTTAAAAAATATTTATAGCTTGACAGAAGAAATCATTTGAAAATTTGTGAAACATCATCATCGAAAAAAAATCTAAGTTAATGTCCTGCTTAGAGCTACTCACTTCGAAGGAATTAGTTACATTTACTTATTTTCATGCATTGCTGGCATTTCTGTCCATTTCAGGCTATGTTTCTCAGTCCTGGGTTGGCGCTCTCGAGCCAATTTCCTCTGTGACTCTGCCACTGGCACCTAGAGTTTCTTTTCCTCTTCAAGGCTGCCAAACTTTATCCGCTGTCTGAAAAATGCTTCAAGGGGTTTCCTTTTTAATCACCCGTGGACCTCACAAAAACATCAGGGCATCTGCCCACCCAGAGCCTCTGCCTGTACCCCGCTCTTCAGAGCTCTCATGCTGGCCTTTGCCCCAGTGGTCTCTTTTCAGCTGCCACTGCTTCAAGGTTCTCACAAAACTAAGGAACATCCGGTTCTGTTTGCTTGAGCTGGTGGCACTGAAGTGCAAAGTGAACTTTGAAGGACCTATTGCAGAGGCTGAAGAAGGAACCACAGAGAGGAAGCAGAAGGGGAACCATCATGCAACAAACTGATACCATGACCCTCAGGATTCACTTGCAGCTCTGAATATCTCCAGCTGACCATCTAATAGTACAAAATTGTATATGTGTGTGTGTTAGTGCATGCACACATATGCACTATGCACTTGTGTGTGTATGTACCAGTACTGGTCTTTGATCTCAGGTTCTCACATTCTTGCTGGTGCTTTACCACTTGAGCCACACTTCCACTTCTGGCTTTTCACTGGTTAACTGGAGATAAGAGTACCACAGACTTTCTGTGGGAGCTGATTCAAACCACTATGCTCAGATCTCAGCCTCCTGAGTAGCTAAGATTACAGGTGTTAGCCACCAGCATACAACCCCCAATGATATTTTGTACAGGAGAAAAAAAAGAGAAAATATCTATCCTAACGTTCTCAGGGAATCTCAAGGAGTTCTGAATAGCCAAAAGAATCATGGGGGAAAAAATAGCTGAAGTATTCACATGTCCTGGTTGCAAAGCATTCTATAGTCTTCTCAGAGTTAATTTCAAAACTCTTGATCCTCAGATCTCATCCTTCTAAATAGTTAAGGTTATAGTTAGATATGAGCCACTGGTTCCTAGCCATGTCAGATCTTATTATTAGGTCCAAAACTACTTGTAATGTTGGTTTGTGTTACTTTGTTAACCCAAATCTCATTTCTTCTTATTGCAAAATACATATAGCATTAAATACCATCTTAGTCATTTTAAGTGTACATTCCATACATTTACCTCCATGCAATCATCCTTACTATCCATCTCAAGAACTTCTTTATCTGGCCACACCAAAACTCTTGAATCATTAAATAGCAGCTGCCCATTTTCTCTTCCTCCAGCCAGGGAACTGGTATACTTACATAAATGGAATCATATAATACTTAACATTTTGTGAGCAGTTTATATTATTTAGCAAAATGTCCTCAAGGTTTACTCATAATGTTGTAGGATTTTTTTCTCCTTTTAAAGACAAACACTTCATATTATTTAGCTACATTTTGTTAATTATCCATCTGTCAATGGGTACTTGAATTATTTCTACCCTTTAGTTATTAGAAATAATATCTATATGAACATGATATACTAATCTCTCTTTAAGACCCAGCCTCCTTCTTGGGTGTGCATATAAGCAGAATTTTTAGATTGTATACTGATTTTCTTTTCTTTGTTTTTTTTTTTTAGGAATTTCCATATTGTTTTCCATACTAGATTTACTCTTTTACATTTCTACTAACAGTACACAGAAGCTTTGGTTTCTCCAGATCTTTGCCAACCCATGTTACTTTCCAATGTTTTGACAGTAGTTTTCTTGTTTTGAAACTAACAAAATAGCTGTTATTTTCACATTACAGAGGGTTGTGCTCCCACCCATTCTCACCTGGAGTTTGCTGTCCTCTAGTGGCCATTATCAGCTTCAATTTACACAACAACAACAAAATAAGGTGCTGTCCTGTGGCTGACTGGGACCTGTACCTCAGTCAACAAGAAGCAACTCTATAAATTTCCATTCATTCTTTGTTACTCTAGTAATGGTCCAGACCAGGAAAACTGGACTAGCCAAACTGAGCTTAGAAAAGAAACCACATTGTGCTCACAATCACATCCCTCTATGCTCACAATCACATCCCCCAAACACCTTTGGCAGAAAGGGGAGACTGGAGAGTGGGAGCCACTTACCCACCATGTTACATCTAGGCCAGTTACCAATTCCTTGTTGAGGTGAGGTAGACTAACACAAGGAAGGTGACATAGGAATGAAAGTAAGCCAAAGTCAAGGGTATGAAGCTCAAAGCAAGCCAGAATCATGCATAAGATTGCGAAATTGCTAGGACCACATGACTAAACATTGTACCAAATGATCTTTAAGAAAAGCAGACATATATGCTTTTTCTAAGTACCCCCTCACACCCATCAGTCCATTTCTTCACTAAGGAGGAATTTCAAAAGCAATTTCTCTGGCCTTGAGATGTCAGAAATAGCAATTATTTTGACCAAAGAGTTGCCTATAAAAATTACAAGAAATGGGCACCTATGCCCTTAGATGATTTTGTTGGTAAGATCACCTAAGATGCTTTCTCTCATGCTTGGGTGATAATGTCAAAACATTGCAACAGGGCTGGGAATGTGGCCTAGTGGTACAGTGCTTCTCTAGCATGCGGGAAGCCCTGGGTTTGATTCCTCAGTACTGTCTACGGCCATACCACCCTGAACGCACCCGATCTCATCTGATTCCTCAATACCACATAAATGGAAAAAGCCAGAAGTGGTGTTGTGGCTCAAAGTGGTAGAGCACTAGCCTTGAGCACAAAGAAGGTCAGGGACAGAGCCCAGGCCCTGTGCTCAAGCCCAGGACTGGCAAAAACAAAACAAAACAAAAATTGCAATAAAGTGATTGAATGTTACCAAGTACCTAGTATAAAGTAATCATCTATCTGAAAAAAAATGAAAGCTATACTCTTCAAACCTATTTTAGCGCATACAAATAGCACAATGGAAGAAACACCAGTAGTATCTCTAATAATTAAACTCTGAATGCTCACTTGATGTATGTTTCACTTTCTCTCTACTGATTTCTTCTTCATCTTACTTGTCTTAAAAAAAAACAAACTACTTTTCTCACTACTGTGTAAGTCATCTTGGAATTCTTCTCACTGATAGATTCAAGAACCTGGAAGCAGGTGGTCAGTGCAATGAGTCAAGGATGTCTCCATCACTAGGTCATCCTTGAGCCCATGGTGGTTAAACTTAGAAACCTAAGAGTGGTGGCTTTGACCTTCAAAGTATAGCAGACCTCTTTGAGACTTCATATGTACACATGAATAACTCTTCAGACAAGTGCAAAAGAGTACAGGGTCACTGAAAACCAGTCCATGAACAGAAAGGCCTTTCCTTAGATAGTTGTAATCCACTCTAATACTGTTTGGGACAGAAAGGAGAAAATGTCAAGGCCAGTTATAAGAAAAGGAAGTTGAAAGTTACTGTTATCTGGAGCATAATAAGTACTTTATTGTCCCCTAAGGTCACAGAATACCCATGTGGCTCTTTAGCCTCTTTATTCATGCCGGGTATCCACCTTTCCTTTTCACCCTTAGAACTAGTTTTGCTCACTTGAGTTTCTCCTGGCCACTCCCATTCCTGTTTTACCTCCAAAGTCTGGGCACAACAGCAATGAAGTTTGAGTTAGAAGTGAGTAGATGTGCTGCAATGAGACCAACAGCCTCTACCACCATGTGCGTGAAAAAGTCCGGTAGCCTCTCTGGCTTTTGAAGAAGACAAGCACTCCTTATTCCATTATGGGATGAGATGATACCAATGCATAGGCATTAAAAAGGTGCCAGAATGATAGATAAGTTTTGGAGGCTAGGAAATTCATGCCACAGTGAAGGAATAGAGCCTTAGATGCAAACTTTGCAATGGCAACATACGCTGGTATACAGTGCAGGAAGTGCGATCTCTCTCTCAAGGACTTAAATTTCTGTCAGATATTTGGAGAGGCTGAAAGTGTGAGCTCCTATCCCTGTGAGATACATACCAAAGCCACAAGATTTGATTCTCTCAAGAGGTCAATTCCTCTGAGGCCACCACTGAGAGAACTGCATAAACCAGGCCTCACTACAGAGGTGGGTCCCCAAGACACTGAAGACCTTGGACCTCTGCTTTGGGGAAGTCTCATACATGCTTATCTTGCACAGCAGCAGCATTAAGAAAGGAGCCACAGGAAGACATTCTCCTTCTATGTTCACGATTCAGGTCTCATTTGAGTGATCTAATCAGCACAACCTGATCTAGTTCTAGAATCCTAGCTGCAAGGGAGTCTGAGAGTTTCTGGTTAGATTTCCAACTTCTCCACATAAAGGTAAAGTAGGATAAAGTTTTAATGAATCAGCCCAGAGTTGCAACTGTGTTGTCACAAACAGTGGGTTAACTATGTAATTACTTTTGACTATGTAGTTAATAAGCTCCAATTCACTGTTGGTTGTGGCTACTAAAAGTTGACTTATAGAGCCTTTAATAGCATCTTTCACCCACATGCTTACTCTTCTCTAGAAGTATATTAATAAACACACCCAGAAGTGTGCTCTCCTAAACTCCTAAACCCATCACAATCCAATAAAGTTGATAATCAAGATTAACCATTCCAATAGGCATAAGAAATTTAAGAAAAAGAAAAATAAATTGCCTAATAGGTGCTCCTATCAAAAGGGCTTGAGGAAGTGTGTTCACTCTTTCTGCTCTTCAGCCACATGAGGTCACAGTGTTCACCCCCCTTTTGTCCTGTGTTCCTTCTGCCATGTCTGTACCATCAATAAGGAAAACCTATATTAAGCATGCTAACACCTTGGTCATGGACTTCTCAGCCTCTAAAACTATTAGAAATAAATTTCCATTATAGTCTCAGACATTTTGTTATGGCAGAACAAATGTATTAAGACAATAAATATAATGAATTTGGTTATGCTGATTATCTATCTAAGATAACAGCTGCAAATGTAGGCAGCCCAGATATCTGATTTTTTCTCATAATGTTCAGCTGCACTGTGCCAGGCACTGAGAGGGTAGATCACTGGAGTTTCCAGGGCCAGAGGTTTTTTGTTTTTTTTTTTATTTCCTCATCTCTCTTTTTTTTTTTCTTCAAATTTTTATTATCAAACTGATGTCCAGAGAGGTTACAGTTTCATACGTTAGGCATTGGATACATTTCTTTTACTGTTTGTAATCTTGTCCCTCATACCCCCTCCCCCCTCCCCCTTACCCTTTCCCCCCCTGAGGTGTTCAGTTCACTTACACCAAACAGTTTTGCAAGTATTGCTTTTGTAGTTGTTTGTCTTTTTTTTACCCTGTGTCTCTCAATTTTGGTATTCCCTTTCAATTTCCTAGTTCCAATACCAGTATACAATATACTCAGATAAGATTACAGAGATAGTGTAGGTACAACCACAGGAAGGTGATACAAGAACATCATCAATAATAGAAGCTACAGATACACATGGGAGGTTGAAAGTAGTCACAACTGTGATACAACAATTGTCTCCATAACATGGAGTTCATTTCACTTAGCATCATCTTATGTGTTCATAAGGGTATAGCTATTGGGCCTTGTGATGCTCTTCTATGACTTGCCTAAACCTGTGCTAATTCTTCCCAATAAGGGAGACCATAGAGTCCATGTTTCTTTGGGTCTGGCTCACTTCACATAGTATAATTTTTTCCACGTCCTTCCATTTCCTTACAAATGGGGCAATGTCATTCTTTCTGATAGAGGCATAAAATTCCATTGTGTGTATGTACCACATTTTCCTGATCCATTCATCTACTGAGGGGCATCTGGGTTGGTTCCAGATTCTAGCTATGACAAATTGTGCTGCAATGAACATTGTTGTGCTGGTGGCATTACTATGATTTTGTTTGTGGTCTTTTGGATAGATACCCAAAAGTGGGGCTGCTGGGTCATAGGGGAGTTCTATATTTAGCCTTCTGAGGAATCTCCATACTGCTTGCCAGAGTGACTGAACCAGATTACATTCCCACCAACAATGAAGTAGGGTACCCTTTTGGCCAAATCCCCTCCAACAATTGTTATCGTTAGTTTTCTTGATATATGACATTCTTACTGGGGTGAGATGGAATCTCAATGTTGTTTTCATTTGCATTTCTTTTATGGCCAGTGATGTAGAGCATTTTTTTCATATGTCTCCTGGCCATTCTCATTTCCTCATCAGAGAAGTCTCTTTGTAAGTCTTTAGCCCACTTGATGAGGGGGCTATTGGTTCTTTGCGGTTTTGTTTTGGAAGAGGGTACTTTTTTTAGTTCTGCATATATTTTAGATATGAGGCCTTTGTCCTTGAATGGCCAGTAAGGATCTTCTCCCAGTCTGTGGGCTTTCTGTTTATCTTGTGAGCTATGTCCTTTGCCGTGCAGAAGCTCTGCAGGTTGATGCAGTCCCATTTGTCCAACCTTTCTTTGATTTGTAGCCTTTCTGGGTCTTTGTTAAGGAAGTTCCGTCCTGTGCCAAGGAGCCCAAGTGTTTCTCCTACTCCTTCCTTTAGTGTTTTCAGGGTGTCTGTTTTGATTTCGAGGTCTTTAATCCATTTGGTATTGATTTTGGTGCAGGATGATATATAAGGATCTAGTTTTAGTTTTTTGCATGTGTTGAGCCAGTTTTGCCAGCACCATTTGTTAAAGAGGCTATCTTTCTTCCATACTATTGTTTTAGCTCCTTTATCAGGGCCAGAGGTTTTTAGAGTGCTTGGTGAGCAATGAAATTAATGCTTTAAGAACCCATGGCAAAAAGAAATGCAAATCAAAGCAACTGAGATTCCATCTCACCCCAGTTAGAGTGGCCAACATTGTGAATTTGAACAACAAATGTTGGAGGTGATGTGGGGGAAAAAGGAACCCTATTCCACTATTGCATTGTTGGTTGCAATATAAACTAGTACAACCACTCTTGGCACTGATCTGCAGGTTCCTCAAATAACAAAGCATAGATCTTCCTTATGACCTAGCCATAGTACTCTTGGGTATATCTACCCAGAACATCACAAGCCATGATACCATAATGACACTTGCACATCCATGTACATTGCTGCACTATTCACAATATCCAGGTTATGGAAACAGTCTAGATGCCCAACAATTGATGAATGGATCCAAGAAAATGTGGTGCCTATAGACAATAGAATTTTGCACAGCCATTAGGAAGAATAATATCATATCATTTGCAGGTAAATGGATGGACATAGAAAAAAAATGTTAAGTGAAGTAAGCCAAACTCAACTCAGAGAGACAAATGGCACATGTTTTCTCTCATATGCATGTTTCTGCTCATATGCAAAAGCAAAATCTAAGGACATAATAAATTATACAAGTCTCTAGGCATTTGAACACAGTGAGACCAAACGAGGTTTCTGTTAGGAGAGAAACAGAAAAGCATAATGCCTGTGTGCATCTGATCAAACAAAATAATATTTATTGAAATGAATTGCCAGAAATGGAAACAAGAGGGGTTTTTGTTCTTTTCTGATGTTTTTGTTTTCTTTTTGTCCTATTTGTTCATTTATGTGTCTTTGGGAGTGTAAGGTGAGGCATAAAAACAGAGGGACAAAGGATGAACAAATGCAGCAGTGGTCCTCACTGGACACTGTATTGAAATGAACTATACCACTTATGGGTAGGGCTGGAGGGGAAAAACTGGGAGAAAAAGAGGGAAGGAGTAACATTGTCCAGAAAGAAATGTACACTTTGCCTGACTTATGCAACTCTAAGCCCCTCTGTGCATCACCTTTATACTAACAATTTAAAAATTGGGGAAAAAAATTGTGGAAAGAAGGGTGTATTAGGTGATGGGTATTAACAAACTATCCGGGCCAATGCAATGGTGGCTCATTGAGGTGATGTTGGAGAACTATGGAGTGGGTGAGCTAAGTGCATAAGATATGGTAGTCACAAAATGGGAAGCCTGAAAAGGAGATTTCAAACATAGAGCAATTACAGAGATGAATATGGCTTACTTCTGACTGTGAGTAACTGAGCTAGAAGACGAAGCATTGTGTAACAATTCTGTTGCAGGCAGAGATCCTCCCCCATCTTAAAGATGAGAAGAGGGAAGCTCAGACATTTAAATGACTTGACCTAGTCAGAGACAATTAAAGGCTGAGCTAGAGATCAAATCCACGTTTATCTTCCTTCAAGGTTGTAAACTTTTTCACTCCCACTGTACCCTCTATATTCAGCTCTGGCTTCTTAATAATTTTTCTTTCAAATATATTTCTTAATCTTGTTTTTTAATCTGTGAGGGTAAAAAGGTGATCACATTAGTGGCTTTTATTATAATGTAGATTAATTTGGGCCATAGTAGGCTGAGGTATGAGAATGATTTTGTGATGTCTAGAGAACTGATTAAACACAAGTCTTTCTGGAAAAAATAATGGAAACAAGTTTATCCACGGAAATAAAACTACAGTGCACTGTCAGTGGGCGCTCTCTACTGGTTCTCAATGAGAATGACAGCCTGGTCTTGGAAAATATTTGTTTGGGGGGAAGAAGTTTATGAACTTGAATTAACATGTATAAATTTACTCGTATAAGGATCAAGTGGAGCAAAGAAAACTGTGATTACACAATAAACCTTGTGTTGTTTTTTTAAATGTCATGAGGACAATTATGGTGCTTAGATTCTCTTTGGTGGAGGTTACTCAGACTCCCTCTAATGAAGACTGTCAAAAATCTTAGTGGTTTCATCCTTCTTACATCATGAGTGAGCAGTGTCCAGTACATAATAGTTACCCCCAAAACACATGCCAACCAGAGTATAAGAAAACTTAGCAAAGTGGTATAATGTCACAGCCTGAAGGGCTACTCCTGCTGGGAAATTCAGTCAGACCTTCCAGGAGAAGAAAAAGTGGTGGCCATGGTGATGAGTGGAGGGGACAGAGTTGGGGAAAAAAAACAACAACCATAAAGTCCAATAACAAACTTAGGAGTGAAAGATAGAATTCATGGGGTCAGGAATTTTTGTGCAATTCTGGAAAGGATTCCAAAATATACTGAAAGGTGTAGTTTCCAATATGTGAACAAGGATTTTAAAAAGATTTCTTTATAACAAGTGGAAGGAAAGGGGCGCTGTGGCTCAAGTGGTAGAGCACTAGCCTTGAGCTGAAGAGCCCAGGGACAGCGCCCAGGTCCAGAGTTCAAGCCCCACAATGGACAAATAAATAAACAAACAGGTGGAAGAAGCTAGCACAGCATATTCAAGTAGTTGAAGCAGAATATGGAAAGACTTCTGACCATGGGCACCAGAAAGAACAAAAATTCCTGGTTAAAAGGTAGTTCCCCAATTCCACTTTACCTAAAATATGGTATCCTCATTGAAAATTCAATTTAAGAAATATGAGAAGCCTCTGTTGACATTATGATATTTTCTGAGTTTAGGAGAACTGAATCTAGAGTGACTTTCCCAGGTTTCACACTGAGAGTCCTGAAACCTAAAACTGCCAGAGTTTCAACAAATTGAGAGAGCTCTCCTCCTGGCTGAAATGAATGACTTGGAATACTGAAGTGAGAAGAGCAGTGCCAATGTGAAAATACAACAGGTAGACTTCAGGAATTGCAAAGAACACCTGGGCTGAGATTGGACTGAAAGAGATACCTATGCACCTGATTCTGGACATGCTTCAGAATCAGATGCCTCATCCACTAGCAAAGTGAACTTCTACGTTCTAAATGATCAGCAATCTGGAATAAAACCTGAACAATAGTTAGAGGGAAATAACACAAAATAATCCTTGGGTGGCAACCACAGAACTGAGAACAGGAAAGACAGAAACCTCATTTCAAAGGCCTTTGCCTGCTCCCTTCCAACCATACCTAAAAGCAATGATCTTCTGGGTTGAAGGTATGACTCAAGTGGTAAAGCAACTGCCTTGCAAGCACAAGGCCTTCAATTCAATACCCAGTACCACCAAATCATCATCATCATCATCATCATCATCATCATCATCATCATCATATCATCTTCTGTAAAATTACATTCTAAGCACATATGAAAACATAAAGAGAAAGAAGCCTGGTGGACACTGATAACACAGAAGGTAGAGATGGAGAAGATCACAGTTTGAAACCAACCCAAGAAGATAAGTCTGCAAGACTCAAAATAACCAGAAAAGGCTAGGCTAGAAATCCAGTTCAAGTGACAAAGTAAAAGAACAGCAAAAAAGCCAAGCAAGTATGGAGCCCTAAGTTCAAACTCCAGTATTGGAAAAAAAAAAAAAAAGGAAAAGGGGGGGGGGGATGAGGAGTTAATACACATGTATGTAAATGTTATAGTGAAATCCCCTTGTACAATTAATTTAGCTGATCAAAGGTTAAGAATAAATGAACAAATAAAAATGATGATCTGAGCTGGGTGCTGGTGGCTCATGCCTGTCATCCTGTCATCCTAGCTACTCAGGTGGCTGAGACCTTAGTAAGATCATGGTTCAAAGTCAGCTGAGGCAGGAAAGTCTGTGAGACTCTTATCTCCAGTAAATTACCAGAAAACCAGAAGTACAGGCCCTGAGTTCAAGCCCCATGACTGGAAAAACAACAATAATAATGATCTGAATATATACAGCAGGCCAGGTGGAGGATCCTTACAGTAAATAAGGAAAACTACTCTGCTTCTACTGTAACCCACATGTAAGTGATTTCAAATGGTTAAACATTGAGTCCCAAAGAGGCCCAGGCTAACAGCTCTCAGTCTGATTTCAGAGGCCAGGGGTGCACATGACAGCAAGAGACAGTTGAAAGCTATGGACAGTTGGAGCTATGGTGCCTGAGTCAAGGAGGAGTGTCTTCCAGGCCAGAGTCACTCTTCCTACCAAGGTAGATAAGTTAGAGGAGCAGTTCTTTTCACATCAGAGACAAGGATGTTCTGTATGTAGCAGGTATGCTGCAGGAAGCTGACCAGAGGCTGCTATTGCTCATAATAGAAGTCACAACTTGGGCATTTTGATTTTAGAAAAACTGAGCTGAGAGCTGGTGGCTCGTGCCTGTAAGCCTAGCTACTCATTAGGCTGAGATATGAAGATTGTGATTCAAAGCCTGCCCTGGCAGGAAAGTTTGTAAGACTCTTATCTTCAATTAACTATCAGAAAACCAAAGTGGAGCTGTGGCTCAAAGTGGTAGGGCACTAGCCTTGAGTAGAAAAGCTCAGGGACAGTGCCTAGTACCTGAGTTCAAGCCTCATGACCAACAACAAAAGAAGAAACTGACAGAAACAAAACCAAACAAGAAAAAACAAAGATATCTATGCAAGCAAAATTGTTGAAATCCACAGGAATTAAAGGAAAAGTGAGAATTGGAGGTATAAAGAGAAAATGCTCTGATCAGGGCTGGGAATATGGCCTAGTGGCAAGAGTGCTTGCCTCCTACACATGAAGCTCTCGGTTCGATTCCCCAGCACCACATATATGGAAAACGGCCAGAAGGGGCGCTGTGGCTCAGGTGGCAAAATGCTAGCCTTGAGCGGGAAGAAGCCAGGGAAGGTGCTCAGGCCCTGAGTCCAAGGCCCAGGACTGGCCAAAAAAAAAAAAAAAAGAAAGAAAGAAAATGCTCTGACCAGCCAGCTACAAACCAGCATGCTGAGACAGGAACCAAAGTCACTCAGGGAATGTTATAGATCACATAACTAAAAGGAAGAACTCAACTAGACCAAGACAAACAAAATCCAAGTAAGGCTGGCTGTGACTTTCACAAAGGACTTGATGAAGAGGTTGATAGCAGACCTATGTTATAGTAATGTATAGGATGGTGATGCTATTGATAGCTAATGTTTATGAGGTTCTTATATTATGCTATGGGTGATGTGGATGGCCTTCTGTCATTCTGTCACCCTAATTGTGTTCCTTTTCCCATTGGAGAAGCAGAATTCCATGGTCACATTACTCACAAAATCCTGGGATTCTAATATAGACAAGTCTGCTCCAGTGCAGCTTTCTAACTACAATTCTATAGCCCATTTACTCCAGTATAGTTTATTTATGTTTTGCCATGAAAGTTATTTTTGTAAACTTTGTAAACATTATTTTAAACTATCAATATTTATTCTATATCAGACTCAGGAACACTGCAGTGTACTTCTTCTTTCACTTTGAAACACTAAGCCACCAAGGCAGCTCGCAAATGGCTCAGCTACCAAAGACTAGAATTCCTGCACAAAGTATCTGCAGGAAAGATCCAGCTGAGCCCATTTTGGGGTGGATAAACATCGTGGGAAGAAGGGAGAGTGGGAAGCAGGTGTGGCCTGAGTCAGCCACCATGCTGGTGACAGATACCTCACAGCTTAAGCAGAACATGTGGTGCTGATGACCTTGAGAAAACTTTCTTTAGAAAGATAAAGGCATAGCCTGGTGCCATGGCTCATGTTTGTTAATCCTAGCTACTCAGGAGGCTGAGATCTGAGGATTGTGGTTCGAAGCCAACCCAGGCAGATAAGTCTATGAGACTCTTATCTGCAATTAATTACAGAGAAAGCCAGAAGTGGTGCTATAATTCATGTGGTAGAGTGCTAGCCTTGATCAAAAGGAGCTTAGAGACAGCTCCCAGGCCTAGAGTTCAAGGCCCAGGACTGACAAAAAAAAAAGAAAAGAAAAGAAAAGAAAGGAAGAAAGATAAAGGTATGCATGAGGAGTTGCTCTCATTGTGATGCTTTATAAAAAGCACCAGCCACTGTGGGCACCGCTGGCTCACCCCTGAAATCCCAGCTACTCAGGAAGCTGAGACCTGAGAATTGAGGTTCAAAGCCTGGGCAGGAGAGTTACACACACACACACACACACACACACACACACACACACACACACACACAGAGAGAGAGAGAGAGAGAGAGAGAGAGAGAGAGAGAGAGAGAGAGAGAGAGAGGGGTCTGGAAGTGGAGCTGTAGCCCAAGTGGTAGAGCACTAACTTTGAGCAAAAAAAAAAAGGTTCAAGGATAGCATCCAGACGCTGAGTTTGAGTCCCAGGACCAGCAAAAAACAAATAATAATGATAATAATAATAATAAAACAGAGCACTTTTTTTTTCTCCCACATAACACCACACCGTTTCCTTTATTAGCATGATAAATTATAATTAATGAACCAATATTAATACAGTGTTACTAAAAAAACTGCACAATTTATTCAGAAGTCCCTAGTTTTTATCTTTTGTATCATTTTCTGTTTCAGGATTCCATCCAGGGTGTAACAACACATGTTGTCATATATTCTTAGATTCCTCTTGACTTTTCTGATTTTTTTTATTGAGTATATTTGTTTCCTGTGGCTGATATGACTTACTAAAATGGCTTAGAACAATAGAAGTTTACTCTTTCATAGTTCCAGGGAAATCTGGAAGCCAAAACAGAGCACTTTTTACCTGCCATAATGTAATGTTTTATGGATGAAATCACTGACCTGAAGGGACCATTCTTTTATGTAACTTCAGACAAACAGTTTGAGTGCCAGTGGAATTGCATTTTCATTTATGAACCAGAAGAAATGACATTCTTTGAACACTTCTTAGAAGTATTATACAAATACATTCACTTAAGGACTGTTCACAATAGCTAAGCGATGGCATCAGCTTAGAAGGCCTGTTAACAGATGGATTGTTTATTTTTTGTACTATATATACACAAATGGAGTACTATTCAGCCATAAAATATAACACAATTTTGTCATCTGCATGAAAGTGGATGGAAGTAGAGATCCTGTTCAGCAAAATATGCCAGACTCAGACACGCACCACATGTTTTCTCTCGTGTGTGGTAGCTAGATTAAGAAGAAAGAAAAGGATATGAAGCTAAAAATGATCTATTTGAGGGAGGGGAGAAGAATGATGAAGAGGGGAGAGGGAAATGTAGTCCAAGTATGTAGTATGCAAGTGAGTGTGAAAATTTCATACCAAAGCCGATTATTTTGTATAATTAATAATAATAAAAACATTTTTTAAAAACTCCAAGTAAGATATTGCAAAAAATGGAATATTGTATTAAAAACTTGAAGTATATTTTTAGATTTTTGACTTTTAAGAACCTAAACATTAACTTTAAAGATATTAAATTTTGTAATGTTCAGTTGCCACTAAAACAAGTGAAATCCACTTACAGAATAGATGAAGGATTCTGTGTTGGTATATTGCATGTATTTATACTCCTTTATTTAAAGAAAATGCTTAAGGAGGTTTTCAGAGCCACATGGGAAACCATTTTCAATGAACACATAAATTCTTACCAAAGGCAAAGCATATGTTTGTTAAACAAAGGGCTAGAAGTCATTCTTGCTAAGCTTCAAATTGAGCTTAGCTCCCTGGCAGCCAAGACAAAGAGGGAACACAGTAAGTTGCACTGCCTTGTCAGAAAGGAGGAAACACAGCCATCCCTGAAATGGCAAAGCTATTTCTGAGCACTGAATTCTCCGACAACTTTCTCACATGGTGTTATGCATAGGAGCTCTGTGTTCATTTTTTCCAACACAATTAGGAAAACATTTATGAAATATCACTTGCAATAAAGATAAAAATAGAGGTTATAACATTAAAGCAGAGTTTGTCAGCCCTATTCTGTGTAGTCCAAGCCTGGCTGTTTTTCTGACATGAGACTGAAAATGCAATCATCTATAAAGGAAACAGATGCTTGCTAAACACTTAATCTCTGTGGTGTGCACGAAACATTTTCTTCTCAACAGCATGTTCTTTCCATGAATCGTCTTTATACAAGTTAAATACTTGCCCTAGATTTGCTGCTGATTAACAGTAGGGTCCACAGGCCATGCCGTTTTTATTTCTAACAAGAATTGTCAGTGGACAACTCAGCCTTTAAATAATCTCCCCTATTTGAATTTAGGCTCCTTCATAAGAGCCTAGGATTCTTACAAGGTTTTTATTAAGAGCAAATCCTTTTACTAAAAACCGAATGATCTGCTAGTTGGTAGGGTTGACTCAGAGAGTGCAATTGAAAAACATTCATAGGTATCACCTTCAAAGGAATTCATGGCCTTGAGATCTGGAAATGCACATATGCTCAAGAAGGGATTGTCAGACTGTCTTTCCAGTGATTAATTAGTGCTCAGTAGACATGAAGCCTACACTGTTACCCAAGTATGACAGGAACTGAGCAGCACTAATGGTGCCTATAATGGGAAGAGAACTTCTGGCAGACAATATAAAGAGGAACTGAAGAAAAAGAGAGGTGGCTGAAGGCTAGTGTGTGAGCATGGTATGCTTGGGAAAGTGTGGTAAGAGACACGTGACAAGGGCCCAAGCTCAGATTACAAGGAATTTCAATTTACTTACTTTCCAAGAGAGGCTGTAGATAGATGGATGATAGATAGATAGATAGATAGATAGATAGATAGATAGATAGATAGAGCTATAGATATTAGTTTGCTTCTCCTAAGAAACAGATTACGTGCTGAAAAATCAGTATAGGAACCATGGAAAGTCTGGAATTGCTGAAGGATATACACATTTTAAAGAAAGGAAGTAGTAGCAGTAGGATAGGGGTGGTGGCATCAGACTTTCAGGTCCCTGGAGTTTCCTATGTCCCCCAAAGCTGTTCCCATCACAGGATTTCTCTCATGGTCTTGTAGTATTTTTCCCTATCTGTACCTCCACTTACTTGTGTGTTCTAGAGATGTGGAAAGCAGAACTACCTTTATGTGTGGTTGCTAACCCAATGTGTGTGCGTGTTACACATACACACACACAAATATATATATGTATATATATATATATATACATACATACATAGAGAAAGAGAGAGAGAGAATTTTTAAAAGGGTTTTCAAAGCGAAAACTGGTGATGAGTAAAGGTTAAGGAAAGAAATGTAAATTACTATCTGTCGTGGTAACTTTCATATCTCAGTTCCTTCTGTGAATTCTTCAGAATTCCCATGCCAACTACCGTGATAAAAATCCTTCCAAATGGCCCATGTTTTACTGTGGCTCCCCCTTTGTGATTTTACCCTCCCCAAGTACTATTTAGTTTCCTGCTGTGGCCACCGAGGCTTCATCTAACTCTAATACCCTCCATGCCTTGCATGTCAACATATCTAATTAGGCAACCATGGTATTGTCACATGGAACACTCATTTCTTTGTTTTTCAAGCTATTTTGTGTGTCAAATATTGTCATCATCAACTTACTCCTCTCAATCTGTCCTAGGAGCTTTCCAACATGCTCACAATGAGTACTACTTACTCAGAGGACTACATTCCAACTGTACATCATTTCCATATCATTCTACTATTGGGCACTCTGAAGATATATGAGAGAGAGACACACACAGCACTAGCACACCTACAAGTGACTTCTGGCTAGGTACTGCCAGGCTAGGGCTATCTCAAATGGGACCCCAAAGACTCAAACATCAAGAGCTACTGAACTTACCTCTGTCAATTCAAGCACACTTAGTGCCCAAGATAGTGCAAAGTACAGAAGAGGAAAGTGTCTGCTGTCTGCAGGCAAGATGTTGTAAGTAAATAGGTAAAAACCAGGTGTGTCTTCCCTTTACCTCAAAGGTTGGTCCTCACTCTTCTTGCTGTGTAAGGCCAGAGATCTCAGCCCCCACTCTTTAACTAGTGAGAACTCTCTAGACCTAGATAACAAGAGACATATCCTCATGGGAAAAAAATAACTTATGCCTAAATTTTAAGTCAGTGAGCATATATAAGAGGAATAGTCATTTTTACTCAAGAAATAATGCTATGTCCTTAGCAAAAAGGACAGAATCTGAGTCTTTGTATCCATGTTCCTATCAAAGGAAAGTATGTTCTTATTACAGACACTGTCTGCTTGTGTGGGACCTTTAGCCACCAGGCATTGGGAGCTATTTAGAGCACAATGGCATACGCCACAGTAAATAGGCCACCTTGGGTCTAGAACTCAAACTGGTCTGGATTAGCACATTATGTTTGGCAATGAATGCAAAAAAAGCTTTCACCAAGCATGCCATAAATCAGCCACTTTGGCTCATGTAGGCTGTGAACTCCCACGTGGAAGGCAATATTCCAATGATCACATGGGGCCAGGTAGCTTTTTGAAGAAAACCCTGTATACTAGGAACTCAAGGTAGGGAATCTTACAGAAGAGCCAAGTGTGAGTCCTGTTGTTGTAGATCCTCTTGGGCTCAACCAAGGCTTTGGAGCTGGCTATGGGATTGGCATTGCTCTGGGTGTCCATAGCCAGAATTCATTTGGGAATGTGTTTTAGTTTTGAGCACTTTCAACAACACAGTTAATACTTGTTTATTATAGAAAACATTTTTAAAACAATAATATATGTGTATATCTTTATCCATAGTTAACTATTACAAACAAATTGTATAAGTATTTACAGATTGTGGAGGGTTTAATTTACAAGTGCTTCTTCATTCATTTGACATTGAATAATACAACAAACATTTGTGTGCCAATTAGTAATGTTAGGTGCCTTTGGAGGTCCCCCTACGGAAGTAGCAATAACCCTGAATTTTATGTCAGTCAATTCCTGCTCTTCTTTAAAATTTATTCATATATACAGACAGACAGAGACAGAGATACAGAGACACAGAGAGAGACAGAGAGAGATATCATTTAAAACTTAATATAAGTGAATACCATTCTATTGTTTGGATTTCTTTTTGCCACATATTAAGTTTCTGCTATTCAATTTCATTTATATGTGGAATTATAATTAATTACACTTTGCTCTGGGCAACATTCCATCTTAGAGAGATGATAGCATTGACTTTCCCATTCTACTATTGGCAAACATTTGAATTGTTTCCTGTTTCCTATTATTACAAATAATACAGCTGTAAAGGCTACACATATGTTCTGGTCACATACACAGCTTCTTTAAGGGAATAGTCTTAAGAAAGAAAATGCTACTTTGTATGACTTGTACATAATCAACTTGAGTAAACCATACCAAGTAGCTCTTCAAAATACTTGGATCCTCAGTGACTGAGAGATCTCATTGCTCTACATTCCAGACAAACATGGTATTGTCAGGTTTGTTTATTGTGAACAATTTGGTGTGAACAAGTATGTCATCATGCTTTTCATTTGCATTCTATTATTACATATATTTTCATATGTGTTAAGTATATGTTCACGTGTATTGTCCAAGCATAGTTTTTATTGTGTAAGATGCCTGTTCATATTATATACCCATTTGAAAATAATTTGTTGTACTTTTTATAGTAGTAGAGCTGTTCAACTGGTGCTGTATCATTTGAGCCACATCTCCAACCCTACTTTTTGCTGGTTATTTTGGAGGTGCAACCTAGTACACTCTTCTGCCCTCATTGACTGTGAATCAGTCTCCCAGATCCCAGTCTTCTGAGTAGCTAGTGTGACAGAATTAAGCCACCAACTCCTGGACTTTTAAAAATATTCAATTCTAACTGTATGTATTTATGAATGTATTTTAAACCATAGTTTCTTTGAACAAAAAGAATAACCTACATTGTACAAGTCCTTGTATTTTTATAAACAGGTCTTTTATAAAAGTTTATATAGCAAATGTTTTTATTTCTTTTACTGTGATTTTCCAAAAGGCAAAAGTAGACCCAGGTCAGATAAACAATGTTTAAATTGATATCAACTAGGAAATCAAGTGAAAAAAATCCCACTTCAATGAGTCAACAAATATTTTTTTTTGTTTCTGAATAGGTTTTTTTTTTACCCCAGTATTAAATTTCAAGGAGGAAAAGATTAAAAACAACCCCTATCATCACTTTCCTTATGTATCTCCTAACCATATGCTCACCAGGCCCTGTTCTCCTCTATTGGTTTAGGGAACTGAGAAAAATAATAAGATGAGCTTGAGATTGGATACAACATTAATGGTCTTAATATCCATCCAATAGGGCTCCAGGTAAACATTTATAGACCATTCATAGAGTAGAGGGAGGTTTTCCTGGATGGTCAATCTCATCTCAGTGGAATACCCACATGCAAAACACTGGATGTGTTAGGCCACAGGGATAAAAGATACTATTTCCCAGAACCTTCCCCCAGGAATGACTATTCAGTCCAAAAAGAAAGATATATAAATGAGTAAAATGACTGTGAGTGGTTGTCACAGTTTGAATTGCTAGACTAAAACTGAATAGAAACTAATAATTTTCCCATTTTTAAAGTGGAAAAGGATAGGGCTGGGAATATGGCCTAGTGGCAAAAGTGCTTGCCTTGTATACATGAAGCCCTGGGTTCGATTCCTCTGCACCACATATATTAGAAAACGGCCAGAAGTGGTGCTGTGGCTCAAGTGGCAGAGTGCTAGCCTGAGTTCAAGCCCCAGGACTGGCAAAAAAAAGTGGAAAAGGATAGGATGACTTTATGTAAGAAGAATCAAGACAGTTTCAAAGGAACGGAGCCATAGTAGTTTGGCCTTAAACAATGAATTCTGATGACAGAGAATGAGCATGATGAGCCAAGCACATTTGTATCACTGGTTAGGAGAAAATGCCCTTGTTTAGGTAAGAGGCCTGGACATGGTTATTCAGACCTCAGCATACAAAGATTCCAGCTGATTAGGAAATGCCAGTCCTCCCTGACCACCAGAAAAATGGCTTTTCTGCTTATTCTCATTTTCCTTTCAAGTATTTTCTCAAACCTTTATCAACACTCTCCATTTGTGATCTTCCAATAGATCATTTTTTTTTCATGGCATACCTATTACCATTAGAGGTCCAATCTAAGTTTTGTTCCAAGTAAAATTCCTCCATGCTATTAGAAATACCTTAACATTTATCTATGTCTAATGGCAAGGAAGTTTCTTTCATATATATTATATACATGCATATATAATTTTTATACAATAAGCAAATACTTTCAGCCCAATTACTGCACTATAAATTGCTATGATTGATTTAATTATAGAAAAAAATTATGTAAAGAACTCCATAATAATAAATACTAGATTTAAATTAATGTACACCACCGTCATTGGAGGGAAAGAGTATAAATCAAGGACTACAATATGACAGAATTATCCCTTAAAACACATTTTTTAAAACTCTTCTGAGTCTCTTTCTTTAAAAATGCTTTTACTGTATTTTAAAATGTCGCTACACTTCCATCTTGTTCTCCTTGTCTATTTTTTTTTTGCCACAGGTAGCTCCACTTTGAGCCCTTGGCACACAAAGCAGGACACCCATCACTGAGTTTGCTCACCAACTGAGCACAGCAAAAGCTCCTGTTGCAAGCCATTCAAAATACTAGTGAGTTTTCTCTGATATAAAAAGTAAACCTCCATCTTGTAGGTGTTGTATAGCCTAAGACGATCCAAAGTGCCCTACATATCAAGGAGTTCCCTTCCATCTCCTAATAAAAACGACCCCCCTTTCACTACTTGGAAACCTTAAATTCATATATCAACTTGAATGCAAATTTTTTCTGAAACTCAAGCCTGCTGGCAAGGTGCATTTTAAAGGAGACTATACTCTCTGCAGACCAACATGCAAATGGTGGGCACTCAGGTATAAGAACCCCAAAGGCAAGAGAAAGATCTGAATCCAGACAATACCTATTTTTGCAGCCTCCACTTTCAGGTTGAAATCCCAGTTCTTTGGCAACTTGAGGGACATTTTGCTTCCGGTTTGGACAAGTAGCGGGTGAAGTAGCCAGTCTGTTACAATCCGTGCCCTTCTGGCTTTTTCAATATCCTCTTTTTGTGTCTGTCTCTTGTGTCCCCCTTACAACTGTTTCACAACAAGTCCTAGGTTGAAGTTTGATTTGCCAATATGTCTTCTCCTCCTTTTTCTCAGATGAAAGATACATCCATCTGTCACTTGAGGATGACGCCCAAGCTCCCTCCACCTCCCCCCCACAATCCCCAGGGGCTGATACCCACTTCTCTTACTTTCAGTTTTACCAGAAATATCCCAATTGACACTTTGCTCTGCGTCATGAGAAGCAGAAGCAGAGGGCCTGTTTGAAAGAATCTCAGGCCTCACTAAGGCAAAGTTGCGATAAACAACTGCTGCTTGGTGCTTTTTTTTTTTTTTTAACTGTCTGCTTCCTTGCATTTTGAGGAAGTGGGTAACTTCAGTACAGTGGCCTTTGAGCACATTTTTTGAGAAAAAAAAATTTAATGCTTCTAAAGCAATAGTGGGTGCCTTTATGGTAGAAAGCTGTAGTTTTGATTAAAGTAAAATTCACAGTTCTTACTAGGAGGCTTTGTTCTGTCCTCTTCAACTGAAGGATCAAAGCTCCATTTTTCAAAGAAGTCAGAAAGTTAGTAGGCAATATCACCGAAGTTACTTTCTTTAAATTCTTCCTCCATAAAGAGCACATGGTCAGCTGTTGACCTGTTCTTTGGGATAAAGATTCTAAGTGATTCTAGCCTGAAGCAGGAAGTTTTTTGTTTTTTAAAAAAATATATTTAGGTAATCTATCTGTTTCAACTGGGCTGACCCAAAATGTCATGATGATTCTTCAAAAATGCGTATGCTTGTGTACATCGTGTAAGATTTAGAATCCCTCCAATTCATTTTTTTTTTTTGGCCAGTCCTGGGCCTTGGACTCAGGGCCTGAGCACTGTCCCTGGCTTCTTCCCGCTCAAGGCTAGCACTCCGCCACTTGAGCCACAGCGCCACTTCTGGCCGTTTTCTGTATATGTGGTGCTGGGGAATCGAACCTAGGGCCTCGTGTATCCGAGGCAGGCACTCTTGCCACTAGGCTATATCCCCAGCCCCAGTTTTTCCACTTCCTATGTCTACAACTTCTTTTAAGCTTGAAGACAATTATAGCTTTAAATACACAATTATTTCTATAACTTTTGACCAGCAACTGACTCTTTCTGGACCTCATCAGACAAATGGATTTGAAAACCACCTTGGTAGAGGGTACATTACAAACATTAATTCAAGCTTCACTGTATAGCTCAGTCTGGTGGCAGACTTTACTATATTTAATGAAAGTTGAATCCAGTGGTTAAACATTGGACACTGGAACCGGGTTAGCAACATCCATATCCTAGCTTTACTACTTCCTTGTTGTGCTTCGTGACCATTTTGCATTTCAATTTCCTCATCTGTAAATGGGGCAAATAATAAAGCCTAGTTCATAGTTGTGTTGTAAGACTTTATTAGATAGTGGGTACAATGTGCCCAGGACAAACACTGCTCAGAACAATCATAGCAGGCAAGCGCCATAGTGTTGGCCTCGGCCTCTTCATTCACTCCATTGCCATAGATGGCAATGTAAATCTCCATTTGTCACCTCTTATATTTTCAGTCTCTTGTTGGTGACCTGCCTTCCTGTTTCATTAAGAAAACTGCTACAACCAGAAGAGAAGAGAATGTTTGCAGCCCCTCCCCCATCAGATCCTCTTGCCTACCTGCCTGTGAGTCTGCTTGCTTTACCTCCCAGTTCAAGTTCATGAAGCATCTCTCTTCATTCCCCATCTTCAATGACATATCCCTATATTCTCTCTCCTGGATGCTTACCATCTATGATGTACCAACCTAGTGATTGTGCTTTATCTCATCTTTTAAAAGTATCTTGATATCATCCCCTGTTTGGTTATCACCTCATTTTCTGTTTTTCATTTCTGAACTATCTACACTTGCAAATGTCTTTTCTGAATTCCTTCTGTTGATGTTTTTGCCCCCATAGCTCAACAGAATAGCTTCAGGAAACCAGTGAATTTCCTTTTCCTAAACCAATAGACGAGTTCTCTATCGTTATCTAGTTGATCTATCAGCAGGATTTGACACATTTGATCATTATCCTCAGCTCTACCACTCTATCACGCCCCCAGGAACAGTGCCTTGCTTAGTTACCTATTTTGGGGCTAACCTATTTCTGATTCTTTGCTAATTCTGTCTTATCTCTCTGAATTGAAAATATGGGAGGAAATCAAAACTCAGTAGATTTCTTTTTCTCTCTTTACATATTGATGAGCTTGTCTACCTCAAGTCTTGAGTTAACACATATATACAGTGGCTCCGGTGTAGATTTCCAACCTAGATCACCCTCTGAATTGCAAAGCATCTCTGCTTAGATCTTCAGTGCTCCTCTCAAAGTAAGCCTAGCCCCAACTAATATTTAACAACCAAGCTGAAAAGGCTGTGTGACCTGGGGAGTAGCTTCTCAATAGGAATGCAAGGAGTATAAGAAGCAAGAATCAGGGGCTGGGAATATGGCCTAGTGGTAAAGTGCTCACCTTGTATACATGAAGTCCTCAGCACCACATATATAGAAAAAGCCGGAAGTGGTGCTATGGCTCAAGTGGCAGAGTGCTAGCCTTGAGCAAAAAAAAAAAAAAAAAAAAAGCCAGGGACAGTGCTCAGGCCCTGAGTTCAAGCCCCATGACTGGCAAAAACAACAACAACAAAAATGAAACAAGAATCATACAAGTGTATTTCAAGGTTCTGCTTCTATCCTATCTGTACATTCCACTGGCCAACACAGGGCACATGGCCAACTCCAAAGTCACTGAGGCAGGAAGTACACACAGCACTAAGGGGGAAGGGGAAGGAGGAAGGGCAGGAGTATTTTCTGATCAAGGCTTCAATCCATCACACCAGCAAGCTTACCTACCTGCCTTCCAGCTTCCCTGTAGTTCTGTATCTCTCTGACCTTGACTCAGACAATTGGGAACTCTGATAACGCTTTGCACTACAACCTATCTGACCCAAATGCCACTGTTTTTAATACAGTTGTAAGGGAGGCCACCATCCTGAGCCCCAACCCAGTAGTGACTCCATAAGAAAATTAGCACCACCCAGAGTTTCAGTCACAAGATTCAGTCCTGGGATCTTTAATTTAGGAACTCTGAAAAGGTTCTGAAATTGGCATTTACTAATACACAGAGAACTTCCTTTGCTCTTTTGGGTAGCTTGCTGTGAGTCCTGGAAAAACTCATGACCCATGGGGGAAGTTGGTTGTGCGTACTCAGAAAGGCAACCTGATGAAAAACTAAAGCCATTCCCTTTAAAATCAGGAACAAGGCAGGGATGTCCACTCTCTCCCCTGCTCTTCAACATAGTACTAGAATTCCTAGCCAGAGCAATTAGGCAAGAAGAGAATATAAAGGGGATCCAAATAGGAAAAGATGAAGTTAAACTTTCTCTCTTCGCAGATGACATGATCCTATACCTAAAGAATCCCATAGACTCTACCCCCAAGCTACTAGAGCTGATCCAAAACTTTGGCAAAGTTGCAGGATATAAAATAAACCTTCAAAAATCAATGGCCTTTCTCTATGCTAACAACCCGAAGACCAAGGCTGAAATCAGGAAAGCAACTCCTTTTGCAATAGCCCCCAAAAACATAAAATACCTAGGAATAACCTTAACCAAAGAAGTGAAAGACCTCTTTGAAGAGAACTTTAAAAGCTTGAAAAATGAAATTAAGTCAGAACTAAGAAAATGGAAAAACCTCCCATGCTCCTGGATTGGGAGGATTAATATAATCAAAATGGCAATATTGCCAAAGGCTATCTACAAATTCAATGCAATACCCATTAAAATCCCAACACCATTCTTTAATGAAATAGAGGAAGCAATCCAGAAATTCATATGGAACAATAAAAGACCTAGAATAGCAAAAACACTCCTAAGCAGAAAGAACAGTGCTGGAGGAATTACAATACCCAACTTCAAGCTGTATTATAAAGCTATAGTAATAAAAACAGCTTGGTATTGGCACCGGAACAGGCCTGAAGACCAATGGAACAGAATTGAAGACCCAGAATTAAACCCACAGAACTATGCCTACTTAATCTTTGATAAAGGAGCTAAAACAATAGTATGGAAGAAAGATAGCCTCTTTAACAAGTGGTGCTGGCAAAACTGGCTCAACACATGCAACAAACTAAAACTAGATCCTTATATATCACCCTGCACCAAAATCAATTCCAAATGGATTAAAGACCTTGAAATCAAAACAGGCACCCTGAAAACACTAAAGGAAGGAGTAGGAGAAACACTTGGGCTCCTTGGCACAGGACAGAACTTCCTTAACAAAGACCCTGAAAGGCTACAAATCAAAGAAAGGTTGGACAAATGGGACTGCATCAAACTCCAGAGCTTCTGCACGGCAAAGGACATAGCTCTCAAGATAAATAGAAAGCCCACAGACTGGGAGAAGATCTTTACCGGACATTCAACAGACAAAGGCCTCATCTCTAAAATATATGCAGAACTAAAAAAATTACCTTCTTCCAAAACAAAACCGCAAAGAACCAATAGCCCCCTCATCAAGTGGGCTAAAGACTTACAAAGAAACTTCTCTGATGAGGAAATGAGAATGGCCAAGAGACATATGAAAAAATGCTCTACATCACTGGCCATAAAGGAAATGCAAATCAAAACAACATTGAGATTCCATCTCACCCCAGCAAGAATGTCATATATCAAGAAAACTAATAATAACAATTGTTGGAGGGGATGTGGCCAAAAGGGAACCCTACTTCATTGTTGGTGGGAATGTAAACTGGTTCAGCCACTCTGGCAAGCAGTATGGAGATTCCTCAGAAGGCTAAATATAGAACTCCCCTATGACCCAGCAGCCCCACTGTTGGGTATCTATCCAAAAGCCCACAAACAAAATCACAGTAATGCCACCAGCACAACAATGTTCATCGCAGCACAATTTGTCATAGCGAGAAGCTGGAACCAACCCAGATGCCCCTCCATAGATGAATGGATCAGGAAAATGTGGTACATTTACACAATGGAATTTTATGCCTCTATCAGAAAGAATGACATTGTTCCATTTGTAAGGAAATGGAAGGACTTGGAAAAAGTTATACTAAGTGAAGTGAGCCAGACCCAAAGAAACATGGACTCTATGGCCTCCCTTATTGGGAATAATTAGTACAGGTTTAGGCAAGCCATAGCAGAGCATCACAAGAGCCCAATAGCTATACCCTTATGAACACATAAGATGATGCTAAGTGAAATTCACTCCATGTTATGGAAACAAGTGATATATCACAGTTGTAACTACTTTCAACGTCCTATGTGTATGTGTAGTTTCTATTATTGATGATGTTCTTGTATCACCTTCCTATGGTTGTACCTACACTATCTCTGTAATCTTATCTGAGTATATTGGAAACCGTGTTTACTGGTATTGGAAGTAGGAAATTCAAAGGGAATACCAAATTTGAGAGACACAGGGTAAAAAAGGAGAAATAACTACAAAAGCAATACTTGCAAAACTGTTTGGTGTAAGTGAACTGAACACCTGGGGGGGGAGGGAAAGGGGGGAGGGAGGGGGGCATGAGGGACAAGGCAACAAACAGTACAAGAAATGTATCCAATGCCCAACGTATGATACTGTAACCTCTCTATATATCAGTTTGATAATAAAAATTTGAGAAAAAAAACTGAAAAAAAAAAGAAAGGCAACCTGAAAATTCAGCTTTGGAAAGGCCCACACAGCAGCCTTCCCTCTGCAGAGCCCTCACTGGGTGTCTTCTTACTGCAGGGAGACTGCTGGATAGATGTCCAGCAAGGATTTTGATGCAGCAATGTGCTGTTTGCTAGATAAGTGGCTTGTCACTTGAGTAGGCTGGCTCAATCTCACAAGGAATTCCATTCTCCTTACTAGCCATCACTAGTTATCTAAATGATCTGGAATGGCCAATTCAGGGAGAAAAGCACAGCCACCATCACTCCTGCCTGCCCACAAGAAGAGTGGACACAGAGGTGCTTGTGTTCCTCTCTTAGAGCACAGGTTCATGTGTTGCCAGCTGAACACATCTGTCTCTGGTCCGGAGATTTGTGTGCCAATTCACTTTTAGCCCCAGGATGCCTGCACCAAGTTACACTCCCTTGTGTCTGCATGGTGTTTTGAAAAGCTGTCTTTGAGCACTGATGTGCTCACAGATAGCATAAAATGTACCGGGCATTTAGTACTTGAACTAGGATGAGAAAGCATTATAGGGACCAGAAGCCCTAGACCAGACATCTTGGGTTCAAGTCCTATTTCCTTATGACCTGTGTCAGCATGGGCATGTTGATTAACCTAAGCTTTCTTTTTCTCCTATGTCAAAAGAAGGATAAGTTCAAGCTGAGTGCTGCTAGTGTATACCTGTACTTCCAGCTACTCAGGAGGCTAAGATCTAAGGATCACGGTTCAAAAACCAGCCCAGGCAGGAAAGTCCGTGAGACTCTTATCTCCAGTTAACCACTTGAAAACCAGAATTGGCACTGTGGTTCAAGTGGTAGAGCACTAGCCTTAAGCTGAAGAGCTCAAGGACACCACCCAGACCCAGAATTCAAGCTCCATGAGGAAGAAGATGAAGAAGAGGAAGAGGAGGAGGAGGAGGAGGAGGAGGAGGAGGAGGAGGAGGAGGAGGAGGAGGAGGAGGAGGAGGAGGAGGAGGAGGAGGAGGAGGAGGAGGAGGAGGCTAAGTTCAGTCATGTAAAGTATTCAGTATGGGACCTGGTATATAGCTGAGGTAGAGGGACTAGGCGTTCAAGTCCACTTGGGTTATATAGTGAGTTTGAGGCCAGCCTGGGCTACATAGTGAGACCCTGGCTCAGAAAACAGACCATGACAACAACAGAAACAAGAACAGAAACCTGCTGTACATTGCCGTGTTAGGCCAGTAGTTGTCTTAGGTTTCTGCATCCCTTGATTGACTGCTGAGGCCAGGTATAGTGGCTGGCTATGCAGTGTAGCTTTAGGTATGATCTAGAATGTTCATGCATTGATGAAGTGACTTCAGCATACATTTCTCAGAATACTTCCTGCATTACGTAACACGTATCTGTCTAAAAGATGGAATCTTCCATCTTGGCCATAGTACCATTACCACCTCCCTTGCCCAATAATTCTGTAATGTAAGATATTTAGCTCTTGATCACCTGAGTATTTACTTAATCACAATAACTAGTTATGTATGCCAGTGCTAGGGTTTTATCGATCTGACTTGGGTTCTCACCATGCGGTTCTGTTTTTCTGTAGAAACTCACATTCAGACTGATCTGGTTTGGCCCACCAGGCTGAGTGAGGACAAGAAGTACTTGTAGTCAGTGCTGGCTTTGTTGTTGAGTGGACACGTGTGTGTGAGCATGTCACCGCAGCACTCACTTGCAGTGGTTCTCACTGAACACTGTGTTGAAAATGAACTGCACAACTTGTGGGTAGGGACAGGAGGGAAAATTGGGAGAGAGTAAAATGTACTCATTACCTGACTTATGAAACGATAACCCCTGTGTACATCACATTAACTATAACAATAAAACATTTTTAAAATAAAAAACAGCATATAGCAACAGTATATAGCAAGTTCTTAATATAGGTTAGACTAGAAAATAATTTCCATTGGTGAAATGATGAGTCAGGAAGAGCCCTTCAAGCTCCATTTCATGTGACTTATTAGCTAGTAAGTTACATTATGCTATCTATGCTCCAACTTAGAGAACATGAGAGACCTGCACTTTTTTGATAACTAAAGGCCTACCACACTGCAAAGCCCAATAGGGGCAGATTTAGAGGGGCACGCCAGGGGAGAGAAGGGGTGCTGTCTGTTCACAACATATTATAGTTTTGAGATGTTGAAGGTGGTGACTAATTCTAGACCACAAGCCATTGGTGTGGTTTCATCAGCTTGCCTTCCCAGTGGCCCAGCACGTGTGCAAACAATGACACACCCAACGTGATTAGCTTGGATATATCTTAGCCATACTAGGCAGAGGAAGTGTTATTTTAGGGAAGAGTAGGGAGGAAGTAGGAAGAGTTCTAACCCTGACAACAGAGAAGGGAAAGGGATCTAAGTTGCAGCAAAGCACTTCAGTAGAAGTTATTCAAAGCCAGCCTCCACTCTCCTCTCAGCAGGGCACGATAGAACAGGAAGTGACAAAGGCCACTGATTCCACAGCTGAACAAAACTCACATTGATTTGCATAGAGTACACCCAGACCTGCCTGGGGAAGGGAAGAGTGCGTGGGAGCCTGGACCTTAACCAAGACCACACCCTGGCAAAGGCAGCACTGACTTGTAGCCATTTCCCATCCAATTCTCAATAAAGCCTTCTAGGTGAGTAGAGCAGTCCTTACTATTCATCTCATTTCACAGAAAGGCCTGTGCTAGGGGGCTAGTTTTCTTACAGGTCAGGTCAGAAATCCATGTTTCATCCAAAACTTATTTGTACCTCCAAAAACATACAATATACACTATAGACCTTCAAATAAAGTTCAAAATAAAATAAGGGATTGAGTTCCAATGGGTAGGTCTGATGATAAAACAGAGAAAATAAACTTTGGCCATTTTGTGAAAGGAGTCCACCATCCTTTTTCTATTAAGCAAAAACTCTTTGGTTATAAAATTTGAAGTAGGCAGTGGAATCAAAACTTGCAAGTATCAGCTAGGAACCAGTGGCTCACTCCTATTACTATAACTATCTAGGAGACTAAGATCCAGAGGATCAAGGTTCAAAGCCAGGCAGAAAAGTTTGTGACACTATATTCCCCCAAATAAGTAGCAAAAAGTTGGGCTGGACACCTGGATCAAGAGGTAGAACATCAGCCAGACAAACACGTCAAGAAGTACAAGGCCTCTAGCCCAAACCTTGGTACCAGCAAGAAAAAAAAATAACTTGTGGAAATATTCATTTGAAACATAACCTTTTCCTGTGTATTAACATTGGAAGAGTTGCTACTAGCGAAGCTACCTCCTGAAAGTTGTATGGACACACATATATGCACAGGAGTCAGAAAACAGAAACAGTGATTTTGCACAAAAAGGCTTTAGAGAGGGGGTGGCATAAATATGAAGGATCCACCCACCTGTCAGCACAACTGGATTATGACAAAAAATTATTTCCATTTTCAAGATTGGTTAAGCAGAGGAATCTATTGGGATCACCTTGGAATATCCAAAAAAACCCATCTGGGTAGAAGAAATGTATCAGAAAATAGCCTATGAGTCTTAAAATCAAATAGATTTTGTTTGTCTCTGAGTCTGGGCAGGAAGGAAAAGGCATGGCATTTATCATGATAGCAAATAGCAGGATGATTATAGCAGTGTAATTGAGAGGATATCAATCTTTGCATGGAGCAAAGCTTCCAGAGCAAGTATAGGGATTGTTACTGTAAAAGACTATTCGCAATGGTCCCAGTAGAGATCAAAGAGGGTCTTTGATCTCTACTATTTCCTGATTTTAGTTCACTAACCTTTCAGTTTATCGTTGGAATTCATCTGAGTGACATCTCTCAAGCCACCCTTTCCAAGGCACAGCTTTCCTTCTGACTCCTGTGATTTTCAACTGGGGGCCTCCTCTATGTGCAAGTTCTAGAAAGAGGCCCTGATCTATCAGCTGATAGGGCACAGGAAGTTGCTAGGGCTTTTCACCAAAAGCATATATGTAGTCATTGTAGAATATTTGAAGGATGCTTCTTAAATTAAGGATAGGCTCTAGATGGGTGGGCATGGGTTACTGGATACCTTCATTTGGCCAGATATCCCTCATGCTGAATTTGGAGAATAAAATAGGCGATTATGATGATACCATGAGCCAGATACCTAGAGAAGGTCTATAAGCCTGGTTGGGCCCCTTGAGGTCTGGGTGCTGATACCTGATTTCAAGTCACTCAAAGTGATTTCTGAACCCCAGACCTTTCATCTATCAGGAAATGATGATAGTATCTATGGCGGGGTATTCTTATGAGAATTAGGCTCGTATGGAAGTAAAGGACCCAGCTCTTGTTAATTAATAGTCATAGTTAAGTTATCTATGCCTAGAAATGAGCTTAGGGAAACTTTTTTCCTCAGACCCCTCAACATTTCCCTTCTAATGAATTTGTAGGGTGTTTTTTTCCAACACCAACATGTTCTGCAACATCAGCTGGGTGTCCTACAGTTCAATTCACTTATGCCACTAGCTGACTAAAATTATCAGCTTCTCCCTATGTCAGACACCAGTCACAAGCCCCTGACTGCGCCCTGTACTTCTGAGCAGCTGTGCATGCTGGTCCCAGATTCCCTCCTTGTTGCATAATCTGTCAGAATGGGCCTCAGAACTCAGGAAAAAAAACACAAAACACTTCATATGTTGACTGTTAAAAAATTGGAATGGACTCAGGAAGCCTCGGCTACGGGCTAAGACCGCATTTGTAACACATTCCCAAATGTTGCAATGCTGCTGGTTCTCAAACTACAATTTTGAGTGAACAGTCTCCAGAGGATCACTTTCAGGAAATGCTCCAGTGTCCATTTAACAGATCTAATTTTATCTAACTTCACAGTTCTCTTCAGTCCTTCATAATAAGTTACGCTATACTCACATGTAGTAGTAGCCAGCCATTCACTGATAGTCCCATCAGGACGATTGCATAGGTTATGTAGATTAACTCAGTTGTATCTTTGCTCCAGCTAATGCTTCCCAAGGTAATCCTAACTATTCTAGTTAGGATGATAAAATAGATTAACCAATGAGATATGAGTGCAAAGAAGAAACCAAGCTCTTTTCAATGAAATCTAAGCTAATGGAAAGATGTGTGTGTGTGTGTGTGTGTTTGTATGTGAGTGTGTGTGTATATACCATCATAAAACATGTCAGTTCACATGGGTAAGTAAATAGGAAAAAAAACCATAAAAATCTCTACACTTGGAATATCTTCAAGTCCTTGTTTTTATTTCTACTATAAAGAAACCAAAGCTTTCCAGCCAGTACCTTATAGATATAATTTAGACAAGAAAAACCATAGGAATTTACATCTAGTTTGAAGCCAATATGTGAAAAGATCAAGTGATTGTTGTCAGTCTCAATGGAGGTGAGCATGTTTACACTTCAGACTTTGGTTTCCCATTCACAGTGCTTTAGTTTTTGTCTAGCACTCTTGTCAAGCCTCAGTACCCAACACCTGTGAGGCTCAGATTCATTTCTGGTCTCATACAAAGGAAGAATTTGAAACTCAAAAAGAAAGCAGTGAATTGACTCATTTCTAGAGCCAGTAAAACCTCAACATCCTGGCCCTGGGCAAATCATTAGCAAAGGGGTCTGGGTTTATGCACAGCAAAGGACCTATGGTTTAACATATATTTGACTATAGCAAAAACATTGAGGAATACACAAAAAGTACACATTGCTAAATACAAAAAATGGCACATTCTGAGAGTTGGGATGATAATGTGCTCATATGACTTAGCTAGCTTCAATGAGTAAAGAAAATATTGGCTGTAACAAAAACATACTAAATTGAGAGAAGTTCAGGTCAGAAAACCCTGCAAAGTAGATTAATGGTTCTGATTTGAAATGGCCCTAGAGACCCCATGATGGTTTCTCACCAATGCAAGTGTTGCCTGAAGATAACATCATGTGGTTGAGAAAACTCTGTGCATGTCTCTCTGTGTGTGTGTGTTCTCAAATCTGCAACAGAAAAATAAAACTCCAATTTCATTATGAGAGCAGAAAGATCCATATGCAACATCATCTTCTGGGTCACCAGCTGAGAGGGAAAGACAGTTATCCAAGCTCCAAGGGGGAACATAAGTAACCCACAAGAGACTCAAGAGCCTGTGAGCCTCTCATGCCAAACTGACACACTTCAGTGTCCCCATGTACTTTGAAGCATCTAACTTCAAATATAAGAGTTGATCATCATTTTTGTAGCCCTAGAATGTGTCTCACAAGGGTTACATGGATGTCCACTAAGCAACTGCCCTCCTTCCTCATGATTTCAGATGTTCCTCTTCTTTTGAAATAAGACAAGGGACAGTGAATACTAAGTCTCAATAAAGTCTGGAGTTGGCAAGCCAACATATGACTTTATCTCTGCTCTCTTCACAGCTCACTGAAATGGCAGTAAATAGTGTAAGGAAAATAGAAGGCATAAAAAAAGATCTAAGTGGAACTACACTGTGGACACAGAAGCAGGAGGGACAACAGAGGAGAAAATGGCCCGGCCTGCACAGTCAGGAAGAAGGGTCTATAACTCAGAAATGACAGGTATGAAAATGATTGGCAGGTATGAGAACAATTGAACAAATGCTGAGGGAATAATCCCAGGCAGGAGTAGATTCCTTTTCCTAGCTACCTCCCATGGTGCATTTTGTAACAATGACTTTTATACTCTAACACAGAGCCAGTTAGTCTTTTCAGCCAGTTACCTACATACTTGGAAATAAATAGGGTTATAGAATCGTAACTAATCAGAGTATCTAACAGAGTATCTAACATACGTATATACATACATACAGACAGACAGACAGACACATGCATGCATGCATGCACAATGCATATAGTCAATTTCAGGACTATGAGATGTCATTGCACCTTCAGATTCTTTCCACCTGTCACATCAGTCCTACTCAGTTTGTGACCTGACTCCATGAACCCAAGATGGCTGCAGCAGTTCCATCCCTCTAGACCGAGACAGAAAACTGTCTTGAGGAAGTACTAGGATATTGTTCCCTTTATTCCCATGCATTTCTTGCAAGTGTAAGGATTCTTTTTTCCAGAAGACCCTAAAACAAATATTCTCCAGCAACTTGTTTGCCAAAACAGGATCAAGAGTCCATCCGTAATCACTGACAAGGGAAATGGGACCCATGGGAAGGTGGAAATTGTTGTAGACTACCAGGAGACGTTGTTAAAACACATGTGGATTGCTGGGCTCCAGCCCCCAGAGGTTCTGATTCAGGGAGTCCAGGGTAAGGCCTGAGGATCTGCTGTTCTACAGAGTGAATTCTCAGAGGTAGTGGTGGTGCTGGTTGGAGAACTGCAATGAAAGGGCCCATCCTCTTCCGGCATTCTCACAGTAACCACTGACTTCCTGTCTATTGGCTTCAAGTTAAGCTGGGCAATGTTGTGTGCCCCACTCTTGTGCTCAGCGCTTAGTCATCACATTCAGTCCATGAAGTTACAATGGTAATCACTAGAAGAACTGAAAGCAGAAATGTTCAAAACTGGTTACCTCTGGGTAGCACCTGAGAGGGGATAGGGAGAAAGCAAAGTATTGAGATATTATATTTCTGTTATATGCCCATGGATCTACAGCTGTATTACTGCTTTACTAGTGTGTATTTTCCCAGTAAAGAATTTTCTCAACATTTTCCTTTCTTCAACCAGGAATCACTGTGTATCAAAATCAAGGTTGTGAATGGAGCATATGAAGCTGTATTTTCTTAAACACACCCATAATTGAGTACAAGTTATCATAATGAGTTTGACAATGTATTAACCTATTATTTGCACCAAAAGTTATCTTAGGAGCACACTATTTAAAGAATCTATAAGAAATTTTAACCTGTAGTCCTCTAAATGACCACCACCACCATCACAAACCCCCAGAAAGGCAAGGACAGAGAGAAACAAGCTGATTGCCACAAAAGGGAGAAGCCATTGGATCTCCTTGAGAAACCCTACTGAGAGAAGAAAGGGGAAGGAGACAAATGAGTGCATGTGGGAGAAACAAGGCTCAATCTGGCTGGATGATTTTTGTTGTGAGAGAAACCAGAGACCAAGTTTCAAATATGATGATCCAGACAACCCAAGAGGAAGCAGGTCAAGGAGGAAGAGAAACTGAGAGCTGCCTAGGGTTTGATCAACACTAGAGGGATGTTACAGAGATCTTTGTTTTCACACCCAACCATCTCAGTTATTAGAGAGTTGATAACATGTTCACCAGTACCTTAAGGGACAGATCAGCCCCCAGTTCATTATATAAGAACTGGAAAAAAAACACCAAGTTTTCACAGTATTTCAGTTCTGTGAAATTGCCAGTTGATGGAGGACTCAGACTTCCTGAAAAAGAGCTGTCACTCACCTGCTTGCAGAGACTTCCTTCTGGAAAAGAGCAGTGCCCGGGGTGGAGAGGAGGAGGGGAGTCCAGAGCAACTTGGAGTGTGAACAAAAAGCTAACTATGTGCTCAGATGGAGGGTAGCCATAGGCTGTCATTCATGTAAGGAAGAAGCTAGAAAAGCCAAGTCTGATTCATTGCAGGAGAATCTTAGCAAATAAATAAGTAGATAAGTAATTTAAGAAAAACACTCTATGGTTATTTTTAGTCTATTCACTTTACAATCATTGTTTCATTCACCATGTAAAGAACAGAGACTCTGGTTCAAATAATACTTGTGTTCCATTAGCTTCTGATTATCCTTCCCCTTTAATATGCAGGAAGTAATCCAAAGTTCTACCATTAGGACAAAATTATTGTTATTATTCCATTTGCTCAGGAATTTAATGGAGTCTAGCCATCAATTTCTTTTGAAATTGCTTTATTATTCTTTCCTTCCTTTCTATGGCCAATTCGCCTTTTCATTTCTAAATTATTTGTTTGACCTATTTCCTGACCTAACATAAAACCAACCTAATACTATCTGTTCTGGGTAATTGGCTGTATCCTTTATGGATCAAATGGATGGGCTTGTCATAACAGTCTTCAAGGAGGCATCCCTCGGAAAGGATAACACTGTTACCTTAGGGAAAGCCATTCTTTACTTATTAGGGGGAAATCATGAAAGAAATGCTTTGGCCATTTAGTCTTATAATCTAAAGTTCAATTGGATTCTCTTCTCTTTATCTCTACTCTAAAATGGATGGTAAGGCAGTACAAATATTGCCATTTGCTGGCCTGGCCCTCAAAGACAAGGACCACTTGGCTAGCTCAGTGTGGGCAAAGTGAAACTAAAATATCATATACTCAACTGTGAAGTTACAGGATATTCAGATCCTGGTTTAATCTGCTCCTACTTATAACCTGGTAAAGAAAAGTTTCCTCTTTTTCAACATACGTGGCCATTGAGACTATTTGGAAGAAGGAAAAGCTCTGTTTCTTAGCTCCCTCTGCTGGACTTACAAAATACCATTTATCCCCTTCTATCTATGATCCCAGGCTTTATATTTATCAGGAAGCATCTTCCTGCCACATAGGAGCTGACAGCAAAGTTAAGCCAACAACAATCAGGAAAACCATCCTCAGCGTCTCAAGGAACCCAGTGCTGCAAAAGATGAAAATAGAAGAGGAGCTTTGCCTATATGGAGTGTAGAGCAAATGCAGATTCTCAGTTGGGCACTGGTGACTCACGCTTGCAATCCTAGCTACCCAAGAGGCTGAGATATGAAGATAGCCATTTTAAGCCAGCCAAGGCACAAAGGTCCTTGAGAATCTCATCTCCAATTTAACACCAAAGAGCCAGAAGTGGAGCTGGGACTCAAGTGGTAGAGTGCTAGCCTTGAGCAGAAAAGCTCAGGGTCAGTGCCCAGGTCCTGAGCACACACACACACACACACACACACACACACACACACACACACACACACACACACCAGACTCTTATCTATAAAGAAGTAAAGCAAGATAATGATATACACATTTACTTTACATTCCCTGGTTAGGATTTAAGTTTCTATTATATTTTGTGTCTTACATTTAGTTTAAATTTCAGTTATCATCATTTAAGAGTATGTCTCTTTTGCAGTTATTTTTCTTTTTTTGCTAGTCCTGGCTCTTGGACTCAGGGCCTGAGCACTGTCCCTGGCTTCTTTTTGCTCAAGGCTAGCACTCTGCCACTTGAGCCACAGACCTTCTTCTGGCCTTTTCTATATATGTGGTGCTGAGGAATCGAACCCAGGGCTTCATGTATACGAGGTAAGCACTCTTGCCACTAGGGCCATGTTCCCAGCCCCTCTTTTTCAGGTTTATTGGGGGGTTCAGGGATTGGAGAGTAGCTGTCTCAATATGCCTAGTTATTTAAATGCCATCTATAATTATTATCTTTTTGTTGGTGGTGGTCATGGGGCACTGTCCCTGAGCTTTTTTACTCAAGGCTAGTGTTCTACCACTTTGAGCCAGAGCACCACTTCTGGTTTTCTGAGGGTAACTAGAGATAAGAGTCTCACAGACTTTCCTGCCTGAGCTGGCATTGAACAGTAATCCTCAGCCCGCTGAGAACCTAAGATTACAGGTGTGAGATCCACCAGTGCCCAGCTACATGCATTATTATCTTTTTTCACCACTCCTATTCCAAAAGACTCTCAAGCATCAATAATAGCCATTCAGAGACATTTGGCACTGCATCTGAGTTTCTGCAAGCCTTTGTGCCTCTTTTATCTTAGTTTTTTCTCATTTCTTTCTCCTGAGGGGATTTGTTAGTGTCACTGCATTCCCTCTCTTTGATTCTGGTGAGCAGCCAACCACACAGCCAATCAGTGGTCACACCTCCCAACCTGCTCATGGTCATTCATGTGCATGAAAGTGAAGAAGACAGGGCACAGTGCTGAAGGACACATAAAGCACTCTGTGTCCATACCCCTGAGGTCAGTAGATCAAACCAATCCCTTCCAACAGATCTCTTTTGCTAATGCAGGAATTATTTCTTAGTGGCCAGGGCACGGTTTGTGCTTCAGTTCTATTTGCCCCAAGTAAAACTACACCAAGAAAAATGGTTTCAAAGCTCTAGGCTATTCCCATGGAAAAGGCCAGACCTAAGTCCTGTTTTCCCCTTATTACATTCTGAATTCCCTAAGGCCAACTTACTCCCTAAAAGTGAAATTCTATCATCAATATTCTAAAATGCATTACTTCAGTTCTATCCATGGTGTTGATGACATGCTCTACAATTTAAGTTCAAAGCATCATATTAATCTCAATATATAGAAAACAAATAGCCTGGTTCATACCTGCCCACATAGTTACTCCAACCCAAATATTTCTAGTTCTCCTCATGGCTGTGAACATAGGAAAATTTCACTCCAATGGCATCTGCACAGCTCTGTAAGTACCACACTGATTGAACATCAAGATCTCTCTCCAAATCTCTGCTGCACATTAGCAGTGGTCATCATCATCCCACCAAGCAAATTCTTATTCTAGAGTGGCTCATCCACAGATGACCACTGCTACTGTCCTGGGCCACCTACCTGCACAGAGTAAGCCATGGAGCACCAAAGCTATGTAGTGTTCTAAAGAGGAATGACAGACAATGGTATATTAGATGAGGGATGGCAAAGTAGGATTGCCTGAGCTTCCAGGTTTTCCCCTCAATTCTATGCTCATGTGGGCATCTAAGCTAAGGGAAAAGGTCAGTAGCGATCATCATGGTTTTTGTATCCCTACTCCCCCCTCAGAAATATATTTTGTTTTATTAGTCCAGACTCATGTGTGGCTCCTTCTTCTCTCAAGCCACAACTTCCCACAGCAGGCTTCTACCTGGGTAAGTCTGCACACCAGTAGAATGTGCACCAATCTGAAGACTCCTTTGCTCATCTAACAGCATTGCCTTTGGTCAAATTTGCTTACCAATTAACCAAATATGTCTAGACTCTTCACGACAGGCTTTACCTCAGTGGCAATTTCTATACTGAAAATACGTTTTCTATCAGCAGAGATGATTTTCCACAATGGAACTTAGAAAACACCAAAGCAGCCTTGAACAACTAAGGTGCAATCAAAATTTCTACATTTTAATTGACATGGGTAGGCGTCTTTACTTTTGGTAGTGGTGAGGTGGTGAAGAGGCACGTGTGTCCAATGTTAAGAACAGAAAAGGTCAGATAATTCAACCAAGAAATCATTTTAGGAAGTGATTTAGTAAAATTTAAGAGAAAATTAAAAAACACATTTTACAAGAATGCTCATTTTCATAGGTATGATATAACCAGTGAAAAATAAGAAACAACAAAACAAACTGTTCACTTTAGAAAATGTATACTGTAATAGACACAAAAATCTCAAGTTTTCTTTCATACTTGGCTTTCTTTTTTTAATTTTTATTGTCAAACTGATGTACAGAGAGGTTACAGTTTCATACGTTATTCATTGGATACATTTCTTGTACTTTTTTTACTTCCTCCCTCATTCCCCCCTTCCCCCCCTTTCCCTGTCCCCCCATTGGCTTTCTTTTTAAAGTCTCTGCAGGAATATTTATATTCTTTTATGACAATGAGCTTTATGAATGGAATTTGAGATGTCTTTAATTTTATTCATCAAGTGCATAATTTTTACAGTGGTACTGTATGATAATACTTATTTTGTTGTTTGCTTTTACCTCATCTTCCCATACATGTCGTCCACTTTAATTAGCTCAGTTGCAGGTAGGCCCTTCTCCTTGCCCTCTTCCTGTGCTCAAATCTCTTCTCTTTCTCTATTTTTGGGCCCATCATCCCACATGTACTTTTGAATATCTATTTTGAATGGCACCAATTGTTTAGCCCTTGGTGTGCATTTATGCCAATGAATCACCTCCTTCATGGATACTTGAATTCTAAAGCTTTATTTCCAACTGTGCTCTGGAATCTTTTTTTGAATGAAAATCCACTATCAGTTGTCTAGAGGATTCAAGAAAAAATAATTTAAATCCCCCAGTTCCTCAGTCTTAAACTTCAAAGCTTTCTTAGGATCTTTGTGATGTCCCAAAGGTTATTCCCTTGTATTCTTGATTAATAAATCCTGAGCCTGTGTGCTGGGTATCAACTTAGGCTCAGAAGCCAGCATCATTTTTTGAGCTAACATCAGATTTGCTGAAGATTTGGAGTTAAAATCCACAGGGCATATCCCTTTACCTATTCACATTCTCCATTCAACCTTTGGCCTTCTTTTAGCTGAACAGGAATTGGAAAGGTTGAAGACAGCTGGCTTTAGCAGCTGAGTGAAGACTGTAGTTCCAGCCCTGTTTGAAGCCCCAGGAGTTGGCTTGTAGAGGAAAAACAATGGCAATAAAGTATCAGACATTTCTCCCTGTTTCTAATAAACTAGATCTTGTAATAAAAAAGATGACCCACCGGGAGGGCAGCATAGAGGGAAAGGAGGGTAGAGAGAAAAACGGGGTGAAAGGAAAATCACCAATTCAACAATTCTAAAATTTCCAGAATGTTAATACACAAAGGAAGGGCCAGAGAAAGATAGAGATTAAGAGTGCTGAGAACAGATATCAAATAAGGGAGCCATTTTATTTTATTTTTTAATGCTTAGCTGTGTGTGGTGACATTTGCCTGCAATCCTAGTACTCTGAGCTACATAGGAAGAACCTTCCTCAAAACACACACACACACACACACACACACACACACACACACACACACACACACGCTGCTATTGAGCACTGGTGGCTCATATCTGTACTCTTAGCTACTCAGAAGGCTGAGATCTGAGGCTTAGGCAGAAAATCCAACAGATTCTTATCTCCAATAAACTACAAAAAAAAAAAAGGAAAGTAAATCTGTAGCTCAGGTGGTAGAATGCTAGCCTTGAGCCCAAAAAGCTTAAGGACAGTGCCCAGGCTTTGAATCAAAGTTCCAGAACTAGCATAAAAAAAAATGAAAATAAAGTAAGAAGGGCTGGTGATGTAGCTCAGTAGTAGAGTGCTTGCCTATCATGTGCAAAGTTCAAAGTTAGAGCATCTCTCTCTCTCTCTCTCATACACACACACTTGTGTCGTGTGTGTGTGTGTGTGTGTGTGTGTGTGTGTGTGTGTGTGTGTATACCACTCCTGGGACTTGAACTCAGTGCCTGGGTTCTGTCGCTGAGCTTTTTTTTTTTTTTTTTTACCCAAAGCCAGTGCTCTACCACTTGAGCTGCAGCTCCTCTTTGGCATTTTTGGTGCTTAATTGAAGGTAAGAGTCTCACAGACTTTCCTTCCTGGGCTGGTATCAAACCATGATGCTCAGATCTCGCTTCCTGAGAAGCTAGGGTTACAGGCATAGGCTACCAGCATCTGGCTGCTTATATTTTGAATATATGCAAAGGAAATAAGAACTCTTGGAAATAGCCAATAATTTGTTGTTGTTGGTGGTGGTAGTGGTGGTGGTGGTGTGTGTGCATGTGTTTGATAGGGAAGAAACATTTTCCACAACTGGCATTTCTGAATAAGGGTCTTCCATGAAAAGCCAGGATGGGTTTTCTGTGTCTGACACTAACCAAAGTCCACAGACTCTATCCATTAGAACCATTTGAAAAGTTCTCTTTCTGTCAGAGGAGATTACTGGGATAAAAAAAGGAAAAGCTATGGCCAAGAATAAGAAGTACTTGAAATTATGAAAACTAATTTGAAATCACAGAGTAAGGTGCCCAGGTCCTGAGGAACCTGTCCATCCATACCAATTGGGCGGGGGGGGGCGGGGAGGGCTCTTCTTGTCTTTGCTTTCTTCCCCTCAAATTTGGTGGCAAATTTACGCAATTGTCAGAACCTCCATTCAGACTTGGACAGGAATTTTCTAGGCCAGATTCTTATGAAAATTGAGGATGGAGCTCTCTTCCTCTTGCTATTGGCAGGAAGACAAGCTCATTAATCTACTTCTGATAGCAAATCCTCACTAAGGCTCACAGGCCAGGTACAGCTCTCTTAGAAGCACACTTTCTGGAAAGCTCTGTTCTCAGCCGAGCACCTCAGTCAATTAGAGGCCCTACCCAGGTCCTGGGACATTGAACTGGCTTCTCTGAACAAATCTCTTCCTACATAGTAGAACCTGGGTCAGGAGGGGAGAAATGTAAGTTTCTACTGCATACCTTACTATTCCCCCATTTTGGGGCCTGAAGTATATCTTGCCAACCTTTAGCTGGTTATCTCTATGCATTGTGAGGTGTGACCAAAAGTGTTTTTCCTTTCAGACACAGAGGTCAAATTCAGATGGATTCTCCTCCTATAACACACAAGTTGAAAATAAAAGTGTAAACTAAAACATGGGCTTGTGAAATTGGTTGATAGTTACAAGATCTGAGTCATCTTTCAGTCAAAGGATATGTTGTATTCGGCTTCCAAAGAATTTTACAACACTATGGGGAGCTAATAAATATTGGGTATTATCTGTGTGTCAGGCACATGTGCCATTACTTCATCTGAATCACAATCAGCATCCCTCTTATGTAGGATGGGTTTGGGTCCCAGAGAATGGAGGAAACTGCAGAAGGTGCAGAGTTACAACAGGCTTTGTTTAAGTCTACATGGGAATAAGCTAGTTCATGGTAAGGGATGTGAGTGAGTACAAATTAACAAAGCCCAGTGACGTCAATCAGAATGTGAAGATTCTCCAATGCAAGATATCCAAAGGCAATTGGGCACCCAGGGCCCATGCTTATAATCCTACTCAGGAAGCTGCGATCTGAGGAGACTAGTTCACAGCCAGCCCAGGCAAGAAAGTCCATGAGATTCTTCCCTCCAATTAACCACCAAAAAGCCAAAAATGGAGCTGTGGCTCAAGTTGGTAGAGAGCTAACCTTGAGTGAAAAGTGAAAAGGACAGTACCTAGGCCCTGAGTACTAGCGTGCACACACACACACACACACACACACACGCATGTACACACATGCACATTCTAAATAAACCTTGCGGAGAGAAGCCTTGGGGGCGTGGGCGGTAATGGCCATCTCAGTTCATGTCCACTTTCTTATCATATCATAACACTTCTCCGTTTTTGTGCCTTATCATCCAGACAAATGACAGCCTCGTGACAATAGAGCCCACAGCCCACAAACCATGATTAGATGTGATATTCAAAATCAGCTGCATCAGAGCTAAGCTTTCATTCGGGTTTTGGAGAGTATTTGCCTCTTTCACTGGGAGGAAGAGGAGGACTGCATAGCCTCTCTGGTTTCAGTTCAGTTGAAGTGAATATGTAATGAATAGCAGAACTACATTTTTTTTCTGTAGACCCTTCATCTCCAGCCGCTCTTCCCACCTGTGGTGTGATCCAAACTTGCATGGAAGGCTGAGGCTGGGCAGGTAGAAAGAAGATGTGTGGTTTTCTTTCTTTGGAACAGTGTTTCCATAAAGTTCTGCAATTGCCCTGTTCTCCCCCAAATGGACACTCACCCCTCCGACCCTGTAGGACCCTGTAGGACCCTACTCATAAATCATGATTTCTCTTTGGATCACTGACTTCTGCCCTGCCCCATAGCTATGAGATTTTAGTAAATTAATAGGTAGAAAATAAGAGCTTGAAAATAATTTAGAATACATTAGTGATATGAACATGTAATGTTTTCTAGACAATTTATTTCCTGTCTTTTATGTGTATTCCATGTGAAGTGATCAAACCTACAATAATCAGGCCTCACTGCAGCCCAGGAACATTAACATTAATAAGGAACAAGAGACACAGAAATGAAGAGATTATTACATAGGTTGAAAAGAAGGATAGATGAGTAAATACTGAAAGGTAAGATAGCCATATTGAGCTTTTGGTTTTGGTTCATTTTCCATTGCTGTCACTTTTTCTTCATGTTCTATGTTATATATTCATTTATTTATTTGTTTATCCTAGGAGCTATATAGAAATATTGATTTACCAAAACAGACACCCTGAAAACACTAAAGGAAGGAGTAGGAGAAACACTTGGGCTCCTTGGCGCAGGACAGAACTTCCTTAACAAAGACCCAGAAAGGCTACAAATCACAGAAAGGTTGCACAAATGGGACTGCATCAAACTGCAGAGCTTCTGCAGGGCAAAGGACATAGCTCGCAATATAAACAGAAAGCCCACAGACTGGGAGAAGATCATTACAGGCCATTCAACGGACAAAGGCCTTATCTCTAAAACATATGCAGAACTAAAAAAATTACCTTCTTCCAAAACAAAACCACAAAGAACCAATAGCCCCCTCATCAAGTGGGATAAAGACTTACAAAGAGACTTCTCTGATGAGGAAATGAGAATGGCCAAGAGACATATGAAAAAATGCTCTACATCACTGGCCATAAAAGAAATGCAAATCAAAACAACATTGAGATTCCATCTCACCCCAGTAAGAATGTCATATATCAAGAAAACTAACAATAACAGTTGTTGGAGGCGATGTGGCCAAAAGGGAACCCTACTTCATTGTTGGTGGGAATGTAATCTGGTTCAGCCACTCTGGCAAGCAGTATGGAGATTCCTCAGAAGGCTAAATATAGAACTCCCCTATGACCCAGCAGCCCCACTTTTGGGTATCTATTCAAAAGACCACAAACAAAATCACAGTAATGCCACCAGCACAACAATGTTCATCGCAGCACAATTTATTTGTCATAGCGAGAATCTGGAACCAACCCAGATGCCCCTCAGTAGACGAATGGATCAGGAAAATGTGGTACATATTCACAATGGAATTTTATGCCTCTATCAGAAAGAATGACATTGTCCCATTTGTAAGGAAATGGAAGGACTTGGAAAAAACTATACTAAGTGAAGTAAGCCAGACCCAAAGAACCATGGACTCTATGGTCTCCCTTATTGGGAATAATTAGTACAGGTTTAGGCAAGTTATAGCAGAGCATCACAAGGCCCAATAGCTATACCCTTATGAGCACATAAGATGATGCTAAGTGAAATGAACTCCATGTTATGGAAACAATTGTTATATCACAGTTGTAACTACTTTCAAAGTCCCATGTGTATCTGTAGCTTCTATTATTGATGACGTTCTTGTATCACCTTCCTGTGGTTATACCTACACTATCTCTGTAATCTTATCTGAGTATATTGGAAACCGTGTATACTGGTATTGGAAGTAGGAAATTGAAAGGGAATATCAAATTTGAGAGACACAGGGTAAAAAAAAGACAAACAACTACAAAATCAATACTTGCAAAACTGTTTGGTGTAAGTGAACTGAACACCTCAGGGAGGGAAAGGGAAAGGAGGAGGAGAGAAGGGGGTGTATGAGGGACAAGGTAACAAACAGTACAAGAAATGTATCCAATGCCTAATGTATGAAACTGTAACCTCTCTGTACATCAGTTTGATAATAAAAATTTGAAAAAAAAAGGTAAACAAAAAGAAATATTGATTTACTCATGAATTCATTTCTTCTTCCAGCATTACTGAAAATTACTTACAAACATGTGTTTATGCACATTTTTATGTATTGAAATGCATATGAAGAAAGGCCCCTCTTTCCATGAGAATATAAACTCTATTATGTCTTGAGTTTTATGACACTATTCATCCTAAATCCCTAGTTCTCAGACATAATAGAGCACTTTTATCACAAGGCAGGCCTACATGTTTGTTGAAAGAACATGTAAGTTAATGACTTTGAATTCCACTACAACCCAGTCTTAAGAAGAATAACATTTTTTTCAGTCTACTAATTGGTTATGTATCTTTAAGCAAATTCCTACAGACAAAGTGCCTTTACCACAAAACAGAATGTTCAGATTAAGTAACTACTAGGTCCTTTTCAGCTTTGACATAGTCTCTTTACAGGTCTGAAAATTTCTGTAGAAATCTCTACAGTGAGGTGGTAGATGGGAACATTTGTTCTTGACTGTGTAACAGTAAATATCTAAGTTTGAGTAATGTCTCAGCCATTGCTAACATGGAACATCAGATCCTCTGAAGAGATGGTGCTTTGTAGTCCAGGAGTTGCCATGGTCAGCCAGGGTATACTGGGGCTAGAAGGTAGGTAGTGATCGAATGGAAAGCTGTTTGGCATCTATTGTTCCAAATTGCAGCAATCTCAAGAGCCAACCCTTCTGACACCCATTGTTTCGAAAATCTCCCCATTCCTATGATATCCACAGCCAAAACTTTAAAAAGCTTACAGAAGATAAAAACTTCCAGACATTGCCTCATGGCCTAGCTTTCTCCTCTTCATTAGCTTCATTGGATCCCGACCCGTGTCGAGTTATCCTTATTGTCAATTCCTTCAGCTATTCCCTATATTTAATCACATGCCTTTGTCCTATACATATAAACTCATAGCCCTGAGAGAAAGTGAAGAGAATTTTACTTCTTCTTTAGAAGTGGCTTATTAAAAGGAGGAGCCTGTGCTAGCCACTAGCTTACTGTGGCAAGAAAATGTGGTTCCTCTACAAGTACAGATTACAGCTTCCTGGGTGAGGATTTGGAGATGAGAGTTGTAAGTTCTCAGGGGCTTTAGTGGCCCTGCGGAGGCAAAAGTGAATTCATTGTTCTTAGGCACTGAAATCATGAAAAGAATCTGCCTCAACTTCCATCACATCAGTTCTCCTGTGGCTTCTTAGAGTCAGGGTGAAACATTGGAAAGAGCATTTGGCTCTCCTCTCCATGTTGTGGCCAACCATCTGTGCAGCTTCCCTGAAACACAAACTTCAAATCTTTTCAAATAATGGGTTTTGCCTGTTTCTAGTTACAAATGTCACATTGGACACTCACATGGGTCTCTGATCCTTCCTAAAGCCCATGAGAATAGCTACAATGGGATTCCTTAACAAAGAAAATAAAAATGAGAGAGGAAAATGGCAACACAATTTGGAAGCTGGAAAACAAAAAGACTTCACCCATCCCAGAAGGTTAAATCCCAGGATTCTATGAGGAAAGATGAAGAAGAGTCTGCTCGCACCATGTGATTTCCAAAGGTCCAAGCATGAATAGGATTTTGTATCTTTAAATTGAGGAGAGAAATGAGGATGAAAACAGGAAAATGCAAAGAGAATCTGTTGAAAATAATTGGATTCTAGCTCTCTTTTCTTCTCCCTACTGAGCTGGTTTTCTCCTCTGACCTACTCAGGAGAAAGCTAGAGGGATATTCATGTAAGAGAATTAAAGAGAGGGATTTTAGATTTGCAGCATCAAACACAGTTGATGGAAGGGGCACTACTGGACAATGAGGGGGGAGGAATTCCAGGAATATCAGATGGCTGAGAACCAAGAGGGGCAAATGGAAGATTCTTCTTTGTGAATCAGAGGAGAAATGTACTGAGGAGTAAAGTACTGAAGGCAGGTCTGTTCTCAAAGGACACACACCAGCCAAGGACTCTGGTGTCAAGCCCACCATGAGGAAGCTCTTCCTCAATTTCAAAGCTTCAAGATCGTCTAACTCAGTGCCCCTTTCTTAACTGTGAGCAACGATTGAAGAATCTCCCAGCACTCAAGAAAAGCATCCGCTCTAATAGAGAAACTGAAGCAAAAATAAATCAAAGAACTAATCTTTACTGAACACTTGGTATGAACCAGTGAGCGAGGTATTGTTCCAAGTGCTTTATATGTGTTTTTACTCATTTAATCCTCACAATCACCATTTAGTTTAATGCTGGAGGTTTGGGGTTTGGTTTTGTTTTGTTTTGTTTTGCTCTTGAGATCATGTCTTACTACATCACTAGACCAGGTGACCTCAAACTCACAAACTTCTTGCCTCAGCCTCCCAATTGCTGGGATTACACATATGTGCCTCCATATCTGTTAAGGTTAATTCTACAACCACTACCACTGAAAAGAAGAAATTGAAACATAGAGATATGAAGTCACTTTCCTAAAGTCATACAGAATAGTGAGCAAGGAAGCTGTTGCTCTTCCCAGGTAATATAGCTTTTGTCTATGCTTTTAACCAGATGAAAACTATTCGTAAATTAATTAAATTAAACATACTTACTAGCAATAGAGACAATTCAGAGAAAAGATAGCTTCCAAAAGTAATAATAATAATACCCTCTGGAAGACAAAAGGCATCTAAAAAAACAAGAAACCCAGTAATAAATTTGAACATTCAATGAACCAACTGAAAACTGCCTTGCCAATTAAAAATCTGGAAGTATGTGGGGCAGGGAATAACCTTGATGGAATGGAAGTCTTCCAGAATATAAACGTTCCAGCATGCTTTTCTCCCATTTAAAGGGGGAAAAAATCACCCTCTTTCCTAAGGTTCTAGAGAATTTAATGAATGACTTTCTGAACCCATTCCCTCCTTACTCTAGCCAAGAGCTTGTCTTTATCTCACCAAACTTCTCCTACCTCAGGGCTTTTGCTCTTGCAAGTTCCACTGATGATAAAGATCTCCCAGGTCTTTGCAGTACTGCCTTCTCATCTTGAGCCCCTGGGAGCCAAGCTTCCCCCATCTCTCAGTCTGAGCCATTTCCAATTCCTCTCTGCCCTGTGCCCTAAGCCATCACTTCCTGGTCCTTCTCCTTTCTCTATAACACACTATGGGAATACAGGTTCCTTGTTGTTTTCTGTTTGACCAATCTAGATTACAAGCTCCACAAAGACAACAAATTTGTCTTATTTACTGCTGAACTCCCAAAATGTGCATGGTTCTAATACATAGTAGGCATTAAGGACATATTTGTTAAATACATAATGAATGAGTAATGTAAACAGCAAAAACAAGAATACCAACTGCAAAGACTGTGTGGAACTCCAAAGTCTGTAAAGTAATAAGTAAACCTTTATATAAAGCAAAAGAAACTGGCTTTATTTTTGTTGTGCCCCAAAGGGGTAATTGTGAGCATAACATGTGAGCTGAACAGAGTGCTAGGACGTTTCTTTGCTGAGCCCAAGAGATCTCTCTCCCTTCTGGCAGCTCCTCAAGCACTGAGGCGAGCAGCATAGCTCTTGTGTGAGCAAACCATGTAAACAAGCCAGCCAGTGATTCTGCTTGGTATCTGTATGAATGCAATGTTCCCACTGGGGCGAACCCAAAGAGGGAAGCATTCCAAAGGAGCTAAATTCTCCAGGAAAATGATTCTGGACCACGGGCTTAGTGGATGTTCTTTGGAGAAAGAAGAGAGCAGCAATACTTACTGATCTACCTTTTCACAGCTGTGCAGTCTTCTCCCCACTCTAAACCTGCAGCTGTGGGGCGGGAGTTTTCTTAAAACCATGAAGGAAGGTTTTCTGAGAAGAGGCTTTAGACTGCTAAATCTTGTGGAATATCTCCACCATAATGGGGGATGTAGAGAGAATAACAAGGCAAAATCCAGTGGCAACACAAATATCTCATCTTACCACAAACAATGACTTCACTCCCCCCAAACGCCTAGTCCCCTAAGGAAGGACTTGGCAGGTGTCTTCAGCATGACAGTGCAGGCTTGGAAAGCAGCTGCAATCCAATAGCAGAGAGAGTCCTGAACTGAGGGCCTGGAATTGAGATGAAGCAAAACCTTCAAACCAGTTCTGGAAACACATCTCTAGAAGCAGATCTAAGAAGGGGCTGAACCCAATTTTTCAGGGTGGATCCCAAGGCAACAGGCCTATGGCTGAGTGTAGCATCCTCTGATAGTTCTCTAAGTCAGAAGTTCAATGTCACTGGACTGAAGTCAAGATGTTAGCAGGGTTGGTTTACCCTGAGGGCTCCTGGAGTGGCATGGGGATTGCCTTTCCTGGACTTTTCTAGCTTCTAGTGGTTGTGGTCTATGCTGTTTTCCTGACCTTCAAAGTATATCACACTAGACTCTGCTTCTGTGGTCACAGAATGGTTTACTTCATGTAGTCAGTCAAATTTATTCCTACCTTCCATCAACAAGGCCACTTCTGATTACAATGAGGCTTATTGTGAAAATGGCCCAGCACCAGACCTTGATTTAGTCACATCTACTATGGAAGGAAACATTCACAGGTATTAGAAACTAGATATTCTAGGACCATTGTTCATTCCACAATATATAAAGTAAATTATGTGTATGCATGTAAACATGTACAGAACCCCCATGAGTTTGTGGAGGGACATTATCATCTAGCTGCTGATTCTGCAGACTATGATTTAGTTAGATTTTCCTACTGTAACTAGCTACCTCTTTGTGAGATTGTGTTCTTATAATCACTATGTCTCTATCACAGACACACTTTGAATGTAGAGTATGAATAATACCTGAATACAGGTGTTGATATTTAGTAGATATGAGTGTATAATGACTGTATCTGTCTCTATCTTTCTCTCTCTCTCTCTCTCCCAATCCTGGAGCTTGAACTCAGTGCCTGAGCACTGTCCCTGGCTTCCTTTTTTTTTCTCAAGGCTAGCACTTTATCCTTTGAGCCATAGCATCACTTCTGGCTTTTTCTATATATGTAATGATAAGGAATCAAACTTCATGTATGCAAGGCAAGCACTCTACCACTAGACCATATTCCCAACCGTGAAATGTGTGTATATTTCTTTCTAACTATTTCTAACTGAAGCTCCCATTACCAAGGTCACACATGAAGGTCAAGCACTCATTACCTCATGCTAGATAAAGGCACAAGTATACCTGAGAAAGGTCACTGCTGTCCTACTTGTGAGAGGGAAAAAATACTTGAACTCTGAGACATGAGTGAAGGAAATTTAAGAAATGAAGGGATTTTGCTAAAGCAATGCATATAGCCTGATCCTAGGCTGGCAGAGGAGGATTTTCTTTTCTCCTCTATTGAAGTTGGGTTAAAGAAAATAAAGTGTCCTTATAGGTGTGGTAAAAACTAAAATAGAATTCTTCAGAGTGGTTTTGACTATGGTACTGGAATCCTGGAAAATATTGATATCTCACTCATGCGTGTTATGTAACATTGATTGAAGATGAAGAGTGTGTAAAAGATAGGCTGTAGTTAAAGCTAGCTGTTTCTGGGCTGATCTGGAAGCAGTTAGAGTCCATTTCCTAGGGTAGCAAATAGAAACAGAAATCTTGTGAAGTACCTTAAACTTTATTATTTACCTCAAGAGAAGTCTAGGGACACTCAGTCCTGTGTTGGCATCAGCATCATGAAGTTATCTTGAGCTCACTTTTCCTTCCTCCTCTCCTGTCAACCATTCCAACAATGCAAGCCTTATGTCATTATCCAAGAGGGTTCTTCAAGCTCCAGCCATTACCTCTGCATCTTAAACAGCAACATTTTAGAAGAGACAGAAGAAAAGAACATGTCCTCTTTTGGGAGAAAAATGCACATAAAGAGAATATAGAAATCATGACTTAATATCTGCACAGCTCAATCATGTAAAATGAAATAAAGGGGAGCAATTTAGAGCTAAAGAAATTCTACATGCCCAATCAAAACTAAAACTGCCCCCAAAGAAATCTCACTCCCTTTATCACTTGAGACACAAGAAAGGATTAAAATTAGGAGAATGTATTTAACTCAAGACAATATAAAAAGACAAATAAAATGAAAATGTTCAGAACCATGGTAATTCATGTAAGAACATAAAGTGACTAATAAGAATGTGACCAAGCTCAACATCAGGATCTTCAATGAGGTGTTTTCAGGGGATGTCCCCTGCTTTTCCCCAGGAACCAAAATATTCCCTCCCCTTGAGAGCAGGCGGCAAGGGACATGGGCTGGAAGTGTCTGCCTCATTTGCCTCTGTAACAACTACATCTAGGACAGTGCATGCTTGTTAGATACTTGTGTGATGGAGTCCTGGAAATCCAGAGCTTAAGGGTTGTTCAGATGAATCCTTGCCATCCCATTTAGAGTTGGGGCCACTTGCACAGACAGGGGTAGAAAATTGGGAACTCCAATGCTCAGTGAGGTCTCTTTATAAGAAAATGTCCTGTGAAAATCCATCTATTGAAATTCACATAGACCCATGTGCCTCCTTTTTCCTGTCATCTGCATTTCCACCAGTGCCCAAAGGGATGTGCTAACTGCCTCTCTTGGGGTAGATGCCCTTCGCCAGTTCAGGGGAACGTGAACTTGGATCACACAGAACACTATTCTCACTAACTTCTAGCTGATGTTCAACATTTCTTGACCTTATGAAGGAGGCCACAAGCCACACTAACTCTCCAAACATGCTCTCCCTCCCTCTGTCCGTCTGTCCATCTGTTCGTCTGTTTGTGTCTCTATCTACCTATCTCATCCCCCGCTTCCTGAGGCAGGCAGGGCTCTCCCAGCAAGAGCCTAGGGTTGTTGTTTTTTTCTCCATACCTAAAGACCTCCAACCAGGCAAATTAAGAAAGAGCAGCTATAAACATGTCTAAGCTTCCTAAAACCCTCCGGGGCCTCCATGTCTGTGCTGTGAGCTCCAGAGATAGAATGAACTAAACTTGGATTGTAAAGGAGCCAGGAATGTCTCTGCTAAACTGCTTAAGGGTCTCCAGAGAAGCCCAGACCGACTGAGCAGTCACCTCAAGGATTCCTGGAAAGCATTCTCTCTCCCCTTCCCAAGATTTTGCACCAAAGAATGCTGTGTTAGAAGCACCTTTGATTCAGCTCCAGGAGCCTTGGGGTCTAACCCGGGCTCTCACAAGGACCAGCTGTACGACCTTGAACATATCTCTTGCTCATTTTGAACTACATCAACTATACAATGAGTGTTTTGAATTTTATACCCTCACACTCTTGAAAGGGAATACCAAAATTGAGAGACACAGGGTAAAAAAAGACAAACAACTACAAAAGCAATACTTGCAAAACTGTTTGGTGTAAGTGAACTGAACACCTCATGGGAGGAAAGGGAAAGGGGAAGGAGGGAGGTGGGTGTGAGGGACGAGGTAACAAACAGTACAAGTAATGTATCCAATGTCTAACGTATGAAACTGTAACCTCTCTGTACATCAGTTTGATAATAAAAATTTGAAAAAAAATAAAATAAAAAAGAGGAAGAATTCATTCTTTGTGAATGCATTCCAAAATTTATCATAGTTATCAAGAGCAGGATTCATATTTAGAATTTTCTGTTCATCTCACAAATTCTTTAGCATTCTTTTCCAGAACCAACATGAAACTTGTTACACACTTCAGAGTGTGCTATAGCAATCACATTGCCTTGCTTTAATGTCTTTATTACAATTTTGTTTAGAAATATGTATTCAGTAGCCATATGTATCTAGACACTTTACTGTGGATTTGTCCTTTTAGTTAGGGAAATGGTTTGCTGTTACAAAATCACCTCTCTATTCTTCTGTCTAGAAAATACATGTGTCTTTTTGCATATTGCAAGAGTTTCGAGATGAGAAAAGAAAGACATAATCCTGAGTGCCTCCTTCAAATCTTACCATCAGTTTCTGGAGACATCATCTGAGTGTCGAGTTCTGTGAATCCAAATGTGATGTGCTGTAAGTCCATCTCTTGTTCATTTTGCATGTATGGACATTAAGCCAGTTCAACGGCTGAGCCCTAGCTCATGGCATCGGGATAAACAGGTCTTCAGATTTCAATTCTTGGCACTTAAATGCTAAAAGGTATTAATGGTTTTGCCAGAGCACACTTAAAGGAAGTACATAAATCAGTTAAGTATCTTCTGGGTGAACATGGGAAGTTTTTGAGCAGTATGTGCACTGTTCTCAGAATTTACAGAATCGCAGAATCCACTCAGTGGGCAAAGAACCATCCTATTAAAACTTAGAAAAGAATGGGAGAGGGTATCAGAAATGACAGAAATTTTACAGCAAACAATGAGGTGTACAATTTTATTTTTATTTCACTTAATAACAACATCCATAAAATCACAAGCAGACATTAACATCTGGAACTATCACATTTAAATGAGTGAAAAACATACATTCTAAGCTGAAAAGAAGAAAGGATTTTATTTATCATATGTGAAAAACACCTATTTATTACAATCAACTGTTGGTTAGCCTTCTAAATGGAAGGTAAATGTAATGCCAATTAAGGTATAACCTTTGATTATTTCTTAATCTAAATATTGTTTTCCATGTGTGCTTGGTTGAGAGTTGTATTTTTAATTAACTTTCATTGTCTAAGAGAATGCTGACTAAAATGTAAGGTAAATCTGTTGAAACAAGAAACAAGGCTTTGCAATATGTACTGTCAAAAATGAGAGTTGACTCTATTTGGAGGAGAAACACCACATAAGCATAACCTAGACTTGAAAATGTTAAATGATCCGTTCTACATAAGAAGAAAGGGAGACGTTCACCTGTAGCTCTACACACTCACAAGAATAAAAGCAGATTGAGAAACATGATTACACTGCTCAGATCCATGCTGACTGGGAAGATAGTCCAATGCCTCCATAAACACAAGGATGCTCTGATTCTGTCTGCTCTGATGGCAAACCCACCTGCTCAATATTTCCTTAAGGCCTCTGCCACCCAATCTCATGGCCCAGTTTATACAAATGTGTTATTAGGGCATGATACGCCTAGAAGAAAAAGGTCAGACTATTATTCACATTAGAAAACAACAAAAGGAGACGAGGACAAGGATGCAGAAGCCAAGGTCACAAGGTTTTCTTTGTCTAGGCATACTACACATATTTACAGCCCATTTTTTCACTATGCATATATTTGAAAGCATTTCATGTTATTCTGCTGGCTCCCATCACCACTTCAATAAGCCTTCACAAGTATTACCTTTTCTCCTCAGAGAGACGTTTCCTAGGGCCACACAGACAACAGAACCAAGACTGGATCTCAGATCTCCTTGGTCCAAGGTTTCAAATTCCCAAATTCAAAACATCAAGCAAAGGGAGGCAGGCTAGAAAGTGAGATAAGCCTTTAGTGAACCAGTGGGTTCACTAGACCTCATTGTTGGTACCATCTCGAACACCATTACCCCACATGACTTTCCAGGGAGCATGACTTCATTTACACTAGGAAGTAGGGATGTGATGATCTACCCCTCCCAAGGCCACCTGTGTTTTAAAATAAAAGCAAGTCATAATGCACAGAACCCTAAGTAGGATGAGATTCAGGCATCAGAGACAAAGGCACCTTGCCTTCCGTGTATACCAGTGATTGCTTAGGAGAGAGCTCTTTGTTCAGTCATACTTGAGAGCTGGTAAGAATGGGAAAACAGCATGTCATCACAGGAGATGGTCCATCTACCTTAAAGGAGTCCATGCTTCAGAAGCAGAGAGACATGAAAAGAGAAGGACTTAAGGGGAAGCCTACTTGGAGCAGACCACAATAACTGAGGGGTGAAGTAGCAACATCTTCTACCTAGAGAACCTGAGCTCTCAAGATAGAGCTCCACATGTCTTCAGAAGTATTGTTTTGACGCTTTCTATCTATACCACCCTTCCTCTGTTCCACAGCAAATGACTCGTAGAACCAAAGGGACAGATCCACACTGAGTCCACATATCCTTGTCCCAAGGACCTAAAACTCCACAAAGTCCAGCCAGAATAGCATCTAGAATCTGTCCATTCTCTTGATGACAAACCAATTCTCTAAAGCTTGGGGAGTGGCCATAGGCCAGTGTGGTGGGGAGGAGTCAAAAAGGTGGCACAGAATTTGGCCCCTCCCACTGAGGGTCGGCGATGAGAAGCTGCAGACAGTGAGGAAAATCTATTTTGTATTCTGGGCCTAAGCCTTGCTCATGTTAGGAGTGAACTCAAGCCCAATCATGAGGTGGACAAGTATGGGTGTGAGCAGCTGGAGTGACCCATAGATGCCCTCTCATTACAAACATATCTACTGCAACCCTAGGCGTCTCCTCTGGCTCCCTTCTGGAAATCCCCTTATTCCAGACAGTCTACACCACATTTTTTTTTCTTGGTTTAATTCCTATTTAATTTTGCAACTGAGTATCATCCACATATCAGGTTTCCACAGTGCCTACTCTTGGCACATATTAGACACTAGACAAGGAGAGCCCCATTAGACACAATCACATCAGGTCTTAGAAATCTCAAGTTCATTGAACGCAGGGGCTTACGTGGTGATCCACACACGCTGTAGAAAAACAAAAGTTGTGGTTGTTGTTTGTATCCCACCACACCCGCTAGTGTTCCCAAAGCCTCGGCTCATGTTGAACCTTTGCGAAGTCCGAGTGTTATTTTAGCCTGATACAGTCCACCTCTTCCGTGGCCGGCATCCCCGTGGTTTTGAGATCAAGGTCAACACTGGACTTGCTGCCATTGTGTGACGCCTTCCAGTGGAGCAACATGATCTTCTTGAAGTACTTGATGGTGTTGTTCTTGACGGTCACGAAGCACAGGGTGTTGATCATGCTGTTGCTCATGGCGATGCACTCGACCACGTAGAAGGCGGTGAGGTAGTGCTTCTCCTTCACGAACACGGTGGGGAAGAAGTCACGCACGATGGTGAAGCCGTAGAAAGGCGCCCAGCACAGCACGTAGGCCGTGAGGATGCACATGAGCACCAGCACCGTCTTCCGGCGGCAGCGCAGGCGCTTGCGGATCTGCTCGGTCTGGAAGCCTGGCACGGTCTTGAACCAGAGTTCCCGGGAGATCCTGGCATAGCACAGGGTCATGGTGACCACAGGACCCACAAACTCGATGCCAAAGATGAAGAGGAAGTAGGACTTGTAGTAGAGTTCCTGGTCCACTGGCCAGATCTGGCCGCAGAAGATCTTCTCCTGGCTCTTGACAATGATGAGGACCGTTTCGGTGGTGAAGTAGGCGGATGGAATGGCAATGAGGATGGACACGGCCCACACCAAGGCGATCAGGCCCGTGGCGGTCTGACATTTCATCCGCGGTCTCAGCGGGTGCACAATGGCCAGATACCTGGAAGGAAAACGCAGATGGAGTCAGACCAAGGGAAGGCTAGGTCTTGAATGCCAATTTCATTCTTGCAGCATTCTGGGGAGCAATGGAATGGGCATGTGTGAGCTTCCCACAGGCAGCCTTGAAGGCAAACCCCAGCTCTAACTAGCTGTGTAACCTCAGACAAGGTTTTGTTCATCTTTCTGAAGCTCAGCTTCTCTGCCAAAGCTGTGAATTGTTTTTGAAGATTCCATGAGATATTGTGTGCATTGCTCCTGATGAAGTTTTTAAGCTTGATATCTATGAACAAGAAATTCTTGTTAGCATTATGCATAGTATTCAATGTAGTTATGGTATCTTGCACTAGGTTCTACCTAGGCACTATACCCAGGTCCTTCTTGTTCTCAAGGCATTCGTCCTAATTATCAAAAGGTTCTGAGCTAAATAGGACTGACAACACACGAGTTGTTGGTAGAATGTGTCCTTTCCTTTTGCCTGAAGTAACAGGTTATGTTTTGTCTGCATCCTGCATTTTTAAAAATATTACTCTACATGCACAGGTAGAAGACAAGCAGGTTGCCATTTACCTCATTTTCCAGGTGGGAGGATGGAGGCTGGTGAGCAAGTAGTGACTTTCTCTAAGTCATCCAGGGCCAGATCACTGATAGGACATATTGAACTCTACTGCTCAGGGTGGATGGGAAAGTTAATACAATATACATGAATAGGCTTTCTTTCATTAACCACAACGTATCAGGAAGTAAAAGATACTGCTTCTATTCTCTCCACAAGAACCCACATTGCAGTTACCAGAGGAGACCAAAAGAGAGAGAACACTTTCCGGGCTCCGTGAGTCATCTGTGTGGTATGGCGGCGCCCTTCCCAGGGAGCACACACACTTACATTGAGAGCAATGGTTTCCTGGAAGACTGCACATCTGGCAGAGGAGTGGAGGTTAGAGGAGAAAGACGGGAAGGGAAGCAGGAGAGAAGTATTTATCAACACTGCAGATAGACACATTCTCATGTGCCCACAGTTGATCCCAGGCAGAACGGACAGATTTGAAGGAGAGCCAAACCAGTTCTGTTTCCTTTGAAACGAATCCCTATGATGTCATATACGTTGGGATTTTGATCTAAGGAATGATTTATTCTTGTTTTCTTTGGGGTGGGGGTAGTTTGGGGTTTTTTTTATTTGTTTATTTTTGTTTTAGGATTGAATTTCTACTCCACAAAACAAGCAGCCAAACTGATTGAGGGCATCTGGAGACTTCACTGATGAGTGCGATTCCTGCTTTATTTTTTCTGGCTCCCAAAAGATGTTGAACAAAGCTAGCTGGGTTGAGTCCACCCTCTGGGCACCTAGCTGGCTGACTTCCCAACCACCAGTTCACCTTCCTGCTACTCTAGGCAGCTGCGCGGTGCTGAAAATGAAATAGGAGTACCTGCAGATTGTAGGCAATGCTTTTGCCAGTGCATAGGTAAGGGGGCTTCATAAAGTTCCTGAAGCTCCTGATGGTGAGAGGGCCTCAAATGTGCTCTGCCTCACATTGAAAATTAGAGCTCAGGCCTTTTGCTCATGAGTTCAGAGCAAAAATCAGCATTCCAGCCTTCAGACCCTTGACTCAGCTAAGTTGCTCTCTCTCTCTCTCTTTCTGCCTACCCCAGTGTCTTCTGGTTTCTCTGTCAAAGAAAACTTTCCTCCTCATATTTGCTCTTGACAGGATGTTCTCTGAATTACTTCTACTCTTTTTCCCAAGAGTAATGTCCTAGGTTTCCATGATGCATCAAGCTCACAATGTCTGTCAGTGAGTATGTAGGAGGGAATTCATCCAGAATTTGAAAGAGCAAGAATTGAGTTTTTCTGTGAATTGAAGCCATTTATGCTAGCCCTGATGGCTAAATTTCCTCATCTATAAATGCACACTTTACCTGGGAACTGGGAGGCTCCACTGAACTACTGAATAAGCATAAAATTCACCTATTAATACCCAAGAAACTATGGGTGTCATAAAATGCACTGCTTAAGGGCTACTCAGCATGCCCAGCAATGTTCTTTTACCTGTTATTGGAAAGCATTGCATTTGCAACTTTATTACTTCCTCTTTTATTGAATCCAATTCTTTGTATCAAAACTAATCTTCAGTGTTATATCATTCTGGCTCTCTCTGACATCACCCCAATTCTATCTCCAAGGTTAATGCCATAAACAGTGCAGCAGGCCTTCCTGATACAGTCACCAACAAACAAGCAGCAGAAAAGGCTCCATCAATTTCTATCAGCTTTTTCCTATGTATAGGATCCATAATCCAGAAATATAACTTTAATAATACTCATTTATGTTTGCAAAGAAGTTTCGAATTCACAGAGGATTTTAAAACTTGCATTTTATTAGGTAATCAATAATTGGGTAAGATGCCCATCTAATGGGTAAATAAACTAAGGTTTGAGAAGTAAAATAACCTATCTAAAGATACATGGCTAGAAAGTGCTTAGAGCCCTGATTCAAACCCACCCCTTGCTGCCAGCTAGGGACCTCTCCTTTATGCCATTCACTTCCTCTCTTTCTAGCAAGAGCAAGCCCGACCCTTCTTCCCACCTCTCTGGAATCCTAGCAGCTCTCTTCTCTTTCCTTCATCACAGTTGATTTCAACCTACTGTTGCACGATGAAGTAGTCCACATTGAGCACCTGCTTTTCTCTACTCTGGAACATGCCTCTGCTTCCCCTATGCATGAATGACTTCAGTGACTTAGGTCCTGATCTATCCAAAGCCAACAGCTCTCAGGGACAAAACTGCTGCTGAGCCCAGAAATGTCCAGGCAGTAGTTGGTGTGATGGCAGTGGGCTGAGTGCTTGATTGGTGCATTTGGCATTCTCAATCCCCTGGACACAACCCCAGGTCTAACCATAGCGGAGGCAGATGCAGGTGCTACTAGGCTGGTTATAGGAGTATTTGTGCTGCCTTAGCCTGGGTGAAGTTGATCAGGCCTAAGCTGGCTTCATCAAGGCAGAAGGGGGCCTCCCAGCAGTCACATACACTGGCTGGGTGAGCAGTGCCCTGAAGGACCCCTGTGAGATCTGAGGGACACATACATCTCAAGGTCAGTGCAGGTTATATCCACATCTGAGAGAAACCCTAGGCCTGGCAGAGCTCTCTTTGCTGCTTTCTGCCACGGGTTGTCCCTCTGCTGAATTTTGAGATCCTTTGGAACATGACCCTGTCTTTTCTGCTCTCTGTTCTCCTATGCTCCTTGTCCCTGCCACACACAAACCCCCAAGTCTTCTCATATTCACCTGAGACATCCCCACCTCTAACCTTTACCAAACACTGTTCTATCCTCTTGCACTCCTTTCCTCTCCTTTGGTGATCATTATTTGTTGAATGCCACATTAAAAGTCCACCTCTTCCATGAGCCTCCTCTGATGGCGCCCGTATATTATATTCTCGGCCTTCTCTAAAGTCTCTCTACAATTTACCCTTTCCTTATTCACTAGCTGTCACTTTAGTGTTACTTCAGACAGCAGTGATTCTGTCTTAATTCCTTCATAAATTTGACTGTCCATGAATTTTGGTTACCTAGTAGGATTTCAATAAAATGTTATCCTTATCAAGAGCCTGGTAGTAGACGAATAGAAATATAAAAAAAGGCCACCAGGCTCTGGTGTATTGTGCCTGTAATCCTAACTACTCAGGAGGCAGAGATCTGAGGATCATGGTTCAAAGCCAGCTCTGGCAGTAAAGTCCCGCATGAGACTTTTATCTGTAATTAACTACTCAAAACCAGAAGTGGCGCTGTGATTCAAAGTGGTAGAGATCTAGTCTTGAGCAAAAAATCTCAGGGACAGCACCCAGGCCCTGAGCTCAAGCCCTGCAATGGACAAAAAGCAAGACCATGTTGACAGCTCACAAAAAGACTGAAAATGTTTTTGGAAGTACTTTTTCCTTTATTAAGACTGGAAGTTGAACTCAGTACCAAATGCTTTTTGCTCTACCAAATGAGTCACATCTCCAACCCTGACATAATTACTTTTGTACAGTGTGAAACTAAAGTCTGATGTTAGAAAATACAAGCCTGGAAGTAAGGGGAAGGGAGTTAGGCTATATTTTGAAGATGATAGAGTTATAATCAGTCATTTAAGGAGGAGAGACTGTATGTGCTAAATACAGGTTAATTTGACTGACACCTTTCTTAGTTCTTTTAAGCCAGGGGGCTTTCTCTCTGTGTTCCTAGAATTCATCAAGTCTGTTCTGCCTCAGGGCCTCTGCACTTCTCAGTCCCTTTGTCTCAGATGCTTTCTCCCCATTGTCACGATGCAAACTTTCCCACCATTCAGAGGAGGGTCCAAATATCTCCTTCTCAGAGACACTTTACCCAGGGTGTATCTCATGCTGCATTAGCCTTGATCTTCCTGTATATGTGTTTGGTTTTGTTCAGAATTTTTCTCACCTCTGAAATAACTTTCCCTCTTTGTCTGGTAGCTATCTCTCCCCATCTTTTGGAAATAACCTCCTTAAGGGCTAGGAGCTTCTTATATCTTGTCCACTATCAGTGCTTAGAGCAGTCTCTGCCATGAAGCAATCACATGAAAAGAATGTATGCATGCATAAACAAAGGTGTGGGGCAGCTGGGCAGAGCCTAGAGAGACAGAGAGAAGACCATGGGGAGACTCTGACAGTCCAGCTAAATATACTTGGTGGGACAGGGCTGAGTTTGGCCAGGATGTGGCAATGGGATGGACCCTAGAGAAGAAGGACAAAAGAGAGGCCAGAAGAAAAGAGATTCTCTAACTTCAATGTCTATAAGAACAAAGAACTGATAGCAGGCTCAGAGAAATCCAAGAAGTTCTGTTCTATCTTGAGAGCTGTGTTTCTTAAAAACCTTGTATTACTGTTTTGTCTAAAGCACATCATAAAAACAATAATCTCAATGAGAGTAAAGATGTTAGCCAGTTGAGAATAGGCATGAGTATACCTGGTTTTGTTGTTGCTCTTGATCTTTTTATGGGTTAACTGAAGAATTATATAATCACCACTCTTTGTGCAGTACTTAATCTCTTGTCTTAAGCATTGTTATATGCTGCTATAGATACTATTCTACATAATCTTCAAAGCAAGCCAGATTGTTTGGTTTTCTTATTATTCTCATTTTATAGCTGAGAACACTTGAGTGAGAGAGATTAGATTAACAAATACAAGGCCCTACAGCAAATAGGGAGGCCCTACAGCAAATAGGTGGTACAGTGGAATCTTATAGGCAAAATAAGTCTAACATGGTTCCCTAAAGAAGTTTCATTAGACAAAACTAAAAGCCTTTTTGGTGTGCTGATTTTGTGGCTTGAACTCAGGGTTCAGGCTGTCCCTGAGCTTTTGCTCAAAGCTAGTGCTCTACCATTTGAACCACAGCTGTACTTCTGGCTTTTGGGTGGTTAATTGGAGGTAAAAGTCTCACAGAATTTCTTGCTTGGGCTGGCTTCGAACCTCAGTCCCCAGATTTCAGCCTCCTGATTAGGTAGTTCTGAGCCCCAAGTACCTGCTTCTACCTTCCTTTGAAATAGAATTTCTTAGATTTTTCTGTTGTGGCTGGCCTGGAACCACGATCTCACCAATTTCAGTCTAGCCTCTACATAGCTTAGGATAATAGACACCTACTATTGTGCCCAGATATGGGTTGAGAATGGAGTCCTTTGAGCTTTTCTGTCTGGGCTAGGCTTGAACTGAGACCTTCTCATTCTCAGGCTTCCAAATAAGTAAGATTACAAGGAAGATCTATAGCATCTAGCTAGTGTTCAAATTTTTATCAGTGACATTCAGATTTGTCTTGATTAAAAGTCTGTGAGATTCTTATCTCCAAGTAACCACCAAAAAGCCAGAAATAGAGCTATGTCTCAAGTAGTAGCCTTTCCTACCCTTGGACAAAAAAAAAAAAAAAAAAACCCTTACAGATCAGGCCCTGAGTTCAAGCTCCAGGACTGGCACCAAAACAAAACAAGAAAAAACAAATTAACAACTGAATTAAAGGGTTAAAGGCATGGCTCAATGCTAGAGTGCCTAGCAAGCCAGAGGCTGAGTACAAACCCCAGTACCACACACACGCACACACACGCACACAGCACACACACACACACACACACACACACACACACACACTGAAATTTAAAAAAAAAAATCAAACACAGAAGATTCAGACAAAAATCAATGGTTCCTGGACCTCAAATTTAAAACTAGATAATAGCACCTCATTAAAATTAAAATCATTTGGAGCAAAGATCACAGAGACATATTTTAACAATACCCCATGCACTGGGGCAGCCAGCCAGTTAGCCAAGCCAGGGGCAGCCAGTCCTGCATGAAGTACAGTCTGGATGCAAGCTTCCCCTCAGAAGCCCATTTGAAAAACAGCAGCCCCCACAGTGCAGAGCCTGCTCCTAAGTCATCTTTGTTACTGTATCCAGCTTTCATTAGGTAAACTCACTCAACAAGAGAATGTGTGCAGTCTTTGAGACTAGCTGACTTTGGTGTGAAAGCAGAATATGGGTTTAAGCAAGTTCAGTAGATAAAGGCTGACTGTCACCAATACTACCTAGTATAGATTAGAAACACTCCAGCTAATCCAGTTTATCAGTCAATCTTGACTTCCTTTTTTAAAAATTTTTATTTTTATTTATTTTTTTCTTCATTAATTAAATTTTGTTGACAAAGTGTTGTGCAAAAGGGGTACAGTCACATAATAGGGCAGTAAGTACATTTCTTGTGATATCTTACACCCTCGTTCTTACTTCCTGTTTTCCTGGAAGTCCTACTAGAATTGTTGCTCCTCTTGCCACATGGACCATTATGTAGTGAAATGGATCTGCCCCAGGGGGCAGGGGCCACTCTCCACAGCAGATACTATCTTCCCTGCCCTTAATAGCCCAGAGCACCTCTTGGCCAAAGATGTCTTGCTAGCAAAAAAAAGTATAAATAAATAAATAAAACACACACACAGGAAATGACCCCATGGCTTTGACCTGTCCAAGTGCTCAGAGACGAGGTAGTCACTTTGATTTTCTGAAAAGGTCAAGGGGGAAACACCTGAAGTTCCTCGTGGCCAGCTCTGAGCAGCTCTCTCTCTGGAGGCAATACTCCTTCTGCTTGAGCAGAGTTCTTGCCTAAGTGGACAATTGACCAAGAAGAAGTAACCCTCAACCAGATGGCTTAGAGCACCAGCTATGGGTGACAGATCAAGGGCCATATCACCTGCTGACTCCCTGGGGAAAGCAGGCAGAAGCTCCACACCACTGTGGTTTTAAAGCCCTATGGCAACTATTTAAAGATTAATAGTATGTATTATAATAATAATTATAAATGAATGACTGACACACTCCTACAAATAAATCCCTTCATGGACCTTTCCTTAGGAGCCCTTTGCCATGCTCTGTGAGCTGAGCTCCTCCCTGAAATCCTGCTCTGGGGCTGTCTTGAGTGTGATGGCCAAATCTAACAGTGTAGAGCCCCGAGGCTGTGGAACAGGAAGAGCATGTGTGCTCCTGGCTCTGGGTGCATTCAGATCCAAGCACATCCAAGCCTGACTTGACCGTCTCTGGACCATAACAAAGAGCTTTGTACTGAGAGTCAGAAGCAGGCAGACAAGTTTGCAAAGGCTGTCCCCTAGAACAAAAAGCTCCCCAGCCCATTCACACAAGTTTTTATCACATGAAAAGACTATGTATCAGTTAGAATGGCCTATACTCTGAACTCAGGCAACAACAAATGCTGGAGGGGATACAGGGAAAGAGGAACCCTTCTCCACTGTTGGTGGGAGTGCAAATTAGTACAACCACTTTGGAGAACAGTATGGAGGTTCCTCAAAAAGCTCAGCGTAGACCTACCCTATGACCCAGCCATACCACACCTAGGCATCTATCCTGAACAACAGGTCTCAGGATATTAAAAAGACATCTGCACATCCATGTTTATCGCTGCACAATTCACAATAGCCAAAATATGGAAACAACCCAGATGCCCCTCTACAGATGAATGGATCCAAAAAATATAGTACCTATACACAATGGAATACTACATAGCGATTAGAAATGATAAAATATTGGTATTCGCAGGGAAATGGTCAGAACTTGAACAAATAATGTTGAGCGAGACAAGCCTAGAACACAGAGAACAAAGGAGCATGGTCTCCTTGATATATGACTGTTTGGGGGCGGGGGGACAGTAGAGACCAGGTCTGTGAAACAAAAAACTTCTTGTCAAATGGTATTTCCACAGGTTTGGGTCAGTGACCTTACATTATGTATCTAAAACCAAACAACTACTAAACATCAAAAGGTCTAGAATAGACCTCTCAGTGGATCACAATAGCTCAACAGCTATATACATATGATCATATAAGACAAGGATAAGCAAACTCTATTGTTGACATTATATTTAAAGTTCTAGGTGAATTTCCTTTGGCATACACCACGTGGCTACAGTATATGATTTTGGTACACTGGGTATTGTATATATGCCTACCTGATCTAGGGAAGGGAAAGAAAAATGAGGGTGTAAGAGATCACAAGATAGGTACTCACTGCCCTATTATGTAACTGTACCCCTTTTGCACAACACCTTGTCAACAAAATTTAATTAATAAAAAAAAGTCAGTACAGAAAACAAAAAGTGACACCAGTGACTCACACCTGTAATCCTAGCTTCTCAGGAGGCTGAGATCTGAGGATCAAGGTTTGAAGCCAGCCTGGGGAAGCAAAGTTCATGAAACTTTTATCTCCAATTAACCACAAAGTGGAACTGTGGCTCAAGTGGTAGAACACTAGCCTTGAACACAAAAGCTCAGAAACAGCAACCACACCCAGAGTTGAAGCCGCAGGAGGTGCAAAATAAAGTAAAATTAAATAAAAAAAAAAAAGACTATCAGAAAGATTTTCCACTATGTGGGAAATCAACTGTATAATTTGAGGACAGGAGGGAAAACTGAGAGTGAGGGAAGGGGTTCAAAAAGAAATGCTCTTTACCTGACTATGTAACTACAACCCATCTGTATGTCACCTTTACAATAACAATAAAATATATATTTTAAATGAAAGCTTTGTGGTGGTGTGTTTGCTGATATTATTTACCGTCACTAACAATAGGTGGCTTGTACTGTCCTGTGTAAATGGAAATAAAGATGGAAAGTAATTAGTGCAACAGCAGCAACAAGGAAAAGTGAGCATTATGTTACTTTTTTAATCTTTTTTTCCAAAACTACTCTTAATCTTTTTTTCCAAACAACCCTTAATCTTAAAAGTCAGTTAGAGAGGAAAATCAGTAAAGGAAGTCTAATGAGATTAAGATGTTTTATCGTTATTAAGGTGATGTACAGAAGGGTTACCATTTCATAAATAAGGTTCCCTTAAGATTTTTAAGTTGAATGCCAGGAGGTAATGGCTCACACTGTAATTTTAGCTACTCAAGTGCCTGAGATTTGAGGTTCCCCATTCAAAGCCAGCCAGAGTGAAAAGTCTATGAGATTCTTATCTTCACTGAACCAGCAAAAAGCCAGAAGCAGAGGTTTGAGTGAAGTGGTCTAGTCCCGGCTTTGAGAAAAAAAAAAAAAAAAAGACACACAAAAAAAACAAACCCCAAAAAAAGTCAATCAAGGGTACAAGGCCTTGAATTGAAGCCCTAGTACTGGAAGGGAAAAACAACAACAACAATAAAACACAATAACAGCAAGAAATCAAGAAAGAAAAAGATTTCCAAATTGACTCCAAAGTAACTGCCAGGAACAAAACTTAAACCTGCTCAGCACCTCCACTTTCCTATCTCCTTTAAACCTTGAACAGGTACACCTAAGAGCATGTGCACCAGAGGGTGAGCAAAAGTCTTCCAAAACCCAATCCTAGGGTGTCTGCTACCTCCTGTCTGACCAATGATGGGGCAGAACTCCTCCTACTGTTCAGCCAATGGGTAAACATTTAAGTGCCCCATGCATCTGGGAGGTGCTTCCCATCAGTGCACAACTGCAGGAAAGAAACTCAAGTCACGAGCCGCATGCCCCTTCTGCTCAGCCACCTTTGTCCTCCTTACACTCACCTGTCGATGGCGATGGCCAGCAGGGCATTGGTGGAGACGTAGAGAGACACAGTGCGCAAGTAGTTGACAGAGGCACATAGGACATGGCCGTGCTCCCAAGATAGTTGGCGCACCACATAGTAGTCCATCTCAAAGGGGCAGCAGACAATGGCCACCAGGAAGTCAGAGATGGCCAGGTTGGCGATGAGCAGGTTGGTAAGGTTGCGAAGCTTCTTGTAGCGAGCCAGGGCAGCAATGAAAATGAAGTTGCCAATGCCACAGACCAGCATGATGCCCACTAGGGCCATGCCAATGACGATCTTGGCAGCAAAAAAAGTTCGAGAATTGGTGACATCTTCATCTTCACCCATGGGCATATCGTAGTCACCATAGCTGAAGTTGAAGGGGAAGGAATCAGCTTGAACTCCATAGGAGTCAAGCTCAGAAAGGAAACTGGAGGATGTGTTGGTGGCATTCTCAGCTGTGACACCAACCGTGATCTCCATCTGGCCAGGCAGGGTGTGAGCACAACTGCTGGGAATCCTTTACAATGGTATCTACAAGGCTGGCCTCTCTGGTCTGCAGACACTCAGCCCACTCTTAAATTTAAGTTAATGTCCTTATCAGCTTTCTTCTCAGGGCTTCAGTATCCGAGCTCCATGCTAAACCTTTGAAAGATATATATATATATATATATATATATATATATATATAGAGAGAGAGAGAGAGAGAGAGAGAGAGAGAGAGAGAGGCAACATGATACAGAGAACCTGGCTGAGTTTAAAATCAGCCCCATTAGCCACCTGCTCAGAGTGAACAGCCCTTAGTGGAATGGAAATAAATGATCCAGTGAGAGAAAACAAATGAGTGAAAAACCACATAGCTTCACTCAACTCTGGGAAGGCTGAATGGCTGGAGAGACAATCAGCTCTGACTCCATTTAATTCCATTCCACTGCAAACTCAGTAATGCTGCACTTTTCCTCAAAGGCCAAAGTTGGAACTGTGGAGAGGCTGATGAGACCAGATGTGACCATCTCCAAACTCTGGGCACTATCCAGACAGCCGGATCTTAACATTCACTGCTTCCTGTGGCTCCAGAGAAATGATTCAATACCATTGAAGACAGTGTGGGGGGTGGGTTTCAGACAACCCATCAGCTCCCCTTGAGCTAGTAGTCTGAGAAAACATAGCTATAAAATCCAGAGCCTTTGTGCAGCCATCATCCCCTCTTCTCACTCATCTAAATGAGCTGTGTCCCTATAGTCTGAGCACAATATTTACCAAGGCCTGTCCCCAAGCACAAGCTGAAGGCGCAAAATCATGATCTGTGTAGGTTTAAAAAGGGAGCTGAGTAAATCTTCCTTAGCTGATGTGTTCTCTGGTGTTTAGCTTAAACTTAGCTCAGGTGTTTATAACCTCCTCCGGGCAGGGAATCAATAATGTCTATAAAACAAGGAGCTTCCCAGGGGGGCAGATTTTTGTACTCCAGTACAGCAAAGAGTCACTATTGAACACAAGCTCTCTGCACTCTGACCAGCTATGAGCAAGGGAGGAAAATCCTAAGCATCAAACCACATAATGGGGCTGCTGTGGGCTGACTGTGGCAGGAGAGGGTCTGTCTGCTGAGGACAAGAGAGGAAGCCAGAGTCCCCTGTCCTCTGAGTCTCCCTGGAGTCTCTTAGAATCTGAAGACATCAGAGTAAGGAGTTGCATGTAGAAGAGAGGCTGGGTTCTGGAGAGCACCCTAAATGTTAGGAGAAGCCAGCTGTGGTGACACATGCCTGCAATCCCAACTTTGATGAATAATCCTAGTTTGAGAGCTGGAAGCAGCAAAATTGATTTCCAGGCCAGCCCAGGCAAAGACAGAGAGACTCTATCTCAAAAACAAAATACAAAAAGGGCTGAGCTCATGAATGGGGAGAGCCAAATAACAACAATAATAACACCAAAGTCAGAAAACAAAAGGGAGAAGAATAGCAAACCCGAGTTCCTGGGAAAAGGAGACACCTACCCCAGGAAAGCCTGCTGGTCAAGCTCTTCAAAGGCAAGACTTCGGGAGCCTCTCTTTTTATTTATTTGGGGGGGGGGAGGGGGGGAGGAGTTAAAAGTCCCTCTGCAGCCCAACTGCTGCCTCCTTCCTTCTCCCCCCTACCTGAACCTAGCCCTTCCCCTGAGCTGCCAGATTTGCCCATCCCAGTCCTTCTTTGCCCTGCCAGGGGTGAGACTCAGAACCCAGAGCTGAAGCTCCAAGGCGTGGACCCAAGACAACAGGGCTGCCACCATTGGGGGTGGGGGGTGGGGTACCCGTCTCACACCCCCACCCCCGCCCTGTCCTTTTCACTGCCACTCCACCTCCAAGGGGTACCCCCCAAAAAAGCATCCTACTGGAAAGGCTTAAAGTCAGCTTTCAAAGCAGAAAGTAACCAGAACTTCTAGGGGGAATGCTAGGTGAGGAAGGCTTTAAAAGGAAATATGTCCAGCGGTCGCGTCCTCAGCTCCCAGGGGGAGGCCTCACTCCCCGATCCCCTCCCCCGTGTCCCCACTCTTTATTCCTGTGGCTGGATGAGTCTTTTCCTGGGTCCAACTTTCATCTGGGCGCCTGGTGGCTCTGCCCGAGGACAAAAGTAGGAAAGTGCCCGTGCTTGCTCTAACGACATGAGCACCACCGCAGAGTCCCTGCGAAAGCCCCTCTGGATTCAAAGCCCCCCACTTCCCAACCCGGCGGAGGCCGCCACGTGGGGCCCGGGAGCATCTCCTGCGGGGGGCGCGCTCCGTACCTGCGGCATCCTGGCGGCCAGCCTCCTCCTTCCCGGCCCGGGACCAAGATGCCCCCCGATGCCCGGCGGCACGAGGCCGATCTTTCTCCTCGGTGGGGACCCGCGCTCGCTCGGTGCGGGTGGAGGTGGCGGCTGGGCGCGAGTCCACGGAGCAGCGTCCGCCCGGCACTCGCTGTCCCCGCCTCCGAGGGTCTCGGCTGCGGGGGACTGGGCGGGGCGAATTGGGGGGTGGGGAGCCCGCTGGAGTCTGGGACTCCAAGTGGGGTTACGTCTTGGATCGGCCAGGCGGGCGAGCAGGTGGGGAGCCCGGGGTGGTCCCCCGGCCGTTGTGCCGGGGACGCCGATTGCAGCTCGCGGGGAAGACTGGCCAGAGGGAGCGGCCGGGCGGGCGGGCGCGTTCCCGGCTCCGGCGGCAGAACCGCCGCCTCGGGCTGGAAGCCGGGCGCCCGCGCTCGGAGCGGGGAGGACAGGTCCGGGCGTGGCTGTGCCCGCCCCGGGGCTCACCTGGCCAGCCCGGCGTCGCCACTCGTGGGCGGACACGGCCCCACTGAGCCGTGCGCTTTCAAAGGACGGAGGAGCCTCGGGGCTGCCCACGCCACCGCCCTCGCAGGACGCTCGTCCCCTCCGGCCGGCCCAGGGGGCACCCGGGCCTCAGCCGTCAGTCTCCGCACCTGTGGGGAACAAGGAGCTCAGAACTAGAGAGCAAAGCGATTGCCGCTGGGGCGTGGGGTGTCACGGCTTCATAGAGAAAGGTTACCCCACCCCCAAGGGTATTTATCTGCTCAGAGAAAGGCTGAGATGACCAGAGCTGGCTCCGAACACAGACTCCCTTCCAGAGCCTGCAGATTCCTCAAAACATTAAACACAGATTTATGACAAGATCAGTAATTGGCCTCTGAGGAACGTAACCGTAAAGAATGGAAAGCAGGAATTCGTGGCAGGATTATTCACCATGAATGGACGGCAGAAACCATCCAAAAGTCCAGTGACTGGTGAATGGATAAGCAAAACACATATGGTATATGTGGTATATTTGCCTACCGTAATGCCATTCAGCTATATGAGTGAATAGAGCACACACACACACACACACACACACACACACACACACACACACAGACGTTGTTGGTGAGGGAATTCCCTAGCTCCTGGGTGATGGTGCAGTAATGTAAACAGGTGTGGCCACTATGGAAAACAGTATGGTGTTGACTCTATTAGACTTCCTACACCATCCGGCGGTCCTGCTTCTGGGTATATATCTAGAAGAATTGATCTCTAGGAGATGTTTGGGTGCTCATGTTCATAATGGCATTACTCATAACGGGTAAAACTTGGAAAAACCCAAGCATCCGTCAGTGGAGGAATAGATAAATAAAATGTGATAGATACACAATAGAATATCATTCGAGCTTAGAAAGGAAGGATATTCTATTTTTTTTATTGTCAAGGTGAAGTATGGAGGGGTTACAGATACATACATTAGGTAGTAAGTACATTTCTTGTCCAATTTGCTACCCTCTCCCTCTTTTTTGTCACATGTTTATAACAGGGCCAGAATGTATCCTTTAGAATACAGATATAGCTTCAGAATATTGCTGTAAGTGGAATGAGACCAGTACAAGACAAATTATCTGTGATTCAACTTATTTGAGCTACTTTAAAGGAGACAAATTCATGGAGGAAGAAAGTAGAGCAGTGATTGCCAGGGTCTGGGAGAGATGGGGAACTTGGGCTGTGTTGTTTGTTTTTGTTTGTTTGGTTGTTTTTTTTTGAAAATGAAATGAACCCAAAGGCCCATATGCTAAAGCTTTTGTCACCAGTTTATATTGCTAATGAGAGATAGTAGTCTTTAAGAGATGTGGCCTAGTTGTTGGAAGTTAGGTCATTGGGACTTGACCTTGAGAGGATATTGGGAATTGAGGAATCCCACCTCTCCATCCCTCCCCTTCTTCTCTCTTTCTCCCCTTCCCCTCTCTTTCCTTTTCCCCTTCCTCCCTCCCCTTCTCCTTTCTTTCCAGCTGCCAAGAGCAGTTTGCTCCACCATGCACTTCCTGAGTTATATTTTCAAATACAACTGAGCCAATCAACCATGCACCGAAATCTCTGAAACCATGAGCTGTAATAAATCTTTTCTCCTAAGCTGATTTTCTCAGGTATTTTGTTACAGTAATGGAAAATGTGTTCTTGTTTAAGCAGCACAGAAGTCATGTTTCCCAAATGAAAATTCTGGAGATGGGTGGTGACAGTGGTCAATATGGTCATAACTGCCAATATGTTTAATACTAATGATCTGCACATTTAAAGACAGGATGGTAAAAGTACTATGTATTTGTAACAACCTTTAAAACAGGATAAAAAGAAATTAATGAATTATGTGGGTAAACCTTGAAAACACTATGCTAAGTGAAAGAAGCCAGTCACATACACACACACACACACACACACACACACACACACACACACACACACATATTGCATGACTCCACAGAAATACCGTGCCTAGAACTGGCCAATTCGGACAACAGTGCTTACCAAGAGCTGGGTAGAGAGCAAACAGGGTATTATTGTTCAGAATTTCTAAAACTCCTGGAACTGGATAGTGATGGTTAACAAACTATGATGTACCACCAAGTTGTGCCACCAAATTGGGCACTTAAAATGGTGAAATAATGATATATATAATGATATATATACATATATAATGATATATATATATAATGATATATATAGTACAGGCATAGCTCTGCGAGCAAGGCAGCCATCCCATGTCTATCCATGATTGGCCTCCAATTATTGCTAGTGGAAAAAGTTCAGAGATTGGATTTACTCTGCCTCTATGGACATTTGAGTTCAGGTAAGACATAAAACCTCTCTGTTTTCTCTGCCCTGTTTCCTCATTAACAACGTGAATGAGTTGAGTTGCATGAAGACAACACTACCAGATTCCAACATTTCCCACACTACATCTGGTTCATGTCTTGTGTCATTGAACAACACTTCCATCATTTTCAAAAATATTACCACACTGTCCAAGCTCTGACTCACATGTTTCTTGAAAATGGATAGAAGCTAAGAGCTTAGGATATGAAGTTCCTTTTTTTCTAGCTCTACATAGGTGAACCGTATAACCTTGTGCAATATAGATGGCCAAAGCCTGGCTTTCCTCATTTGTGAATTAAGTATGACAAAAGCTCTTATGTCACAGCGTTATGGTAAGGATTAAACAAATTAAGGCAAGTAAAGTGCTTAGTACAATGCCTGACACTTAGCCAGCACTTGGGAAATGCCAGCTATTACTATAACTGATTCTTTCCTTATCTTGCCCTGTGAAATCCTAATCAATCTTGGAAACCTTGCTCATCTGTTATTTCTCACTCCAAACCAAGGAATAAAGCCTAGATATCTGTGTGTTTAACCAAGTGTTTCTTATTGTCAAACATGTTTGAGAACCTAGGTACCTAAAACAGATAGATGGATGGTGATTTGTCAGTGTAAATGCCTTGACTCCTTTTTAACGCAGAAGAGAAAAGCATGACACAAAATCTATTAGTTATCTTTTGCTTATTGCATAACACAACACCCCAAAACATGGCAACTTAAAGCAAGTACATATTATCACAATTTCTGAGTGCCCAGAATCTCACCATGGCTAAGCTAGATCATTCCTGGATCAGAGTCTTTCAGAGATTAGAACTGAGCTGTTAGCCCAGGGTTGCAATCATCTGAAAGTATAACAGAAAGAAAATGCACCCCCAAGCTCTCACACATGTTTGCTGTTAATCCTGTTTTCACTGGGTGTTGTTAATAGATTTCAGCTCCCCATCATATTTCTAGTGCTGATCTTTCTTTTCCTATCTATGGATACCTGAGTGAACTCACAGCTTGGCAGCTGACCTAATAAACTTCTGCACTGTTTTGTGTATTGAAACAAACCCTGAGGTAATATGAAAAAGGAAGCACACACTGTGTATGAATTCCAAGAGGTGAGGGTCAGTGGGGATTAACATGGATGCCATCTTGGAGGCTAGCTGACAGAATTCTAGAGTTTCCTTTTCTTCTTAAAAGTCCCAGCAGGAATTGGTAGCTGAGGCTAACAATGAAATTTCCATAGTGAAGATAACCTGGAGTGGGAAGACCATGGATGATTTGGGGATACGTATATATCTGTATCTACCCTAGATAAATGGTAGGTAAGTCCAGAGGACATAGTTCAGGTGATTTATTGCACTCCCTTGGGAGAAATAGACTCAGGGAAGGAGATGCAGTCTCCAGTCTCTGTGTATGAGTACTGTTGTAGATCCTTTGAAGGGCTTAGGTGTCTGCATGTCACTCTGCATCCTCCTCCAGCAGAGAAGCAAATATCCAGCTGGGTTCTATGAGGAATCCATCCAATTAGAGTTGTGACAGTCTGACAGAATTAAACTGGGACTCCCTCATCTTAAAGCAAACTCTGAAACAACAACGACAACAACACAAATGTCTTTAATGGAATAAAAGGAGATGGACCCAAAACAAAATCTGGAACTCCATTAATGATTTATTTTTCAATCTTATTGTCCCAAGGACAACAAAAACCTGAAAAATTTTGCCTGTCATGTGGGGAAGAGCTGACGTGGCTCTTACTGCCTATAAAGAGAACAAGGACATCTGAGAGGATTTGTCATTTGCAGGATTCCTGAACAAACAAGATTCAAAGGACCGATTTGGGAAGCACTTTCTTTGGAGTTGTCCAGCCAATCCCAAACATACCCTTGGACTACTTTTGATCATCTTCTTCTCCTGTTCTACTGACAGTAGTCATCCTAGCCTCTGAATTCTTGTTTCTTTACTTTTTCCTATAATTATTTCCCTTGAGTTTAGGCATAAAAGTTCTTAACATCTTGGGGCTTTGATTTTAGCCATGCAGTTCCTATGATATTTAGTAAATACCACACAGAAATAAACTCAAAGAAGGCCTTCAAGGTCCCTCAGTGAGAACTCTCAGTTGGAAAAGGAGCTAATAGATGGTCAAAATAGAAAGCTACTCACCCTGTGAACCAGTGCCTGCTGATTTCAGAGCTCATATTCCAGTCCAAGTCTCCTAACTTTCAGCCCAGCCCTCTGTCCAGTTCTCTGGCCAGCCCACTCTCAACACATATCTACCTGTTCCCAGCTTGCCCTTCTCCATGGTCCTTGGCTCTAGGGCCCAGCTACAATTTCTCCTGTCTGGCAAATTTGATAAATCAGCTAATTTTCTGCTTTTCTCAGATTTGTTCTCAGCACACCCTCATCGAATGCCCTGAAAAACATCAAGGATTCCTGGAAGATGCCAGCACTGGCTCAGAGCTCATCCTGCTTCCTATTCCAATTACCTCTCCAGCACGAGTGCCAGCCATGCTCAACCAGCTTCCCAAAGCCCACTTGGCTGTTTATTTGACTCCCTCTGCATCTGCTCTGTCCCTAAAGTCATATTGGGAGGGAGAAGGTAGTTCATATAGAAACAGACATATCCTCCTTTCTATTGCTGGAATTCTTGTTGTGTTTTTTTCAATTTTTCTTTTTTTTATGGAAAAAAATCACACAGAGAGGCCAAGAAACAAAATTCCAAAGGAAACTATAAAAAGGCAAACAACAACTCCCTCTCCCACCCTCAGCCAAAAAAATCCCCCCAGTTTTAAAAAATTTACAAATGGCTGTCCAAGAAGGTTATAATTTAACATATCCTTTATGGAATTCTTTTGGAAGCTAGAGATACTGTTCATGTTTATTTGAAAGAATAAATAGAAAATAGCAAAGAGGTAATTTGTTACTCCACTAATAGCTGAATATTATGAACTTTCAGGAAACAAGAAGACATGAGCTTGATCACAAGGGGGCTCTGGTGTTGGGATTTACTGATGTCTGTGCATGAAGTCTGAACAGTCAGCTGAGCTAACCATTCTGGAATATTTTATATGAGAAGAAAAAGGGGGAGGGCAGGGTCAGAGCCCACATTTAGTATCTGCCTATCCTCTTAACTAAGCCCCATGATGATGAGGCAATGGGCAGCGGGACTTGGAGAGACACAAGAGCACAGGCCACACTGCTTTGGGGCTTCCTGTGCATCGTGAAGAATATCAGTGCTCTGGTCCTCAAGCCATGAGGTGGGTCCTTACTCCTAACACCATACCATCTTAGGGGAAGGCAGATCCAGAACTCTCTTAGGGGGATGTCCTGGAAGGGTGAGCTGCAGGGGAAGGATACGAGAGGGCATCTGGAATCTAAGCCCTCCAGAGACTCTCAAACACAAGGGGCTAGGATTTTTTTTTCTTTCTTTTTAAATTTTGAGACAGGGTTTTTCTGTGTAACCCAGGGTGGTCTCAACTTCACAATCTTCCTGCCTCAGCCTCCTGAGATTACAGGTGCTGAGATCACAGTGCTGAGACTGAGATTTTCTGAAGTAAGACTATAGAGACAGTTCTATCTCTATGTGAGCCCTTTATTCTACAAGCTGAGAATTTCTAGTGATGAAACTGGATGCAGTCACCTAAAAGTCCATTGAAAAGGAGGCCGTGAGGAACATCCATGGCTAGAACATAACTGGGGAGGTTAACACTTGGGTGATTCATATCCATCAGCTTACTAGTACTTCCTGCTTCTTTCATAAAAATGGTCCACATCTGTACTTTCTTCTGAAGAAAAGAATTAAAGAACTTCATATATACTGAAAAAAGGGCAATAAAATGTTAGGGAAAAAAGGGTATCACTCAAAATTGGGTTCTTGTATTAGTTTATTCTCTGCCACAATAATATGAAAAATAAAGCTTCCAGAGGCTGAAGTCTAAGGCACCAGGACAGGCATACTCACTCTGAGATCTGGGCCCATCTTTCTTAATCTCGTTTCTAGCTACTATTGGTGGCCATTTCTGGCACTCGTGGCTTTAGTTGTATCGTCTCTCCCCATCTTCACCAAATTCTCCCTCTGGCCTGTGTCTTCTTATAACATTTGCCTCTTACAATGACATCAAGCTTAGACTTAGGACCCACTCTGGTGACCTCATCTCAATCTGATTACACCTGTAAGTGCCCTAGTAAGCTACATTCACAAGTATCATGTCTTAGGATTGTATCATATCTTTCAAAAGAGCACCATTTGACTAACAACAAGTATGTTATGATAAGAACATGGAACACCGCATGGCCACTAAGAAACTGTGAAAATATATTTGGAGCTAGTAGAAGTTGTGACAGAAGAACAATTTTGAGAGAAGTGCCTAGAAAGAGCTATTTGAAAAGGCACTGGTTAGTAACTTTTGGAGATACTAGTAACATCCCATTCTTTAATCTAATAGCTGGTAGCATGGGTTTCTTCAGTTGGCAAAAGTGGATCCAGCTACACCCTTATGAGAAATGTGCTTTTATGAACGTATACTAGATTTCAATGAAAAGTTAATTAGGATCTGATGCTTTAAAAATGTACTGATTGACATGGAAAGATAGGATATATGTTACTGAATGGAAAGCCTCAGATTATAAAACCACATTGCAATATTATTCCATTCGGAAGGGAAGTGTGATGAGAACCTCCACAGAAGGCAATGTCTACAGGGACAAAAGAAAACTGCTCATATCCAACTCACAAGGGAAATAAAAACTGTGTTTTTCATTTCAATTAACTGCCTGTTCTGCACTTTTGCTGAACCTGTGCTATTGGCATAATGCTTTAAAGCTGATAAATAAGAAAAAGAATAAAGTAATCACCATGAAGAGGAGATTCAACTTCTACAGAAGTGAAATATATGCTATATAAAAGCAACAGCATACAACTTTGTCCATCAAAATAACCAAGGGCATAAAATTTAATGATGGAAAGTGGATTAACAGCTATTAAAGAACTCAAACAATCTAACTTCAGAAATATCTTGAACATCCTCCGATTCTTCAGTCTCCATTCTGCCAAGGTTTGCTTTATAGTAAGTCTAGGCTAATCTGATTGATTCCACACACTATTTTTCCCTCCCCGACTTCAGGTCTGCTGGACATTTGTTTCAGCTGCCGCCAGTAGAACAGGCAGAGGCGCCAGGCCAGAAGGATGACATCATTCAAAGTCAAGTGAAGTGTCAGAGCTCAGAGCCCGGTGCTGACCAACCCACTCTGGTATGGAAATGTACCACAGAAGACTAGACATGTGTATTAGAACTAGGGAAGGGAAAGGGAATATCAAAGTCGAGAAACAAAGGATAGAAAGACAAATGATTCCAAAAGCAATACTTACAAAACCATTTAGTGTAAACCAACTGTACAACTCATGGGGGAAGAGGTAAAGGGAGAGGGGGAAGCAGGGGAAAGGTGAGGGAAGAGGTAACAAGTTGAACAAGAAAGGTATTCACTGCCTTACATATGAAACTGTAACCCCTCTCTACTTCACTTTGACAATAAAGGGGAAAAAAGTGAAAATCATTTTTACGTTTTATTGTCTGTTACAAGATGGTCTTAGATTTATATCATTTTGAAGTTGCATGTGCCTCCTTGTGTGTATGTGTATTCTTATGTGTATGTGTGTGTTGGTGTGCATGCAGGGAAAGAGTGTGTGGTATACACAGGAAAGCCTCAAAAGCACTTTAAAAATCTTAATTGTCTTTATTTTCTATTCTAGAATGAGACTGCACCAAAGCACTTTTCTCTCTGGCAAAAAGCCAGGAAGATGTGATAGCTGACCTAATGAAACTGCTTTCAGTGATAATTAAAATAGTATTTAAAGAGCACAGGGAAAAGCCAAGGTTTGGAAATACCAAGGCAAAGGATTGTCTACAAAGCAGGCAAAGCAGAACAGGGCCCTCCACTTAAGAGTTGAGGTGGCTAAGCCAGAAATACTACTTTCTAGAGGAACACCTTGTCTTTGACTCCTTGCACTCTTCTCTAGCATTTTTCCTGGGGATAGCATCACCTTGCTCATGTTCAGGTATGCTGCTTACCTGTGACTTCTTCTCCACCATCTTTCCACCAAATACTATTCTCAGAAATAAAGACATGGGCTGGGTACTAATGACTCCTATCTGTAATCCTAGCTATCCAGGAGACTGAGATTGAAGGATTATAGTTCGAAGCCAACCCAATCAGAAATGTCCAAAAGACTCCATCTCCAAAATAACCAGCAAAAAGCCAGGCTGAGGGTGTGGCTCAAGTGGTAAGGTGCCAGGCAAGTAAATGTAAAGCCCTGAGTTCAAACCCTGGTACCAAAAGGAAAAAAAAAAGAGGGACATATAATGGCTTGGGCTATAGCTTAGAGGTAATCCACTTGTCAAACATAAACAAGGCCCTGGGTTTGATACAAGAGAACAAAGAAACATCATATGTATACATATATACTATTTAATTAGGCATAGTATGCAAAGAATATATTTGTCAATGTTTTAAAATATTATTTCTAATCAGAAACGCGACATCGACAATAAAGAAATGAAAAAAACAACAAACAGCTTATATTTAAAGAAATTTTTTTTTATTATCAATTTGTTTTTTATTTCAATGGGTACTGACAAATTGCTCCCTAAAAGACCTATAACAATTCATAGCCCTACTAACAATGCCGAAGAATTCCCCCCACCCCTACCAATCTGGGCTAGTAATAGGTATTTTAACTCTTTTCAATTTCAATAAATCAGAGAGGTAGAAACACATCCTTTGCCATTCATGAGCCCAAATGACATGTGATTTATTGAACATTTGCATTCCACGTCTCTGAATTACAGCTTATCCCTTTATTCTTTTTTCCCCCTCAATGTTATACCAATCTGTGTAATTATTGTATACTACAGAGTTTACTTCTTGGTCAGTGATACCACACATAACCATTTTTTGCCAGAATTCACACATTCCATGCTCCATACTTATAACAATAATTTCTCAGATTCTCTGTGGTAAGGAGACAACTTTAAACAGAGACTCAGTGGTACAAAATTGCCAAACCACAGTCAATCAGGGCTACAGAGCAGACAAAAACACAAACTTGGAAGTCATGATAGCAGTGTTGAGTTTCCTTATGGAAATAATTGCTTATTTTCTTTTCTTTTTTTTTTCTCAAATTTTTATTATCATACTGACGTACAGAGAGGTTACAGTATCATACGTTGGGCATTGGATACATTTCTTGTACTGTTTGTTGCCTTGTCCCTCATGCCCCCCTCCCTCCCCCCCTTTCCCTTCTCCCCCCTTAAAGAAATTTTTTTAAAAAGAAAAGCAACAAGTACAATCATACAAAGTATAGAAAACAAAAACTTTCACATGACTTTATCCCTGATTCTACTATTAGTATATTGCTATAGATACTTTCTTAAATACAGAATGCCTTAAAATAACCTTGACAGTATTTATTACCATGATATTAGCATATACAGATGTTTATTTCACAAAATAGATGGTACACTGTAATATAACAATGGATAAGAATACCCACTTCAGTTCCAGAATATTCTAATGGTGTACGTGGCATATTAGAATCTCTCTCTTTCTTTCTCTCTCTTTCCCCCGACCCACATTGGAGAGAAGGGTGTATAGGAAACCAGGAAGAATAATCTATGTCTTGAGAGAATTCCAAGTTTGTATTGTGTTCCCCAGGTAGAGCCTGAGAGAACAAGACAGTGGTTACTCTGAGGCTATCATTTCTAGAAAGAAAGGTGGTGGACTGGTCCTAGGTTTTAAAAAGAAAGGATCTTTGAGCATATGCCAGGGAGGCAAAGAGGCTTGTGAAAGATACAGGGACAGAGCTGAAGTACCCTGGGCTCAGACAGGCACAATGGCAGCAAGACCCTTCTCTTCCTGACTGAGGATGGTTTGGGACATGATGAAAGTCTTCACAGTGTGCTAGTGATCTTTGCTATTGCTTGTTCTTATAATTACTGGATCTTTCTTTGTCTTCATTTGTTTTTGACTTATCTTTTGAGATTTGTTCTTACCTATGCTTTTCTAATTGTGTTTATAATCCTCTTAGTGGTTTTAAATTTCTTTAACTTTGTTTATCATAGAGGATTTTTACTTTTCTATCAATTCTGTAGAATAACTTTTCTGGATACAGGAGTCTAGATCGGTAATTGTTATCTTTAAGGCTTGAAATATATATTTCCAAAACCATTGAGAAATCTGTTGTTATTCTTATAGATTTATCATCATATGTTATTTGTTCTTTTTCTTTTCCTTTTTGGTTTTGGTGATGCTAAATATTGAATTAAAAGTCTATAATTGCTAGGCATACTCTATCACTGAGCTATGCCTCCAGCCCCTTTGCACATTAATTCTTTTTAAGGTAGTTTTCCATTTTATGGCTAGGCCAGCCTGTGCTGGCCTTCCTACTTGACTTCCCCTTGTCACTGAGCATGATAGGTGCATACTACTACAGGCAGCCATTATGCTTCCCTTGTAACTTGGATAATCGGTGTAAATCACCACACCCAACCATTGACTGAGAAATGGAATTGTGCAAACTTTTTATGCCTGTGCTGGAGTACAACCATGATCCTCCAGTCTCTACCTCCAAAGTAGCTAGGATTATAGATTTAAGCCACCATGCCTGGCTGACTTGTTCTGTCTTGCCTTCTTCTATAGATTTAATGTTTTTAACTATAGTATCTCTTGAAATGGTTGTTTTCTGGTCTTGTCTTTAGTATCCTAAAAGGGTCTTGTACCTTGGTAGATGCTTCTTTTCCAAAATTTGGTAACCTTTGTCTATTACTTTATTGAATATCTTCTATTTCTTTAGCTTTCACCTCTGTCATTCATTCATTTGGTCTTTTAATATTTTTGTCTCTTATATTTCTTTAATTTTTGTTTCCTTTTTCTTCATCAGACTATTTAATACACCTACCTTGCCTTTCAGTCTTGATAGCCTATATTCCATTTGGTTCAATTTACTAGAGAGATTTTCCACTCAGTTGGTTTTTGTTTTGTTTCATTTTTTAACTTATTGAGATTTTTTTGATTTCCAGAATTCCAGGTTGATTCTTTCTTAGGATTTCTGCATCATTACTGAATTCCTCTTTCGTGCTCACTTCGGCAGCACTTATACTAAAATTGGAACGATACTGAATTCCTCTTTCATATCCTGCATTCTATTTCTTATTTCATTCAGCTGGTTACTTGTATTATCTTTGAGTTCTTTCAGTTGTTTATTTGTATCTTCACATTGATTCATGCGTGTTTTTCATTCATAATCACATTCATTTCATTGATCCTTCTTCTGATCAAGCTTCTGAGTTCTTTGAGTTTTTTTCTTCATTATCTTTGGTGTCTCTTACTCTGGGGTTGTTGACCTTTGGAAGCATCATGTTGCTTTTTTTTTTTCAATAGTTCCTGTTTCTTCATTGAGATTTATACAGTTTAAACACCTATACTCTTTCAGTTGAAGTGTCCTCACTATTCAAGCAAAGTTGTGTAGTGAGGGTTACAGTATAATCTTTCACAATTGGATTGGTTCTGTAGGAAAGTCCCATTTGCTCAGGACACCAAGCCTAATCCCCAGCAATACTCAGATAGGGGAAAACTGGACTTGGGTTTTCTTAATTAAGGCTTGCAGCTATTTGTGGGTTGAGGATGGGGCTGGTCTAGGATCAGTTGTCCACTTCTGTGTTACTTCCTCTATAGTGCTTCCCTTTATTATGTGCTTGGAAGCCACTGTAGCATCCTAGAACCTTTTAGTCTATTTGCAGTCAGGTTCCCACTTTTTTCCCAGGCTCTGTTATTTGTGTCCTCTGGAGCAGCATAGGTATAACCCTCAGGGTATTCCCCAAACGTGCCTGATAGAAGGGGAAACAAGCACACTGAGTACTGCCCTGGTAGTGGGGAACCGAAGGAGTCAGGCACTTTGCTTACAAGTTCTAGTTCTTTCAGACTCTGTCCAGAGCATCAGTGGAGAGGAAGAGGCTGGGAACTTCACATGAATATCAGGTCCTATGCTCAGAGCTCTCAGCCTTTCCTGGCAGCCAGCTCCTACAGCTAGCAGACAGTTCTCGGATTCTGAACACTCTGTCAGGCATGGGCTTTGTGCTATAACTGCAGTGATCCTCAGGCACTTGGCTTTGCAGTAACAAGGGAAGATGGGGCCACCAACCACCAGGTAGGAAGGGACCAGCTGGCAACACAGCTTGCACTTCCCAAGCTCCTGTCAACTTCCCGTGTTGCCATGTCAAACTGTTTTCCTTTCTACAAGCCTTTCATCATCTCCCTTCAAGACCTCATGGCCAGGTGCCTCAAGAACCCCTGAGTTGTGGTTGCTCTTTGATTTTAGGGCTTGTGGCTAACTCAGTCTTTTGACCATCAGGCCTTTTTGAAGACCGTGCTTCACTGTAGCTTTCCAACAAAGAAATGAATAGTTGTCTTTTCCTATCCTGTCCTATCGTGCAGTAGAAGTCACTATCAAGCCAAATACCCCACATTGTGTTTTAAGGTTTGTTCCACAGCTGGGTTTTCCAGTTGGTCTCAAAGACCAAGGTCTCTAGACCTTGTGCTGGAGGCTTTCAGCACCCCTCCCTCCCAGGGAAGTGGAGCAGAAGCTGCTGTTTCCTAACATACTCTGTTCAGTTTCTATTTCACCAGGCTTTTCAGCTGTTCTCTCTTTATTTCATGGCTCTTGGTGCTTTCTTTCTCATTTTCAACCTGGACTCCTCATGTTCACTAGTCTGATGGAGAGAACTTCTACTCTGCCACCTGGCTCCTCCAGGCTGATGGTTGTCTCATGGGTTTTTCAAGTCTGTCAAGATATTTAATGCAGGAAAATCTTTTTTTTTTATAAATGATATTATGACAACTAGATATTCATGTTCAAAGAATCAATTTGGACTCTTCAAATCAAAATAAATCAAAGACCTAAACGTAAAAGCTAAACTATAAAATTCTTAGCTTTAAAGCATAAGAATAAGTGATGTGGGCTGGGAATGTGGCATCACAGTATAGTGCTTGCCTAACATGCATGAAGTCCTAGGTTCGATTCCTCAGTACCACATAAACAGAAAAAGCCAGAAGGGGTGCTGTGGCTCAACTGGTAGAGTGCTAGCCTTGAGCAAAAAGAAGCTCAGGGACCATGCTCAGGCCCTGAGTTCAAGCCCCAGGACTGGCAAAAAAAATTTTTAAGAGATTTGAGTTTAGATATGACAAATTTCTTACAATCAAGCAAAGGAAAAAGTAGGGTGATTGGACTTCATTGAGATAAATTCTTTGTATTCATAAAAGATACTACCAAAAAAAAAATGAAAAGCCAACCCGCAGAATGAAAGAAAACATCTGTACATCATATATCTAGTTTCACCAGTATCCAAAATAATAGAAAGAAATATCCAATAACTAAGAAGACAATCTACTTTTTAAATTGCCTTTTTTTAAAGAAGGTAAATATGTGGCCAATAAACACATGAAAAAATGATTAACATTACTAATTACAGGAAAATTAAATCAAAACTTGAATAAGATACCATGTATACACACCAACCTAGCAATAATAATAATAACAGAAAATAACTGTAGAGGAGGATGTGGAAATTTGGAACCATCATAATATATTATTGATGAGAACACAAATGGTGCAGCCAGTGTGGAAAATAGTTTGGCAGTTCTTCAAGAAGTTATAGTGTATGATCCAGAAGTTTCCTTCCTGCATGGATGCATGAGAACTGAAAATATATGCTCATTCATAAACTTGCATATGAATTCTTGTAGCAGGATTATTCATAATAGTCTAAAACAAAAAAAAATCCATCAACTGATGACAAGTAATTAAAACAAAATGTGGCATAGCCAGACAATTGAATATTCCCCAGTCACAAAAAGAACAAAAGTGCTGTTCATACCACAATGTGGATGAACGTGTGTGTGTGTCTGTACACTAAGTGAAACAAAACAAAATTCTACTTATTATATGAGCCCTTATTAAATTATCTTCCTTGTGTTTTTTAAGTGACACACTGATCCCAGTCATGAGAAAAAAAGATAGTTACATGGGATATACATTGTAGTGCCAGAATTCAGTTAGGTTTATACAACTGGAAACTTAATGGCCTTCCTATCTTGCTGGAAAAAAATGAAGCAGGAGAACAGGAAAAGATACAGGGTTGAACTTGACCTTCCAACTCTTAATTTTGTTTGGGGAACTAAGGGGCTTCCTGGGGTTTTATTACTTCCATGAATATGGTTTTAATAAAAGTTGATCATCAGAATCACCTGAAAGATATTATTGGTACACTCTCACTGTATATACTCACCTCCTGAAGTATCTGATTAGCAAAAGAATAAAGTATATTAAGATTTCCTTTAACTTTCAAATAAGACAGCAAATAAAAATAGAATTAAATAAGCTCAAAATATTGTACTGCATAAAAAGATAGAATTTAGTTAATTTAGAACTAAGTTAAAATATGCAGCAGTACTCACTAAGACTGAGTTATTTCCAGATATGAAAGATGTGAGGAAATCTTAGTGGGATGGCATTTTGTTTTCTGGTTTGTAACTCCTTGAATCAGGAAAAGGCTGTCTGGGTTTCCAACAGCATCTATATTCAAATAGCAGTTCATTTTCCTACCTTCAATTCAATCCAGTCACTCTATTTAAAAGGTCACATTGTTTTAAAGTTCCATCAAGAAGAAGAGGTTACATGCAACAACAATTTGAATGCACAGGTTGAGTCTCTGTATGCTTCATACATTTAACAACCAAAAATTGGGAATACTTCAAAGAACATATCTGTACTGAACTGTACAGATAACTTTTTATTATAATTCTTTAAACAATTTAGTACAGCAAGTGTCTATCATATTTATATTATCCTAGATATTAGAAACCATCTAGAGATAATTTAAAGTAAATGGATGGCTATATATAGGTGGTATGCAAATACTGTTTAATTTTACATAAGGGGCTTGAGCCTCCTCAGGTTTTGGAGTCCTGAAACCAATGCTTTCCAGATATCAACAGATATCAATAATGCTGGAATTGAAGAGAGGGATGAGGGTTCTAAGCTGGGTCCAGTTTCAAGAAAAAGAACTAGCTTATCTAGCACAACACAAAAGCAAACTAGTCGTTCAGCAAATTTCTGCTAGATTTTGATTGTTATAAATGCAATTAATTATTCAATATACAAATATATCTGTTGTCAAAAACACGGTCACATTTCAAGCCTAGAGCTTGGGAGTACATGGTATTATTTATTAATAATTCTCTGTGTTCACACTGATCTGTAGCCAAAGTTTGCTTTCTTAGCTCCACAAGCCACATCTTTCTCAGTAGACTTCAGGCTTAATCATAGGACTTACTTTGATGGATGTAGTGAGTGAACATACTAGGACTACTCGCATGGTTCCACTTAACCTTCTGATGGCCTGTCTTCAAATTGAGAATAATAGTCCTCAAAGATAGGAATGAGAAGACAGAGAGAAAAGATGTCCAGAGGCATAAAGCAGTGACAGGTCCACACGACTCATCTGCTCCCTCTGAGGAGGTTTTAGGCTGCAGTGTGTTTGGGGAGTTGGGTGGGTTAATGTTTATAGGTATATTAATTATCGATTGCCACATAAAAATTATCCAAACTTAGCAGCTTAAAACAGCAACTGTGAAACCCCTAAAGTGCTTCAGAAGTTAAAATGCTTACCACAGGACCTGGTAGCGCTCAGCAAAGAGCAGCTCTTACCATCCATCATCTGTGCTCTCATCAGGGCCTCTGTATAAAAGAAGCAACATAGTGCTGGGACAGAACATGAATCCTGGAATCAGACGGGTGTGGCTCCACAGGCCTATGCTTCCTTTCATTAGCTGTACTTTCCACATCCCCAGCAGGATGAGGAGAAGCAACAGCTGGGAAAATAGGGGGCACCTATACAAGGCATTTGAAATCACTTGGAGAAATCCAAGGATTAGAAACAAAACCAAATTCCAACTTAAAAAGTCACCTTCATAAGGCTGAGGGTAGAAACATTCTAGCACTAGTGGCTATAAACACAAATGCCTGCCCACTGTCAGTGTGAAATAGGTGAACTTTCAGAGGCAGACAATAGTAGACTCAGAGGAATCTAACTCCTTCATGTCTTTTAGCAAGACTTTGGTGTTAGTGTTTGTGCTGACTAGTTGGTCAACAAATCAGCTGTGCCATAACCACGGTGTGACCTAGCATCTTGCTGGGTTGAATGGTGTGACAGCATTTTGCATAGCTGGAGGCTGGAGTTCTGTTTTGCACTGGTTACTTTTAGGGTAGGGTGTTTCTTTCAGCTCAGCTGCACCATGATCTGCTCACTTTAGGCCTCCTGTAGTTGCTGGGATCACAAGCAGGGCCACTACATCCACCTTCCCTCCTTTGAGATAGAGTCTTGTGGACTTTTCTGTCTTAACTGGCCTTGACTGTAATCCTCCCAGTCCAAGCCTCTCACGTAGCTTCGGCATGAGATGTGCTAACCACTACGTGCAACTATGAGTTAGAAAAGACATGGTCTCATAAACTTTTCTTTTGGGGCTGGCCTCTAACCATGATCCACTCATTCTGAGTCTCCCTCAAGTAGCAAGAATTACAAGTGTGAGCCACTGCTCCTGGCTTTCCATTGATTTGATTACTGTAGCTTTGCAACATTTTGAAATCAGAAAGTATGAGAATTTCAACTTTGTTCTTCTTTAAAACAGTTTTCCCCATTCAGGATCCTTTGAAAGGCTATGCAAATTTTGAGATTGATTTTCCATTTCTGCAAAAAAAGAAAAATATCATTGGTATTTTTATGTTTTGGGCAGCAGTAAGGTTTGAACTCAAGGCCTCATGATTGCTAGGCTCTAGGTGCTCTACTGCTGGAGTTACACCTTCAGCCATTTTAGCTTTAGTTTATTTTTTAGACAAGGTCCTGTTTTCTTCCCCAGGCTTCCTTGGCTCCATAATCTTCACCTTCTGCATAGCTGGGATTATAGGTGTGATATATGTGATTATACCATACATCAGGCGCCATTGATTTTGATAGGGCTTACATTTACCTGTAGACCCTTTGGGGTAGTAATGACATCTTTATAATATGAAGCCTTCTAATCCATGGAACTGAATTGACGTTGCACTTATTGCTGTTTCTTGAGTTTTTTTTAGCATTATTTATTGCTACATCATACAAATCTTTCACTTCCTTGTTTAAAATTTCTCCAAAGCATTTATCTTTTTGCAGGGGAGGGGAGATACTATGGTCAATGAAATTGTTTTCCTAATGTCCTTCACAGATTTATTGGATGTTGATACACAAAAATACATCGACTTTTGTGTGTTTATTTTGTATCCTGCACTTTTGCTGAATTTTAGTTCTAATTGTATCTGTGGGATTGCCCTTCCTTAGGGATTTCTATATATAAAATCATGTTGTCTGTAAAGTGAGATAATTCTTCCTATCCAATTGTTTTGTCTTTCCTTCATATCTGTTATTACAATAAAACTCATCTATCGGGGGCTGGGGATATAGCCTAGTGGCAAGAGTGCCTGCCTCGGATACACGAGGCCCTAGGTTCGATTCCCCAGCACCACATATACAGAAAACGGCCAGAAGCGGCGCTGTGGCTCAAGTGGCAGAGTGCTAGCCTTGAGCAGGAAGAAGCCAGGGACAGTGCTCAGGCCCTGAGTCCAAGGCCCAGGACTGGCCAAAAAAAAAAAAAAAAAAACTCATCTATTGGCTATTAAGTAAATATTTTTAAATAATTCAGTCCTTTTAAAATGATATTCTCACTGGGAGATGCTGGCTCATACCTGTAATCCTAGCTACTCTTATCGGGAGGCTGATATCTAAGGATCACAGTTCAAAGCCATCCTGGGAAGGAAAGTCAGTGAGACTCTTATCTCCAACTAACCACCAGAAAACCAGGAGTAGAGCTGTGGGTCAAAGTGGTAGAGTGCAAGCCTTGAGTGCAAAAAGGCTCAGGGACAATACCCAGACTTTGAGTTCCATCCCCATAACTGACAAAACTACTACTACTACTACTACTAATAATAATAATAATATGCTCTTTCACATTCAGAAATGTCTCAGAGTGGTGTTAAGTTACATGGCCTAAGGCTGTACAGAACATATCTAGACATCCTATACTCCTGAACACAGGTTTCTGAAACTTCTAAGCTTATGTCCTTTACTTGTCCTGTGACTCCAAAATTTGGAACCTGTAATTTATAGATGAAGCTGTCATGGTCAGCCAGCTGAATTCCTGAAAACTAAGTATAACGTTTACAGGAGAACACAAGACAGATTCCATTATAGAGATGGGTGAAAGATCCCCAGCATGCTCTGGTAAGGAGGAGAGATGTTCTCCCAAGATATTGGTCCTCCATGAAGGAAGTTAGGAAGGTATGCTGGGATTTAAAAGAAGGGGACAATCTTCAATCTACATAGAACTAGAAAGAAAGATCATTTAAATGCACAAGAAAATAACTGCAGTATTAACTTGTATCCAGTGCATACCAGATGTACTAAGCATATGAGAACTATGTTAAATGCATTTCTTTTTGCTTAATAATTTCAACCCTTCTAAGAAGTGAATGTGCTTGCCCCATCTCCATATGCAAACTGCACGACTTCAATTTCTGCCAGCAGAGGGAAGTAGAGAGCATATTTTGAAACAAAAGTAAAAGATGAAGAAAGGAAAAGTTTTAAACAATAATAAACAAAAGGCATATTTACAAGTGGAGAAAAGTATATATTCATATTGACCAACGTGAACAAAACCTTAACAATACCCTATTTCCAAAGTGAATAGGTTTGGGAGGTTCTTGAGAGCCAAGCACCCTCATTAATTCAACTAGAACCAAGCATGCCCTTCTTTGGGTGCAGAGAGCCAAAGCCCAGGGATAATTATGAAATGGTTTCAACTGCCAGACATCCTCCAGAAGTCCTCTTTGAAGTGGAATGTAGAAATAACGCAGGTAATCAGCTCCACTGGCTGCTGGGAATGATGCAAACACATTATTCTCCCTAAATTAAAATACTCTATTCATGTGCAGAGCTCAGAAAAAAAATGTTTTTCACTAAAGGTCAAGAAAAGCAAACAGTGCTTGAATATGATTATTAAGCCAGCTGTCAGTCACTGGCAGTGAAACAGGCAGGAAGACATTTGAAGGCAGGAAATCGGCTGCAATTAGCATAATGGGATCTTCACATTTCTAATCAGGATCTCCTCTTTCAAAAATACTTTGTCACACACACAAAAAAAGAAAGAAAGAAAGAAAATGATGCTAGGTGGCTTCTGGGTTGTTCCTTTATCATACCTTCCTGTGTTAAGCAGCAAATCTGGCAAACTAGACTTTAGTTCGCTAACACTATGGGTTTCACTGGGGCTGATAATTGTGTGAATCTGTCACGATTTGCCCATATTCTCAGTTAGGACTTTGGAGCAAGATGAAAGCATGGAGAATAGTCAGACCTCCTGGCACTTCATTTTGCTTGTACATTTAAACACAAGAGGAGGAGGGCCCAGTAGGAGGACGAGTTATGTTCCTGAATCCATGACTATGCACCAGGAATGTGGCTCCTGCCACAGTCTAGCTACTCAGGAAGCAGAGATCTGAGAATTGAGGTTCCAAGAGCCTCTTACCTCCAAGTAACAAGCAGAAAATCAGAACTGGAGGCATGGCTCAAACTGAAGGCATGGAACCAGCCATGAGGGTGGGGAGGGAAAGGGATATGGGGCTAACTGGAGGATTTGACCCACAGCTGTAAAGGAGGAGGAGGCCACTCCCTGAGACACCTGCCCCACCCTTATGTGTCTGCCATGCTCTCAGGCATTGCCCCTGTAGCTACTCACAACACCTCTCTCCTCTTTAATAAACCAATTGAAAAGCAGGAATAAGATACCCCAAATGTGAATTACTCGTGAAGTGCCAGACTTTGAAGTCAGGCCCCATTTTACCACGTGAACCCCATTTTACCACGCGAACCTGAGATAAGCAGGCCCTGTGAGCAGACCCAGGACAAGCCCATTAGGGCCCAGTCGGTCTAGAACTCTAACCGCTGGGAATGCTTAACTCTGACCACCCCTAGAATCGAACCCTGAGCCAATCAGATTTGTACCTGTGTCCTAATCTTGCTTGCTTGAACACCTGATTGTTGTAACTTTGTTTTTTGCCTTTATAAGCCCTGTGTAATCACAGCTCAGGGCTCCCTCCTAACCTCTGCTGTGTCGGTGGGTAGGACGAGGCCCGAGTTGCAGCTCACTTACATAAAGCCTTGCTTTTGCATTTCGGAATGTCTGAGTCTCGGTGGTCTTCTTGGTGGTGATTTCACGACTTGGCACAACACTGGTAATATAGGCTGAGGTGGCAGTATCTGTGGGTGGATTTCATGTTGTTCATTTTGTCTTCTCGATCTTTTTTCTGAAATAAAATTACAAGCAAAGCTTAAAGTTTAAATATTATTTGATTATTGTACATCAAAGTGTCATTACATTGTAGTAATAGACTACCCGTTGATAAATATTGTTCTGTATTTTTATTAGATTTTAGATATGAGGTCATTACAGGGAAAGCAGTCCCTCGCTAACTGGAATTACAGTCAACATACCTCGCCAGTCAATGTTGCTTCTCAATAAATTCTAAAGGTGTGGTGACCAAATACAATGTATTTGTGTCTTGTTGAGTGCAAAATCAAAACAAGCACAGTCAAGGAATAAAAGGAGAAGGATGCATTACCTTCAGCAAGCAAGGAGACATAGGGTTATTTCCAAAGCCTGTTCTCCCAAAACGAAGGAAGTAGAAGGGATTTGTTCCAGGATCCTACACATATTCCTATAGGAAAGCACAACTCTAAACATCCTCAGTTCAAATTCAAGAAGAAGTGGATGACACATTTTGAAGCATCCTTAACCCTGCTCATGACTCACATATTCCAAAGGCAAAATGGCAGGAATGTCTCTGGGCTTTAAAAAAAATCATAAACCTCTAGCTGAAAAAGAAATGGGGGAGGGACCAGGCTCTTTGAAGGTGTGTTAATATAGGAAACTGCCACTCCAGATACCTGCCTTCCTTCTCAGACAGCACTTCTTCCAGCAGCACAATTAAATGATAAGGATATCTCTACTACTTTCACTTGGTATTTATTTCCAGACACCATGATGACACACAAACACTTCCTGAGGGGATGGTCTGACCAAAGTTAATGAGCTATACAGAAGAGTTCAGAAATATTACCTAACTTGTGATCAATAGCAAAAGCTACTTTAGGAATATGGCTTAGTGGTAGAGTGCTTGCCTAGCATGCAGGAAGCCCTGGGTTCGATTCCTCAGCACCACCACATAAACAGAAAAAGCCCAAAGTGGCACTGTGGCTCAAGTGGTAGAGTGCTAGCTTTAGAACAAAAGAAGCTCAAGGACAGTGCCCAGGTGCTGAGGTCAAGCCCCAAGACTGGCAAAAATAAATAATGGGGACACATTTCAGAAACAGTAGGTATGGTAAACTGTTAAGGAATGAAAGTACAAATTTGCTTTTTCTTGATAATACTCATATTGATAATATACCTGATTTAATCTCATATGGACAATTTAGTTCATCATGGTACTTCATCATTAAAACCCCATTGAGTTTCACTATTAAACATCCTGCAGAATCTGAATCCCTGGCAAAGTCTACTGCTGACTGTGGGAATGGGAACTGTAGGAGGAGAATGTCAACTTTGGACCTCCAGGCAATGCCACACTCCTTCTCAGTTTCTTCATTTTTATTCTAAACCAAGACCAGAACCCAACTCTTAGTGGGCTAAGCTCACCTAAGAGAAGAGAAACTCTATCTTCTGATGGTCAATTGGGAGAGATTTTGATACCCAAAGAACCATAAGGAGACAGGCAATGTCTCAGACACTCAGGCTGTCTGACACAGGTGGTACAACCTCCCATAAAAGGGGATCCAATCATACCCTCAGTTTCATTCCCCTCTTATTCTGTGCATTCATGTGCATGAACATCATCCTTGGCTTGAGCTTCTTATATCTTGCTTTCTTGTCTCCATTTACTTCTTTTTTTTTCAAATTTTTATTATCAAACTGATGTACAGAGAGGTTACAGTTTCATACGTTAGGCATTGGATACATTTCTTATACTGTTTGTTACCTTGTCCCTCATACCCCCCTCCCTCCTCCCCCTTTCCCTTACCACCCCCCCCCCTCCCCGGAGGTGTTCAGTTCACTTACACCAAACAGTTTTGCAAGTATTGCTTTTATAGTTGTTTGTCTTTTTTTACCCTGTGTCTGTCAAATTTGGTATTCCCTTTCAATTTCCTACTTCCAATACCAGTATACACGATTTCCAATATACTCAGATAAGATTACAGAGATAGTGTAGGTACAACCACAGGAAGGTGATACAAGAACATCATCAATAATAGAAGCTACAGATACACATGGGACGTTGAAAGTAGTTACAACTGTGATATAACAATTGTCTCCATAACATGGAGTTCATTTCACTTAGCATCATCTTATGTGTTCATAAGGGTATAGCTATTGGGCCTTGTGATGCTCTGCTATGACTTGCCTAAACCTGTACTAATTATTCCCAATAAGGGAGACCATAGAGTCCATGTTTCTTTGGGTCTGGCTCACTTCACTTACTATAATTTTTTCCAAGTCCTTCCATTTCCTTACAAATGGGACAATGTCATTCTTTCTGATAGAGGCATAAAATTCCATTGTGTATATGTACCACATTTTCCTGATCTACTGAGACATCTGAGGGGCATCTGGGTTGGTTCCAGATTCTCTCTATGACAAATTGTGCTGCGATGAACATTGTTGTGCTGGTGGCATTACTGTGATTTTGTTTGTGGTCTTTTGGATAGATACCCAAAAGTGGGGTTGCTGGGTCATAGGGGAGTTCTATATTTAGCCTTCTGAGGAATCTCCATACTGCTTGCCAGAGTGGCTGAACCAGTTTACATTCCCACCAACAATGAAGTAGGGTTCCCTTTTGGCCACATCCCCTACAACAATTGTTATTGTTAGTTTTCTTGATATATGACATTCTTATTGGGGTGAGATGGAATCTCAATGTTGTTTTGATTTGCATTTCTTTTATGGCCAGTGATGTAGAGCATTTTTTCATATGTCTCTTGGCCATTCTCATTTCCTCATCAGAGAAGTCTCTTTGTAAGTCTTTAGCCCACTTGATGAGGGGGCTATTGGTTCTTTGCGGTTTTGTTTTGGAGGAATGTAATTTTTTTAGTTCTGCATATATTTTAGAGATGAGGCCTTTGTCTGTTGAATGTCCGGTAAAGATCTTCTCCCAGTCTGTGGGCTTTCTGTTTATCTTGTGAGCTATGTCCTTTGCCGTGCAGAAGCTCTGCAGTTTGATGCAATCCCATTTGTCCAACCTTTCTTTGATTTGTAGCCTTTCTGGGTCTTTGTTAAGGAAGTTCTGTCCTGTGCCAAGGAGCTCAAGTGTTTCTCCTACTCCTTCCTTTAGTGTTTTCAGGGTGTCTATTTTGATTTCGAGGTCTTTAATCCATTTGGAATTGATGTATTTCTGGAAGTTGCCTTGGGCCTCTATAATAGAATGACACGGGATGTAAATCCATGCAAGCCCATGGGGAGCAGCAGGGTGAGTGTAGGCAGAGGAAGAGGCTGGTCTGTGTTTATACATTTGCCTAGCCTGCACTTTAGTCATCAGAATTGAAGGTCATGAACGCCGCACCACACTGAGTGATGAAATGCCATTTCCACTGGCATTTACTGTTAAATTGCATGCTGTGTTTTATTGTACCATAGCCATTACTGTAGAGGATAGAAATTGTTAAAGTCTTTTTTTTTTTTACTAAAGGGAAGGGAGACATTATGTAAATCACCATTTCTATCAGGTCTGAGTTGGCTGAATTCTAGCTACCAAGCATACACTTGAACCACCTGAATTCTAACCATCAATTTGTTCTTCCTGGGAGGGAAGGTAGACTCTCATAAGAATTAAAATGTTGGGCCAAGCACCTGTAATCCTAGCTACTCAGGAGGCTGAGATCTGAGGATCACAATGTGAAGCCAGCTCCAGCAGAAAAGTCCATGAGACTCTAATTTCCAACAACTACTCAGAAAAAAAACTGGAATTGGTGCTCTGGCTCAAGTGGTAGAACACTAACCTTGAGCACAAAGAGGTTCAGAGACAGTTCTCAGGCCCTGAGCTCAAGACCCAAAACCAACAGAAAAAAAAAGAAAACAAAATTGAGATCTTGGTGTAGGAGTCTGTAGCACTCACTTTGCACACAGGAAGCCCTGGCTTCCATCTGCAGTATAGGAAACAAAATACAGTAAAATTGAAAACTTTTCCATCATTTGTTTGAAGTTGGCAACAGGAGAAAATGAAATATAAAAGGAGTGTCAGACTCTGCATTAGCTATTTAAAAGAAATATGTCTCAAGCAAAAAACTAATGGTACCTTACTGTCTAGATTACATAGCTCCAAGCAGACTCCCAAGTTCAGCTCCAGGCATTGTCAGGCTGTGGCAGGTAAAGAAATAGAGTATGACAAGAGCTGGCTTATGCTCTGTGAGCACTTGCTCAGAGAATATTGACCTAGTCTCCTATGGTCATTTATCTCCTCTGCCTAGGGACTTCATTTCTCCCCCCACTTTGAGACGTTTGTTCTGAGAAAGTCCAACCTTGGTATTCTGAGTCTGGGCTCTGTGCCTGCAAGATTAGTTAATGCATTTGTATATGTGGCCAAGGTGAAAGCAGCAGTTGCCAGGCAACAAGAAGACAACTACCCAACCCTCCTGTAAGCCAGAGTTTGGATTCAATTTAGAACAAACAAATGGGTGTCTTTTTTTTTTTTTTTTTGCAGTAAGTTCATATATTAGAAGGGAAACTTTGGGACAGCTGGGATTTATGTCACCTGAGTGCCTCAAACAGAGCTTGGTATCTTAGGGGAGCTCAATAAACAGATATAGAATGAACATGTGAAAACTAGGAGTTAAGTGACAGTGGCCAGCACAACTTCATAGCTCTCAAACCAACAAAAGCACATATTGCTTGTGTTGAAAATGAGCTAACCACTTTGACAGGCTCAGGCTGAGTAGTTCACTCATGCCCAGCGCTTCCAAACCCCAGTTCTTTTCTTTCTTACCTTACAGCATTAGGAGCCATTAAGTTGTTCAGGAAATAATGTCAGGGCCAGAGAAGGCCTGGTCCTTCCCACTGATACAAAGACACAAGACCCATGACCAAGACAGGGGTGAATCATCCCTCTCTCCCAACTCCTGCCTTGGCACTGTTTGTGACTTCTCTGCAAAGCTGCCTGTGACCTTGTCCTGAACCCTGTGTTTTCTGAATGAGCCGGGTGTAGGAAGGATCTTATAGACTGGGCTCCCAGCCCAGGGTCTTCAGTAAAGGTTGTGGGTGCTGTGTCTCTGCCTGTCCCACTCATCTCCCCCTGGCATAGTCAAAGACATCCTAAGGAAAGATTCAAATCTCTCCAGGTAGCTATGACTCATCTTCCCAACTTCAGGGTCAACTTGATTCTTAATTACAAGGCATATTAAAACAAAAACTTCCCTCCCCACTGCTGTAGCTTAACACCATACATAAATCTCTGACAATTAGTGACATGCACATTGGTGCAGCAAGTCTGAAGATTAGAGCTTTTAATGTAGTCCCTGTACACAGTTGAGCTCAGGATGCACTAACAGGTACCACTATACCCTAATAAATTCTGGCTCAAAACTTGAGGAAGTATCAATTGTTCACAGTCAGCAGACTGTCAGACATTTTCAAACACAAGTGTTAAGCTTCCAACATTTCTACAGCAGTGAGCCACCTCAATGACTAATTTTTGGAGACAGGACAGGAAATGAAAGATCCTAACAATTAATGACTACAATTTTCTGAATTATACTCAAGCACTACAATCATAGTGCTGATTATACAGCTTAATCATACTTTCACACTTTAATCATAAAAGTGTGGCCTGTCTTGATGGAGTCTTGATACATCAAAATCTGGGCAGCTGAAGGAAACATAAAAGATCTTAGGTAGTCTAGTCAAAGGGAAGATTGCCGGAAAAGGACTAAGACAATTTGGAGGCCTCTGTAATGGAGGGTTGGGGAAATCTTGACAAAGTCTACAGGGTAAAGTGCTCAGCTCTGACTCCTTGTTTGTCCTCATCTGGTATACGTTCCCTAGGAAAAGCACCTGATCGGTTATCAGGGGTCAGAGACCACTTGTTCTGAAAGAGGAAGAATCAGAGGGGGAAGGCATGCCAAGGGATGTAGCAGCCATGCCAAGCAGCTTCAAAATTTCATCTTTAAATCAAAGCGAAGGTAGCTATAATCAGCATGTGGTATGTCAAGGAGTGATGTGGGAAATTTTTTTTAATTATGTATATATTTTTTCATTTATTGTCAGAGTGATGTACAGAGGGGTTACAGTTTCATACATAGGGCAGTGTATATATTTCTTATCCAACTTGTTACCTCCTCCCTCATTTTTCCCCCACATTCCCACCTCCCCATTTCCCTCCTGCTCCCATGAGTTGTGCACCATACCATATACACCATATAGTTTTGTTAAGTATTGCTGTTGCCTTGGTTTGTCAATTTTGATATTCCCTTTTCCTTCCCCGGTTCCAACACACGTATATACAATATCCAGGGTTGTGGGGAATATTATTAAGTACACTGTCATTCTGATAGGCCAGTATTGCACTTTTGTTTAAACCAAATGTCATGGATAAAATGTTAATTTTAAAAATCAGTTTAGAGGCATAGACAGAATGCAGTTGGAAGCGGCGGGGCAGAGGGGTGGGGGGAGCTTGGGAAGATGTTTTCATGAATATCTAGACCACTGATTCCAAACAGTTACTTCATGGACCAGTAAACTTAAGTCACAAAAGTACTATTTATCTCTTTAGCAGTCAGTTGGCATGGTTAATACTTAGGCAAAGGTGAATAGTGTCATCTTGAGATGTGTGCCATTTTTTAGAAATAACAAGTATTGTATATCAGGTAGATTGATCTGTGGCTATTGATTAGAACCACCAAGCAACACCATTGTATCTCCTGTCATTTAGCTCTTACTTGGCAACACTTAACTGTCAAAGGAAGATACATTTTGCAGCACATAATCTAAAGGGCTGGGTACACAGTTTGCTCAATCTTCATTTTGGAGCAACATCTTTTTGTTTTACAGCAAGAGATGAATTCCATGAGATCCTTTTATTAAGCTAGCATTAACACAATTAAGGAATATTCCAGAACATTCTCGATTTAAACACTGGGGCGAGGGAGGAGCTTGTTTAGAGTCATATTAGCTCAAGGTCTTCAATCTCCATTTCCTACTCTCCTGGGTGTGTACCTTTCCAGGCTGTGATACAGGCCAGTGTTGGCCTGTTAACTTGGTCACGCTGGCACAAGCACTAAGCTGTCCAGGAAAGACCAGATCATTTAACCTTTACAATGAAGACAGAACATTATGGACAGGATATTCCCAGAAAGATAAGAAAACCCTCAAGATTCAAAGATGAAGATAAAGCACTACGGTGACTCATCCTATTTTACCTTACACTATTCCTCCACCTCTAGCTTCTACAAACTCCCCCACCCAATATGGTCTTACTGGTTGTGTTGGTAACTGCTGGAATATGGAGGGTACAGGTGATGAGTAGCCATTAGATTTGGAACAGATCATTTATTGCTTAATATAATCGACACAAAACAATCACCATTTCTTGGAGATTCAGCTTCATATTGAGACACAAACATTTTTGTACAAAATAGGAATAGCTGAGTCAAATGTTTCAACTATAATAGCCATGATTAAATTATTTTTGAGAAAGACGTGATCAGTTAGCACTTTCTTATTATCACTGAAATTATGAATATCTTAGGTTTGAAAACTTCATGGCCAAGAACTATTTCATCTTTTTAAATTTGTACCTATGGTTTTCATACATATTCTATGAATTGTACTTGTGTCTTTGACATGTTTCTTTCATCGATGGCTATCAATATACATAGGCTTCTAAATGTCTTCAACTTTAATATAGTTTTTTTTTCTAGAAAGTCGTATATTAATCTAGATTTGAAAATTTACTGACATGAAGTTATGAATATCCCCTTAGAAAATTTTAAAACACTCCCATTTATAGTTCTAACCCTTTCTATTTTTAGTAATTTTTCCCTAAGAGTTGTCTATTTTATTGATCATTTCTGAGACTATTTTTTTGTTTTATTGACCTAGTCTACTGCTTATTTTAGACTTTTATTCCAAGATTTTACTTTGTTAATTCCTATCTACTTCCCTTGGATAGACAGCAATCTAGATATTTATTGCTTTTTGAATAAAATATTCAGGTCATTTATTTTTAATCTTCTCCTAATACATTTTAAACAAAGTATTATTCTCCTTCAAGTACATCTTAGGCAATATGTGACATCATATGCTCATCATTTATTTCTAAATAGTTTCTAATTTCCATCTTATTTCTTTTTTCCTCCTCCACAAGGATGGTTTTAATCTGTTTCACATTGGTAGATTTATTTTTCCTATCCTTCAGGGCTCATTTTCATTCCACTACACCATAGGAGGTCTTCATCATGGTTCCATAGATACAATTCCACCTTTGTTTGACACATCATCTGAAGTTCTCTCGTCGTAGTTGGCTCCAGTATGAGCTGCTAAGCTCACATCTAATGGAGTTTAAAAATCTCGAGAATAATATATGATGCTGCTGGAAGTCCTGAACTTTTAATATGGGTTCAGAGTATTAGCGACTTCTATTTATGGCTTTACATCTTTTATACATCATAAAAAATAAAAGTCATACAGACTAATCCTAAACTTCTGAATGACTAATTTTCTTTTGAGATACTTGCAAGTGTCCTTGATTCTTATTGTTGGGGAAGATAGCTCCATGGTGAGTCACAAATTCTTTTCTAACAGCATCTTCTCATCCTTGATGGCAGAAAACAGTGTGGGGTGGGGGTTTGGGAGGGCTTAACATAAATCCTAAAGGCCTATCTGAAAGATTCTGTCCCAGTGGATCTTCAATGGAGCCTGGCATTCATTCTTTAAAAGCATTTTATAGGATATTGGAATGCACAGCAAAATGAAGAATCACTGTTTACTATGTTTAAATTTAAAAATGTTGACAGAAGTACAAATATCCATTCCCTAATACAACTTTCTGAATTGCCCTTTCTATGAATTCTTTCTCTCTGTTTAGAAAACATTTCCATGTTGCCACCATAGCAACAATAACAAACTTCCATGGAAAAATAAACAGATAAGTTACACATTCAAAAGTATGTTTAAGCCAAAAAAAAAAATGGAGCTGGGAAGGGGGAATCAGGAGTGCTAGAGCTAGAGGGAGCTGAAATGTCCAGTGGGGAAATCCTTGAATGAGATGAACATATAACTGATAACAGCACTCATGATAAGCACCTTGAAAGCAGACTCTATATTCTTTGACTTGATAACACCTAAGAAAGAAAGTCTAGAACCCAGTGGAGTACATCTGTGACTGATAGGAGTAAAGTACATTATGCACTGAGATGATATTGTCAGAAGCAATTAACATTTGTCACTTTTCTTTCTAAACATTTTATATAGGTGATGCTTTGTAGGTTAGCTTTGTGGCTTTGTAGGAAGAGACTAGACACAAATCCCGTTACAGACTCCTGGACTACAACAAGAACCAAATGGGAATGCAACAGTGACACACAGAACTCTGCAATAGGCCACTTGTGCGACAACAATGAACTCTGTATAGATTAGTTGCAAGATTTATTTACCAACTATTTACCATCTATTTATTATGAGCTTCATATCACCATTCAGGAAGAATCATGGTCTCAACTAGTCCACCAGCCTTATCACAGTCACTGTTTACAATCACTAAGATCTCATAGTTTTGGAAACAAACTCATGGCCTTGTTAGACGATCATAACTTCTGAGGGTCCTAGGAAACTGTCCTCCTTCCAGACTATCAATCAAAAATATCTGTTTAGTTGGGAGCTGGTGGCTCAAGCCTGTGATCCTAGCTACTCAGGAGGCTGAGATCTGAGGGTCTTTGTTTGAAGCCAGGCAGAGCAGCAAAGTGCATGAGACTCTTATCTCCAATTAACCATCAGAAAACCAGAGGTACAGCTGTGGTTCAAAGTGGTAGAGTGTTAGCCTTGAACAGAAAAGCTCAGGGACAGCACCCAGGCCTTTAGTGCAAGCCCTACAACTGACAAAAAAAAAATTTATAATTAAGCATGTGAGAAATGTGTAGGTGATCATTTTTATTTTGACAAAGGAAGCTGGGATACAATTTAAATTTTATGAATACCAAAACAGGCAGAATTGGTTTTTAACTGCTATTGATGATAGCAATTAAACTTTTTTTGGTTATACTGCTGTTCAGAACACCAATGGTCCAATGTCATTAATTTTACCTCCATTTTGGAACTCAGATTTAAATATAGTCCCATGACCAGTCCAATTATCATTACCTTACAATTAGTTAAAACACATAATTCATACATTAGTTTTACTCAAAAGTATTTTCAGGATGATTAGAAAAGTTTCATCAAACTACCCTTAAAAAGAAGCTATTATGAACTCTTTCACTTATGCCAACCAAGAATATTTTTTGAAGCTGGGTACCAGGGGCTCACGCCTATATCCTACCTAGTTGGGAGGCAGAACAGGGAGGATCACAGTTCAAGGCCAGCCTGTGCAGAAAAATTATGAGTCTCCTTCACTGAGAGCGAGGTGCTGTTACATGCCTGTCATCTTAGCTATGCTCAGAAGCCTAAAATAGGTGGACTGTGATAGGTGTGCACACAGGCAGAAGTAAGACTCTATCTCAAAAATAATCAGGACAAGAAGATAGATCTGATCAAAACAGATTGTCAGTGAATATGAAAATAGAACAATTGAAATTGTTTTAGGAAGATAGAAGGTGCAAGGGAGAGTGACAGAGGGGGTAAGATTAATTGGAATACATTGTATGCAGGCATACAAATGTCACAATAAGATCCCTGCTTGTAGAGCTAACGAACATTAACAAAATAACAAACACAAAAAGGGCTGGAAGTGTGGGTCAGCAATAGAATGTTTTCCTAAAAAACATGAGGCTCAGAGTTCAAATCCCACTGTAGCCACAAAATAAAAATAAATAAAACAAAAACACAAGGAAGATCTTTTTTATTTTTTTTTATTTTAAAAGACTGGTATTACTTTGAAATCTTTCCAAATAACTTTATTAAGATACATATTTCAAAACCATAAATTTATCCTTTGAAAGTATATAATTCAAAGTTTTAGTATGTTTATGGAGTTGTATAGTTATCAGCCCTAATTTTAGAAATTTTGAACACTCAAATGAAACTTTACACTCATCAGTTTTCCCCATTCGCTCTGTCCATGCCCCTAGCAACAACACTTCTACTTTCTGTCTCTATGGATACACATATTTTAGAAATATCACATAAATGAGTCATACAGGATGCAGGTCCTTGTGTGTAGTTCCTCTTAGCATACTTACAAAGTTCTTCAACATTGTGCCATTTATCAGTTTTCATTCCTTGTGTAGCCAGATAATTTAATACTGTATTGCACAGGTAGTCCACATATTATTTATCTACACATCAGTTGATTGGCACTATGGTGCTTCTAAATTTTTGCTATTAAGAATAATGCTTAATTAAATGTGGGTGGTTCGTACTTGTATTCCAAGCTACTTAGGAGTCTGAGATCTAAAGATCTTGGTTTGAAGCCAGTCCACGCAGGAAAGTCCATGAGACTCTTCTAAGTAATCATAGAAAAAGCCAGAAGTGGTGCTGTAGCCCAAGTGGTAGAGTGTTAGCCTTGAGCAAAAGGAGCTTAGGGACAGCACCCAGGCCCAGAATTCAAGGCCAAGGACCTGCCCCCACCCCCCAAAAAAATGTTTAGTCAGTTGCTGGTGGCTCATGTTTATAATCCTAGCCACTCAGAAAGCTGAGATCTGAAGATTGTGATTCTGTGATTCTGTTAACTAACAAAAAGCCAGAAGTGGAGGTGTGGCTCAAGTGGTAGAGCACCAGCCTTGAGTGAAAAAGCCAAATGAGAGTGACATTCCTGAGTTCAAGCCCTATTACTACTGCCTACCGCCCCCTCCCCCGCCCCGAAAAAAAAAAGAATAAAGCTTCGGTGGACATGTGTAGTTTGTAGATGAATGTTTTCACTTCTTTGGGTATATACTTAGACGAGACCGGGCGCGTTCAGGATGGTATGGCCGTAGACTGGGTATATACTTAGAAGGGACATCAGAAGGGAGAATAGTTCTCAAGTAACAAAGTAGTAGGTAGTAGTCTAGAAAAAAAAATGTTTATCTTTCCCTGCTTCAGCTTAAGTGAACTTTAATATTATGCAATTACTTTGGAGCCAGATTTTAAAACACCAAGAAAACAATATAGTAAACCTGGTTTTCTCTTCTAAGGTAAATTTTTGGGTCCCCACAGTGTGGGAAATAAGAGTGTTTTGGGTTTAGTAATTTATGATTCCAATATATACCTCCTGCTCTTTATATACAACTCAACCATTACTCAAAATTCTAAATTATGCTTTAAATTCTAACCCATCTAGAATGAAGAGCATTACTGGGCCTGAAGTGGTTTAAGAACAGAAATGCAGAGACCTACTTTATTAAACTGGAGAATAAGGGTTACTTCTCTGTATGAGGCCAGATTGTTAAGCACAAAAATCTGGCCACTTTTATCAGAACACATACACAGAAAATAATGTCATTTGAGAAAAATACAGTTAAAATTATTTCTATATTCTTAAAGAAAGCATTAGTGAGAGGAGAAGTAATGAGATAGGGCTTTAGTTTGAAAAGAAAAAAACTAAAATCTGTTGAGCTTTCCTCCTTTTAAACTCAGATATATGGAAAATTACTGTTGTAAAACATAAAATTACATTTCTTGGAAGGTGAACATTTCTATAGCCTGGCTGGACCTATTTGGTAGGAATTTCCTGAAGTGTCAAAGATTAAAGTCCACATCTAGGATATTAAAAATAGCTGATATGTGATGGGTGTCATTTTTAAAAGTCTGTCTTTGCTAGAACTCTTAACAAAAGCGAAAAAGGTGTGCCTTCCCACTTATTCATGGAATTTACCTAGTTAAACTTGCATAGTACTCTATAAAGACAGAATCTTTGGAAAAAAGAAAAAGATCAAACTTTTATACAATCTATGGCTTTTTAATTAGCAATATAAAGTATGTGAAAGTATGTGAAAAATATTATTACTCTTTAATCTCTCTGCTTCATTTCCAGGTGCCTGAAATGGGGGAGGGGGGCAATGGAATACAGTCTATCACTTCAAAGAGGACAGGCATTTCAATGTTTTGTTTTGATGCAAAGAAGTCAATGGTAAAAGTCATAACTATCAAAGAAGGAAAGCACCTCTTTAGTTTCTGACTTTTTCCCATAAAGGAAACAGAAAAATGGTTATTTTTTTCTTTTCATAAACATTTTTGCTTCTTTCAAAAGCTCGTCCATATCTTCCTTCTCTTCATCTTCCTTCCCCGGCTCCCAGTCAGAGTCTTCATCTGTTGGTTCATAGTCTTCCTCCTCATCGTCTAGAAAGCTGTCATTCAGGTCATACTCATTGGGCTGCGCATCATTACCTTCATCTAAAATGTTTCTCGCTGAAAAATAGAATTTGACACCCACACATCAGTCATTACTCAGTCTGGGGTGGGAGATTCTCACTTTACACTACTGTACACTACTGACCACTTGTTACCTATTATTATCACCTTGTACCTTGATGCCCTTGAGACTAAAAATGGCCCATGAGAGTCAAAATAATTGTTCCTGGCAACATCATAACTACATTCTACATTCCAACGTGGTGGGGTGTAATCGGTCCCACTCATCCTCTGCGCCTCCCTGGTACAGTTTTGCTCTCTCACTCCCCACTGACTTGGCCTAAGAAATGAGACTGGAAGAAGTGTTTGCCACTTCCAAGTAGATAATTGGGGGGGGGCGGTTTATTTTTTGTTTGACAGTACTGGAAATTAAACTCAGGGTTTTAGTCTTGCTAAGCAGATAGTCTACTACTTGAGCCAGGCTCCCAGCCCTTGCATTTCTACTTTGTTTTTCAGATAGAGTCTTATGCTAACTTCACTAGGGCTGATGCAAACTGAGATTGTCCTAACTCTGCCTTCTGCACAGCTGACATCACAGGGATGTGCCACCATGCCTGGCAGAAACAAAAACATTTTCTCTGGAAATCTCCATGGAAGAAGACAGTCCCTGATGAACAGCAGATGTATAAGATAAAAACATGACAGCCTGCTGGCAAACTTGGAAAAGTCTTACTGTGCTGAACTCTCTTCACCTTGTTCCAATTCTTACCCTGAGATCTTGCATACTGTACTGTTGTAGAGGGAGGTCTCTTGTTAGATCTTCAGCTATGTGCACCTAGTATTTCGTTTTCTATTTCATTCTGTACCCCTATCAAAATTTTGTATGATATTCTATACCACTACCAAAATAGATTTTCTAATTTTTAGGATTCATGTTTTCAGGGCTTAAGAAGTACTTTTCTATATTCTCAACTTAGCTTTTACTTTTGCTAGATAATTTATTACTGTTTTATAAGCTCTTTGATGCTTTAAAAATTATTTTAAATATATTTTAGCTAGTTCTTAGAAAAGTATTGTTAGTAGTTTCACATGTGTTTTGATTAACAGCTTCCTAAAATACTCACATATGATATGAAGATTTAACTTAAAAATCAAGGAGTCTTATAGGAGAAAAATGAGAATAATGACAAAAGGAGTTATTATATCAACATTTCTAACTCCTATAGACTATATTTTCCCTTATTTTACTAGGATCTATTAGTGGTACAAGAGGTTTCATTTTCATATGCCCATTATGCTAAAATAGACCTTGATTAGACTTGCCCTTGGCATCGTCCTCCCTCAAGCTCCTCCATCTCCCAAACAATCCCAGCAGGTGTTATTTTCACATACAAACATTTATCACACTCATTTCTTCACTCTGCTTGCCCTTTCTCCCCTTCCACTGGTGCCTACAACCTATATATTTTTCTCAGTATCACTCACCTCACTCATTCTAGAGAGGATTTAAAGTAGCTTGTAATGATGATAATAAAATGCAAACAAAAGAACTAAAGACATCAAAAACAATATACACCCTCAACTAGTGGGCTAAAGATTTAAAAAGAGACTTCTCTGATGAAGAAATGAGACTGGCCAAGAGACATACGAAAAAATGCTCTACACCACTGGCCATAAAAGAAATGCAAATCAAAACAACACTGAGATTCCACTTCACCCCAGTAAGAATGTCCTTAATCAAGAAAACTAACAATAATAAATGTTAGAGGGGATGTGGCCAAAAGGGAACCCTACTTCATTATTGGTGGGAATGTAAACTGGTTCAGCCACTCTGGAAAGCAGTATGGAGATTCCTCAGAAAGCTAAGTATAGAGCTCCCCTATGACCCAGCAGCCCCACTTTTGGTCATCTACCCAAAAGACCACAAACAAGAACACACTAAAGCCACCAGCACAACAATGTTCATCACAGCACAATTTGTCATAGCTAAAATATGGAGCCAACCCATCAGTAGATGAATGGACCAGGAAAATGTGGTACATATACATAATGGAATTTTATGCCTCTATCAGAAAGAATGACATTGCCTCATTAATAAGGAAATGGAAGGACCTGGAAAACATTATACTAAGTGAAGTGAGCCAGACACAAAGAAACAAGGGCTCTATGGTCTCCCTCATAGGGAATAATTAGCACAGGTTTAGGCTAGTCACAGCAGAGGATCACAACAGCCCAATAACTATACCCTTACAAACACATAAGATGATGCTAAGTGAAATGAACTCCATGTTATGGAAACGACTGTTATATCACTGTTGTAATTACTTTCAACACGCAGTGTGAAACCGCAGCTTCTATTATTGATGATCCTCTTGTATCCCCTTCCTGTGGTTGTACTTGCACTACCTCTGTATCTTATCTGAGTACACTGGAAACCGTGTATACTGGTATTAGAACTAGGAAACTGAAAGGGAATACCAAAATTGAGAGACACAGGGTAAAATAGACAAACAATTACAAAAGCAATACTTGCAAAACTGTTTGATGTAAATGAACTGAACAACTCATAGGGGGGGAAGGGGGAGGGGAGGGTGGAGGGGGGAATGAGGGAGGAGGTAACACACAGTACAAGAAATGTATCCAATGCCTAACGTATGAAACTGTAACCTCTCTGTACATCAGTTTGACAATAAAAATTAAAAAAAAATATAAAGTCTAAATCTAATAAAATCATCTCTAGCAACCCAAATATGGCTTGTAGTCAAATTATGTCTGCTTTATTTTCACAAGAACAGATGAGTGTTTTTTGAAACAGGGTTTGCTATACAGCCACAGACTCCTGAATGATAGGATGATAGTTGTGCATAGCCAAATTCTGCTAATGCCTCAAACTGGGTTTTTTTAACCAGTACTGGGCTTGAAATCAGAGCCTTGTGCTCAGTTGGCTTGCTTGCTTAGCTTGAGCTCTACCATTCAAGCCACACAAGCCCATCTTCTTGCTAGCTATTTTTGGAGATGGAATATCTTGAACTTCTCTACCAGGGATGGATTTGAACCGAGATTACTGACCAGCTAAGATTACAGGATTGAGCCACCAGCACCTAGAGGAAATTTCCTTTAAAAAATTATGGTGTTTTTTTAGACAAATGTCTGTTTCTGCCTTTCAGTGTACATAAGACCATAAAAGTAAGGAATTACTTATTTAGGAAAATATATGAATCAGTGAGCTTCTTGATCTAAACATGAATTAAGGAAACCATTTTAGAAAGAAGCAGGGCTTTGAAATAAACATGACTAGCACTTAACATGGAATGTCAGTCTTCATAAAATTTTCTTAAGCAAAAACACTATAGTATACAATGAAAGCAATGAAGAAAAGTCCCTTGTACAGGTATTCTCCAACAGGGCAAGCTGACATTATATAATGGAATCTAGGCAAAATTTTCTGAAAACTTGCTATGGCAATGTTTTCAGTATTCCACAGCAAGCTTTTCAGTTTGAAAACCAAACAACTCAATCTTGAGACTATGTTCTAGAAGAATCTCAAACCACAGCCACAGTATTGTGCAGAGAATGTCACTGTTCTGTGAAAAGCTATAGACACACAAAAATAATAACAGTAGACTAGCAGTAGCTGCTTGTTTGAAAACCAATAATAAAATGTAGCTTTCTGTAATTTTAATTTTTCAATTGTGCAAAATTCAATTTTTTTTTTAAGTTAAGAGCTTTCAGGGGCTGAGAATGTGGCTTCGTGGTAGAGTGCTTGCCTAGCATACATGAAGCCCTAGGTTTGATTCCTCAGCACCACATAAACAGAAAAGGCCGGAAGTGGCACTGTGGCTCAAGAGGTAGAGTGCTAGCCTTGAGCAAAAAGAATCCATGGACAGTGCTTAGACCCTGAGTCCAAGCCCCAGGACTGGAAAAAAAAAGAGCCTTTAACATTCTCTTGTATTATACCTGGTTTAGCTAAAATATAGCCATTGAACATATTTGAAAACTCCAATTTCACCTTTCTACAATAAATGGGTAATACATACACATGGTATTAGGATTTTAAATAATGATGTAAGATATGAGAAAAACAAGTATGTTAGAATTCTGCATTAAATATCTCTGAGATACAAAATATGAAAACATAGTATTTAATATTAGGAATACTCCAGATTCTTAATTTGTAAGTTTTAAAGGGGAAGAGATGTTTTGACTATATTGGAACATAATGACTTCTATAAGTACAGAGTAGTCTCTCATTATCTATGGAGAATATGTTCTAAGTCCCTAGTAGACTCCTAAACCACAGCTACTACTGGCCTCTATATGCACTGTTTTCTCCTATGCAATCACACCTATGATAAACCATGAATGAGTAGACACAATAAAATATTAAGAACAACAATAATAGAATAGAATAATAAATAAAATATGCTATAATAGAAATTATTTTAAACTTAGGAATTGGGCCGGGCACTGGTAGCTCACACCTGTAATCCTAACTACTCAGGAAGCTGAGATATGAGGATTGTGGTATGAAGCTACTCCAGGCAGTAAAGTCCATGAGACTCTAATTTCCAATTTGCCAATAAAGAACCAGAAGTGGAGGTGTTGCTCAAGTGGTAGAGCAGTAGCCCTGGACAACAAAACTTAGGGACAGCATCCAGACCCTGAGTTTAAGCCCCAAGACCAGTACAAGAATAACAACAACAAACTTATGCACCAGTTATTTCTGTACTCTTGTAGTTGATATTTTTCAGATCCAGGCTGACAGCAGTGGGAAACTACAACAGTGGAAAGGCAAACTGTAGGTGGGGGCACTGGTAACAACGATGACTGTAAATGAGATTATAAAGAGTTGCCCAAAAATATGTATACATTTTTTCTTAAGAAACACTAATTTTCCAGTAAAAGAAAACACTAAGGATTCTAGAAAATATTCTTCATACAAAGAACATTCAATGATATTTCCAAGAATCAGTTATTACTCCAAAATCTTTGCAGAGAAAATTCAGATGTCTTGCATATGATGCAGTAATAGCTTTCAGTAAACAGTTTCTATTCCTATGAAGATACACACCTGTCCTCTGGTTGGGTAGTGCCATAATTTGTCAGTAGAACATATTTTTAATAAAAAATTATCTTATTGCTGAAAAAGAAGCTACTTTACCATAAATAAGACATCATTAGATGTAACCCAGTAAAGAAAGTCTAGCATATAACAAAAACTTCAGACTCTATTAGCTGAGATAAAAGCAGAATATTTATGTCTAGAGCATTAACTCACTAAAGAAGGTTCCAATAAAAAAATACAAATTAAATTCTTTTAGTGGGAGACTATTTTCATCACTAGTTGGTTTTATGTATGCACGCATAAGTAAGCACAGTCTAGTTAGTGCCTATCTTATTCTCTCTTTGTGGGCATGGATAAATTGTTTGCCTAGTTTGTCTCTGCATTATATAAATGATGCAAAGAAGCCAGAATTTATTAAAAGGAAAAATATTAGAGTTTAGAGAAAGCAAACACATGGGTTTTTATGTTTGTCCCAACAGCTTCAGTATCTACTAAGGGTGCTTTGGTTCTGAAGAAGGTGATTCAATGCTAGCTCAAATTAACCAGTGGTTCAAGGATAAAAATGTAAACTAAGTCAGTTAAAGAGTCCATTTTATTACTGTTCCTAGAAATCATGGAATCCAGAGCTTAACTACTCACCTGGAATTGTACTATGTCTATACTCAATCTTGTGCTGGGGATTCTTCCTGAAAAAGATAAAAGAAACAAAAATAAGGCCTAGTTTTCCAATTAATAAAAATCATTAAGACTTGTAGCCTAAGCTAGAAAGTAAATAATCTACAATAAAACTAAACCATAAGAGGTCTTATATTGAAAAATATTGGCCTTTTGATGATAGTATTTGCTGAACGCCTATTCCATGCCAGGCACATTTCTAGGTGCAAAGGCAAAGTAGAGAATTAGATAAAGTTCATCAGAGAGGGCTGGGATTGTGGCTTAGCGGTAGAGTGCTTGCTTGGCGTGCATGAAGCTCTGGGTTCTATTCCTCAGCACCACATAAATAGAAAAAGCCGGAAGTGGCACTGTGGCTCAAGAGGTAGAGTGCTAGCCTTGAGCAAAAAGAAGCCAGAGACAGTGCTCAGGCCCTGAGTCCAAGCTCCAGGACTGGCAAAAAAAAAAAAAAAAAAAAAAAAAGTTCTTGTAAAGAATGTTAAACATGATACCTATATGACATCATTCAGATAATGCAAAATTGTGCTAGCAGCAACAATATGAAACAATGGTTATACATGATTAATACATTGATTGGTACCTCTTTCTTAGGGGATCAACAAGAGTGAACTGGGGTATATCTGCAATAGGTATGTACTGAGGTACACAATTGTCTATTGTGCCTGTATCATAAATATTTTTACTGGACCAACTTACATTCATTTATTCAGTAAATATTGTCTGAATGTCTCACTATATTCTGGCTCTAAGAAGTCAATGAGGCTAAAATATTTGATGAGATACACATTCTTGCCCCTAAGGAGACAGTCTAGGGGCAGAGGTAAGACAGACATTAGATAAGCATTTTCTTAATTGAAAAACAACTTCTGTGAAGATGGGAAATAACTTCTTATGATATCTTTCAGGAAACAAGGACTACATAAAGGCTTCTTCTGTGTCTCATGCTAAATAATGTTCTTCATTTTGCTTTTCATTTGGGACAATTAAGACATCGTGTGTGTGTGCGCGTGCGTGTGCGCACCCACGCACACAGCAGTACTGGGGCTTAAAACTCAGGACGTTTCTTTCTTACCTGGCATTTTTTGCTCATAGGTTGTGCTCTACTGCTTGAACTACACTTCTTTTTGTTGGCTAACGAGAGCTGGTTTCAAACCTAGGTCCTCAGATCTCAGCCAGTGTCTAGCTCTAAAGCAACTTTTGAAGAATTGAATAATTTACATTATAGATTGATATAAAATTTTCCCATTGTCTTTCCCTGCAACTTTGTATTTCCAGATGCATTAAGTGGATTAAAATGGCCAGTCTCAGGAAGCAGATTCCTAACCTCAAATCTAGTCTAGTCTGTGAGTTGTAAGAGTAAGCAGTAAGTATGATCTTAGTGGCTTATCCTCAGGTGCGGATAAGCGATATGAGACTATGATCTATACTTTCCAGCTTAGTCAATGACCATCTAATGACATAGATCTGGGCAATTTAATGAACTGGATTTTTAAATGCTACAACAATTAGATGAATAAATTTTCCATTTATAAATTCCTTTGTGGTATTAGTGTAAAATGTCTCTAAAGGTTCTTTTCTATCATTTGAAAAAGTGTGCACTTTGTGTGCAAAATATTTTGTAAATAATTATACCTTATAAGTAATGTATATTTATCCTTTGTGCATCTGACACTCAGTGGGATCCTGATGAGCAAAATAAATAATTTCTAACCATATAGAAGCATCTCCATTATAAATACCTGGGCTTTCTTGTTTTCAGCAGTGACTACTATTTTCTCCCTATATTCTTTTTATCTCCCTCTTAATTTGTTGAACAACAGGAAGGAATTTTACTGCTTGAAAGCTGTTGTAATCATGTAACCTGCCTTCTGTGGCAGACTTTAATTAATGCTACTTTCAAGACTTGCAACTGAAACCCTAGAATCATTTTAACACTTGCCAATTAAACTTTCTCCAAGGAAAAAAAAGTTTCCTACCCACATTGTTCAGTAAAAACTGATCATGAGGCTATGAACTCTTGAAAGATGTCTATTAGAGCAAAGGAACTGAATTTAAATTTTTACTTAGTTTTGCTTAATTTACCATTAAATTATGAACAGCTACATGTGGCTAGTATGAGTCAACTGAATAACACAGGTTTAATTCAAAAACTGCAAAAAAGGAAGATTTTTCTCTGCTCAGAAAAGATTAACTTATAATTACAACTCCTCTCCTAAACAAAACATTTTCTATTATTATTTGTTTTTTTTTTGTTTTTTGTTTTTTGTTTTTTTGCCAGTACTGGGCTTGAACTCAGGACCTGAGCACTATCTCTGGCTTCCTTTTAAGACACAACACCACTTCCAACACAACATTTTCTTTCTTATAGACTCTCAATAGAAGTAAAAGTTGTATAGGTAGAAGTGTTATTATCGAAACTAGGAAGACAGTGACTAAAATAAAATCAGAATAGCAACTAATATTAGAAAGGCTTACTGTGAATCCACCTCCTTAATGGCTGCCTAAGCTTCAGTTTCCTTGCTTGTGAAAAGCAAATAAATATCAGGGACATGAAGCTGTTATACAACCCCATGCGATAACACACAGTAAGTCCTTAGTCCAAGCACTTGGGAAGTGGTAATGTTAACCATGGAGTCATTGACTATTTCAAGAAATAGTCACAGAGTACTTATTTCATGTCAAGCCTGAGTCAGACGTCAGTGATACTTGGGTATTATTACTCTTCCTTCTGACTTTTCCTATAATGTGAATATTGAGTGTTACAGGAGTGCAATGCACAATTAATTAGGGTCATAACTCAACAGTTTTGAGAAATGGAAAAAAGATTCTACTCAAGATTGTATGGTTGGGGTAATTAACCCAAATCTGACCTTTTGAAGGAAAGGAAATTTCAGACTTGAAAAAAATAAACTGGAGAACTTGGAAGTGATGGGTAGCCATAAAGAAGCACAGCTGAAGTGACGATTTGTGGGAAGATGTTTCCTTTCTAAACAAGCTCGTACAAAGCACTGAACATTAAGTTCTGTCATTATAAGTATAATAATACTGTATAATTAATGTTAGGCACCAGGGGAGGAAGATGAAGACTGGAATAACAAAGGTATTTTTTACTTGAATCTAGAAAAAAGATTACTGGTCATTTAAGACTGGTCATGTGAGACACCACAGGTGAACTTTGAAAGGTCCCTTCAAAGGCTCATTTGTTGAGATCCTGGTCCCTAGTTCAGCATTTGAAGAAACTGAGGGTGGGGTCTAGCTGGAGAAAGTAGGTCCCTGAGAGCAGGTCTTTGGGGTACACTCTCCAGAGCCCCTTCCCCTCCATGTCTCTCTGCCTAGAATCCACCAGGAAGTGAACAGCCTTCTTCTACCAGATGCTCCCATAGTCATGGAAGACTGAGCCAATGGCATGGGAGAGAGACCATGCACAGCACCCATTGAAACCATAGGCCCAAATGTCTCCTGCTTTCCTTAAGTTGTTTAGGTCAGATATTTTGGTCACAACTATAAGAAAGTAACCTATACGTTTGAAAACTTTTTAGTTTGAAAATAGTCAAACCTAAACATGTGGGCAAGAATACAACAGTGAAGTCCCATATAATTTCACAAGATCCTTCAGTGTTAACATCCTATCTATATGGATCACTTACTATCTATAGTTGTTTGAGATTTAAAGTATTTTTGTCCTTCCTTTGGCAATGTCTGTTTGAGGTAGCCAAGAGACCTTACTTATCTTTCTTTGCCCAATTTGAGAAGGATTGCTGAAAAGTTACATATAATCTGAATTATTTGCTCCAGCCTTTTTTGAAAACTGACTTAGAAATTTTCAAGTAAGTAAATGTGCTTTAAAAACAAGTAAAGAAATGAAACCAAGAAAGTTACCTATGAGACTTAAGTACAGTTGATATAGCAAATAGCATTATAAAATTGCTGATACCAACTGGCAGGCCACAAAGATGAAAAGGGACAGTAACTTTGTAAAAAGAAAAAATGAAGATGCAGCAGCAGAAAGCAGAAGGATTGGTCCAGACTGAAGTTTGCACAGGCAGTTCTCCATTCTGTTTTCTTCAAACATGCCACAGTTGAACTCAGAAATCCTATTTACACACTCTCACAAACTATCCTGACCAGGACAAGCAATTTCAGAGTAAATGTATGAATGAATAAAATAAAAGCTCTATAGTTGGACCTTCTGAAAAAGAAAAGCAAGGGCTCCTGAGTGGCTCAAGTGGTAGAGTGTCGGCCTGCAAGCTCGAGGCCCTGAATCCAACACTCAGTGCCATCAAAACAAAAACAAGAAACAAAAAACTGAACAGCAGAAAATGTATCATGAAATTTTACATTTAAAAACTGGAAAAAAGCAAGTTTATGTACAGATTTCCATTAAAGTTGTTTCTTTGAGGCACTGCTAATGGTTTTCATCCTTTCAGGCTAGTACTCCACCACTTTGAGCCACAGCTCTATTTCCAGATTTTGAGTGGTTAATTGGAGATAAGAGTCTCACTTTCCGGCCTGAGCTGGCTTTGAATCGCTTTCCGCAGATCTCGGTGTCTCCTGAGTAGCTAGGATTACAAGGGTGAACCATTAGTGCCCAGAGACATTGGAATTTTGATAGTAATCTGAATTAGCAGACTACTCTGGGTAGTATAGACATTTTAGCAATATTAACTCTTTCAATTCATAGTTATAAAAATGTTTCATTTATTGGTGTTTTTGCCATTTTCCATTAATGTTTGATAGTTTTCCATGTATATGTTTTCACCTCCTTGGTAAATTAATTTCTATGCATTTTCTTTTTTGTAGGTATTATGTCTTTCATTAATCCTGTTTTTAGATAGTTGACTATTAGTGTTTAAAAATGCTACTGATTTTTATGTTGATTTTATATCCTGTTACTTTACTGAATTCATTTATTAGTTCTAACAATTTTTTGGTAGAGTAGGGATTTCTCTCTATATAAGAGCATGTCATCTGCTATATTTTTCTATTAAATAGGAAACATGGACATTTGTTTTGATACCTTTACAACTTCTTAAGAAAAATAATTGTTTTTTAAAAGTGAATAACTTATAATACAAGCAAGTTTTTAATTCTCATTGGTTGGAGTACAAAAGTTTCTGGATTGAAAAGGACCTTCCTAGCACTTAAACCTTATCCCTCCAGACATTAGCACAGATGTTCCACTGCCCCGAGCCTGCAAAGGATCCAAGAAGAGCACCTAGCCCAACTTTATAGCTTTCACAAAGACTTCAGGGAATTCTGTCTTTGTATTTCTTTGCCTGCCTGTTTGCCTGCCTTCCTCTTTCCCTCCCTCCCTCCCTCCCTCCCTCCCTCCCTCTCTTCCTTCCTTCTTTTTTGTGCCTATCCTCGAACTTTAACTCTGTGCCAGGATTCAGCCCCTTAGCTTTTTATTGTCAAGGCTAGTGCTCTACCACTTGAGCCACAAAACAACTTCTAACTTTTTCTGAGGACTTCAGTGGAGATAAGAGTCTTGATACTGACAAAGAAAATGGCTGGTTACCAGAGAACCAAATAAATATAATAAGAAATGACAAGGCAGGGCCCTAAGAAGGTGGATAACATGGCAGGAGTTATCAAACATCTCTCAGTCTGAACTATCAATATTCATGGAATTAACTCCCAATTAAATGACATAAAATGACTGGTCAGATTAAAAAAAATGCCCTTCTTGTAGTTAATGCTAATTTGTAATTGTGATATTTAGTAAACTTCAGTCTATGGATCCTGATGTTTGTCAGAAACCAATCCATTTGGGAGGCAGTTTTTCTACTGGATATATGTCAGAGTATTCCTAGTATTACTATGTTGAAATGACTGTCAATGTGCTCATACTTATTAACAGTCAAAGTACTCATTGAATCTTTTTACATAAACCTAAGACTGAAATACATTAGAATTTCCTGCCATTAACAATTGGTATTGCTTCTCCAGGAAACCATGAAAACCTGACCATCATATTAATCAGAGTCAATTGTAACAGGTTCCTGAGGTACAACTTGCTCAGCACTGTAAGATACTTAGCTCTAGTCAATCACTCAGGTCATCTGGGAACAGAGTCGTACACAAATGCCTGATAGAGAGATGCCACTCCCTCTTGGACCTGTTCACATCTATTTTTTTATCTTTGAACTTTAGAGTTTGTAGAATCAGAAGAGCTGAGCCAGAATGTAAACTAAACCACTGACTTAGGGAAAATCTGTGAACCAAGCCTCTTTCTTTATCTGAAAGGCAAACATAGAACGAGCTTCTTTGTTCTGAGGGTTAGATGAAGTCAAATCTATGAATAGATGTAGGCTATTAGGCGTTTCATAGATATTAGTCTTTTTTTAGACATAAAAATCAATTTTGCTTTAAGATGTCTTAAAATATCTGAAAACTCTGTCAATAGATGTAATTTGCAATTAATACTAAATGGCTAAATTTTTTCCTTCAACAATATATATAATTCTGCTTGAATGCTTCTCAATCATATTTCACACATTTATGTACTAATTTCTAATATTTGGATATGCAGATTCCATTCTCAAAAATCATTTATTTCGGGGTGGGAATATGGCTTAACAGTAAAGTACTTGCTTAGCATGTATGAAGCCCTGGGTTCAATTCCTCAGCACCACATAAATAGAAAAAGCTGGAAGTGGCACTGTGGTTCAAGAGGTATACTGCTAGCCTTGAGGAAAAAGAAGCCACAGACAGTACTCAGGCTGAGTCCAAGCCTCAGGACTTGTCAAAACAAAAATCAGTTATTTCATAATAATACAAACTATTTTTTCCATATAAGTCTACATTGTAGCTAGGTGGCAATTGTGGAAAAAAATCAAGGTATTAAATATTCCCTAGAGTAATACACAAGTCCATAAGAATCTATAAATCTGAGGTGATACACCTAAGTTTAACCTCAAGGTTGGTTTCATGTGTATACATTCTATTTAGTGCTTAATTTACCAAGTAAGCCTAGGAGTGATGCATGAAATTCTATTACTCACCACAGGAAGAGAATGAGTCAGAGACAAGAACAGCCATCACTGGGTTATGCTGGACATTATGTATCTAATGTTCTAGTTCAGACAAGTGCCTTAAACTAATCAAACCCATGAAATAGAGTGAGAGTCTTCCAACAGAAATCAGTGAACAGAACAAAAGAAATCAGTTAAATATGTAAGATGTTTAAAATGAGAATACCTTCTAGTTTTTTCAAATTATCATTATTTTCAAATAGGATTTGTCAGAAAATGTTAACAATACTTATGGTCCAGAAAAAAATTTTTATAATTACATATAACTATATGTAATTACATAAACACTTTCCTAAACACTAACTTTCTACATTAAAGAAGATGTGAAAGTCTTTATTTTTACTGCAGTATGCATATAATTATGCAATCAGAATTTATTTTTCCTGTTTTATTCTTGGATGAAATAGCAGAAAATGAAATATATTCACACATGTATAGTTTCCTGTTTCCACGTTTGCTTTGTACTGACAAAACTGTGACCCTACATAATAATACTTGGTAATACAAAGCTTAAGTAGTTGACATGTAGTATAAGACTACTTAACATAGTATATACAACCCTGATTATACCTAGATATATCAAAAATAAAAACTGAAATTACACAGATTCAAAAGATTAAAACAAGACTTGGAAGCATAATCATAGTAATAATAATAATAATAGTAATAATAATAATGCAATATAAAGCTAGCATTCAATTAAGATATTGTTTCTATTTGAGAATAATGTGTACATTGTTTCTAGTTTTCTAAATACCATTTGTTGATGGTTTCAGTGATTTATGATTTGTGAAATTTTAGTATTTTTCACATGTGGTTATAGTAAAAATAACCAAACTAAATTGAATCATTTTATTTTCTTGATACAGTGAAAAACATTTTCTAGCACTAAACAGTATACATTTAGTAAATGATTGTCAAAAATGTTAAAGAAGTCAGGTGCCTATGGCTGGCTCAACAGTGTAATCCTAGCTACTAGGAGGATGAAATCTAAAGATCACAATTTGGAGCTAGCATAGGCAGAAAAGTCCATGAGGCTCTTATCTCCAATTAACTAGCACAAATCAGGGAGTAGACTTGTAGCTGAAGTGGTAGAGGGACAGCCTTAAGTGGAAAAAGGGAAGTAAGAGCTCAAGATGCTGAGTTCAAGCCCCAGTACAGGCACAAAAAGAAAAGACAAAAATAGAATATTAAAGTGGGAACTTGGAATATAACATTGGTTCTGTTTAGTAGTGATAATAAACCTACTAGATATGATTCTGTATAAGTAATAATGATAATGTGAGAAGAGATAGTATATAAATACATAATACGATTCTGCAGTTAGAATTTGTTATTTGGTTTAATTAGAAAGTTAATGATTCTTTCAAATTACCTTATCTAAAAGTTTTTCATTCTTTGTTATTTGCAGCTAGAATCAGAATGTAAAACAAATAAAAGCTGAATTTTTTCCTTTGTTAATTTTTCTTTCCTGAGATTTTTGCAGAATGTGAGGTATCATTGTTTACTTTACGTACTGTTGCAAAAATAAGGAAATAGACTGAGCTACTAAGACCATAAAGCTAGTGAGATCTAAATCAAATCTTCTCCCTCCAGTCCAGAATAGTCCTGCCTATACTGTAGTCAAGGCTTTCTAAAGTAGTAATGATAATCATCATTTTAATATAATGACAAAATATAGTTAAACAACAAGAAACCTCCATAGGGAGAAAACCTTTCCTGTCTATATAGATATGTTTAGATAAAGAAATGAATGCATTTATTAGCACTGGTAGGCTAGTGGTCTTGGAATAATTTCTGTTGACTATTCCCTGCTCTGACCTTTTCTTTTTTTTTTAAGTGACACAAATTCAGCAGTGTTTTACACCATTTGTCTTGTCAAGTCTTCTTACTTTTCTCAAGAACAGATACATTTGGATTTTGCTTCTAAGAAAAGATACAAGGCACCATACTGAACCAATACTCTTACAACTAGAAAAAAACCTGACAGATTATTACATATATGACAGAATTGTAATACTATAAAGTCGTTGGCATTTTGACAGGACATTAAGTAGGATTAAAGATTCATTTAAGCGGAGTACTGGTAGCTCACGCCTGTAATTGTAGCTATTTAGGAGACAGAAACCAGAAGGATTATGATTTTTTTTCCAGTCCTGAAACTTGGACTCCAGGCCTGAGCACTGTCCCTAGCTTCTTTTTGCTAACACTCTGCCACTTGAGCCACAGTGTCACTTCTGGCACTTTCTAGATATGTGGTGCTGAGGAATCAAACTGAGGGCTTCATGTATACAAGGCAAGCACTCTACCATTAGGCTATATTCCCAGCCCAGGATTATTATTTGAGATGAATTTAGGCAAAAAAAGTTCATGAGACTTCATGTCAACCAATGCTTGGGCACAGTGGCACACACTGTCATTCCAGTTTGTCAGATGAGATCAGGAGGACTGTGGTTACAAGCCAGCCTGGGCATAAAAATTTGCAACTCCCCATCTCAGTAGAACAATTTAGGCATGCCTATTATGGTGGTGCATAGCTATCATCCCAGTTACAGTGGAACAAATAAATAGGAGGTTTGCAGTCTAGGCTATAAGGGCAAAAAGTAAGAGTCTACCTTAAAAACAACCAAGAACATGTCCATCTTTATAATTAGGTCTTCCTGAAAACTTTTTCTCTCATTGAAATTTTATAGCTTCTCAAGAGATTTTTTTTTTTTTTTTTTTGGCCAGTCCTGGGCCTTGGACTCAGGGCCTGAGCACTGTCCCTGGCTTCTTTTTGCTCAAGGCTAGCACTCTGCCACTTGAGCCACAGCGCCGCTTCTGGCCGTTTTCTGTATACGTGGTGCTGGGGAATCGAACCTAGGGCCTCGTGTATCCGAGGCAGGCACTCTTGCCACTAGGCTATATCCCCAGCCCACAAGAGATTTTTTAATACTTATACTTATTTCTAAAAATCTGATACTTTTTTATGTTATTATAAATATTACCTTTATCTTTATTTTCTAACTGGTTGGCATTGGAATATAGAAATTCAATTGATTTTATATATTGATCTTCATATCCAAAAACCTTGCAAAGCACTTATTAATATTTATAATTCATCAGAAGGCTACTCTGTATTTCCTATGCATACAGTAATAATCTGCAAACAATGTAAGTTTTATCTCTTCCAATCCTTAACAATTTTTGTCTTGTCTTACTACACTCGCTTTGAATTGCTACTGCAAAGATAAATGGACATACTGATAATCTGCCTCCTTTTCTTATTTCTGACTTTGAAAGAACATTTTTAGTATGTTACTTCCAAGAGTATTTGCTGTAGATTTCATAAATATCCCTTATAGGAATGAAGCTCCCTTCCATCTCTGTTTTGTAGTCCATTTTTATCATGAATAAGTGCTGATTTTTGTCTTTTGGGGAGGAATGTCTACTAATATTTACTTATTCTGCTCATATCGTAAATCAGATTGTTCTTACTATTGAAATGTGCATTAGTGAAAATTTCATTCCTAAAATAAACCACATTTGGTCATTACATTTTCCTTTTTATTTATAGCCTGACTCAGTTTTCAGGTTTTTTCATGGTACTTGCATTGAAAGTAAGCTTGCTTTGTAATCTTTTCTTTCTTGTATTATTCTTGCTGGGTTGTGTAGCAACTTACGAGGATTTTTTTTTTTACATTTTTTGAAATAACATGCAATAATTTGCTTCTTACTTGACCGAGTGCACTTAAGTATGCATTCGATTTCTCTAATGTTATAGAATTTGCTTTTTTTAATCACTTAACTTTCTAATTTTATTTATGTGGTACCAAGTAATTGAACTCAGGGCCTCATGCATGCAGGTCAAGCACTCTACCACTAAGTCATTCCCAGCCCCTTGGACTTTCTTTTTTCTTGCATCTGCTTTCTAAAGTTGTATTTTTCTAGAAATATGTCCATTTCTCCTAAATTTTCAAGTTTATTGAGTCAATCATAACCTCCTCTTATTATCTATAGGATGCTCTTCCTGCTTGCACAGTGGAGCATTTATTTTTCAGATGATAAGATATTATATGTTTGCTTTTCCTTTCCAGTTTCAGAAACTAATTATATCCTCTTATGGAACACCACAATCACCAACACAGTGACAACTTTAGGTGGCCATGTAGGTTCAATAATGTGTATTTGCAAAATACACATTATTACACATTATCTAAATATTATTATCTAAAATACACATTATCTAAAAAAGATGGCTATGTTGGGCTAGGCATAGTGGTACAGTCCTGTAATCTCAGGATCAAAATGAAGGCTAGCCTAGGTAAAATGTTAGTGAGACCCTAGCTTAATAAACCAGCTGTAGTGATACTTGTTTATAATCTCAACTACAAGGGAAGTGGGAGGATAATCATAGTCTGAGACTTGTGAAAGTATAAGAAGCTATCCAAAGTATAACTGAATACCAAATAGATCTGGGAGAGAAGCTCAAGGGGTAGAGTGCCTGTCTGGCAAGCTCAGGGCCCTGAATTCAAACTGCAAATATGTTGTTCTAGTATTACACTCTCTATTTTCACTTTGGTAGTTCAGTTCAACTCAAATTCGCCAATTCATTAAATAAAGTTTTCAACAAGGACAAAATCCTTTGCTGTCTAGATCCTTGCTGCCTAGAGGGGAAAATTCTGATAATGAAACACATTCTCAAAAGAGAAGCCCTACTCAGTGCATGGTATAGAAACACAGGAGAGATACTCTTACTCTTCTGTTATGACCGAGTTTTAGGTGTTGGCAAGAATGGTAAAGTAGCAGGAGAGTCAGAGATAACATCCCCAGTGGATATGTTAAGGAGAAAGTCCTTAATTACCTGATCTGCATTTTGAAGTTAGAAATAAAGACAATTTCAGGTATTTATAATATTTGAAACTTCAACAATTTAGGAATATCTAAAAGAAACATCCTTCTACCTGTTAAAAAAATGAAAATCTGTTATCTATGGAAGTGTAAAAGACATAGGCTTGAGATGATAATCTGCTCAAAATCAAGAAAAGAATTTAGGATAATATACAGACATGAAAATAAAACTAAGAAGCAAGGGAATGAGTAGGGTTGGAAAATATGGGAGTAGAATAATAAAGGGGTGATACTAATCAATATGCACTGCACACATAAATTGGACGTGGTGAATTGAAACACCTTTGTACAACTATTTAAATAATTTTTTTGGAAAACAAAGAGAATTTCAGGTGAGAGGTACAGCCAAACACTCAATTTCCTTACCTGTAGCAAGAGGCTCCATAGGGGCATTCAGGCCGGCCATCAGCTTCTTCTTCATCCACCACTTGTACATCTCCATAGTCATCGTCGCCAGGGTGGCTGAAGTGTTGGAAATGGACAGGATTCTTCCTATGAGGGTGACAAAGGACTGTCAGAATGACAGATATTTAGTGACTGTAGCATGTATCAAGCAACACACACTGACTGTTTCAGAACAAGAACCAATATACTATGGTGATGACATAAAGTTGATGACATCTAGTCAGTATAGGATTCTCACAGAAACTATAAATTTCTCATGTCAAATGCTTTATAAGCACACATAGGTCCATAATAAATATATAACATAAATATCACCAGCATATGCTTTTTAAAAGTTTAAATGAAGTGAACACATCTATGTACCATCTGCTAAGAAAATGAACAGAACAAACCTCCTTACAAATCTTCTGTAACACCTCCTTAGCCATTAAACCCATTTGACTACACAAAGCTCGTTCTACTGTTCTAAAAGTATTTCTTAAACTCTTCAGTTTCAGGCCTCTTTTACAATCTTAAAATTCATGAAAACTTTTGTTTATATGGGTTATTTTTCCCTATTAGAAATATATAAGGATGGAAGAGATGCTGTGGCTCAAATGGTAGAATGCTAGCCTTGAGCACAAAAAGGCTCAGGGACAGTGCCCAGGCCCTGAGTTCAAGCCCCACAACTGACAAAAAAAAGGAAGGAAGGAAGGAAGGAAGGAAGGAAGGAAGGAAGGAAGGAAGGAAGGAAGGAAGGAAGGAAGGAAGGAAGGAAGGAAGGAAGGAAAATATAAGGCTAGATTGGAAACATTTGTCTTGTGGATTGGGACGTTCAAGACAAGGACAGCATTTGGCAATGGCCTCCTGCTGAGCTATAACTTGATGGAAGGAAAGTGAGGGTAGATACAGGGAGTTAAAACATGAGGGGTAGATAAAACATGATACCCCACTCTTACAGTCCCATGAAAGCAGGAGTTTACTCTCATGAGAAAGGCATTAATTCACTCATGATAGGTTCACTACTCCCATAACCCAATCATATTTGTGCTATTTTCAAATATTTTAATTTTATAAATTATTACTGCTTACTATAACCAATATTAATCTCTACTTATACTCATATTTTCCTCCTAGATATCTAGGATTCCATTTTCAGGGCCCTTCCTTCTTTCTTAACATTGAACTCATTTGTTGTTGTCTAAGTCCCAAGACAACAAGTTTGGCAAGTGACACAAAAAAACAAAGAAGACTCTGTGTCCTGGCTGCCTCTGGCATTTTCAAATGTGGGTGCGCAGGTCTCCTCATTCTTTCTGTCTCTCTTTCTCACTTGTCTTCAACAATACTTCACAAACTTCACAATAACCAGAGGTGAAAACATTGCCTTATCCTATTAACTCTCAAATGACTGGCGTGACCTTTTGTAGATAAAAGTTATAAAAGTTATAGGACAAATTAAAGGAATAAATGTTCTATTCACTGAAAAGAGAGAAATTCAATTTACATCTGGTTTTTAAGGTTTATTAAGGGAATATACAGCATTAATAGAAAAACTGTATAACACCAAAGAATAAACTTTTCAATGGTATCAACTTAGGGGAAGTATGGAGATAGGAAATAAAGAGAACAAGAAGTATGAACTAAAGCTGTAACACTGAAGCTGAAGAAAAGCTACATTTAAATGGGATTTAATTATGAATACATGTAACAAGAACTCAGTATATGTCATTTCCTCTCCTTTGTAACAAAAACATTTTGGATTTTTTGTTTCAGTGTTAAATATTTCTTAGGTATTAAGTATATAAAAATTATTTAAAATCTAAAGTCAAGGCTGATAAAAACTAAACACAAATGAATAATAGACAAAATATTCAATCATCATCAATCATGTTTTAACAAAGATAAATGGGAAGTTTTAACATTTATCCAAATACTAAAATGACAATGTACTTTTTCTTTTTGGAGCCTGTTCCAGGGTTTGAACTTTGGGTCTGGGCTCTGTCCCTGAGCATTTTTTGCTCAAGGATAGTGTCCTACCACTTGAGCCACAGCTCCACTTCTGTCTTTTTATGGTAGTTTAGTGGTGATTAGAGTTTCATGGACTTTCCTGCTGGTGCTGGCTTCTAACCTCAATCCTGAGGTCTCATCCTCTTGAGAAGCTAGTATTACAGGTGTGAGCCACTGGCACCTTCTAAAATGACAGTATACTTTTATGAGAAATATAATGAGTATAAAATAAACAGAATATGTGATATAATTATACTCTTTGCATGAAAGACAAGTGACTAGCATGCACAGTTATATTATTTCCTTAAATAAGTTGCAATGACAAAAAAAATTTTGAAATGGGACTGTGTAACTATATGCATGTAATTATAAACATTATAATGATATCATAGCATAAAACTGATTATCATTTGAATTCATAAAAAATCATTATTTTAAATTTCACAATATGAAAATAGAAAAAAATATTTTATTAGAAAAATATAAAAGAAAATACACAAATGTGGTAAGATGCCAAAGCAATCTATAGTTATCCTAATAGTTAGACTATATACAAAAACTATTTGTGAAACCATCTCCCTAGTACTGAGCCATTAAATAAGTAGTATTTAAGTCTGGATGGTTCCATTTTCAAGTCTGGATTTTCCAGTATTTAGACCTTTGCATTAGTCAGCATGTCTACCTTTAAAACATTTAATTCCCTGTTGTATCTTAAAAGCCTCTGGCATGATTTGCTAGAATGCATACAGAAAGTGCAACCCAGTGATAATACTAGAAACATGGTAAAGCTCCCAACCTAAGCCAATGGGGTTATACTAGGTTTTTAATACACTATAGCATAGATCTCCATGGTTCTATGCTACCTAATAGTGGCATTATATTCTACCTGTGATTTCATTTTACCTGTAGCAGTTTGCCCCATACATGCAGGATGTCCTCATGACCTTGTTTCCTTGTGAGCCTTGTGGAAGTGAATCCATTGTCTTTGTATGAAAAGTTTGAGGACTGGAGGGATCAGAGCCAGAATCCAGATGGCATCTGTCAGACTCAGTGGGGAACAACTTGCTTTGGACACTCAAACAACTCTTAGAACAGCTTGCTGCCTTGTCCTCTTCATTTGGTGTTTCCTTAGTCACAACTTTATGTTCAACTACAATTTTGTGTCTCTGTGCATTAGTCTTTATACTACTCATATTTATATTATTTAATGTAATTGGAGAAAATGAGTCTGGTATTTCCTACAAAAGATCAGGAAAAAGGTCAGAAGCCATAAACAGTACTATGCTCACCAAAAATAAAATAAAATAAAATTGATGAAGGTATGTTAGGACCCATTCTGACAAAAAGCATGTTTCCATTGAGATGATCTGAATAAAAGTTTCCATTTAACCAATTTAAAGGTGCTTTGCACCAAGTAAATACTCTCATTAGAATTGTAGAACCTTTTGAATTTACACCTACCACCAGCACAAGTAGTAAGCCTAGTCTTGTTTTAAAAGCCCTCTAATGACTTAACACTTCCTGCAGAGAAAGGAACATTGCTCAGATAAATGCTAGTCATCCTGATAATGACCCCTAGCTGATGACAATGCATTAGCCACACATATATTTACCTCATGGACAAATAAGGATTCATGTTATGATGGCTACCATCTGGAAACAGCTAGTTTCACTGCTTAATTCCAACAGGTCGAATTTATTAATACTAATATTATTATTAATACTAAGTGTTTAATATTTTTCTTTCCTTTTTAAAGAAACACACTATAGAACTGCAAAATACTATTTAAGTGACTAATCATCTTGCTAATGAACCTGGCTTTTATAGTCATTCTGTAAACTAACAAAAGAACTATGAGAACAGCAATTACTTGGCTATTTCCTGCTGGTAGCATTCATGCCAACTACTCTAAACCATACATTCTGCTTCTAAACCACTTGACTACTCTCCAATCTCATCCTGCACTACTGCAGAACTAACTGGCACAATTCAGCAATGAGAACTCTGAACTAGGAAGTGAGTAATCCTAACCTGTCCTCTGACTTGACAGTCCAGTTTTCATTTTCCCTGCTTAGCAGTGATCAGCAAATCCACTAGATCTCCAATAAAATGTCAGTCTCAGGTTCAAGATGGCATTTCCAAATGCCATAGGTAATTCTCTTGGAGTGTCATTCTCCTCTTGATGTCAGAAAGGGAGGAAGTAACTTCTTCCAACAAACTGCAAACTCCCTATACCTTAGAACTTTCAGCCTCTCAATTCTATACAAAGCCTGGGAGTATGAGGGTGGAGTCTTCATATACCATTTAAAAGGCTCAATGAGGAAGAACTGATCCTCATTGATAGTGGCTCCTTTCAAACATGAGATACTCATGTTTAGTACCTCTGATCCCAGATTCTGCTCACAGTGGTAGTTTGAGGGAGACAGGGAAAATATCACGCTAAGCAGCCTAGCCCACTTATTACAGGAAAAAAAAAAGACAAAAGTAGGGAAATGGTAAAATAAATTAGAATACATTCCTACTATGAAACATTGTACAGAAATTGAAATAATAGTTACCTCTCTAAAAATGTCTTTAAGCAAACAAGAATAGTCTATATACTGTTATGCAATTTAGCTTATTATATATTTATACATGTCTACTTATATAAACCCAATTAGAACACTTAGAATCATGCAAAATATTAGTAAGACAATGGGATGAAAGAATGGGACAAAGCCAAGTCTTCCCTCTTTATTCTGCATATTTCTATAGTTATTTTTAACAATAAGCAGGTATCATTTTAAGTGAAAAACCCAAAGAAAATGAAATATAATAAAATGTATAGCATCATAATTTAATTTCCTATTTTAGTTTCACAAAATATAAAGAAAATATTCTTTTATTTTTAAAAAACAGTTTAAATCCTTACAAAGAGCATGTTTAACATGTTAACTTATTCTGAAAGAGAAAGAAATGTTAAAAACCAGTGGTAACAATACTATGGATGAGGGATTCTCAAATATATTTTAAGAGGCTCCAAAACTTGAATTCTTAATTCTCTTTACGGAATTCCATGAAATATTGATATATAATAGACCCTTGGCATTCAAAAATTTAACACTCATGGTTTCAATTATTTATAAATGATCCCAAAATCCATTACATGCAGTAATTTTTAAGTTTGCTGAGACTTAAAAGTACTGTGCCAACTACAAAGCTTAGGAGCTTGAACTAGTCGTTGAACTGACAAGTCAAGGAACAGGAAAGATGGAAGAGGCTCTCTCTATAGAAGGTAGAAGAAAGAGAGCTTCATTATTTTTCTAAACATTCCCACATTGCTTATTTCTTAAGATTAGATGGAAATAGAAGTATGGGAATAAACGGAATGCTAGAAATTCCTAAGAGTGACCAGATTTCCTGCAAAGGAAACTGCTGGAAGGTACCCTTGGTGCTTGGCGGTGACTAGAATGCACTAATAAAGCTAGTAAAACAGTCTGATAACTTGCCCCAAAGCACTTCCCTGCCCTTCAACCATCTGAACTCTTTTTTTTTTTTTGGCCAGTCCTGGGCCTTGGACTCAGGGCCTGAGCACTGTCCCTGGCTTCTTCCCGCTCAAGGCTAGCACTCTGCCACTTGAGCCACAGCGCCGCTTCTGGCCGTTTTCTGTATATGTGGTGCTGGGGAATCGAACCTAGGGCCTCGTGTATCTGAGGCAGGCACTCTTGCCACTAGGCTATATCCCCAGCCCCCAACCATCTGAACTCTTAATGTATTGCCAGGGAAAGAACTTCTCCTCTCATATAAACTCAGTGAGGTAATTTGTTATCGTTTCCAAGCTTCCCTTGGCAAGAATGTCTGTGTGGCTAAGTTGTCTTAAAAGTCCTGCATCAATTCCATTAGCATCCATACATTAATGACTGAATAATCCCAACCTCCCCATTTCATTCCTGAGCTTCAAATTGATATATTCAACCACCAGCTCAGCATTTCTTCCTCAATACTACGTGTTCCTCAAACTCCAAATGCCAAAACAAAAATCCTGCCTCTGTATTCTCTACCACAGTTACTGACAATACAATCAATATAGTCATTCCTTCTATCTAGAAATTTGGAAGTTTTCCTTTCATTCCTTCTTTTCCTAACTTTTCCCAGACTTGAACAATTAGTGCTAATTTTTCTTACCAGGTATTTTTCAAATCCAATGCTTCCTCATCATCCTTAAAGTCACTGCCTTGGTTCCTGAACAAAGACCCAGAAAGGCTACAAATCAAAGAAAGGTTGGACAAATGGGACTGCATCAAACTGCAGAGCTTCTGCACAGCAAAGGACATAGCTTGCAAGATAAACAGAAAGTCCACAGACTGGGAGAAGATCTTTACCGGCCATTCAACCGACAAAGGCCTCATATCTAAAATATATGCAGAACTAAAAAAAATTACCTTCCTCCAAAACAAAACTGCAAAGAACTAATAGCCCACTCATCAAGTGGGCTAAAGACCTACAAAGAGACTTCTCTGATGAGGAAATGAGAATGGCCAAGAGACATATGAAAAAGTGCTCTACATCACTGGCCATAAAGGAAATGCAAATCAAAGCAACATTGAGATTCCATCTCACCCCAGTAAAAATGTCATATATCAAGAAAACTAACAATAACAATTGTTGGAGGGGATGTGGCCAAAAGGGAACCCTACTTCATTGTTGGTGGGAATGTACACTGGTTCAGCCACTCTGGCAAGCAGTATGGAGAGTCCTCAGAAGGCTAAATGTAGAACTCCCCTATGACCCAGCAACCCACTTTTGGGTATTTATCCAAAAAAACCACAAACAAAATCACAGTAATGCCACCAGCACAACAATGTTCATTGCAGCACAATTTGTCATAGCGAGAATCTGGAACCAACCCAGATGCCCCTCCGTAGACGAATGGATCAGGAAAATGTGGTACATATACACAATGGAATTTTATGCCTCTATCAGAAAGAATGACATTGCCCCATTTGTAAGGAAATGGAAGGACTTGGAAAAAATTATACTAAGTGAAGTGAGCTAGACCCAAAGAACCATGGACTCTATTGTCTCCCTTATTGGGAATAATTAGCACAGGTTTAGGCAAGTCACAGCAGAGGATCACAAGAGCCCAATAGCTATACCCTTATAATCACATAAGATGATGCTAAGTGAAATGAACTCCATTTTATGGAAATGATTGTTATATCACAGTTGTAACTACTTTCAACATCCCATGTGTATCTGTAGTTTCTACTATTGATGATGTTCATGTATCACCTTCTTGTGATTGTATCTACACTATCTCTGTAATCTTATCTGAGTGAATGGGAAACAGTGTGTACTGGTATTAGAATTAGGAAATTCAAAGGGAATACCAAAATTGAGAGACAAAGGGTAAAATAAGAGAAACAACAACAAAAGCAATACTTGCAAAACTGTTTGGTGTAAGTGAACTGAACACCGCAGGGGGGGAAAGGGGGAGAGGGGAGGGGGGTATGAGGGACAAGGTAACAAACAGTACAAGAAAAGTATCCAATGCCTAACGTATGAAACTGTAACCTCTCTGTACATCAGTTTTATAATAAAAACTTTTAAAAAAAAAAGTCACTGCCTTGGCTCAGATTCTATTTCTTTCTCTCTTTTATTTTCTTTTTGCTAGTAGCAGAGTTTGAACTTGGGGCTTTGTACTTGCTCAGGTTGCTTGCTCAGATGGCACTCTACCATTGAGCCATGTTTCCAGCCTGGCTTTCTGCCTGTTAATTGAAGATAGAGTCTTGCAGACTTTTTGGCTTGGACTGGCTTCAAACTACAGTGCTTTCAATTGGATCCTCTTGAGTAGCTAGAATTAAAGGCTTGCACTACCAGTGCCTAGCAATTCTATTTCTTGACTATGTTAACAAATAACTCTTCCTTCATTCCTAGTTTTTTACCTCATTTTCTTCTAATCTCTGTTGAAGAGAGTTGCAGAAATTATCTTATGGCTGAAAATATCTTAAGGCAATCTCTCTGCAAAATACCCCTTCCTCTTCTTCCTAATGGCTTTACCTCCATCTCACATTGCTACTTAAACTTGCACTAAGACTTCTAAGAACAATAATTCCCAGTCTACTATAGCTGAGTATCCCATATCTAAAATGATTGCAACTAGAAATACTCTACATTTCAGAGGTTTTTTTTTTAATTTTGGAATATGCACATAGACATACAGTTGAGCATCCCTAATCTGCATATCAAAAATCTGACATTTCAGGGCCCAAATCCAAATCATTTTGAATATCTTATCAGTGTGCAGAGTTTCAGATTTGGGAGTATTTAAGATTTTTGGTCAGGGGATTAGAGATTCTCAATCTGTATTTGAATCTTCTGTATCTGGATCTTATTTGCCCTTCTAACTTTTCTTGTGTCTTCGCCTCCTCTGTACTACCTTCCTTTTCCTACCTCCTATCCTTTCTTCTCTAAGTATGAAAAGAACAACTCACAGGACAGGTCTGAACAATCCACCACAAGCTCACTTCCACCGTGATTCTTAAAGTGTTTCTAGACCTTTTCTTTCCTCTTTCAGTTTTTACAAACTCATTAGGATGATTTGCTGAATTGGCATTCCTTAACAGTGGGTATTCAGAATAATGAGGCCCATTTTTCAGATGCTTTTCAAAAATGGAACAAGAGAGTGACAGCCCCAGGGCAGAAAATTTATGCATTTTTCTTATTTGGAGAGAAGTGGCTTATGGTGAGAATTTCCCTAATACTTGTAAACCAATGGCAGAGCTTTGTGGGTCTTCACTTTTTAGTCTCGGAAAGAGTAAAAAGAATAGCATTGGTCTTGGAACAGTGTGCTCGGGAACAGGTCAAACGTCAGCAGCTGTCACAGAAGTCAGTCCTCTCATATTCTACCCTCACACCTGCCTCCTCCTCACGAGACAGAAACCAGTTCCTCAACGTGGAATGCAAGAGCTAGGTTTTCAGGACTGAGGCACCAAATGATGACCAGAGGTACATAGTCTCCATCTTTTCCCAGGCTGAAAATTTCTAAGTGGATACTTTCATTTTCTATAATGTACATTAACCTGTGCATTAAAAACCAAGGTAGTTTTATCTTCATAAACTCAATAATAAAAAGCAGGTCTTCTTCTTCTTGATGTATATAGTATAATTAATTCCTATCACTGTATCTAGGCAAAGGCTGTGAAGTGGTACTTGCTACCCAGAACATGTAACACAGAAAATAAATAATGAAATACTGATTTTTTAAAAAAATCACCTTGGATGAAATGACAGGCTCTTCTTGATCAATATTTTTATACTTTTTTCCTGAGTTTTGTTCTGCTGATATACTTTCTGAATTTCCTGATGAAATTAATTGTTTTCTGCCTTTCTGTGTCATATCTAGTAGAGTGTTTTCTTTGCAGATCCCTTCTTTTCCATCTTCCTGGATGATATGATTATCTGAAACACACACATTTAAAAAATATATATTCCATGTAAAAAAAAGAAACAGAATATGAACAGAAGAGCATGTAGAATTAAAGCTCCATTCATACTAATACCAACGTGGAAACATTTACTTGCAAATTACACAAATTACAAAGCAAAAGCACATGGCCAAGAGTGCTAAACCTGGTGTGTGCCAGGCCAAGATGCAACATGAGCTCCACATCTGTGTTTCACCTAACTTCTCTGAGCTTCATCTTCATCTGTAAAATGGGAATTATAATAATTCACGGAATTACTAGAAGTAAATGAGGTAAGATATGTAAACTAAGTTCACAACTTGCTACTTCATTTTTTGTTTGAGTAATACCAATTAAGTAGCTAACTGACTTTAACTAATGAAATATTGCTACCATAATTTTGAAATTATAACACTGAATTTCTCGAAGAAGAAAAACTGACCCAGAGAAACTCAATGAACTTTGCATGTATATATAAATATATACATACATATATAGATATATATACACATATATATAAAGTCCCTAATATCCACAGTTACCTTAACAGATAAGAACTCAAAGTAACTCAAAAGGAGAATGACATCTACATGCTTTGCTGATAAAGTCTCAATGACAATGGACACTGTATCCCATGTAATACTCACCCAAAGTCCAGTAAGTTAGTAAACCTAAGTCACTATCACATTTTGTTAACTACTTTATAAATCATCTAATAAGAAAAAAATGAGAAATGGAGATGTAGCACAGACGCAGAACACTTGCCTAGCATTTACAACACCCTAGGTTCCATACCTAGCACTAAAGAAAAAAGGAAGGTAAAGTAACATATGGGTAAAGGTAAGGGGAAGGGGAAGAATAACGATTTAAAAAGTAAAAGGTAAAAGAGAAAAAGGGAAAGGGCCACCTACTTTTTTAAAGAAGAAAATATGCATAACTATCTCTTCTACACCAGAAATGATCATTTGATGAAGGCAAAAATTTTATGTGTCTTAATAACTCTCTTCCTTGTGTTTTCGGTTCCTACAAATATGCCTAGTACAAGACTGGTGCTCAACAATTATTTCTAAGTGAATTGTAACTATAAACAGAATTTCTTCAAAGACTCCCCTAGAGCCAGGATATTAGTATGTGAACAATCTGTAGTTACTATTTTAGTGTACTAAAGGAGAGGTCAGTAATTTTTTTTTCTGGGGAAAAAAAAAACCCCAGAGAGCATACAGTTGAAGTTCTGTGGGCCACACTGTGTCAGTCACAATTACCCAACTCTAATTTGTAATTAGAGAGTAGCCATGCATTGTGGCTGTATTCCAATAAAGTTTTATTTGCAAAAATATGCAATGGGCCAAACTTGGCCCATTGGCTGTAGTCAGTTTACAGAAGGACACTCACATGGACTGAAATACTAAGCTCTTCTTTAAATTCAGGAAGTATCAGTGGAATAATGTCCATCTTTTCAGAGAAATATCAACTGAACCAATATAAAAATACTATTTAGTTATCAACCTTTAGTTACACAGTTACACTTTCCAGTTTCACTTGTAGTCAACCATGGAGAATTACAGAAACAATTCATACATTTTAAACCAATTGCTATTCTGTGTAACACACTGAAATCTTAATCTTGTTCCCTCTCACTCATTATCCCTTGCTCCAGTGTATCCATGCTATGTTCTGGTAGCCATTTAGTAACCTCCTTGGTTATCAGACCAACTATTGTGGTATCACAGTGCTTGTGTTCAAGTAACCATATTTTACTTAACAATAGCCCAAGGCACAAAGTGTGACTCCAGTGATCGAGTACCAGCCATGAGCAATCAAGCTGCCCAAGACCAAGTTCATGAGAAAAGAAACAATTCTACTTATCAATATATCTACGTATAGCTATACAGCTATATTGTATTATATATTATACAGTATATCTATATTATATCAATATACTGATGTATAGAGACAGATGTAACTGTATATAGTTTGATATATAGTTAGTTACATATAGTACATTCCATATGTATCATGTATATTCATGTGTATTTATATATCATATATATGGAATATTTATTCACATATGAAAGTATATAATATATAATGTATGCATGAAATACATATGAATGGCTGGCTTTGAACTGCAATCCTCAGATCTCAGTCTCCTGAATACTTAGGATTACAAGAATGAGTCACCAGTACCTGGCTTAAGTTTCTTAACTTTGATATTAGGTAGTTATAAAAAATTGTTTCAGTTCAACAAGTCGGATTATGTATACAATGCATCTTGATCAATATTAACCATTCCATCAATCTTTCCTAATCTCATCTAAGATTAGTTTAAGACATTGAAATGAACAAAGCAGGGCTGGAAGCATGGCTCAAGTGGTAAAATGCCAGCTGTGAGCCAATAGACCCAATGAGAACTCAAGGTCCTCCCTCAGTTAAAGCTAGTACTGACACAATCTATTCTCACATTGACTCTCTGAAGTAGATGACTACCTTCCATTATTCCTATTTCATACATAAGTGGCTCCTGGAGGTTAAGTAACTCAAGGTGAATTCCTGAGCCAAGACCTAAATCTCTCAAAATGCAAGCTCTTTTTCTTGACCTACCAATCTATTAGTGAAGAAAATGTTTACAACTCTTTCAGTATTTCCAATTCAAAAAGTTTATTACTGAGAGTCCACTATGAAGTGCACTAGATGCCTTGCTCTCCTAACTTAGGACAAAGTCCACTCACTTTATAGTCCTCAGCATTTAGCCTTCTCTATCTTTCCAGTTACACAGAGGCTTCCTTTCCATTCCTGTAACTTGTCAGGTCCCTTCCTGTTTGGAAACCTTTGCACAAGCAATTCGCTTTGCCTGGAATATCATTTTCCTAGCTAGCTCACATATTCTTCGAGTCTCATCTTAAACATCAGTTCTTTGTTGGTAAAGGGGAAGCTGGTCTTTAACATACCATACTCTGTACTTCTCCATCCTAGTAACCATAATGTATTTATGTGAGCACAATTGTATTTTTTCTCACTCTCTCTCCAGCTAGCCCATAAGATCTGTATGAGTAGGGACCATCTGTACTGTTGTCACTTAGCAAGCAGCTGGCATGGTAGTAAGCACTCAATAAATGATCTATTGTATACTAGAGTAAATGAGCACATGGTGGTCACTAAGAGCTCGGGCTGAGAAACAGTCAGGTGAACCTCATTTAACCAATAGTTGGCTATGTAACCTTGGCAAGGCACTTAACCCCTCATACCATGCATTTGTAAAATAGTGAGAAAACATTTCTTATTTCTTGGTGGTCATTAAAAATTGCACTGAAAGCACTCAGAACAATCTTTGCAAAGTTGAGGTGTGATTTAAAGCCTTAAAAAAGATTCACTCATTCAACAAATATGTTAGCCAAGATGCACTGTTAATAGCACACCCTCCCTCCACCCCCATCAACTTTTGGGATAAAATCTAAAAAATAAAGATAAGAAAAGTAGACAAAATGTATATGCTTTTGAACAGTAAAGACAACAAGCGCTATAGTGAAATTATCTAAGAAATTGAAGAAACATTTTAAAATTGTATGTTAGCTATTAAAAACTAGAAATATATATATATATACACATGTGTATGTATATGTGTATATACACTTCAAACACTTAATACATAATAGGGAAGTGGTATCAGTATATTTAATATATATGATATATAGCAAGAAAGTTTATCTCTAAAGTATCAAGTATTGCATCCACAGCCTGTCCCTATTGTAATTAATTCCTGAAACATATGGTGTTGCTTACAAATACAGCAGCAGGTGATAAAACATATCAAACAGATTGCAAAAATATGAGAAAGGAAAAATTTTTAAAGAAATATATATGAAATATATATATACATGTATCATCAGTGAATCATAAATTGAATCTTTAAAATTAATGCCACTTTAAAACTGACACATTATAGAACACTGAGGAATAAAGATGAGTATGTCCTATAAATGTAAAGAAAATCTAACTGAATAGAAAGTTATATATTTTAAAGGTATGTAAAGTATATCTCAATAATTCAATTTTAAAAAATACGTAGTAAGGTACCATTATATACCATGGAAATAGCTAAGTTTTAAAAGAGATTGACAAATATACATGGAGTAACTAGAACCCTCTCATGCATTTCCAAGGCCTGTGTAATGGCACAACCACTCTGGGAAAAGATTTTAGAAAGTTAACATATCTACTCATTGACCCAGCAGCTCCACTTCTCAAGAGAAATTAAAGCATGTGTTCACAAATGTACTTGGATAAGAATATCTACCAAAACCTGCAAACAACTCACATGTCTATCAAATGTCTATCAAAAGTAAACAATCTGATATGGTCAACAACTGAACACTCTTCAGCAATAAAAAGAAACAAGGAAGTGATAAACTAAAAAAAAAAACCACATCATTTGGACCCCACAAATATAGACAATTATTTATGTTGTTGATTAAAAATGAATGTAAACAAATAAACAATACCATAGCATCAGAAGAGCTAGAAAGACCTAAAAACTATTTAAATATGTTTTTAACTAACTTTGCCTATCTATGAAAATATATGTGTTACAGATACCAATCATTTCCTTTCTGACTGTGCGCTTTTAGAGATCCTAGACCTAGAGGCCTGGTTTACCATGGGCCAAAATGATTTTCTTACTGAAATGTTGACTTGAAAAGACACAGCTACCTAATACCTAGTTAGTAATGAAGGCTTAAGGAAAGAAGACTTAGGCCAACACCAGAAGATAGGTAAGCCAAAGAATTTTCAAAATCATAGGCAAAGACCTCTGCTGTGGAGAGAGAAAAAGATTACAGCTCTTGTGTACAGAAGGGAAGAGGGAGGGACTGCCTGTCCTCCCATCTCCCAATGAGTCTTGACTATACTCCAGTACCTAGACGTGGAGAGCTATTCTAATTTTACACATTTTCCTTTGATTAAACTAGATTGAGCAAGCTCTGGTACTTCCAAATTAATAAAACTGTGCCTGAAGATGATAATTAGTGAAGACTCTAAGAACCCTAAAATGACTAGAATATCCAGCAGAAGACAAAATCACCTTATCTGCCATCTTAGTAAGCTGTACCAGGACAGAGGTCAGATCTTCTCTGAATCTCCCAGCTCAAGCATCATACATCTGGCATTTTTTATTTAATTATATTAACCTTAAGTGCTCTTATTGTGCTTCCCTTTTATCTTAGACATGACGCCAACAGGTTCATTTGAAAATCAATATTAATATCTTAAGTCTGGAATATAATAGTACTTTTAAATGAAAACAATCAGCAGAATGGTATTTGATAAATGGCATAAAATAATAGCTTATGCTTTAAGCTAGAATTCAGGTACAGATCCAAAGAATTCTTAGCCTTAGGAAGGGTATGATGGTACAGGCCTGCAATATAGCAGTGAGGTGGCTAAGACCAGCCTGGCTATATACAAAGATCTTACCCAAAAACATGAATATAACTAAAGTCTTAGGCTAAGATACACTGTATACACAACTACTCTATAATGGTTTTTAAAAACCTTTGAGTTTTACTTAATGTTTTCTTAGAAGTCAACAAACAAAAACCTACCTCCACTGACAACAGGTGCTAAAAGGTCTTGATCACTCATATTTTCTGCTAACATCCAAGCTGGAAGGATTCTTTTCCTCTGGGCAGGGTTTGTTCTACATTCACCTAGGAAAGGCTGAAAGGGCATATTCAAATTAATTCATAAAGATAACCATGCGTCCTTAATGAATGTATAAAATCACTTATACTATGCAGAAAGCTGAAATATCCATCTCCAACTGTGGATTTAGTTGGTTAAATTTTGTAAAGAATTAGTTAAAATCTTTATTAGTTGAAGTGTTGGCCCATTGTAGTGTTCTCTAGAGGTTTAACTTAAAACCAAAGCAGAGCAACACCAAGACTGTTATGGTATACCTGATTTTAGTGGTCTCTCTCTCCTTAAAATAACATCAAGAACACATTGGAGGGCTGGGGATATAGCCTAGTGGCAAGAGTGCCTGCCTCAGATACATGAGGCCCTAGGTTCGATTCCCCAGCACCACATATACAGAAAACGGCCAGAAGCGGCGCTGTGGCTCAAGTGGCAGAGTGCTAGCCTTGAGCGGGAAGAAGCCAGGGACAGTGCTCAGGCCCTGAGTCCAAGGCCCAGGACTGGCCAAAAAAAAAAAAAAAAAAGAAAGAACACATTGGAAGTAGATGAAATCTTAGGTTTCTCACCAGGCTATTAATTGTGGAAGTCTGGCTCTTGGTTATTTCTGGGCTCCTTTCCAGCTGTGAGGTACCAGTTGTCTTTTCAGGTAAATTAATCACAGGAGACTTTGGTATTTCATTCAACATATCATCTTCATCAAATTTTTGACTGTTTCTATGAGATAAATTAGAAATGTGCTTTTTCATCATTTAAAACACTTCTGCTGGTTACCATACCATTGGAAACATTATTTTTTAGTACAACTGACTGCAGAATTGTGCTTTTATCAAAAAAATTTTTGAAAAATAGATTACAGAACAAAATATATGGATCTTAATATGGTCTTCATATATTGTCATACTATTGCCATAAAATACATTAGTCTAAGATGGGCCTTGAAACCAATTTAGAAAACTCAAGACCACTGCCCTGTATTTAAGACCACTGCCCTGTATTTAAGACATAATGTTAGCTAATGAGATAAATTAGCTAATATTTTTTAGCTAATTTAGTTAGGCTATTAGAAAGAAATTGATGACATTTTAAGTTCATGTTTACATATAGCTACTACCACATTTCTGGCTAATACTGCTACTTGTGAAATATCCTGAAACTTCCTATATTTGTACTGGAAAATTGTGCTTTCATTGACTCCTAGTGTATTTAATTTGGACTTCATTTGCTCTTCTTGGTCAATTAAAACTGACCTCTATCAAGTTTTTAAGTTGTTTTCAGTATCCTTCTGCTAAAAATGTCTTCTAATTTTCCTAATGAGTTTTCTTAGACCCTGGAGTTACATAAACATGTGTTAATTCCAAAATATATAAAGATTTTATTTTATTGTTTTTATTTTTTTCATTTCTTTATTGTCAAAGTGATTGGGGTTACAGTTTCATACGTAAGGCAGTGAGTATATTTCTTATCCAACTTGTTACCTCTTCCCTCATTTTCCCCCCACTTCTCCCTCCCCATTTCCCTCTCCCCAGCACGACTTGTACAGTTGGTTTACACCGTGTAGTTCTGTAAGTATTGCTGTTTCATTGGTTTGTCTTTTTATCCTTTGTCTTTTGATTTTGGTATTTCCTTTTCCTTCCCTCATTCCAATACGCATATATACAATATCCAGGGTACTAAAATCAGTTATAGTGATATCAGGGGTAAAAACACAGGAAAGAAATACAAAAGAAAAAGAGCATAATTTCACATGGCATGTTGAAAGTAACAACAATGATATACCACTTGTTTCCAAAACTTGGAGTTCATTTTGCTTAGCATCATCTTATGTGTTCATATGAACATAACTATTGAGCTATTGTGATCTTCTGTTAGGATCTGCTTTTATTATTTTATTTCACTTTGAAGTACTGGGAACTATGCTTGCTGTTCAGTGCTCTGCCACTTGAGCTCCAGCCCTTTTTTATGTGGCTATTTTTGAGGTGGGGTCTCATTTTACACCCAGGCTGGCCTGGGTTACAGTCCCCTTGCTCCTTTTCTCATGTCACTGAGGGCGACAGAGACATTCCATTGCATCTGGTCATTGTGCTTACCTGACCATTGGTTGAGATGGAGTCTCACAAACTTTTTTTGCCCAGATGGCCTTGAAGAGCCATCTCCTAAGCTCTGCCTCACAAGTAACTAGAATTACAGGCTCAAGCCCTGGTACCAGTCTATATTTTACTCATACTGATTTTTTGTTTTATACCATGTGCAATTAGAAAACATAGTCTGTACAATTTTTCCCATCTGGTTCTATAGGTCTAGTTTATAATCTAACAAATGGTTCAACAATCTAGTGTGTGAATTTTAACTTCATACCAGATACTAGTATATTTATTCTAATGCATATATTTCTTCAATTTCCCTATTCAGTATTTTCTTATATTTTTATAACAAGAGTGTAGTCTAAATCATAAGTTGATACCTTAATACAAACTTTCAAAAGGGAAAAAAAACAATCAATTTCAAATTAACTACCCTAGTAATTGTTAGGTGGACATTCAGAATACAAAGGTACAAAACAACACATATTTGGAGTACTCATTACTAAGGCATAAGTTTCCAAGGTAAAATGTTTTCTAAATGCATGTACACACACATACATTCACAACATGCACGCACATACACTACCACATCTCCAAAATGGTTTGATATGAAAATTATTTCTATTGACATATTTGTGACGGTTAAAGAATAAGATTACAAACACATTACTTACTCTCACCAGGCAAACTTACATTAAGGTACATTCCAGATCTGTTTCAGAATGTGTAGTGAAAACAAGGAAAGTGTATTTGTCACCTAACAAAGAAAATCTATCTCCAGGATGCAACCAGTACCATAGATTTCTCTTCATCGGTAAGAGCTGGCCTGTCTCAGAAGACTGATAAAAGCATGGATTTGTATGCATCTAGCCAATAGAAAGAGAAGACAATGATAAAGTAACTCAAAACCATAAAAAAAACCCAACAATATATGAACTGATGTAGAATTTGGGTATCAAAACAATTTAAGTGTAACTTACACTGAAAAGTTTAATATACCTGGGATTTACAAGTAGCATAATTACTATTTATATATAAATTTCTCCAGGAATCCAAGAAAAAAGTAGTAATTGATTAACTGGCTAAAATATTTTTGTTTTGTTTAATTGAGACCTCTATATCCACTGAGATAAGAAACATGAAAAATATGTAATTCTCAGTATGACAAAAAATAAGTCCCCCAACTCTTAAATTTAATTTTATTGTAAAGATCACGTACAGAGGGGCTACAGTTACATACATAAGAGAGTGTTATATTTCTCGTCAATCTGTTACGTCCTCCCTCATTTTTCTCCTACCTTCCCTCCTCCCCAATTCACTTCCCCCCCAGTTGTACCATTAGTTTACAACATACTGTCTTGCAAGTATTGCAGTTGCACTGGTTCACCTTTTACCCTTTATCTCACCTTTTTTATGTTCCCCTTCCCTTCCCTAATTCAAACAAACATATACATAATACCCAGGGTACCAGAATCAAATACAGTGATGACAGGGGCTAAATCATAGAGAAGATAAACAGAAGAAAACAGAAATAATTTCATATAGTATGTTAAAAGTAACAACACCAATGAGAAACTGTTTTTTTTCCATATTTTGGAGATCATTTTCCTTAGCATCATCTAATGTGATCATATGTATGTACCTAGCTATTGAGCTATTGTGATCATCTGCTAGGACTATCCTAGAAATATACTAATTATTACCAATGAGGAAACTATAGAGTCTATGTTTCTTGGGGTCACTTAATGTAACTTAAAAATGAGAAACTGCAAGAAGAGATTCTAACCAAATCTCTCAAACAACACAGATTTCCAGTTTGCTGAAAGAGGAATCTTATTTTATTCAATGAAACTCCTAGTATGAAGATCATCATTCATATTCAGTCAAAAGCAGCAACTATACCTAAGTCAAAACCATTATACTAAGCTGGGTGCCCATGGCTGATGCCTGTAATCCTAGCTACTCAGGTGGTTGAGATCTGAGGATCGCAGTTCAAAGCCAGCCCATGAAGGAAAGTCCATGAGACTTTTTTTTTTTTGCATTTACTCCTTATTTATTTATTGTACTAGTTCTAGTGCCTGAACTCAGGGCCTGGGCGCTGTCCTTGACCATAAGACTCTTATCTCCAATTAACTACCAGAAAATCAAAAGTGGCACTGTGGCTGAAGCTGTGGCTCAAATGGTAGAGCACTAGCCTTGAGCTGAAGAGCACAGGGGCAGAGCCCAGGCCCAGATTTCAAGCCCTCCACCGACAAAAATTCTTTTAAGAAATAAATTGAAAAAAATTAAACTGTCCACTATTTTGAATTATTTTTGTCACTATCTACCTGTTAACAAAGATAATCAGAGTTATTAGTTTCCTTCAAGAAAATCAAAGATTTATTGAGAAGCACTTTTAAAAATCTCAAATAGAATTAAGGTGAAATAAACCACTTCCATAATTCACTTTATTGGCAGCAATATCATTGGATTTTCAAACACACAATCTACAGTACGTCTCCTTGGTTTTGGCTTTGGTTTTTCAATAGAATCCTATATACAGTAACTCTGCCTGCCCCCACCCTATTTTGCCACTATAAATTAGACATTTTCTGGAGATATCAACTATCTCTCCAATATTTCAAGTAAATAACCACCTTTACATTGGGCACCGGGTTGGGGGGAAAAGATGTAATTGAAGCTAGGATGAAGATACTCTACCAACTTCTGACAATTTCATGAGCCTCTAGTTATGAAATCAGCTCAACATGTATGTACTATTAAAAATATTCTATCTTTTGAGTAAACAGGAAAGCAGTAAAAAGTACTTAGGAAAAATGTGGAGGTAGAATATTAAAAAAGAGACACTATAAATTTGGTAAGTCATTATTTCATTTGTCAGTAGTTTTACAAAACATACATAAAACTTAGAAATGAGATGCGGAGCCTGGGTGCCAGCGAGCCATGCCTGCAATCCTAGCAATTCAGGGGGCTGAGATCGAGGCTGGAGGTCCAAAACCAGCATGAACAGGAAAGTCCATGAGGCTCTTATTCTCTGATTAAGCACTCCTAAAAAGCCAGAAGTGGAGCTGTTCAGTAAGGCTGGAACACTAGCCTTAACTTAAAAAAAAAAAAAAAAAAAAAACAACTCAGGGACAGTACCTGGGCCCTGAGTTCAAGCCCCAGAACTGGCACAGAAAAAAATAAAAGAAGTGAGATTCAGTATACTTTATGCAATATAACATTCCTTAAAAGAGTCATAACTCTTGAGTTTTGTTAAGTATAGCAAATTATAAGATTATAATTCAAGCTTGTTGATAATAGACCACTGGCTATTTTAACAACCACTCCTAACTTATAAGTGCTGCTGCTCAGGGAAGGTAAAGTGTTTGAGTATGGTAAGCACATGACAAACAAGCAGCTTCTAAGCTTGAGTAAGTATTTAAATTTGGGAATCATTCCCCTTTCCTGTATTCCCTTGTCCTGTATTGAAGAATGCCATGGGCAGCAGTCAGAAATGCTGGTTTATCTAAGCAGCAAAAGCCAAATCAGGAAAATGTATAGCTTTGCCTGAACCCTGAGTATTCTAAAAATGAGGCTAGCTTCTTCTCATAGGCTACAGTTATGTCCATGTTCTTAGTCCTTAGTATTCATAAAATTCAAATGAGTCTCTAGATAACATTCAATATTGACATAGTCCTAAGCTTACAAAGTAAGAAAATTGTGAGAGTAGAAAAAGTAAAATACTTTTCTTACAAAGCCATCACAAACTCTGAGGAAAAGAAATATCCAGTTTGAATATTTTTTCCTTGGCTGAAAAGTACTTAATATTTAAAGTATACATGGTTAAATATTAGGCAGTTAGTAAGTACAACCACAAAAAAAATCAGCCCAAGTTTCATGATCATACAGGAAATCAGAACAAAGTGACATTCTAAGAAAGCCTATTTATAGAGCCTTTAAAGCTAAATACACATTACTTATTAGTTATGTTTTCTTTAAAAATCTATGTCAAGGGCTGGGAATATGGTCTACTGGCAAGAGTGCTTGCCTCGTTCATATACATGAAGCCCTAGGCTCAATTCCTCAGCACCACATATATAGAAAATGGCCAGAAGTGGTGCTGTGGCTCAAGTGGCAGAGTGCTAGCTCTGAGCAAAAAGAAGCCAGGGACAGTGCTCAGACCCTGAGTCCAAGGCCCAGGATTGGCAAATAAATAAATAAATAAATCTATGTCAAATGACACACATGCCAAGCAAAATGTCACACATACATGAAATCCAAAATAGTAGGCAAAAATATAGCAATATTAACCAAAAAGGGATATGACATAAACCCAAAAATTTGTAATGAAAAACTGGTATAATTGCATGTAAAATATTAAGACTAAACTGTCACGTTTGTTAAAAAATGCACACCAAATAGATTAAAACAAAAAAGTCTGTTTATGTGTCTGTATATATGGCTTATTCGAACGTATTAATCAAGCTGGATATGGTGACACATTTCTGCAAGTCCAGCTAGTTGAAGGATCGTGGTTTCAGGATCACCTATAAAAAGTTAGTAAGACCCTGGTCTCCACTAAACTGATAATGGTGGTACATGCTTATAATCCTAGCTACATGGGAGGCATAAGTAAAAGGATCACAGCCCAAGGCTATCCCCAGTCAAAAATAAAGACCCTATCTGAAAACTAACTATAAGCTTAAAAGAATGGGAAGGGGGGTGAGCATTGGGAAAGTATCTCGATTAGTAGATTACCAGCCCAGCAAACCCTGAGTTCAAACCCCAGTAGTACCAAATAAGAAGTATTTGATTATAAATTATACATTAAATATTATATGTTAAATATGATTCAAGTCTAATGTGAAATAGGTCTACATTGTCTAAATACTATAAATATGTAAAATGCTGTCCAACTTCCTCCCAGCCCAGAACCAAGTAGTTCTGAATAGTCCCATTCTCTCTAATACCAGAAGAAAGGAAAGGATCCCCCAATTCCTTCAATGAGATGAAGGAATTTGCAAATCCGAATCAACAATGAATAACAGAGGCTACCTACATAAGAGATATAATGTTGGTGTGTGCCTTTTACCAAAATCAAGGGATTATAAATGCAAATTGAAATAGATTATATTTTAATTTAAGAGGTGGAGCAAATGATACATTAACCCAGAAACAGAACTCAAATGCAAATCAGTTTTCTATAGCTTTCTCTTGGAGTTGTCATTAAATATTAAGGAAGGATTGATGTATGTCCCAAAGAGAGGCTTATTTTCAATGTTTAATTCAGAAAACATATCTTTCAACAAAACAAGTTGAGGAAAAGGCCATCAGAAGTTTTCACAGGTATTATGAAAGTCTTCTCTTCACTGGAAGAGGAACAATCAAACACAGGAATGTTGTAAAATAAAGAAAAACATAATTGCCCAAATGTGTATATTTTGAGTCAACACCAATAGGGAAAAAACTGCAATTTATATATAGTTCTAGAACTACTCACTGAACCATCCAAATGCCAAAATGAGTAAGATTTTACAAAATGCAATAAATGCACTGACAGCTATGGATACCCTGAAGACCTAACACTGGTAACATGGTCTTCTACAAAGAACATCAGTTTGTCTTCATAATGTACTTCCTTCCTGCTGATATCAGACTGAATATTAAATGTAAGTGCTGCATTAAAAAAGCTAACATCAGGGGCTGGGGATATAGCCTAGTGGCAAGAGTGCCTGCCTCAGATACCCGAGGCCCTAGGTTCGATTCCCCAGCACCACATAGACAGAAAACGGCCAGAAGCGGCACTGTGGCTCAAGTGACAGAGTGCTAGCCTTGAGCGGGAAGAAGCCAGGGACAGTGCTTAAGCCCTGAGTCCAAGGCCCAGGACTGGCCAAAAAAAAAAAAAGCTAACATCATCTCCTCAAGAGTCAGGATCTTATCTTCATGTACTAGTTTCACAAGTTGTGAAAGGTTAAATTAAAGCATCTGAACTCACGGCCTGTCCCTAAGCACTTTTTTTGTTTTTTGCTCAAACCTAGCACTCTACCACTTGAGCCACAGCTCCACTTCCAGTTTTTTTGGTGGTTAGTTGGAGACAAGAGTCTTAGGGACTGATGGCTTCAAACTATAATGCTCAGATCTCAGCCTTCTAGGTAGCTGGGATTACAGGTATGCGCCACTAGAACCTGGCTAAAAATAAAAGGGAAATGTTAGAACACAAAGAAAGAAACTCATCTAACTTTAAAGTTCAAATTATGAGGGTACCAATAGCTTGTATCTGTAATCCTAGCTACTTTGAGGCTGAGATCTTGAGGATTGTAATTGGGCAGAAAATTTGTCAAGACTTTCAACCAACAGCTGGGTACAGCAACTTGTGCTGAGATTGGCAGGATCAAGATTGTAGACCAGCTCACAGAAAAGCCAAGAGACAATCTCAAAGGAAGAAATCGGGCATCATAGCACCACACTGGTCATCCCTACAATGGAAACTTAACATAGGCTGATTGTGAATGGTACACCCTATCTCTAAAACCAGCCTGAGGTATGAGGGCTTGAATTCAAACCCCTGTACTACAAGAAAAAATACTTTTGTCCTAATATTCAACTATCAGTATTAAAACTACTTATATTTGGCAGTATTGAGGTTTTGAACTCAGAGCTCCACTGTACCACTTTTTCTCAGCCCCCAAACAACTTTTTTTTGGCTTTGTTTTTCACATAAGGTTTCTCATTTTGCCCATAGCCATCGTCAGCCTCAGACTGCTATTCTCCTGCTACGCCTCTCAACTGGCTGGGATTATAGGTATGTGCCACTATGCCCAGCCCAAGATACAAATCTTTTTTAAAAATTGTTTATTCAGAGTTGAGATGAGGTAAATTCAGCTCTAGTTAAAATTTCTTCCAATATTCGAATTGAAAAGATTCTTTTCAAATTTTGTAACTATTCAATCAACACAGGAAGATAAAAATACTTATCTGTGTTAAAAAAGCACTAATGATGTAAGATGAAATTGTACAGAAAGATGAAAATAAAAATTATTTTAGAAATGGTATAAATTAATGAATTTAATTCCATAACGATAATTTTGCTACCATACCATCTAGTCCAAAATCAATGACCCCCTCATGTGCATATTTCATTCTCTTGCACAGTAGATTCTGCAGATGCCAAGAAATAACTACAGAGGGTGGTTGTCCTTGCAAATCACATTATTCAAGGAATCAAAATTCTGTCCCAAGCAGAAACTTTCAAATTGTAATTACCTTAAAACCTTGAAGTTGAACAAGTTGTAAACCTTAGAAATATTCAGCTCTATACAGAGTTATAGGAATTTGTTAAGATACCCCCCTGTAACAAAACCGACTTCAGTCACTACCTCTCCTCTGTCCCCAGCAAAAGCCAACAGTCATAAACTTTCTTGAAGAATCTTATTTGGAATATCTAGTTATGAATACAACCATAATGTATATATGAACTGACAGACATATTTCATTAAAATTCTAACTATGTAAATGGAGCTTTATCCAGAGAGAAAATATATATAACTTAACAACTTAGGTCTACTTCCCAAGGATCTTCTAGCCAAAGAAAGGATAGTTGCTGATACGAATTCCCTATTTCTATAACCTTAGAAGACAGCTACCTCTGGTCAGGCACTGGAAGGATGAGAGATAAAAGACTTAAAATACATCATAACTACCATGCTTACCGGCTTGATTCGAAGCTGACCACCCACCACCTCAAGAATGGCATGCTTTCTGGACACCTTTTTGTCTGTTATCTGCAATAGGAAAATAAAAACATCAAATACAGACACCTCCTAAACAAGCAAACCGTAGGCAAACAATTCCCTTGGCATGTTCCTGAAGTCAGGAGGCTAGATAGGAAGTATGTCACTCATTCAACAACTGTGTAAGTTTTGTTGGGGGAAGTGGATAGCAAAGGAAAGGGAGAAGATGAATGGGAATAGGAAGGACAGATAAATATAAACACTTTACTCACTATACATACCTAAAAAGAGAACTACATAAGTTGAGGGTATGGATGTGATTGGGAAATATGAGGGAGAATTATGCATTATACTTATAATCTGACTTGTTCAACTGAAACTTTGTATCACTGCTTAAATTTTTAAGTAAAATATTTTTTGAAAACCATGTATCAATGGCAGTCCTCATTTAATAGATGAAACAATCCAGTACAAAATAATAGATGAATAAATGGCAGGGGCAAAACAAGCGTGGGACCTAACATCCCCAAACCTTCATGATCCTCTACTAATGAAAGACATCTTGTAAGATTCTTAGCAATAAGCCTTGAGAACAGATTTATATATAATACAGTGTTATAATAACAAAGGCCTTTAAAGACGCAGTCTGAGAAATTTAAGGGTTATGAAAAGTTGAGGCCAGACAGGCTTTGATCAGGCAAATTTGCATTTAATCTCTGAGACCATCTAAGTAGTTATGAAAATAAGAAAACAAAGGGAATAATAGTAAAAACCAAAGATTTACAATGAGAGAGATTAGGATCTATTTTTTTATTTGCTCCTGTTTTGAGCCAACAATGGTCAATTTCTGCTCACAATGATTCCTGCATCCCCAAGTTTGAAATTTATATTCATTTTAAATGGTGAGAATGATCACCATTCCATTTCACTGTAAACACAACCAATTATCTCTTTTACCTGTGGCTCATACATAAGGAAAGCATTTTAAGTACTGATTCAATTAACACCACAATTATTTGACTCATCTCTTAGTTACCTTACTACCTAGCACTTAAACTCTGGCATTATCCACAGAATGACCAACTGCCTGTAAAAGCACACAAGTGTGACGCATCTTCACAATTAAACCCCTTAATTCTACAAAAACCTGTAAAAAAATAGAAAGTGCCAGAAGTCAGCCTTTATTTTTTGTGGATCAGGGAGCAGTTCCACACAGAAAATATAGAAACACTAAGCATCCCAGAAATGTGAGTGCTCTAGCAATAGTCCCCCAAACCAAGGCTCATTTTTTAATAAAAATTTACTACCAGAGTAAGTTCAAGATAGTTCGTTTTATGCCTATTGTTAGCTTTGATGGCTCCTTTACAGAAATAAATGTAAACTAATCAGAAAAAGAACATAAGACCTTGATTCCTTTATTTTTTCCAAGAGTACAGTTACCAATAACTCATTTCTTCACTTGCATAGAACTTTCACTTTAACATTGAGGCTTAACATAAGGAAGCCATAGCTGTTATTCATATTGTACATATTTAGACAGTGGAAGCCCAGATAATTTTAACTTGGGTGGATCCCACTCCAGGTAGACAGAGCTCCAAATCCACATGAGTAATAAACAAATGAAAATAATATATGCACAACAAATGTACTACATCTACACAAAAATCACTTCCAAGCAATTATAGGAGATGCATATTATTCTGTGCCTCCAGGAGAGAAGTTCCTATTTCTAATTTTGGGGGTCTCAAGATCTCACTGTTACTTCAGTAACAAATGAATTTCCTAACCAATAGAGTAATGCTTTGCTAAAGATAAAAATCACAACATATGGGGCTGGGGATATGGCCTAGTAGCAAGAGAGCTTGCCTCGTATACATGAGGCCCTGGGTTCGATTCCCCAGCACCACATATACAGAAAACGGCCAGAAGTGGCGCTGTGGCTCAAGTGGCAGAGTGCTAGCCTTGAGCAAAAGGAAGCCAGGGACAGTGCTCAGGCCCTGAGTCCAAGGCCCAGGACTGGCAAAAAAAAAAAAAATCACAACATATGATTCCTATACTAACTCACTGTATATTTCTTTGAAACTATAAAACTACACTGTTGCAGTGTAGTTTCCTATTTCAATCTTTTCCTATTTCAATCTTTCTTTGAGACAGGCTTCACTAACACTAGGAAGAAAAGGGTATTTTAAAATGATGCCAAAACATAACGTGACCTCTAGTGGACACATCATTCCATTACAGTGTCATTTCATGACAAACCAGTCACTGTTATAGACTAACAAAAAGGTCCTTTTTCTGAGTATGGTGGTACACTACTATAACCTCAGCATTTGAAAGGCAGAGACAGGAAAAAGAATAGTTTGAAGACAGCTCAAGCTACACAGTGAAACCTTGTCTGAAAAATGAACAAATAAAAATAACCTAAATTCTGATCATACTACACATATCCTTCAAAAAAGTCAAAGTACTCAACAAAAAGAGCCAATAAAATCACTCATATCCCACACCTAAAGCACAGCTAAGAGACTGATGAAGATCTTAATTTACATGTAAGAAAGATAAACATCAAATCCAGCAGATCAAGCTCTGGATCAAGCAGAAGTCAGAGGGCAAAGTGAAGAAAAGGGGGTTAGGCACATCTCAAGTGGGAAATACTGAAAACCTGTCTCAGATACAGCATTTCCAAGCTCCAAAAGGAGAGGCTTAAAAATATGGAGTAGTAAACATAACAAGTTCAGAAAAGGAACCAAGTAGGAAGGAGGAGTGTGTCTAATTGCACAGATCTTGACTGGATAAACCATCTTCTACTCAGAGAAACCAAAACTCTTGGAGAAATGTTTGAATCTAGGTCCAAGGAAGGAAACACTAAACTGCGGACAAAAAAACACTCAGAGAGGTCTTTAAAAGACTTATTATGTATCAAGTTCTCTACTTAGTGTGTGTCTATAAGTTGTTTTCAAATCTAGCTATGCAGCAGAATTATCTATAGAGCGTTAGAAAAAAAATACCGAAACTTGATCCTAACTTTAATGCAGGAAGCTGAGATCTGAGAATCCCCATTCAGAGCCTGCCCAGGCAGACAAGTCAGAGAAACTCTCCAATTAACCAGCTTAAAGCTGGCAGGAGAGGCATGGCACAAGAGGTTGAGGGGCAATTGAGTATGAAAAAAAAAAATGAACAAAAGCAGGAAACCCTAAGTTGAGCCCCAGGTCTAGAAAAAAAAAGTACCCAGAAACTCAGAAAAAAACCTACAAAAAATTACATTTCCAGAGACAGAAGCCCAAATCTCCAGAGTATGAAGGTATTTGAGAAAATAGCATACTCATGTTGAACAGTAAACAGAAGGGGAGAGATTTGGAGGCATGGAGGAGAGATGGACAGATAAAGGGGGTGAGAGAGAAACAAGAAGGAGAGAGAGAGAGAAACAGAGTGCAAGAGAGAATGGTAAGTATATGAGGGAGGGGAAGGAAGAAGTTTGTAAGCTTCCATCGCAATCAATGGCTGGAAGTGATGGCATGTACCCGAGCTTCCAGCTACAAGTGAAGCACATCGCTGGGAGCAGCGGCACATGACTTGTCTCCAGTGACCTGTGGGAGGACATGTAGGAGGTTCACAGTCCAGGATAGCCCAGACATAAGGCAAGACTCTAAAAGACAAAAGTATGAAAATAAACTAGGCAAAAAGGAGTAGAGGTATACCTCAAGTGGTAGAGCAGCTCAGTGCCTTTGAAGTCCTGATTAATCCCTAATATTGCCAAAAAGGGTTGGGGTGGGGTGGGGTGTGTGGGAAGAAATGAGCCATCAAACTATGCAAAGACATAAAGGAACCCTAAATGCACATAACTAAGTAAAACCTGAAAAGCTTCACACTAGGTGATGTCAATACAACATTCTGAAAAAAGGCAGCATTACAGAAAAAATTGTTAGTCCAGGGGAAGAAGGGAAGGGTAAATAGGCAGAAGCATAGATAATTTTTAAGGCATTTAGATAGATAGATAGATAGATAGATAGATAGATAGATAGATAGATAGATAGATAGATAGACACTGAAATAGTGGAGACATGAATATCATTGAATATTAGTCAGAATCCACACACTGTAGGGTGCCATGAGTGAACCCTCACATAAACTGTAACTTTAGAGAACAACGTGTCAGGGGCAATCTATCAATGAAACAGATGGGGCACACGGTGGGAGATGCTGAGAGTGCAGGAGGCCTTCATGTGTAGGGGAGGTGCCACAGGGAAACTGTACTATCAGCCTAAAACTGCTCAGTCTATTTTTTTAGTGATTACAATAAAGAAATGTTTACAAGGCTAAGTAGGATAGTTGAAACAATGGGACTGCCCTGGGCACTTAGTGAACATTTACCCAATTATCCAATATACCACAAACTTTCAAATGTTAGATCTTTAAATCACACACTCAGCCAAAAGGGCTTTTCCCTCCCTGGTGTCCACTCCTCAGGAGCCAAGCTTCTAGCAGCTCTAACCCTTCAAAGTCCATCACGTCACCAATCCTGTAATACAGAAAATAACTGAAAATAATGAAAAAGTCGGTCAGGTTTATAAAACATAAACCAAAAAGTAGACCGCTGTATTGTAAACAGACTTTTTGTTTTGTCTTGTTTTTTTTTTTTTTGTATGAGTACTGATGCTTGAACTCAGATGTTTGGGTTTTGTCTTTTTTTTTTTTTTTTTCCACTCAAGGCTGGTGCGCTATTACTTGAGCCAACATATCAAGTCCTAGCTTTGGGCTAGTTTACCAAAGGAAAAAGTCTTGGATTTTTCCCAAACCTCAGTACTCAGAACTCAGCCTCCAGAATAGGTGAACTGACTTTAACCAAGTCAAAATTGTTAGTTACAAACTTTACTACTTGAGGAAGCACACAGTGACTGATATTTTAATCTTAACATTTAAAAGGAGGGGGAAAGTCCCAGAAAGCTCATTCAGATGTTTGTGGGGTTTTTTTCTCCTCTGTAGGGTAACAAACTACAAACAAAGTAACAAAATCTTACCTATACAACTACTCACTTGGGGAGGGAGTGTCAGTGAGGGGGGAGGGGATAAACATGTAAACTTGTTTCTCAATAACCTTACTACATAAACATGTATTTTACACGGGCACACACACACACACACAACCACCACCATAAACGACCTTAAACCTCACTCCTTTCCTTATCTCCCAAAGAGTACTAAGGCTAATCAATGGTTCCACCCAGGCACTGCAAGTTAGCCAGGATAATAATGTATACTTCTTGCTCCCTAGTATTACCTAACACACAACTTCCACAGGTTAGGATCCATGCCTTGCTCATCTATGTATTATCCCCTCTTCCAGGTATGCACCACAGTATTAAACCTGCAAAATTTCATGCACAAACTGGACACAAGAAAAGTTTAACTGGAAGTGCAGGGGGGGGGGGAGGATCACAGATGTACTTAGATAATTGGCATGTCCCAAATTATCTAACTACTAATCCCCCTAAAGAGGCTGGACAAAAGATTAGTGGCAATGTACACTCAAGAGGTTAGGTATCACTTTTAAATAAACGATTTATAATCCATTTCTCATCTGAACAAAAGGAGGGTTTTGAGAAGATATGTATACATATATATTTACATACATATATACACCTTTATATAATAGTTCATATATATGTATATATACACATACATTTCTTATCGATAGATAGCCTGGAACACTATGACTACTAGGAGGTTGGTACTAAACTTACAAAAAATTAAAAAGCTATTACAATGAAAGTCCACCCAGACCTATAGAGGAGGCCAGAAGAAATTAGCGTGGATTAAATCGAGGTGACAAAACTACTCTTAAGTATTTTAGGCATTGTGGGGCAAGACAGTCATCTTTAACAATTATTTAGCTATTGGCCTGGGAAAACTAAAAGGTCTGTTTACAATTTGCATTTAAAATTCTCGGTTCCTGGGTGCGTACGGAGAGAGTCTGGATCTGGCCCCCAGCCCCCGTCCACCAGCCCCTGGCAGGAAGGACAGACAACCCAGTCCGTGTCTTTTAAGAGGCAACATGGAGAATGTCCGTGCGGTGACCACGGTGTGTCCGGTGTGTGCGGTGTGTCCGGATCTTCTACACAGCGGACAGGCAGGGAAGCCTGGCCGAGGCCCCCGCCCCGCAGTCCGGGTGGCCGAGCCCCTCCCGCACTTACTCCCAGCAGCGGCCCGCGGCCGATCACCGTCTCCCCGGGCGCCAGGGCCACCCGGGGGCCGCCGTCCAGCGGCTGCAGCTCGAAGCCCCCGGACATGGCGGGCGAGGATTAAGCACCCAGACGAGGAGACAGCGCCAGCAGCTGCTTCCGCTTTCCACACACCCACGCCGGACTAACCCGGCCGCGGGAATTTGGAGCTGGCAGGAAAACAAAAATTGTGCGTGTTCCACGCAGGTCAGAGGCCCCCGGGCGGCTTCCGGAGTCCCGCCCCCGGGGATTCCCCGGTCCGTCAGCCTCCTTCCGGGATTCCTCTCCACCCCTGCCTCCCGCCCTATCTTCACTCTCCCCCTCCCACCCGGGCCTGGAGGATGCCGGGCTTTGTAGTCCGTCTGACGGCACCTTTTCCCTCCATTCCCGAGCTCAGACGTGCCTTGACAAAACTACTAATCCCAGAGGGGAGTGCGCGCACCTCTCTGCGCCCACGCAGTCCAGTCAACAGGGTGGGGCTAGAGTACACGGGCTGGGGTGGACCATGGGGAGGAATTCGAATCTCAGAGAACTTGACAACTTAAATCGCGGGAGCAGAAGACACCGCCACGGAGTAGGTAGGAGGGTCTTTCCTTTTCGCATGCTAGGCCTGCATTTTGGGGCGGGGATGGCGGGTTGCAGCCGCTCCCCCCCACCCCCCCGACCCAGCTCCCGGGGCCCAATCATAGCCTTCCATGTGCGGACTGGAGCCGCCTTGACAGTTACTGCTGACTGTTGTTATTGTTTTCCTGTCGGTGTCAGGTGTTCTCGGCACTCGGACCGCGGAGCCCACCCTGACACACAGCCCCTTGTGTGGCTCGGGTGGGACCTGGGGTCCACACCTGGTAGGGGGTCCCCCCGCCGGTCCCGGTGTGGCCGAGCTGTGCCGGCTCCTCTGATCGCTCCTCTCCGGTGACACCTGCCAGACAAGCTCTTGCATTTCTGGAGGGCGCGGCGCAGCTCCCTTTATGAAGGGGTCGTTTCCAGCTATACCATCCTAACAAGTTAAAAGAAAGATTGCTAGTGAGATTCTTTCTTTCTTTTCAAGAGACCTGGCCTAGGATCCCTCGACTGCTAAATTAAAATACCTTCATCTGGGGACTATGTGGGGTGTGAAAGGGGACCAATGCATGGGGGATGGGGAGGGTAGGACGAAGGTTAAGAGAAGTGATCAAAGTACATCATATACGTGTATGAAACTGTAGTAATGAAACCTTTAATAGTTTTTTAAATAACTTTAATAATCTGGAGAAAGGTAGGAAAAGGAACGCCTTCCTCTGCATCCTATGGAATCGTTTGACCGGGAGAAGTTTTTGTTTTGTTTGTTTTGTTTTTCCGTGGGTCGTGGGGCTTGAACTCTGGACCTAGGCTCTGTCCCTGAGCTCTTCAGCTCAAGGCTAGCACTCTAGCCACAGCTCTCCGGTTTTCTAGTGATTAATTGGAGATAAAGAATCTCACAGACTTTCCTGCAGGGGCTGGATTTGAACCACGATCCTCACATCTCAGCCGCCTGAGTAGCTAAGATTACAGGCGTGAGCCACTGGCACCAGACCAGGGGGAAGTATTTTATTCCCCCAGGTTAGATCCTGGGAGAAGTACCAAGACACTAACATTCTCCCAATAAGAGATTCTTTTTTAAAATATGGTGACTTGGCATTGATTTGTTTGAATCATTGAAGGAGAGAAGGTGTATGGCAGAAACTTGCTCTTGACTCATGCTCTTGTTTTTACTTCTTTGCTTTCTTACTTCCCCAAACCCGCTACAGGAAGTCCTCTCTTGAACACAAACATTTCAGTTCTCACTACAACTAATTTGGATCATAAATAACCTAAATGAATGGTTGTCACCACGGTCTTAGCAGGTGCAGACACATATATCTGGGCACTTTGTAGACAGAGACTTGTTACAAGCTGTTAAATACATATTTAATATATATAAATATTATATAATAATTGTATAATATATAATTGCAATGTATAATAAATATATAACAATTATATTAATATGTAACATATGAATATATTAAATATGCCTATTTAACACCTCCTATGAGACCTCAATACCCTCCATTATGAAAGGAAGTGTAATAAGCTGATTTAAAGTAAATACAAGTTCTCTTTATATGCAGAAGTAGTTCAATGGTGGCCACTTACCCAACCTTTCTTTCAGAAACCTGCAACATTCTAAGCAATTTAGTTGAATCTAGGCTTTTAATCCTTAGTTACCTTTGGAGCTGAATAATCAACACTGTTTATAGTTATTATTCTTTGCTGATCTCTGTTATCAATAGCTCAGCCTTAACTATGTATGTAGGATAACTTCACTAATCTTAAACTAAGTTGAGTATTTGAAACTATTTGTCTTTGATGGAAAGCACTCATCTTTTCTCCTGCTTTTCTCTATTTCAGATAGATTTGTGTCAAGATTGAGCACCTACAAATTAGGTGCAAGGAGGTATACAATGCTTATATAAACGATTGGAAGTCCAACTGGTAATGTCTAAATCACAAATTGCAGATGAAAAACTTAATAGCAAGGCATTTACCTCAGACAACAAGTATTTAGGAGTTTAGTTGAACTGTAAAATGCTTCAGTGAGTTCTTACAATAGTGACTGTTTCTAAGGTCAATAAACAGGGTCCAAGGACAAGACATCAACCCAGTCATTATGAGGCTCTGAGTTTAAACTCCAGTATGTAAACAAAAAAAAAAAATAGACTGTTAACCTCCTTTAGATAATAGCATTTAATTTTATTGTACTACAAGGAAAAATATTTATATGGTATTTCACACAATGTTTTAATTTTAAAAAATCACTTTTTGGGCTGGGGATATGGCCTAGTGGCAAGAGTGCTTGCCTCGTATACATGAGGCCCTGGGTTCGATTCCCCAGCACCACATATACAGAAAATGGCCAGAAGTGGCGCTGTGGCTCAAGTGGCAGAGTGCTAGCCTTGAGCAAGAAGAAGCCAGGGACAGTGCTCAGGCCCTGAGTCCAAGCCCCAGGACTGGCCAAAAAAAAAAAAAATCACTTTTCTCCAGAAGCTTTTGAGAAAACATATCCATTCAAGGAGCTGACCCTCTGTGGACACAAAGAGCTCTCAATGGAGCTGCACCATCCGATCTGGGACTCTTGAGACCATGTGGCTAATGCATACTTAAAATGGGACTAATCTAAAATAAGATGTGCTCTAAATGTAAAACACACAGGACCTTAGAGGGGGTATTATAAGGGAAGATATAAAATGCTCATTAGTTATAAATAAGCAAGTATGCTCCAATGTATGAAGAATCATTTTCCTTTTATAGAATGTTCTGTGGTAATAAAAAATTGTTAAAGACATTCAAAAAGATGGTTACTGACAGGTTGAGAGTCCCATGTACAATTCAGATATGAGGCTTCATGCTTTATAGGCTCTCTTTGTCAGTCTTCACAAGAACACACAAGAGACAGGCAGCTTTGGTGCCATTTCATAGATTAAGAGGTTGAAGTTAAGAAAATTGCAGTTTTTTAAATCATACTTCAAAAGTATCTGATTCAGAGTACAGTTAGAGTCTGAATTAGACTGAATGGGTCTATATGTTTCAACTTTGTCTTTAGATTACATATGAAGATAATTTATTAAAACAACAAGTCATGAAGAAAACTTCCAAGAGGAGTAATGAGTTGAGAGTTTCTGTTACCCAGTGGAAATCTGTGGATGCAGAGAAGGATAAAAATGAGAGTCAAAGAACCTTTGCTCAACGGCTACCTCCAGAAGTCGCTTTAAAGATTTTTAGCCAACTGGACATTCAAAGTTTGTGCAGAGCTTCTGTCACTTGCAGGAACTGGAATGATACAATACACAATAGTGACTCCCTATGGAAGCCTCACTGCTTGTCTTTAAGAACTGTGTGTCAACGAGAAATAGATGATGATCTACAAAGTGGTTACTCCTGGAGGGTAAGTTTCACCTTGGCAGTCTCCCATGTTTCTGACAGTGTTGTGGTATTGGGTTTGAGACAACTCCAACTTCTGCTTGGAAAAGTTAGAATTTCATATACAGAACATCACAGAATGTGTTGACCACTTTAGGAAATGATTTAAAATTGAGTTACTGTTTTTTTTTTCATCCTGCTAAACACAGTCTCCACACTATTTCCCATCAATCATTTGACTTTTTTTTTCAAATTTTTATTATCAAACTGATGTACAAAGAGGTTACAGTCATATGTTAGCATTGGATACATTACTTGTATCCAAGTTACCTCGTCCCTCATTCCCCCCTCCCTCCTCCCCCTTTCCTTTTCCCCCTATGAGGTGTTCAGTTCACTTACACCAAACATTTTGCAAGTATTGCTTTTGTAGTTGTCTTTTTTTTACCCTGTGTCTCTCGATTTTGGTATTCCCTTTCAATTTCCTGGTTCTAATACCAGTATAGACAGTTTCCAATATACTCAGATAAGATTACAGAGATAGTGTAGATACAACCACAGGAAGGTGATACAAGAACATCATCAATAATAGAAGCTACAGATACACATGGGACGTTAATCATTTGATGTTTTGTAAAGCCCAAAGTACAGAATGTTCCTCATAAGCAAAAGGAAAGTCTACTTTTTCTTACTCAACCCAAAGCCTTCGATCTGTGCGAGTGCACACACATACACCACAAGTGTACATTTTGCTAATATATGTGTATAGCATTGTAAGTAATTATTATTTTCTCATCCCTGTGAGTCTGCTGCTCTTTTTTTAACAAACTTACCAATGGACTACCTTGATCATGGTTTACCCCTTTTAGGTAACACTACTGAGAAATTACCAGAAGAGTAAAGTGAAACACCAATGGCTAAGTGGCAGATACAGCAACATATCCTCTTCCTTTAGCCTACCAGAGACAATCATGTACCCAATGGACGCAGATACATGGGGGGAAATTCTAGAAGCAGAGCTGGAAAGATAAGTGAAAAAAAAAATCACACAGTCTAAAACCAAAATAACTCAGCTGCAAAAAGTGGTTTTATTTGTTCATATTTCTCTCTAACTCTAAAAAATTTAAGAACATTTAAAAGAGGGCAAAGAAAGCAGAACATTATAAAAAGGAAAGCTTTATTTCTATTTTGCACTTTAGTAAAAAGAATTCTGGTTTTGCTGTACTGAAAAATCATGAAATGTTTTTCTTAGAAACAATATACTAATAGAATGATTTCAAAATGTATTACTTTATACATTTATATTAGTATATGGCATTACTTTAAATGATAGAGTTTAGCATTTTCTGGTTAATGAAAATTCAAACACTTGAAATTGACTTAAATAAGAAATCATAATTAGACTTGTGAGAGAAGTGAAAATAATAGACACATGTTTGTTTAAACAAATAAAAATGTTTATATCCATAACTTTAATATTTTCCACTTCATGGAATCAAACTGGATTGATTATCACATAGTTAAACTATATAACTGTGTTATAACTGTGACTTTTTAGAAATTAATCTGATTTTAGAGCTAAAGCTAAACAGATTAAAATTTCCATTACTTCCCTACAAACCTGACACTATACTATGGGAGTTGCCACATAATATGTTTATCTCAGGGGAACTTTCTGCCATCTTTAGAGACTCTAGTGAAATCTTCAGAGATATCAAAACAAAGGTCTTTTTCTTTATTTTTCCACATTTACAAGAAAAAGAAATTATTCTAGAGGACCCTTCACACTTGACTTTGTTAAAGTTTATGACTCTCCAGGAATCTGAAAAGTTTTTCCAGGAAACTGAAAGCTTTTATTTATTTCATAAAAACAGATAAATCCAAACTGTTCATTCTGAATCTAGTCAACACCATCGTCAAAAGTGTCTATGAAATATTTTAGTTGGGATGGGATTTTCTTCCTACAATGTGCTCTGTAGCACAAAACATGAGTCTAAGCAAGACATATTAACAAACAACTACCAGAAAAATGGCCCACCACCTACAAATTCTCTTTGTTGGATCAAATAAACAATGATTCTTACCTACTTTCTTCTTAGAATTGGAAGAAAACTAGAAAAATCTGGCCGTTCACTTTTCCCTACCTCACTGAGTCGCTCGTGCTGCTAAGCAGTCACCATTTTGTACTTTTCTCCATCTCTATATCCAATCAAGAAACAGTTCTTAGTGAGTTTATTCCCCAAATATTGAGAAATAATTCAATCCTTCTCTGTCTTTCTCTCTGCTACATTACTGAATTCGGATCCTTATATTGAGGTTATGATTACTACAGTCAGTAACTTCTTAATTGTTATTCCTGCCTCCCCATTCCTTCCTTTTTACTATCAACAGTGTAATCTTTCCAAAACCCCCAAATTAGCAAGTCCCCTATTTTAATTCAAGAAGAGATCAAAGCCAGTAAGTTTTTTTTTCTTTCTGTTATTATCATTGTTGTTATTTAGTAGTTGTACAAAGAACTTACAATTCCATAAGCCAGGTAGTGAGTACGATGCTTCTTGGTCAATGTCAACACCTCCTTCATTTCCCATTGCCCCCTTCTCATCCTTACCCTCAAGTTACATAGTTCATTTTTCATAGAATGTACATTAAATATAATATCTACCTTTGCCAGTAAGATTTTTAATGATGCTTTCTGGCCTACATCTATGCCTCTTCTCTCACACCTGTCCTACCCCGTAACTTCTAGTTCCATGCACATTTTCTCACATCTGCCTTGAAACAAGTTGTTTGATATACCTGAAATGTTCTTCCCCGCATCCCACAGTAACTTTTCTTAGCAAAATCATTTTTAAGACTCATCATTTTAGCCTGAAAAAACATTCTGGGTTAAATAGTCCTTTTAAGATTCCCAAACTTCTTTGTTTATGGAACTCTCAAAGCTAATATACTGTGGTGAATTGTCTGTAGTATTTGTCTGCTATCCCTTTCGACTGTGAAATTCTTAATGGCAAGGACCATTTTTATTTATTCTTATGTTCATAAAACCTGGCACTTAGTAGATGTTCTATAATTATTCATTAAATTATTTTTATTATCTATATTTTAATCATACTCAGAATGGATAATAAAATTTATATGATTGTAAATAAAATATATTATAGTAACAGATTTACTGTGTGTTAATGGATAAAACTACCTTGAAACTTAATATGTATTTATTAAGATATGTAAGATGCTTGATGTTAATGTTAATATATGGACAATTGTAGTTTTCTTTAAAGATACAAGAATAAAATAAGAAACTAGAAGTGTTTTGTTATATATTCAAATGCTTGAAAATCAACTCAATCTCAAAAATAACATTATCTTACATTATTGATTCACCCCAATCAGAAGTATTATGTTTGCAAGTTAAGGGAATAAACCCTAGTGTTTTTTAGTACTATTATGTTAAAATGATTCTATAAGAAGTTATAAGCTGTGACCACAGTCCAAGGAAGATTTTCAGCTTAATGATAATTTGTAAAGTGTAGGCTTAATGAAAAACATCTTTTATTTATCAGACCAACTACCAGTATCTGAGAATGTGAATGGGTGGAGCTGAACAGAGGAAGGCATGTTCCTTCTCAGATAAAATACTGTGGTAAGCAAACATGGTATATAAAAGAAGCAGGCTTGCTGGGAAAGAGTAATAAAAAAAATTGCCAGTGTTTTTAAATTTGACATCAGTTTAAGATTTAGTGTTTAAAAAATAAGTTTAGAATTTGCCAGGTGCCATTAGCTCAAGCCTGTAATCCTAGCTGCTCAAGAGGCTGAAATCTGAGGATCAAAGTACAAAGTCAGCCCAGGCAGGAAATTCTATGAGACTGTTATCTCTCATTAGCCACCAAAACACCAGAAGTGGAGCTGTGGTTCAAGTGGTAGAGCATTAGTCTTAAACACAAAAGCTCAAGGAAAGCACCCAGGCCCAGAGTTCAAGCCCTAGGACTGGCACAAAAATAAATAAATAAATCAGCAATCTTTCTAAGGCCTAACTAGGATAACTTTTTTTGCTTTTGTTTTCCCCAAAACTGAGTTCTTACTTCATGTTTGGCTCCAATTCACCCTCCCTGTGAAGCTCTCACACATGGAAAGCTAGAGAGAAATAACTTCTGGAGATAATTACAGCAAAGAAAGAAATTTTTTTCAGCTATAATTCTTTTTTATTTTTTAGTTTTTATTTTATTATCACACTGAATTACAGGGAGGTTACAGTTTCATACCTTAGGCATTGGATACATTTCTTGTACTGTTTGTTACCTCATCCCTCGTCCCCCTCCCCCCTCCCCCTTTCCCTTCCCCTCCCCCCATGAGTTGTTCAGTTCATTTACACCAAACAGTTTTGCAAGTATTGCATTTGTAGTTGTTTGTCTTTTTTTATACCCTGTGTCTCTCGAATTTGGTATTCCCTTTCAATTTCCTAGTTCTAACACCAGTATACATGGTTTCCAATATACTCAGATACAGAGATAGTATAGGTACAACCACAGGAGGGTGATACAAGAAGATCATCATTAATTGAAGCTACAGTTACACATGGCACGTTGAAAGTAGTTACAACTGTGATATAACAATAAAAATAGTTGGAGGGGATGTGGCCAAAAGGGAACCCTACTTCATTGCTGGTGGGAATGTAAACTAGTCGAGCCACTCTGGCAAGTGGTATGGAGATTCCTCGGAATGCTAAACATAGAACTCCCCTATGAACCAGCAGCCCCACTTTTGGGTATCTATCCAAAAGACCACAAACAAAATCACACTAAAGCCACCAGCACAACAATGTTCATCACAGCACAATTTGTCATAGCTAGAATCTGGAACCAACCCAGATGCCCCTCAGTAGACGAATGGATCAGGAAAATGGGGTACATATACACAATGGAATTTTATGCCTCTATCAGAAAGAATGGCATTGCCCCATTTGTACGGAAATGGAAGGACTTGGAAAAAATTATAGTAAGTGAAGTGAGCCAGACCCAAAGAAACATGGACTCTATGGTCTCCCTTATTGGGAATAATTAGCACAGCTTTAGGCAAGACACAGCAGAGGATCACAAGAGCCCAATAGCTATACCCTTATGAACACATAAGATGATGCTAAGTGAAATTAATTCCATGTTATGGAAACAATTGTTATATCACAGTTGTAACTACTTTCAACGTGCCATGTGTAACTGTAGCTTCAATTAAAGAAATTCTTAAGTACCAATTCAGTTTTGCTCTGCACAATAAAACAATACTTGAAAAGAAAGACAATAAAACTAGAAAGAACAGACTAAACGAGACTAAAGGTAATAAAACAAAGCAAGGAATGCAAATCTGGTTATAATTTTTTAAAGCTTTGTATTCATATTCAGTAATACCATAAATAAAAGCTACTTTTACTTTTAGCACACCCATTCTGAACTTTCCATTAATTCTTGGTTCTTGCCCAATTGGGCGGGATGAATAATAACATGAGATAAAACCATAGAGTTTTATAAACGACACATTCTACAATCATAAATACATAGTGCAATCATAAACACTAACTTGTCAAGGAAGGGTTTTTTAATAACCATTTTCTTCTGAAGCAATGAGTCTTCTGGGCCCTGTAGGAAAGCCAAGCTGCCTGTTTGCTCATTTCAATTTAGTGTTAATGGGACAAAATTGTACAGTCCAACTCATCACACAGTGAAATCCTGGGAGAAAATACATACGATTTTTTTTAAGTTTTTATTATAAAACTGATGTACATAGAGGTTACAGTTTCATACGTTAGGCATTGGATATATTTCTTGTACTGTTTGTTACCTTGTCCCTCATACCCCCCTCCCTCCCCCCCTTCCTCTTCCCCCTCCCCCCTTTCTCTTCCCCCCCACCCCCCGGAGGTGTTCAGTTCACTTACACCAAACAGTTTTGCATGTATTGCTTTTGTAGTTGTTTCTCTTTTTTTTACCCTGTGTCTCTCAAATTTGGTATTCCCTTTGAATTTCCTACTTCCAATACCCATAAACACTGTTTCCAATATACTCAGATAAGATTACAGCAATAGTGTAAGTACAACCACAGGAAGGTGATACAAGAACATCATCAATAATAAAAGCTACAGATAAACATAGGACATTGAAAGTAGTTACAACTGTGATATAACAATTGTTTCCACAACATGGAGTTCATTTCTCTTAGCATCATCTTATGTGTTCATAAGGGTATAGCTATTGGGCCTTTTGATGTTCTGTTATGAATTGCCTAAACCTGTACTAATTATTCCCAATAAGGGAGACCATAGAGTCCATGTTTCTTTGGGTCTGGCTCACTTCACTTACTATAATTTTTTCCAAGTCCTTCCATTTCCTTACAAATGGGGCAATGTCATTCTTCCTGATAGAGGCATAAAATTCCATTGTGTATATGTACCACATTTTCCTGATCCATTCGTCTACTGAGGGGCATCTGGGTTGGTTCCAGATTCTCGCTATGACAAATTGTGCTGCGATGAACATTGTTGTGCTGGTGGCATTACTATGATTTTGTTTGTGGTCTTTTGGATAGATACCCAAAAGTGGGCTGCTGGGTCATAGGGGAGTTCTATATTTAGCCTTCTGAGGAATCTCCATACTGATTGCCAGAGTGGCTGAACCAGTTTACATTCCCACCAACAATGAAGTAGGGTTCCCTTTTGGCCACATCCCCTCCAACAATTGTTATTATTAGTTTTCTTGATATATGACATTCTTGCTGGTGTGAGATGGAATCTCAATGTTGTTTTGATTTGCATTTCCTTTATGGCCAGTGATGTAGAGCATTTTTTCATATGTCTCTTAGCCATTCTCATTTCATCATCAGAGAAGTCTCTTTGTAGGTCTTTAGCCCACTTGATGAGGGGGCTATTGGTTCTTTGCGGTTTTGTTTTGGAAGAAGGTAGTTTTTTTAGTTCTGCATATATTTTAGAGATGAGGCCTTTGTCTGTTGAATGTCCGGTAAAGATCTTCTCCCAGTCTGTGGGCTTTCTGTTTATCTTGCGAGCTATGTCCTTTGCCGTGCAGAAGCTCTGCAGTTTGATGCAGTCCCATTTGTCCCATTTGTCCCATGTTTTTAAGAAAAAAAAATTTTTGAAAACCCTTCTGCTTTTTGGTGGTCTTGTAAGTAAACAGGGCAGTTTCCTTTTTCTCAATGGTTAGTTTTAAAACAAAGACTATATTTTATCATTCTTGGTATATTTGTTCATCTTTTTTTAACCTCTCAGACTCCTTTTATGATATGTATATTTTTATTTTTCCTAAATTTTTAAATTTGAATGATTTTTTTTTTTTTTTTTTGCCAGTCCTGGGCCTTGGACTCAGGGCCTGAGCACTGTCCCTGGCTTCTTCCCGCTCAAGGCTAGCACTCTGCCACTTGAGCCACAGCGCCGCTTCTGGCCGTTTTCTGTATATGTGGTGCTGGGGAATCGAACCTAGGGCCTCGTGTATCCGAGGCAGGCACTCTTGCCACTAGGCTATATCCCCAGCCCAATATGAATGATTTTTGATGCACACTAAGCTATAAGGAGAATTCTATGATCACCTAGTGATCATTAATATCAGCCATGTTTTATTTATACCTGTCTATACTAAGCCTTGAAACCTTCACACTGTTGCTAGAGAATCTTGGGATCAGTCAAAGGTTGGGGGAACAGGGTGTCCTGTACATTCTAGAATCTTTAGTGTTGTCTCTGAGGGTGCCAGTGGCACCCTCTCACAAGTCAACCAGAAGTGTCTGCAGACATTGCCAAAGTCCCCTGAGTGGGGGACATCACTTTCCTTAAGAACCTGCAGTCTAAACTATATTAGAACAAAACCACACCACCACTACACATGTCATTGAACTGAAGCACTTCAAAGGAGATTTACAAACCTCATGACATTTGTCTCCTAAATATCGTAAAATATATCTCTTACATACACACACACACACACACACACACACACACACACACACCTATACAATCACTTCATGAACACAAAAGAGAAGGTGAAGGGAAGGTGAATATGAGCAAAGTACTTGGTACACATTTATAAAATAGAGTAATGAAACCTGTTTATAAAAAAGGAGAAAAGGAGGGATAGCTGGCTCATACCTGTAAACACTAGCTGTTCAGGAGGCTGATATCTGAAGATTGCAATTCAAAACCAACCCATGAGGCTCTTATTTCTAATAAACTACCATCTATCCAAAAGACCACAAACAAAATCACAGTAATGCCACCAGCTCAACAATGTTCATCGCAGCACAATTTGTCATAGCGAGAATCTGGAACCAACCCAGATGCCCCTCAGTAGACGAATGGATCAGGAAAATGTGGTACATATACACAATGGAATTTTATGCCTCTATCAGGAAGAATGACATTGCCCCATTTGTAAGGAAATGGAAGGACTTGGAAAAAATTATAGTAAGTGAAGTGAGCCAGACCCAAAGAAACATGGACTCTATGGTCTCCCTTATTGGGAATAATTAGTACAGGTTTAGGCAAGTCATAGCAGAGCATCACAAGAGCCCAATAGCTATACCCTTATGATCACATAAGATGATGCTAAGTGAAATGAACTCCATGTTATGGAAACAATTGTTATATCACAGTTGTAACTACTTTCAACGTCCCATCTGTATCTGTAGCTTCTATTATTGATGATGTTCTTGTATCACCTTCCTGTGGTTGTACCTACACTATCTCTGTAATCTTATCTGAGTATATTGGAAACCGTGTATACTGGTATTAGAAATAGGAAATTGAAAGGGAATACCAAAATTGAGAGACACAGGGTAAAAAAAGACAAACAACTACAAAAGCAATACATGCAAAACTGTTTGGTGTAAGTGAACTGAACACCTCAGGGGGGGAAAGGGAAAGTGGGAGGAGGGAGGGGGGTATGAGGGACAAGGTAACAAACAGTACAAGAAATGTATCCAATGCCTAATGTATGAAACTAACCTCTCTGTACATCAGTTTGATAATAAAAATTTGAAAATAAATAAATAAACTACCAAAAAGCCAGAAGTGGAGCTGTGTCTCAAGTGCTGAAGCACTAGCCTTGAGCAAAAAGGCTCAGGGATAGCACCCAGGCCCAGAGTTCAAGTTCCAGGACATTATCTGAATTATGGAAATATCACAATGAAATCCCTTTGCACAATGCATACATATTAATAAAGTTTAACTTTTACATAGCAACCATCCCATCATAATACGGCTAAAAACTAGCCAAAATAAATTTTCTTCAACTGGTCACAAAAAATTGTATTTTCAAGCTTCTGAGTACGTACCAATCTGTTTATGAAAAATAGTCATTTTATCATTACCTGACTTATGTAACTGTAATGACTTTGTATATTCCCTTTATAATAACAATTTTAAATGATTATTATGAACTTTTTGAGACATTCTGTAAAGTAAAAAGAACTATTCCATTGGATATTTAATTTGTATTTATCCTGCTGTTTAAGAAAAAAGTGATTTTATTTTTGGTGTGTTTCAACCTACTTTTTCTTATTTTATGAGTGATTTTTTTAGGTTAGGGAAGATAGCTCTCTATTTATGACATATGTCACCATCTTATTTCTCCTACCTTGTCATATGTTTTTTTTTTTTTTTTTTTTTTGCTTAGGGTGCTTTATTTTACAGTTTATTTTTATAAATGCTACTGCACCTGTACATTGGATGTTGTTTTCCCTACAATAAAATTCTAAACATGTTTTCTCTTAGTACTTGGATGGCTTATTTTTTCCATCTAAGTTTTTCCTAGAGTATGGTGTATGTTAAGGATTCATGGTTCTTTTTTGTAAATGGCTGTGCAGTTTATTGAGTTGTATGATCTAAGATGTTACCTCATTCACACAATCAATTTTCTTTCTACTTGATTCATTTCTGAACTTCCAACTATGTTATAGATCTTTGTATCTATTCATGATATGTTACAGAGATTTATTATGCATTGGTATTTAATAAGTTTTCTCTCTTCATTGATTCTCTTTCCATGTTTTCTTATATATGCATATGTATGTATTTTTCCATGTTAACTTTGGAATTCATTTGTCTAGTTCCAAGAGAATAACTTGCCATAATTTTATTAGGCCACCATTAAGTTAGAGATATTCCTGTGTATTTTCAGGAATATTTTCCCATATATATATATGTATTTATATAATTTTTCCTCATAAAAGTTTTTGTATACATGTCATATTTATGTCTAAGTGTTTTATCCTTTTTGCAATTGGAAGTTCCTCTTCCTTTACCTTTTAATTGGCTATCATTTACACACACACAAACACACACACACACACAATTGGTTTTTATATTTTAATTTTATGTCTTGCTAATTTACTGAGTTTGTTAACTCATTAATATTACCTTTTGTCATATTTTAGTTCATTTATTGTCAAAGTGATGTACTAGAGGGGTTACAGTTTCATATGTAAGTCATTGAGTACATATCTTATCCAACTTGTTACCTCTTCCCTAATTTTTCTCCCACCTTCCCCCCATTTCCTTCCCCATCATGAGTTGTACAATTGGCTTGCAATATATAGTTTTGTAAGTATTGCTGTTGCATTGATTAATCTTTTATCCTTTGTCTCTCCATTTTGATGTTCTCCTTCCCTTCCCTAGTTCCAATAAATGTATATGCAATACCCAGGGTACCAAGATCAGTAACAGTGATATCAGGGGTAAAACCCTGTGGAAGAAAGACAAAAGAAAATGGCATAATTTCACATGTTGGTTGAAAAATAACAACACCATTGATAAACCACTTATTTCCATAACTTGGAGTTTATTCACTTAGCATCATCTTATGTGTTCATATGTACACAGCTATTGAGCTATTGTAATTTTGTGCTGGGACTATCCTAGCTAGACATGTACTAATATTCCCAATGAGGGAAAACATAGAGTGTGTTTCTTTGAGACTGGCTCACTTCACTTAGAATGATTTACCATTTTTCATATTTTTAATATACTTTAATACCCGAAAATAGAGTTTTTCTTCTTTCTCAATCCTTGTGCCTCTTATTTTTTTTCCTTGACTGAAAACAATGACTAAAGCTGCCAGTATGAAGGTGAACAACAGTGGGAATAGGAAACATCCCTGCTTGCTCCTTACCTCAGTATGAATGCTTCTAATATTATCCATGGTAATATTCTTTCTCACACTCTCTCACACGTTTGTGTGCACACATGTGCACACTCAGACAGGTACACACCTGCCCCATCCTCTCCGCTCTCTGTCCTTGACTAACTCCCATACATACGTTTGTGTATGTATGTCTGTATGCTCGTGATAAAATAATATCCATTAACTTCTATTGTGGCTAGTACTATAATTAGGAACAGACACTGAATTTTATATGGAGCTTTTGTGGTGTCTGTGATTTAAGTGACTCATATCTCATTGGAGAATTTTTAAGGACTTCACAAATACTATATTATTACTCTATGCTTTTTTCCATAAAATAGCGTCTTAGTTGAGACAATGCATGTACGTGTTTTCTCAGATCCAGATAATCAATAGCATTGAATATTATTGAAAAACTTTATAAACTTTCTCAAAACTTCCCTTTAGTTAAGTACCTTTTGTGTGGCCACAATCAGTCTTGGAAGGTATGTTTTACCATTAATCTTTAAAAAATACAGAAATGGAAGTTTATAGAAGTAAAGTAACTCAAGCAATGTGAAACCCTCTTGTGTATGAAGAGACCCTGACTGACAGGACCCGTTCTATTCACACACATCACCTTTGAGGCTGAGTAAATGCCAATCAGCTGCCAGCAGAGGGTGCAATATTTCTATTAAAACCCAGCAAGTGCTTGGTTGAGACAGGGAGTTCATTAACGCAGACATTTTTGCTGAAAGAAAATCTCAGATATTAGAATTTGTCTGAACAATGGGACTAAAATTAATCCTGCTTAAAGGACATTTAGATGAATGGGTCTTTCCCAAAGAGAATGTAGGATATAACCCACCCCCCAAATCTAATATTTTGTATTGCTACAAATTTAAGATATTAGGGAATTTAAGATGATAGAGAATTCTTTTCCCATTCACCCCCAGTCCTGGCCTACTCACCCCATAGGCACCGACTTTGGTTCCCAAAAGCACAATTAAGAGCATTTAAACTCAGCCTTTGTACTTTTTGTCCAAAAATAAGCATTCAAGTCTTTATTCTGAGCAGATTTTTAATAGTGTTATTATTTTATATTTATTGTTTGTTCCCTAAATCTTCATCCTGCTGTTTCCATTGATTCTTCAGCTCTGTAAAGTTGGGTCCTATGAATGTATTTCACATTAATGGATGTGAGCTCTAAGGTTGTTGGTTCTAGAGGCTTAGAATCAAACTTTTTCTGGTGGAGTTTCTTGATTTTTTTAAAATTATCTTTAAGTAGTTTTATAAAGTAGTTGCCATTTAGCAAAGCAGTTTATGAGTGCAATGCATCTTGATCAATAGCACCTCTTTCAAAATTCTCTCCTATCCTTTCCATCTCACCCTTCCCTCCATCTTATTAATCTTTTAGGATGTACATAGAATCCTTGACCACATCCCCCCCCCTTCATTCATCTCCCCCTCTCCTCTTGACCTCACCCCACATCATCTCCTAGTGTTTATTTTGTTGAACTGACCTTGCCTTTCTAAGCAATTACACTATTTGAGATTCCCTTGAATCTTCCATATTTCAGTTAATACATGTTTATAAACTTATAGATTCCACATATGCAGGAAAACATGCAACCTGCATTAACATTATTTAAGTATAGAGAAATTTCTCTCTTTTACCAAAATTGTATATCAATTCTGGCCTTTTACATGAAAAGACAGTTAAAGGTAAGGGTAAAAACACTTTGAAATATATATTTTTATTAGTTTCTCTCAAATTTACATAGGCAGAAAGAATAAGCCAGGAAGAGCCTTGGGGAATTAAGCAAGGTAATCAAAATTCATATGCACTAATCCATTTCATTTAAAAATAAGCCTGCTATGTGCAAAATTTAAATTTCATCTCCTCAATTTCATGCTTTAACGTTTTTATACACACATCATATCCACATATCAAGATGGATAGAAAACTGTGCCCAGCTACAGTGTATAATTACACATTTATGTGACTTTAGGGTTTTACTTTCCTAATCCTGCCTAAAGTAGTGTATTTGTGATTCAGAAGTCATCACTAAGATTAGAATCCACAGATGATAATAATAATAATTCTTAGTTGAGCACATACTATATACAAAGTGCCCTCCTATATCTCAAGAGGAATTCCAATCCTGTAACTGCCCTTTATTAGTTATGTTAGTAAATTATCTGTACCTTATGATTTCAACTGTAAAGATTTCAAAATATCTATTTCATATCTATTTACATATCTATCTCATTATAGATAATGAGGATTAGCCATCATGTCCCATCCTTATGTGACAAATCTTACATGCCTTTGCCTCTATTAATTATTTTAGTACATAAAAACATAAAAAATTTATATATATTATGGGAGCTACCATCACGTGTTAATGCATGGCTTACATGTTTAAACCATGCAAAACACATTTTAATATGTGTTCTAATACAGGTTTAACATTTTGTTTTATTATATTGTACAATGTCTCAACCAGGTTAAATATATTTATCTCCCCAAGCATTTACCATTTCCTTATGGTGAAATGTTCAGAATACTTTCAGCTTTTTGAAACATACATTGATATTATCTAGGATCATCCTATGTCTCATTTTGAGTTATTTTTTGTATAATTTCTGAAATAAAGGACTTTTTTTTTTTGCATGCAGCTTTCTAATTGCTGGTGAGCAAGACCAGCTCTGATATTAAAGAGACACTTGAGTGGTGAGTTCACAGACCCTGGCAGTTCAAGCCACCTCCAAGAAACTCCACTAGAGATCTCTATCCTTGAAGGTTGTTACTTAACCCAAAGTTTGCACCCAGTGACTTATGTGGCCTGACAATCTTTTTCCTTTTTAAATAATGGGAGTTTATTCCAGACTTTCATTCCATAAACACTTGGGGATTTTGAGTTCAATTTTAACAAGTTTCAACATTTGGATTTTATGTAGCTCTTAGCCTTTTGTCGCCTCTATTTTTATTTTCTATATTTGCTCTAGCTTATTTTAGCTTTGTCATGATTTTCCTAATCTAAATTTAAGGGCCTGGAATTTTTACTTCTTTAGCTTGTCTATCCTTGAGTTTATGAGGTATACTTTTTATCCTTTTTCTTTCTTTTTACTTAGCCTGAATTTTAATTCTTTTTAATTTTAAGTCATTAACTCTCAATTCAATTTTAATTTTAATCTTTCTTTTCTTAATGTTCTTGTTGTTGTCCTTTTAATGTTTTTCTTATTTTTCTGTATTTAACCAAATCTGTTTCTTTAATTTCCAAGTCATTTTTGACTCAGTTCCTTTTAGTTCAAGTTCCTTTTTTAATCTTTTAACTTAAATTCTTAGTAATAGTGTGTGTGTATATATACATTCCAGCCTGTTTTCCCTTTGAAATGTGTTTTCTTTTGTCCACAATTTCTTTTTAAATGCCTTGCCTCCTGCCCTTTCTCCTCCTATTCCCTTCCCTCTCATCCTCCTCTTCCTTCCTTCCCAAGCAGTAATGTTGGGCAGGGTTTATAGATTAAGAAGGAACATGGCTGTGGTGCTATCCACACTATATACAGGAATCTTCCTTCTGTGATCTATGCACTTCGCTTTCTGGTCTGTTGAGCAAACCATTTGTCTCCTGAATTCAGTGTTTTTCTCCAAAAAGAATTATATTAACTTGTTATACCAGGTACTTTCCATAGCTCTAAGCTTCCTGGCCAGTGTATTTGAAATGTCTGTTTGTTACCTCTTCTAAACCCAGAAGCCTCTGACATATATTGTTATGCCAAGTCGCAAGAAGACCACCAAGAAGGCCACCGAGACTCAGACGTTCCGAAATGCAAAAGCAAGGCAAGGCTTTATTCAAGGGAGCTGCAACTCGGGCCTCGTCCTACCCACCGACACAGGGGAGGTTAGGAAGGAGCCTTGAGCTGTGATTACACAGGGCTTATAAAGGCAAAAAACAATGTTACAACAATCAGTTACAGCAATCAATTGTTCAAGCAAGCAAGATTAGGACACGGGTACAAATCTGATTGGCTCAGGGCTCGAGGCATTCTGGGGGCAATTAGAGTTAAGCATTCCCAGCGTTTAGAGTTCTTGACCGGCTGGGCCCTAATAAGCTTGTCCTGGGTTTGCTCACAGGGCCTGCTTATCTCAGGTTCGTGTGGTAAAGTGGGGTTCACGTGGTAAAATGGGGCCTGACTTCAAAGTCTGGCTCTTAAATATAAGTAGTCTGCAAAAAAGGTAGAGATTTAGGCAGAAGATGCCTCTTTGTTCACCTTTCCCCACTGCAGTAAACCACATAGCCGGCTGCTCTCAACCAGAAGCCCACAAAACATTCCAGTAAGTTCTGTCCATTAGACATTCAAACGATGTCCTGCATCTTCCCCTTCTTATCAATTTCATTCCTCACTTGGACTGCCACCAGGCCATTCCAGCTCCAGTTCCCATATAGCAGCTCATGGGATTTAAAATATTGTATTATAAAACCCATCAGCAACTTCTTATTGTGCCTAAAACAAATCAAAGCCTCCTTGTGTGTCCTGGCCACACCTGCCTCTTTTCTCTCTCCTTTCCTCCTTCCTCACATTGATTCTTCTTAACAGGTTAAGTTCTCTTACCTCAGAGCCTTAGCCCATGCCATTACTGTTTCTAGAGTCCTTGTTCCTCCATTCTTTATAATGAAGGTTCTTTCTCATTTTTTTTTTTTGCCTGTACTGGGGCTTGAACTCAGGGCCTGAGCACTGTCCCTGGCTTCTTTTTACTCAAAGCTAGAAGTCTACCACTTGAGCCACCGCCCCACTTCTGGCCTTTTCTGTTTATGTGGTGCTGAGGAATCGAACCCTGGGCTTCATGCATGCAAGACAAGCACTCTACCGCTAAGCTATATTCCCAGCTATCTTTCTTATCTTTTAAAATAGGGTTTTCAGCCATTCTGGTTTGCCAGTGACTAACAGGATTCTAGGGATCCAGGAAAATTAGACTTAAAACCAAAAAGTCCTGGGCTGGGGATATGGCCTAGTGGCAAGAGTGCTTGCCATGTATACGTGAGGCCCTGGGTTCAATTCCCCAGTACCACATATACAGAAAACGGCCAGATGTGGTGCTGTGGTTCAAGTGGCAGAGTGCTAGCCTTGAGCAAAAAAAAAAAAAAAAAAAAAAAAGAAGCCAGGGACAGTGCTCAGGCCCTGAGTCCAAGCCCCAGGACTGGCAAAAAAAAAAAAAAAAGTCCTGACAATTAGATGGAGTAAAGCAGCTACTTTCAAGCTGTAGCTTAAGAATCATTTCCTTGCTTACTGTGTCCAAAGCAAAATTCCAACCAAAGCCTTCACTGTTCCTCATTTCAGCATCCTGTTTCCTTCCTAGAAAGGACTAAATTATGCTCACAATTTTGTCACTCTATGCAGGTTTTTACTTGTTTTCTCTGTCTCCGTCTACACTGTCCTGGCCGCCATCAGACCTGTCTTAAAGTATACTCCAGTGTAACCCAATTGGCTAGCTCCCAGCTTGGAAAGGACAGGAGTACTCATAAACGCTCAGGCTTGCTTGTATGAGGAAAACTACAGTGCTTAACCTTTAGGTAAACTTCTATAGAATGGAGCAATCACATTCATCTCAAGCTTACTTCTGTGTGCTTTTAATTGGATCCACAGCCATTTTTCATGGAATCACTTTAAAAAAATCCTTTTAAAGCCAGATGCTGATAGCTCACACCTATAATCCTAGCTACTCAAGAGGCTGAGATCTAAGGATCACAATTTGAAGCCAGCCCAGGTAGGAAAGTCCATGAGACTGTTATCTCCACTAAACTACAAGAAAAAAAAAAAAAGAGCCAGAAGTAGAGCTGTGGTTCAAAGAGTAGAGCACTAGCCTTGAGTACAAAAGCTCAGGGACAGTGTCCAGGCCCAGTGTTCAAATCCCAGGAACAGCAAAAAAAGTCAAAATCCTTTTATCATGTGAGTGTAGTGTATGGCTTTTCTTTGTTCTCTCTTTGTACTCTCCTCACAATGTCGATGAGTCCCTGGAAAGCCATTCAATTTCTTTTTTTTTTTTTTTTTTTTTTTTTTTTTGGCCAGTCCTGGGCCTTGGACTCAGGGTCTGAGCACTGTCCCTGGCTTCTTCCCGCTCAAGGCTAGCACTCTGCCACTTGAGCCACAGCGCCGCTTGTGGCCGTTTTCTGTATATGTGGTGCTGGGGAATCGAACCTAGGGCCTCGTGTATCCGAGGCAGGCACTCTTGCCACTAGGCTATATCCCCAGCCCTCCATTCAATTTCTTAAAACACAGAAGTATGTAAGTTCCAAGTGTCCAGTAGCCAAGATAGTAGAAGAATAAGAATAAAGCGTCCTGAGTGGGAGGAAAGCATACAAAACCAAGCGTGCCTTCCTTTTGCTCAGCTACAGCATAAGCAGATAATCTCGTACACACTGTGAAATGTTGGTTGAACATTGAAGTTGGGGAAGGAAATGAACACAAATTGAAGGACAAAGTTATCTTGAATAGTGTGATTGGGTTCAAACCCAGGGTCTCATGTTTGCAGTGCAAGCAATTTACCACCTGCCTCACACCTCCAGATCTTTTGCCTTTAGATTATTCTTCAGATAACCTAGTGCTACAATTATCTTACTTGTGCCTCCCAAGAAGCTTTGGATTACAGATCTGCACCATTATGCTCTGCTTGTTGGTTGAGATAGAGTCTCATTAACTTTTTACCTGAGATGGCCTCAAACTACAGTCCTCTTCATCTCTGTCACCCAGGCAACTAGGGTTATGAGCATGAGCCACCTCATTATAGCTAGTGTGATAGACTTTCTCATACAACTTGAACATGCATATGAAACTATCATTAGGTGATATACATTATCAGGCCTTCCTTCTAAGACCTAACTCTAGGTTCCAACAAAGGAGAAAATAATTTAATACCCAATCCATTTCAACCCTTACACAAATGTATCAGCAAATATCTACTATCATCAGCATTTAAACTGTGATAAAATTATTATTGAAAAAAAGAGAGACCTTTGATTCAATGTGTGAGTTATCTCATGCAGGGGCTTTTTAGCACATTAAGAAATTTAGAGAGAATAAGATTTTTTTAAAATAAGAATAAAATAATAAGGAAACTTTCTAATGTTTTTATTAAAAAATAAAATAAGAAAACATTACATTATAGAAAGTTCTTGACATCCCTTCTCCAACCAGTATTATTCTAGGCAGCAATGTCTGGTCCTATGTTAGCTGAAGCACTGCTAGCTGATCTCTCCTTGAGCTTTCTGTTAGCATCACCTACTGGCTTACATCCGATGCCTCCTCTATGGCCTCTCTTCTACTGAATAGCAGTAGAGGTGAGGAGGACTCTCATGGCAGCCTAACCTTAGTGATTGCCTATTGACATCCAAATCTCTTCTAAGTCTGTGTAACTCTGCAGCCTCTCAGCCACTGTCTGATGTGGGGGGAAGCTCTTTTTATCTACAGCAGAATAGTGGTAAGCCCCTGGATTTTAATACGAAAAAGAAAGGCCTGGAATCTAGATCAAAGCTACTCTCTTATTGTACCCAACTCTTCCTGGACTGGTCCATCTAACATTGGCATGGAGACAACATACTGTCTCCTAGCTTCCTCTTAGTTTTCAGTCCTAAAAAGGGAGTAAATCCTTTCTACTGCTGTCAATGTCAAGAAGTGTCAGTACTAGAATATTACCTTATCCTCACTTTCAAATTGCTTCTACAGCAGCCCCCAACCTTCCCTTGGGGAAGGGAGATGGACACGTATTTGGAAAGGCACAATAACATTTCTGTGTTAAATTACATTTTCCTATTTTGATTTGTTGCTTCTTTAATTTGGAGCTAAAATCTCACACATTTTCCTCTCACTAAGATGCAAATGCTAGGTCTTGAATTTCTTCTTGCAGTTTGAAACATAGTTAGCCCTCACATCCATTATAGAAGAGATTTATTTTTATTCGTAATCGAAACAGCTGATCACAAATACAGATATTCCCAAATATGGATATAATTCTTTCATAATAGGTTTTATATCTAGGCTAACCAACTTCTAAAATATTTGTAAAATTCTGTTCTTCCATAATAACCTTATTTCTTTTTGATGATCTTGTTGAACTTCAGCTTAGTAACTTCTATTTATAGCAGTTTTTCCCCAACTGTCAATGTCAAGTTAGATGGTAAAAATGAGTAGTCTAAGCTCATTTTCATAAAGTGAAAAGTTAGAGGTGTTCTGGATATTTAGCCCTTTATGATTATACTTCATGTAATGCTTTCTATTTTTGGAATCTGACTTCAATGTAGCTAAGTGGGTCAGATTGTTATTTACCAGCTTAAGTTTCCCCAAGAGACAATTTCCCTAGCAATAAGTAAATTCTCTAAGATGTTTATGTAGCAGCCTATGGCCGCCCAGGAAGGAAGATGGATTTAAACTGGGATAAATTAAAATGCCAATCCCAAAAAAAAGCTTTTGGTTCATCTTGTGAGTTATCTAATGCAGGGACTTTTTAGCACCATAAGAAAACTCATGTGAATAAGATTTTTAGAAAAATCAACATTTCCAAAACTTCTGTAATATGTGCAGTACTAATTTAATTTTTGCTACTACATCATGCAGCCAGTTTATGAGACAGAGCAGAGAACAGTCTGGGAACCAGAGAATGGCATCTAATGCAGTTTACGGTGACACATGGATAATACTTTCCATGTTGTAATATTGGGGACTGAATATTCCTGATAAACTTGTAATAACTGTTTTATGTGTCATATCCTTGCAAATCATTCTGTCTTAAAACTTAAGTCTCATAAAAAGGCCAGGATTAGCACCCACTTATTCAGGAGCATCATCATTCGGATGGTTTATATTAAAAAGTGTATTGCTTTTACAATTCAGAGCAGGAGAAATCCAAAGACAGAGCCCTTAATCACTATATCATCCAAAGATGAAGCCCATCAAGTAGCCTAGGGGAGGTCAAGGGGAAAGCAGGAAATGCAGTGCACTGGTGTACTACATCAGTGCACTTAGACACTTGTTTCCTAGTGTCTAATGATGTCAAACAATACATCAAGTAATACCATGATTAGAACCATTGGCTCTCATGATTCTTTCTTGCACCACCTCACAGCTGTTTTACTCTCTTCCCTCAGGCCATGTTTCTCACCTCTCTCCCACCCACACTGCTTTTGCTGTCCTTATGAGCTGAATGTTACTCAAGGATAGTGGTTTGCATTTGTTATCTTTGTCAGGAAGGCTTTGCCCACAGATATCAACAAGGTTTACTCTCCTCTTTTAAGTCTCTGTTCCAATGTCATCTTATGTGAGATGCATCTTACATTATCTTATCATTTTTCCCTGACCAACCTCATCAACAGAGCTCCACTAGACCCTGACCCTCAACTCTTTACTTATATCACTTTTTATTGTAATAATACCATCACATTATAATTTACCTACTTAGCAGGACTATAAACTCAACAAGATCAACATCTGAAATCTTTTCTGACACATAGCCGTTTGTCAGCATGTAGTTTGAATGTATATTAATCAGATGAATGAAAAACATTTAGCCAAACTACTTTGTGGTAGCCAGATACAGCAGGATTATTAATCTACCAAGAAGGGTAAAAACCCCAACTTTGTTTAAAGGATCTATTTTTAGAGTCTGCAAGGCAAATGTCTAGCAAACAACCTCCCCCTTTATCTAACCAAATGCAAATAGCTACCTAAGAGTATTCTCTTCAAAGCTCTAATATGCTTTCCTAATTTTTCCTATTCTCCAAATGCCTGTAACCACTTTCTGAAGTTTCTGGATTCACCTTTAATAGATGAATATATATATATATATGAAGTGAAGCTATGGCTCAAAGTGGTAGACCACTAACCTTGAGTAATAAAGCTCAGGGACAGTGTCCAGACCCTGAGTTTAAGCCCCACAACTGCAAAACAAAGGAAATACATATATACATATATATATGGTTGCATATGAACTTATCAGACCAATCATATAATACTAATGCCAATATATTTAAACCTTCTTCCATTTTAAATTGTCCATGTTAATTATATATGTAATATATATACACCAAATATAGATATATATTTAATTTTTGAATTCATTTTTAAACTCATTGATTTTAGAAACTTCAGCTTCAAAATCCTCAGGCTGAACCAGGCACAAGTGGCTCATGCCTGTAATCCTAGCTACTAAGTAGGCTACGATCTGAAGCTCATAAGTCAAAGCTAGGCTGAGCAGACTCATCCCAATTAAACCCTAAAGAGCTAGAAGTGGAGCCAAGCGAAAGCATAAGGTCCTGAGTTCAAGTCCTATTACCAGCACCAAAACAAAACATTTAGGCTTTGCAAAACAAAGGATTCAGCCAAATAGCATTTGTAGCTATCCTGCAGGTGGAATAAAATGACAAACAGTACCCCCCACACACTCATGCTCATCCGTGGAGCAGCACGCCAAGTGCCTTTCTTTCAGTGACACTGGAACCTATGATGGGACCATCTCAACTTTCTGACTCATGAGACAAAGGCGAGAATTTCAGAAGCACACACAGGAAGCAATGGAATGGAGCAGCTGGAAGGAGACATATTTGCAAAGGGTATTTTCCATTTTTTTGGTGGGTCATCAGAAAACATCTATTTAGAGAGAGGAAGTCTAGAATAAATCCAGGAATGTCTAATAAGAGTCAACAAAGTATTGGTGAAGTATACAGAGATCAGTGAAAATGTAAATATATCTTATTGTTTTGCCTTCCTGAAAAATAAGAAAACCTAACCTACATTGGGGAGGACATAGAATTGGGGCTAGGCTACACAGTCATGAACCAAATTATGATATTTTGGTCAAAGACAGGATGTATATATTCTATGGACATCTTGGTTTGTGCAAGTGCACTCTTATGATCAAACAATGACAAAAAACACTCACTGGTGTATTTCTCAAATGTACTCCTGTTTTATAGTGAGTGATTGTTACTTTTGTTTCCTTAGGCTTGTTGAGAAGAGACAAGTATTTTTCAAGAATATATGAATGCATGAAATTGGGGGGAAAGACTTTCCATTTTAAGAGAGACATTTGCATATCCACTGGCAGATTTCAACAGGGAGATTACTAAACATAATCAACTGGGCCCCCTACAATCATGAAAAGTTCTCAGCTAGAGGAAAAGAGGCAGAGGAATGGTATCTAGTGGCCAGTGCTGGCTGTGAACATGGAAAGAGGTCCCCTAGGTAAGGAATATTGGCAGCCTATTGAAACCCAAAAATGTAGACATTCCACAGGGCTCAACCCAAGAATCGAATCTTGCATTTTTTCCCAATGCAACAGTCAGTGTTCAGAAGTGCGACCTTTGGGAGGCGATCTCATCATGAAAACTCTGGCCTCATGAAGGAATTGGTCTATTGATAGAAAAATGGCTTAGCAGACTTTGGGGATGGGGTAAAAATTTCAAGAGATAGGGCCTAATTGAAGGAAGAAGGCCATTGGCATATACACTTGAGGTATTCTGATCTCTCTCTCTCTCTCTCTCTGTCTCTCTCTCTCTCTCTCTCTCTCTCTCTCTCTCTCTCTCTCTCTCTCCTTTTCTTCTTTCCTCCCCTTCCTGGCCACCATGAGATGAGCTTTGCATTACAAAAAGTTCCTTGCTATGATATTCTGCCACACCATAGGCCCTGAACAAAATAGAGATAAGTGATCCTGGACTGAAACCATGAATCAAAAATAAATCTTTCCTCCTTTAACTTTATATTCTCAAGTATTTTGTCATAACAATGGAAAACTAATATACTTGCCCACATCTTGAGACCATTTTGAAACTTATAACCTCCAAAACTATGAAGGAATATGAAAAAAAAAACCTCAGGAACATGTTTTCCTTATGACAATGATAGTTTATATAAAGGATCACTCAAGAAGAGCTAGATGAAGAGATTAATAGGACAAGATACAGGAGCAGTTGAGGGGTGTTATTCTCTCTTTTCTTGTACCACCTTCTGACCATGTCTAACAGAGAGCTCTCCAAACCTTATCATTTAGGGGTTTTTATGAAAGTTTCTTTGGTAAGCACAGTTAGCCAACTCATTGGCCAATGAGGAGTGAACACATTCTCCAGTCCTTTGTTCCTTGAAGGTTGAGGGGAGCTAAAAGTTCTAAGCTCCAAATCATACAGTTGGTTTCTATATTAATCAGACCCCTTTCTCAAAGAGCCACATCATTAGTATGAATTTGCGTACAGGTGAAAGTGGCTTATTAAAAATAGCTATGTTAGTCAGTTTTTCTCAGTGTCATAATACATGGTATTATCAACTTCTGGGAGAAAGAGATTATTTTAAACTCACAGTTTCAAAGGTTTCACTTGATGATCACTTAGCCCCATATACTTGGGCAGAATAACATGGCAGCAGGAGAGTGTGGTGGAAGAGCTTCTGCTCATGGCAGCCAAGAAGCAGAGAAACAATAGAGAAAGGCCAGGAAAAGATGCAGCCCCCAGGAACATACCCCCAGGGACCAACTCACTTCTACGAGGCCCCACTTCTACTTTTCACCATCTCCAATAATGCCATCATATTATGAATCCATCAAGGAATTTATTGATTAGATCTGCACCCTTAGGATCCAACTACTTCCTAAAACCCTCCACCAGGCAACCAAGCCTAACCCTGTGTGACAGTTCATATACAAACCAGAACACTAACAAATCACATTCCTCTTAACCCATCTTTCAAAATGTCCAAGGGCTTTAAGAACCCTATAACAGAAATCAAGAATGAAAACCAAAGGCATAATTTTATATTTTAAGTCTAATTTTAGTAAAACTTTGAGTGTTATGTGATTTTTATTCCCTACATAGATTTCTGAATTTTGTATCAGACAACTTGTATTTTACTAACAAGGGCCTCCTATAGTTCACCAATATTAGATATTAGAAAATAGTTTAGCGACAAGCTGAGTTTTGGCAGTGTTTTTTTTTTTTTTTTTTTTTTTTTTTTTTTTTTTTGCCAGTCCTGGGCCTTGGACTCAGGGCCTGAGCACTGTCCCTGGCTTCTTCCCGCTCAAGGCTAGCACTCTGCCACTTGAGCCATAGCGCCGCTTCTGGCCGTTTTCTGTATATGTGGTGCTGGGGAATCGAACCTAGGGCCTCGTGTATCCGAGGCAGGCACTCTTGCCACTAGGCTATATCTCCAGCCCAGAAGTTTTGGCAGTGTTAACAAGGGTTCTTTTTCCCATGTGGAGTTTAGAGTAAAAGAAATTTGTAAACTGGTTTGGAGGCATAGGACATAGGACAGTAAAACCAATGAGGAAGCTCTTGAAATAATCTAGACAAGAAATGATGGAAGTCAGACCTAAACACAGATGTACAAATATGTAAAAAGAAGGATGATTTTAATATATATTAAAGAAATTAGTCACTAATGGACTAGGGAGAGGCCCAGAAGGAGATAAAGGAATTGAAGAATGTGCTAGTTAGGAAACCAATGGATTTATTTCTTCGTTGTTTTTTTCCTCCTTGCAATGAATCTCGAATTGGTCTATGGATGGGAATGGAAACTCCATACCCACAATCAGTAGCTATGAAAATAATTCATTTTCCCTTTCAGAATGTAATGTTGCTAATCTGCCAAGAGGCATGTTGATCTTCTTGAAGAACAGTGCCACACTGAGAACTCAGCACTGGTCTTCACAGCTGACAGGTTAGACATTCAAAGGTAGCTATAGCCAGATCAGCCTTGGAAAGTTGGAGTCAAGGCTCTTGGCACTATGCAGGGCCTCCATCCCTGCCACTGTGAGCACTTCATTCCTGTGACCACTGTGCCAGCTCTGTGGTGACTGTAGACAGAACTAACATCAACTGCACATGATTTTGAGGTGAAAGGCTTTGAGGATGTTAACAGACAATTCATATATCTCCACACTTCACAGCCACTCCTATGGTCCATCCTTATGCAGATCCCTCTGAGGTCCTTGTTTCAGACAATCAACTCCTTTTCTTTACTAGCCTTTTCTTTATAACTGAATAGGTTATACAGCACTGTTCACAAGCACATACACACACACACACACACACACACACACACACACACACACACACACAATCTTGGGCTACTTCTCCTTCCACAAAAAAGCAGATGGCCAAGGGTACTGCCCAAAGATCTGCCCATAAGGAAGATTGTCCTCTGCCACTGTCTGAAGGCTAGCCCTGTTTCCAGATTTGCATTGCAGTCTGAAGGCTTCTTCCCCCCCAACTTCTGCTTCTTTCTCTTTTACCTCTCATGGGATTCCTCCTTCCCTTTGTAAGTAAACCTCTTCTATTCCTCATTCAACTCAGCATCTGATTCCTACAGACCTCCGCTGACATCTCTATACATATGAAGGGGGCAACATGAGAATCTAGGCACATGTGGAGGGTGAGGTTATGTGGGGAGAAGTATGCTAACCCATTTACTTCAGGGGACAGGTGATGAGAACTACAAGAGGAAGGAGAATGCAGAGTAAGGATAGATGAGAGTATTAAGTCTTCTCCTCTACCCTTGAGGATTTTCAGAAAATGTGATGAGGTATCCAGATTTCCCACAGGATGTTTTTCAGGAGATTGATATCACTGTATTTAAATACTGAAGAAAATTAGCCCTGAAAGGTGGAGAATTCATATTACATAGGTTATTAAATGATTTGCTCAGGAAGTGTGTGAGAAATAAGGAGACAAAGCAAAACATTAACCAAAAGTTTAAAATCTAGGTCTGAATTCCTATCTTGTATATCCTTGGCTAATCCTTGCTTTCCCCATTTGAGATTCATCTGTGAAATAATAATAAATGGGACTGTCTCAAATGAGTAAGGTGAATTTAAAATAAAATAATCTTGAGAAATTATTTAACAGTTTCTGGCCCAAGTGGAATATTGTTATTTTACTAAATCTTAGGAATCTCACCTGTGCCACTCCTTGAAGTGATAAAGTGAGCATTTAGCCTCCAAATAATTACAAGCATATGATTTAAGCTGTGTCCATACAAATTGGACCTTCTTCACCCTTGCAAACAAATTTACCAGTCCCAATACAATGAATGTTTTACTTATCCCCCAGGAAAGACAAATGATACCAAAGAAGCAGGAATTGGGTTCCTAATTATTCTTTGTCCATAGATACAGTACTGTCATAATTGGGGCAGAACCTGTAGCTAAAGAAACTTTCACAAAGAAGGATCAGTTTACAAACTGCATTAAAAAGTAGATAGAGTTTCTACACTACATGTGCCACTTGACCTATTAAATAGCTCAATCTTGTAAACAGCTCTGCCGAACTCATAGGATAGTATTTCATTGGCACCCATTTACATTTGTAGTCATGCCACAATCAGAAAGGAGAAGACTTCTAAATCATTTGCACCCTGTTCAAAGGCAATGAGAGGAAGTTCACACATTTACTTCCCGATTTTAATATTTTCTGTTTGCAGCTGTGCTACAATAAGAGCAGTCATGTTGGCACTGTGGAAATTAGATAATAAAGAGGAAATGTGTAACACCAAGTAAAAAGCATGAGACCCTAACAGAACCCCATATCCCATCTCAGGATACATGTTTGTCTTGTTGTTTCTAACTACCTGCTCTTCTTTGCCGAAAGCTTCCATTCTCTGAAGAGCAACTTCATGTCAGAGGTTTCCCAATCTTCAGGAATTCTTCCTGTGAACTGCTGTGGCTGATGAGTACCTGCAAGACAGAAGTTCAGGCCCCAAGTGGCCCAAAGACCAGCTCGCAGAGGCTGTGTGCACTGTGCGAAAGTGTGTAAGCCTCTCATCTCCATGAAGTCCTACTACATAGTGGTAACATGTTTTGACCTTTCATTATGTTCCAGAAATTATCCTAAAATATTTACAGAAATTTTAATACCATCCTTACATTAACCCTAAGTAGTAGTATTTAAATACCCTTTTTGTTGATTCACATCGCAGGCTAGGTAAAGTAACTGGGTTGCAGTAACTAACCTGCCTCTCAATGAAAACTTCTTGGAACTGATCTCTGGGAGACTCATTGTCATTAATCTCTTTCTTCAAGCTTGGTAGCAGACCCCTAAGGTTGTGGCCGAACAATACCCTCTTCTTCATATGTATCTTTTTTTTTTCTACTTCTAAAGCAAAGATACACTGTTTTTTAAATTAAAAAGCACCAGATACCAGTGGCTCATGACTATGGTGCTAGCTACTCGAGGCTAAAATCTGAGGATATAGACTGAAACCAGCCTTGGAAGAAAAGACCATGAAAAAAAAATCTATCTCCAATTAACTAGCAAAATGCCATATTGGAAGCATGATTCAAGTGGTAGAACATCAGCTGAGTTAGCAAACTGAGGAAATGTGAGGCCTTGAGTTCTATATTTTGGCCCCAGTACCACAAAAAATATAAATAATTTTTCAACTAGCCTAAAAATACGTTGAAAAGTAAAGCAAATGAAATACATGTACACAATACAGTCTTTGGCAAGGACATGCAGCTTATTTTCTGATGGCTTCGTTCCCCACGCCCTTCATATGGCAGGCATCACCTGGGGATCTGGTTCAAAGTGTACATTCTGAGACTCATGTTGGAACCCAGCTTCCTCATTTCTAGTTGACTCCCAGGGATGCTGTTGCTGCTGTGTGGATGATATTTTTCACTTCACTGCCACATCTTTACACTTTGGCAAACACACCAACATTCTGTCTGTATCAGGAACCTAATCCCTCAGTCCCATTCAGTACACTTTGGCCCATCTGCCTCCTCTAGATTCCCTGCCTGGCTATCACACATATCCTCACTCCATCAACACTTCCAAAACTAGAGTCTCCACAGCAACCTGGCCTCTCAGGGCATTCTGACTAATTCTGTCATTCTTGCGCTTGGATCACTAAGGACTCCTGGAGGAGGTTGCTATGGGCTGGATATGGCACCCAACGGTGAATGACCAACAAGATTAGTCCTCGATATGGTGGTGGGAAATGGTATGGAACTTTAAGGGGTGGAGCCTAATGAGAAGTCCTTAGGCCATTGAGGTACTGTCTTAGAAGTAATGAATATAGCTCTTGTGGGTCCCCAGAGCTCTTGAGAGAGTCAGTTGTTATAAATATCTGAGTTTGATCCCCTGAATTGATTTCTTTCTGTCTGGCTATGTGATAAGTCCCTCTCAATCAAACTCCCACCAAAGAGAGTTTGAAATTCGTTGAGTATGAACAGGACACTTCTCTGCTTAAAATTCACCAATGCCATTCTCTGAATTAAATCCAGCTCCTTCTCTGCCTCTCTGATCTCTCCTCCCACTTCTCCCCTAGTTTCTCAAGCACAAAATACATTATCTTTCTTCTGCTCTTTGAACGTAAGTGCTCAATCTTGCCTTAAGATCTAATACTTTTTGTATAGATTAGAATGTGTTTATGCCATGCCTTGTTCCATTACCAACATGGCATTTGCAATGTGTGAATTATCTCTCCCACAAGAGAATGTAAATTTATTGAGGATGGATTTATCTGCCTTATCTAGCAATGAACAAGCAGCTAGTGGGCTCTAGTAAATAGAGCACAATTAGACAAATAAATGAAAGAATTATCCTACAACTCTTAGGAGCAAGAAGGTGATTTTCTATTTTATAACTCACTATACAGACATTAGGAATGAATAGTCTTAAGTGGCACTGTAGCTCAAGTAGAGAGCTAGCCTTGAGCTGAAAAGCTCAGGGCAGCACCTAGGCCCTGAGTTCAAGTCCCATGGTCAACAAGAAAAAGTAAATAAATAAAGGAATGAATCGTCTACAACCACTTCCCCTTTTTCACCACTCTCCCCCTTTGTCTATGACTTCTCACACCATTCTTCTGAAACTGCCATCTTGAAGGTCAACGCGATCTGCCACGAACAAATCCAACCACCTTTATTCAAGTCTCATTCTCCCTGACCTCCATATAGTTGATACTGGTGACTACTTCCCTTTTCATACACAATCTCTCTTCTTTCTCTAGTCTTCTAAGATACTTCTTTGGTTTATAGTTGTATCAACCTTTTTCACTTATTCTTTCTCCTACTACTGATCTTTATCTACAAATCCTCCCTACTGTCCCAACACAGACCTCAGTCAATTTCTTAATTCTACACATAGTCTTTCAGGACTTCAGTTCTTACTGTTTTGTGCTCATGAGCCTCAGCACCCTCCCTACCTCCCTACTTTCAAATTCATGTACCAAGCCCACCCTCACTCTCTGAGTTCTCTATAAGAAAAAGATGCAAAACTAAAAAAAAAACTTTATCCATTCAGCACAAATAGAACCTCACGACAATTGCCTAGATGTATATTTACAATTATCCAGTAATAACATTTTCTTCTGATCTTAGGTTACCTCATTTGTAACTCAGATAGAACAATCAGAAAATTATCTTTCTTGAATGTTAAGACATTGCCAATGAAGGAAAAAAATCTACACAATAATATTAGATATGCCCTTTTCCTTCTGAATTACTACTCAACTAAAGTCCAGTAAGGAGGACAAGGAATGTCCTAGAATATTTCTGGTTGTGGGGCATGGAAATGAGGAGTCTAAAGAAGAAAAATAAATATTCATGGAGATTTCAGATACATTAAGTTCACTTTTCCTATTTTTTCTCACTCAAAGCTAAATGTAACAAAATAGGGTATTCATAATGCAGTAACAAACTAAACTACAGTAGCAGAAAAGAGAAGCATTGGTTTTCTTGCTCTATTTTGTATCTCTTGTGGTTGTTTGTGGATCTGGTTAATATCTTTGACATCTGCACATTGGGAACCAGCCACCCTGAAAGTGAAATGACTGTCATGAACCACATAGTTCAGCCACAAATTTGACAGCCACATGTGTAATTCTACATTTTCTAACATCCACATTTTACACAGTCAAAAGACAGGTGAAGGAAATTTTAATAATGCTTTTTATGTGATGGAATATAATCAAAATAATGTTTTTAATGTCAAATATATAATATACTCATAAATATATACAAATGTAAAAATATTGATGAGGGTTTTTTTAATATAAAATAATCTAGTCACTGATAAGGAAAAGAGAATTCTAGAATATCTTATCCTAGCCATGAAATACCCAATCCAAAACTAAGTGCAGGACAATACACCACTACAAAGGGCTGGGAGGCATAGTCCTAGAATATACCCAGCAGACAGACAGCTAGAAATGTATAGCAAGTTCCCCCTCAGAGCTGCCATATTTGCCTTCATGAGTAATATCTTCTTATACTAACAATAGCCCCTGAAACCATCATGTTGACTGGGCCAGACTCCCAGGAGGCAACCAAAATTGAACCTTTCCCCCCACCTCTCATACCACATTCAAATCAGTTCTCTGGAACTAAACTTTTCCCCATCCCAGTATGGACTTTCAGGAACACCCCATCATTCTTCTCATTGTCTCTCAGATAACAAAAATCCAGTCCCTTCAAGTCACAAAAACCATCTGGACTTGACAATATTCCCTATGACAGAGCTTGGCTTCAGTGAGTCGGGCCTGTGAGGCTCCAGAAGCCTGCAGAAGCAGGATCACTAACGTTGGTGAGCACTGTTGCTACTGCCTCCAGTGCTGCCAGAAAAGTGGTAGGCCAGCAGGCAGAAAAGGCCCCACTTCCTTGGCACTCACCCAGAGATGGCTTCCTCCAAAACCCTCTCCTCTGTAGGCTTTGTGGGGGTTTAGAGACTTCCCAGGAGGCAGCCTTGTGAGTTTCTGTTCTTTGTCCCCAGAGGACCCATGTGATCTGTTTATTGGGCTCAGCCACTTCGCTTGCCTCTGCTTCCAGAACACCTGTCAGCCACAGCCTCTGGCCTTTAGACTGTTTCCATACTGGATCTACTGACATGCCTGGGGTTGCAGAGACTCCAGAGGACATAGTGAAGGTCAAAGCCTTCCTGAAGCCTCTTATGGTCTGCTTGCGGTAGAAGGAATCCATCTCACTCCATATGCATGGAGGGAAAGGAAAGCTCCACTGCCCTTCAGCTTCATTCCCCAGACTCAGCTCCGCCCTTGCCATTGCCCTGTTAAGTTCTTCAACCTTTTAAATCTTTTCCAAGGGAGAATTGCACAAGGTTGTAGACCTGGCTTTTTTTTTTTTTTTTTTTGCCAGTCCTGGGTCTTGAACTCAGGGCCTGGGCACTGTCCCCAAGCTTCTTTGGTTCAAGGATAGCACTCTACCACTTGAGCCACAGCACTACCTCTGGCTTTTTCTGTTTAGGTGGTACTGAGGAATCGAACTCAGGGCTTCATGCATCTTAGGCAAACACTCTACCACTAAGCCACATTGGACCTGGCTTTTGACCACTCCTTTAGCAGCGATCACATTACTTTCATGTGGGGGGAACTGGTGACCCCTACTAGACTCTGATCCTTTGTAAAGCTTTAGCTTGTGAGAGACACAAGAATCTCATTTTACTATCTTTTTTTTTGGGGGGGGGGATGTTCCCATACTGAGGCTTGAACTCAGCACCTGAGCACTATCCCTTAGCTTGTTTTTAAGCTAGCACTCTACTACTTGAGCCACACCTCCATTTCCAGCTTTTTGCTGGATAATTGGCGCTAAGAGTCTCACTGACTTTCCTATCCAGGCTGGATTTGAGCTGTAATCCTCAGATCTCAGGTTCCCGAGTAGCTAAGATTACAAGCATGAGCTAGCAGCACCTGGCTTTCATTTTACTATCTTGTTAAACTACTATATGTTGAGTTTCCAAGCTAGTACAGGACATTTTACTTGCATCAACTTATTTAATCCTCACTGTCACCAGTGCACAGTAAGTGTTAGTATCGTTATATTGCAGCTTCACAGGCATGACTAGAGAGTTTTGTCCTAGGTATAGTCTGTGAGATATGAACTCCCTTCTATAGGAAGGGCAGGGAAATCCATAGTCACTCAGAATTATTCAACTTCAGGAAGTACCTTGGAAGGAGGAACTGTGGGCACCTTGTCTGACCACAAAGCAAAACTAGCTTTCTGGCTAAACATAGAGCTCCCCTACAACCAGCATCTACCCAAAAGATTACAAGCAAGAGCACACTAAAACCACCCATGAGCACAACTATGTTCATGGCAGCACAATTTGTCATTGCTAAAATATGGAACCAACCCAGATGCCCCTCAGTAGACAAGTGGATCAAGAAAATGTGGTACATATACACAATGGAATTCTATGCCTCTATAAGAAAGAATGACACTGCCCCATGCATAAGGAAATGGAAGGACTTGGAAAAAAAAATCCTAAGTAAAGTGAGCCAGACCCAAAGAAACATGGACGCTATGGTTTCCCTCATAGGGAATAATTAGTACATATTTAGGATAGTCGTAGCAGAAGATCACAATAGCCCAATAGCTATACCTGTATGAATACCTAAGATGATGCTAAACAAAATGAACTCCAAGTTATGGAAACAAGTGGTACATCATTGTTGTAATTATTTTCAACATGCCATGTGAAACAGTACCCTTTTTTTCCCCTCGTACTACTTTCCTGTGGTTTTACCCCTGCTATCACTGTAATAGTGAGTACTCTATATACGTGTATTAGAACTAGGGAAGGAAAAGGGAATATCAAAATCAAGAGACAAAGGATAAAAAGACAAACCATTCCAAAAGCAATACTTGTAAGACCATTTGTGTAAACCAACTGTACAACTCATGGGAGGGAGAGGGAAATTGGGGAAGAAGAGGTGGGGGGAAAATGAGGGAAGAGCTAACAAGTTCGATAAGAAATGTACTCACTGCCTTATATGTGAAACTGTAACCCCTCTGTACTTCACTTTGACAATAAAGAAGAAAAAAACCCTGCTTTCCTGGTAATGGGCTCTGCAGCTAGCTCATCATGCTTACATCATTTTCTTGGGAGGCTTGGTCAGCTTCCTGTGTTGAAATACATCATCGAGAAAACTGCTAAGAGGTCTAGATTACTTCATTTACTTGGAAGGTGGTGAGGCTTCAGGGGAGCTTGAAAAATATATAGTTTATTGTATCAGAGTATGCTTTGTGCAAAGGAGGATTTGTTTTAGGGGGGTTGGTATATGTGCATTTCAGTATGAATAGCTTCTCGTGACTTTCCTTCCTGAGACCCTCCCTGCCTTGGTGAGGGGAATTCAGCAGGATTGAAGGCGCTGTCTCTCATCTCTGGTGGGTGAACAGCGTTTGAGAGTAAGAGAGCTATCTATTCTGGGATATTTTAGCAACTCAGTGTTCAGACTCAGTGACATATCTCATTTTTTTGAGTATTAAGCAGATACTCCTGATAGTGTTGGAATTGACAGACTTTCTTACTGGATGGCCCAGTTCTTACCTTCAGAGAACTGTGTGTGAAGCTGCCTGAGATTTTTCCTTGCTCACCGACAATGTTCCTATAATGGAGATGGTTCTTACTCTGCAGTGGAGACAGTGGAAAATGCAGGAGTGTCCTGTGTTAATGCACAGTCAAGACCCTTCTAAGAAGGTTTTTGTTTTGCTTTGGTGCTGTTCTTGGATCTTGAACTCAGGGCCTGGGCACTGTCCCTGAGCTTTTTTTCTCAAGGCTAGTGCTCTACTGCTTGGGCTACCACAGCCTCACTCCCAACTTGTTGGGTATTTACTGGAGATAAGAGTCTCACAGAATTTTCTTTTTTTTTTTTTTTTTTTTTTTTGGCCAGTCCTGGGCCTTGGACTCAGGGCCTGAGCACCTTCCCTGGCTTCTTTTTGCTCAAGGCTAGCACTCTGCCACCTGAGCCACAGCGCCCCTTCTGGCCGTTTTCCATATATGTGGTGCTGGGGAATCGAACTGAGAGCTTCATGTGTAGGAGGCAAGCACTCTTGCCACTAGGCCATATTCCCTGCCCCTCTCACAGAATTTTCTTCCCAGGCTGGCTTTGAACCACAATTCTCAGATCTCAGCCTCCTGAGTAGCTAGAATTGCAGGCCTGAATCACAAGCACCTGGCAGAAATTGTGTTCTTAAAAAGTTCCCACCGCGGTGTCTCTCATATCAGCCTGCTTGGTTAGCACTTGCCTCTTTATCTTAAAATTGAAATGAGGAAAAATTCCTGTTGTTTTAGAGTTCTGATCACTTGAGTTTTGGTAGAAGTATCCATCAGTATCTCATTATAGTCTTAATTTATATTTCCCTAATGACTCGTGGCATTGAGTATATTTTTATGAATTTATTAGCCATCCATTTATCTTTGGAAAAGTGCTGCTTTCTTCATTGTTTTTTATGTTTTCTTATTGCTGACAAAACATAGGCTTTTGATCATACAGAAGCTTTTTCCGGTATATACTTTCTCATCAGTAAAATTAGGCTTAAAAAATGTTAAGTGGTGGGTGCGGGTGGCTTGTGTCTGTAATTTTAACTATTCAGGAAGCTGAGATCTGAGTATCACTGTTGAAGCCAGCCCATGAAGGAAAGTCTGTAAGACTCTTAACTCCATCTAACCAGCAAAGCAGGAAATGGAGGTGTGGCTCAACTAGTAGAGTGTCAGTATTGTGCAAAAACATCAAGTGAGAGAGCAATGCCCAGAGTTCCAACCTCATACCAGTGCACACAAAAAGTTTTAATTATATACACAAGTCCACAAGTATGTGTGTATATGTGTCTGAGCATATTTGGATGTGACATGCATGTGTGTTTCTGAATGTGTGTGTGTGCAAGTGTATATGCATGTCTGAATGTGTGTGTGTGTATGTGTGTATACATCAGTTTAAGAAAATGTTTTTCAACATCATGCTTCTGGGCATTTGCCCAGAAGCCTCAAAACCAGTATCAGTAGGACACAGCTGCTACTTGCCTAGGTATATCTAACCACAAAGGTTTCTATTTAAGAAAAAAATGATGAAGCCTTGAACCCAGTATTGAGGTGAGCTCTGACCTATCAGGAAATGTTGCTGCAGCTGATAAAACACAACAGTGGACACAATAAGACAATGATCAAAAAGTGGTAAGAACCAAGTACATTTGTGTCAGAGCAGAGTGCTGAAGCAGATGGATTCAGATGCCAGGCGCCCCAGCTTCGAATCTCCCTCAATGAAGGCACTCATGCCCAGGGGTTACATTGATTCACTTTGTTTTTGTATTTATAAAATGCAGATAAAGCTTCCTCACACAATTGTTGTACAGATTAAATACAAGAAACTTGTGTGCTGTGTGGCCAAGTTCTTGGCATTCATAGTTCTAGCTGACTTCATGGGCTGGCTTCAGTAAGCTCTAGCTGTTATTATGTTATGCATATCCACATAGATATGTAGAAATATTGCATACTTTTCGTGACTTACAAATGTATTTCTAAGGTCTTACAGTGTTGTTTGGATGATGAGCTCAGGAGTGGGAGCTTTTGGACCAGATAGACTGTTTGTGTGTTCACACAGCGGGCAGATACTCTTATATGGAAAGTGGGTTACTTTGAGGGAAAGTGGCTTTCTTAAAGGACAAAAAGGAAGCATTCCACCCAGCATGATTGCAGCCATGGTCGAGTCAATTCACGCCTGCACAAACTAACTTCTGCCATGTGTGCCCAGTCCCCATCTTGGCCTGTCAGCCTGCCTGGAGCCAATGAGATCACCATGGTAACTGTGTAGTCCCCTATCTCTGTCCCTTAGAGCCCCAGGTGAGAAGACTAGAGGACAGCAGTGACAGGAGCGAGTGGCCTCTGCCCTTCCCAGAGAGGGTAGAGCAATTGTGGGCTAGATTACAGGGGAAGATTAGAATTGTGTAACTCTTTTGAATGACTTACAGTTTAACAAAGTGAATACTAGGAAGTCAGAACATACTTTGGGGGTCGGGGGCCAGTGAGGTCAAGGAGAGGTGTAGGCAGACAAATGAAGAAAGAAAGGGTGGATGAATACAGTCATTATATTCAACATATATATGTGAAAATGGAACCAGGTAACTTGAGAGGGTGGTGGGAGGTGGAAGAGATGGGGAGAATGATGGAAGGGGTGACATTGTACTGATAAGTTGATGTGTTGATTTGAAATATTTTTGTACAACTACTTAAAATAATAATAATTACAGCTATTTGTATTATAAAGTCTCCTCACTATACCTAGTAATGACCTCATTTCAACAGCTATTTATAGAGGGCTTGCTATTCACAGGCATGAAATTCTTAGGAAGGATTGAAAAAAATTATAAAACATGGACACTGTTCCTAACTCAACTCTACAACAAAATGTGGTGGGTGATGCCAGCTAACTTATATGGTTACCTCTTGCTAAATAGGTGCACAAAGATGGTAAAGATGATAATTGGGAGAATGGATCAGGAGGCAGGGCCTCAGTTGGTGCTTGAAGGACAAGGAAGAATGAGAGAGACAGGAAGAAGAGAGAGTTCTAGGCCATGGGGCCAAGAGGCAAGACAAAGCTCAGAAATATGATCTTCCTCCCAGGGCCCACTTGGGGGGCCAGGATGGCTGGAGCAAAGGAGAAATCCCTTTAGAAAAGGAGGTTAGGGCCAGTTTGAGAAAAGCCCTTTGTGACTGTATCAATGTCTGTGTTGTACGTAGTGGCCAGCCAAGCAACTTATTGCTGGTTTTTAACATTATTGCTGATTAAAATATTGTCCATCTATTTTTTTAAAGGGTCAGAGAAATTATACAGGCTCAACTGCACAACATAAAATATCAGAATCCTTGGATTTAGGTCTTGGGCACATATTCACTGTGAGAATTACCAATCCTGACAGATCAAAGGTTGAAAACCACTGGCAAGGAGCCTAGATTACTATGAGTGCCTTTTATGCAGACAAATCAGAAGAAAGGAAACTAGGATTTCTTGAGGACACACATGCCAGGTAACATATAGGTAATATTTCATTTGTTCTTAACAACTATGTCCTTGTTTTCATGTTAGCAACAAAGAAGCTGCTATAGTTTCGATCTGGAATGTTCTCCCATCATGTGACAAAGTCTTGGTCTCAAGTATGGCTCTATTGGTAGATGGTGAAGTGTAAAAGGTGGGGATCAAATGAAGTCTGCCAGTCAGTGGGACATCTCTTGACTCTTGGAACCTTAGTCCTTTCCTTTTCCTTTCTCTGCCACATCTTGGCCATGCAATGACAGCTTTTCTCTGCGACATGCTCCTTGCCATTATGTGCTACTTTATCCTAGGCCCTAAACTAAAGAAGCCAATGTACCATGGATTAAGACCCCTAAAATAAACCCTTTCTCTCTATAAATTGGCTGTCTCAGGCGTTTGTTATAGTAACAGAAAGCTAAGACTGAAGCTGATACTTAGTGACAATGCAAATGCAGTAGGTCACAGACACAGGATTTGAACCCAGGTTTCAGACTCCAGGACCTCTGCACCCGCCAACCACATCACAAATCCTTCCAACAAACAACTGTGTATGTTCTCTCCTTGAAATTTACCAATGCTCAGATTAAGTATAGTGTACTCATGGGTTTTATAAATGTTGTGCTTGCTTCTCCCCTCTTCCTTTCTCTCTTCTAGTGACATCTGAATTCTCTCTCCCCTTTGTTCTGAAACTAAGCCAAAAACAATGAGGGTGATAATTTCACACTGTTTATTTTCTTAAGCAACTTTTGACTTTTTGAAAAACTTCCTCATACCTTTCTCTTTGCACTGCCCTTTCCTCTGCAACCTCTTATAACACCTCCACCCACACACACAGTTGTGAAAAGTTTTGTTTAAAGCAGAAGACAAAATAAATCTGAAATATTTAACACTTTCATGATTTTCTGTTTACCCTAAGGATGATCAGGCTTCACACAAAATCCAAAGGAAATTATGAAATTGAAACCCTGTTGAACTTTTAAGTGTTGACCAACCAGCACTGAGAGGCGGTTGTTACCAAGCAAGTTTCTCATTTGGCTTTTGAAAGCCATTCCTGTAGTAGAATTTAACCACTAGTGTATATGTCTCCAGATTTCTATAAGAGAAATGTTCCTTCTTTAAATCAGTACTGTGTAAGGTTCTCAATTAGCATATCTTCTGCTGTTTTAGCTCCCAAAGCATATTGATTTTTTTCAGATTATTTTTCTGATTTACCAGCAGCATGATGCAAGGGTATAGTTCCCCCTGATGTCTCCACAATCAATCATGTGTTTTCCTCCCACTCTAAATTGGAATCCTCAATGAATGCTGACCTCTCTTTTCAGCCTCAGATACTCTTCAAGCAAAATGGACAGTTTGTAACTCCTTCATCCACATCCCCAAGGGAGATGTCTGTCTCACTGGGACTCAGACCCATTGTGGATTAGCCTGTAACTATGCCTTGGACAGCCTGAGCTTGATTTCTAAACCAAAGAAGGTCAAATAAAGCATCTATAACTATTCTCTAACAATCACTTTGCCAACAGATACCTCCTTCCCAACCAATTGTCCAAGCTAGCAAGCCTTCACGATGCCTTGAATGTTCACGGGGCCTCAGGATACAAGTGTAACGTAATCCCCAGGGACAACAATCACTGCAATGGAGTTGACCAGTACACAGCCTGCTCATTCATACATTACAGCCCCTCCACAGGAATCTTTCTTTCCCTCAGTGTAAACAGTTTACTGCATCCTTAACATCCTTATCTGAACACTGTAATCAAGGTGGTATATGTTTAAAAAGAAATCACACAATAAAACAGAGAAAGATACAAAGTATCCTTATATTTTCCCAGTTCCCAAGACTTACTTTTACTTTCAGTATAGTTTTATTATTACTTTGAATAGAGATTGACTGAAGAAAATTACAGTCATTGAAATGATTTGAGAGATGAAAGATACCATTATTAAAACTCAGTAGATCAAAGAGAGCGTAGAAAAGGAGTCATTAGTGAAAAGAAAAGTAGAGTCATTACACCAAAAAAGACACTAAAAGCTAAGTCATTTTTATTTTAAAACACAGATTGACTCCATATTAATAAATACTTTTAACACTGAATGTAGAAAATGAATGTGCGTATTTCACAAAGACAATGAGCGAAAGAGTCAGAGGAAAAAGCAGGCCTTTACCTCTGGCCACTGGTTAAAAAAAAAAAAATACTCTGAGAGTAGCAACAGGCTCATTAATAGTACAGGGATGCTGAGGGAGGTTAAAAAAATGCTAATAAATCCAGGGATGGCTTTCTCCTCCATTTTTCCCCCTTGCTGGGGCCATAAAATCAAAGAGTTTAAAAACTGTGACTTTGCACGCATACCTGGTTCTGTGACTACATTCTCAATTTGGAATAGGAATCACTAATTGTCATGGTGAAAAATTATAGACATGTTGTCATTTCAATCTAGGTCAGACCACTCTAGCTAATAACCAGGCTGGGAAGCCACAGCTGCTGCTGCTTAAGCTGCTGCTTGAGCATAGCACAGAATTGTGAATCAGGGCACTGAAGTCCTGTACCAAGTTGGTGGCCACCACTACAAGCTCTGTAAATACGAGGTCGTGAGTGCCGACATGGTATAAACCCATCATCCATCCAGCAGTCCTGTGTTCTAATCCTCCACATGGCAGCTGCCCAGGCCCCTCATGCGTACAGAAACCCATGTGACTTCTTCCCTCTCTCCCCCACTCCCTGCCCTGCAAAGCTCAGGAGACATTTGCAGATTTGGAGTCCCCCATCCTAAGTCTAATGAGTGGTGGAGAAATCCTCCAGAAAGGAACAACAGGTTGGAGTCCAGCAGGAGTGCAAAGGTCTGGGTGGCTTCTGAGCCTGAAAAAGACCCTCAGTGACTCCTGTCTTCCTTGGGGTCTTTTCTCAAGAAGACACTGAATTCCCAGGCCATAAAAAGTTATAGGAGGGGGGAATGAGGGAGGAGGTAACAAACGGTACAAGAAATGTATCCAATGCCTAATGTATGAAACTGTAACTGCTCTGTATATCAGTTTGACAATAAAGTTTTTTTTAAATTATAGGAGGCTTAACCCTAAAAGCCATAAGCCCCATCTTTTCTCAGAGGTGTCTGGGTAGGGAGGGGAGAGAAAGAGTGCCCCATCCCATCATCTCTTGGCCAAGAGCAAGTTGAAGGTAGTGTAAAAAAGTTCCATCAGAGTGTTCTGGAGACACTTGGCCGCAGTTCCAAAGGAAGGCACTATCTCCGGTTCTGTGCTAGCTGTCGGTTCCAAGGCTTTACTGAGGACTGACACAGCAGGACAATTAGGGAAACTGTCACCTCCACTCATTTTCCAATCATAGGGCATTCTTTTGTGTGTTTGTTGTCCTTTGTCTTTTTGGTTTTTCATCTTTAAGCTATGGAGGACCCCAGAGATCTCTGAGTTTACCCCTTTCATTTTCTAGAAATCTAAAAAGGCTAAGTAACCTACCCAGGCCACATAGTGTGTTCACACAGCTTGGGGATATGGAATAAGGCAGCGAGGCTTCTGTGAGCATGGCAGCGCAGGTAAATAGCATGTGGCACACCCTCAAATTCAGGCACAAACTTCCCTCCCTTGGGCCCTTTGCAGCTGCGTTGTCTCCGAAGGGGACAGGTCCTGGACAAAGCGAATGTGTTGGCTTTTCTCCGGAGGGGCTGAGGACCTGCAGGCGTGTCCTCACTTCCCAGTCCTTGAGGCCACCTGGATGGCTTTGATCCACTCCGTGCGCTCTTTGGGGGTGGCTGCTTGCAAGAAGTAATGGACTTCATCCGCTGTGATGATCTCGAAAAGGTTCTCCTCATCACTCTTCTTGCCTGGGAGAAAAGAAAGAACATGGTGGTGCCGGAGGCAGCAGAAGTGACCTGCCTGGCCTTCCCGGTCCATTCCGCTTCTGGAAGTCATTAACTGTCTGGCTTTTGCTTAATGGCTCCACAAAGTGTGTGTCTTCAAGCATACAATCATTGTACAATTCCACATACGGATTGTATAAATATATACATGATATATAGAAAGGTATATAGTATGATTGTGTATGTTTATTGTTCTACTTAAAAAAAAAAAACAAGTAAAATACTCAAGAAGTATTTTCTTTCTGCTCTCGGTGGCTTCAGAGCCTGAAAAAAGACTATCCATGACTCCTGGTTTCCTCAGGTTTTTTTTTTCAAAAGACAAAACTTCTGTGAAATGTTTTATTTTTAATCTAGTTTATAATAATAAATAAATGGTTCATAGTTTATAATAAACTAGGCTTTTCTTCTTTGTATTTAATATCTTCTGGAGGGGCTGTTGATTTTTGTTTTCTTCATTTGCTTTTTGGACACAAGACTGTACTAAGTACACGACTGACCTTGAATTCTCCATCCTCCTGCCTCTGCCTCCTTAGTGTTTGGATTATAGGTCAGAACTACCATACTCAGCTCCAATGAGTAATTTATAATAGTGTTTAACACGTCCCTTTCTTCTGCTCATAACATAAACCAAGGCTGACCTTAGACATATGTATGTTTCCACATGTGCGTATATATTTACATACACTCATATAAAAATGAGATTACCACCAAACTGTAACAATAGCCCTAGTTGAGTGTTTGTCAAGAGCT